>NC_083896.1:43697884-44351884 GCF_032452875.1 Bos javanicus | reverse complement strand
TAGGTCAGCTGATTAATCACACTATTTAAATCTAAATGCTGGGGTTTTTTGGTCTGCTGACACTTATTGCTATTCAGTTGCTCAGTCGTGTCCAGCTCTTTGCGACCCCACAGACTGCAGCACACCAGGTTTCCCTGTCCTTCACTATCTCCCAGAGCTTGCTCAAACTCATGTCCATTGAATGGGTAATGCCATCCAACTATCTCATCCTCTGTTGTCCCCTTCTCCTGCCTTCAGTCTCTCCCAGCACTGGGGTCTTTTCCAGTGAGTTGGCTCTTTGCATTAGGTGGCTAAAGTATTGGCGTTTCAGGTTCAGCATCAGTCCTTCCAGTGAATATTCAGGACTGATTTCCTTTAGGATTGACTGGTTTGATCTCCTTGCAGTCCAAGGGATTCTCAAGAGTCTTGTCCAGCACCAGAGTTCAAAAGCATCAATTCTTCCGTGCTCAGCTTTCTTTATGGTCCAACTCTCACATCCACACATGACTACTGGAAAAACCATAGCTTTGACTGATGGACCTTTGTCGGCAAAGTAATGTCTCTGCTTTTTAATATGCTATCAGTTGTGCTAAAACTCTAATTGTAATCATGGGTTGATTTCTTCAATTCTGTAATTTTTTATTTTGAATATTTTGAAATTATGTTATGAAGTACATAAAATTGAGGAGTGTTTTATCTTCCTGTTGAATTGACACTTTAATATGTATAAAATATCCCTCCTTTTTTTCTAGAATACTTTCTCTTCCAGTCTACTTTGTTTGAAATTAACAAAGCCACACCAGCTTCCTTTTGGTTAGTGTGCTCATAGTGTACATATTCCATTAGTTTCTCAATATTTCTGTGTTCTTAAAAGTATGTCTTTTTCAAAATAAAATTATTTACAGCTGTCCTGGGTCTTTGTTGCTATGTGTGAGTTTTCTCTAGTGTGGCAAGCAGGGGCAACTCTTCATTGCAGTGCACGGGCTTTTCATTGCTGTGGCTTCTCCAGTTGCAGAGCACAGACTCTAGATGAGCAAGCTTCAGTGGTTGCAGTACTCGAGTAGTTGCAGTACTCGAGTGGTTGCAGTACTTGAGCTCAGCTGCTCCTCAACATGTAGGATCTTCCCAGACCAGGGATCAAACCCATGTCCTCTGCACTGGCAGATGGATTCTTAACCACTGGACCACCAGGGAAGTCCCAAAATAAGTCTCTTTTAACAGAATTAAATTGTTTTTTAAAAATCCAATGTGAAAATGTTTTATTTTTAATTGTAGTGCTTCTTCCACTTCACTATTACTGTAATTACTGATACAGTAGGCTACAAGCCTGCCATCTTGCTGTCTGTCTCCTGTTTTTTGTTCTTTTATTCTTTCTTGAATTCTGTTAATCAAGTATTTTATATTATTTCATTTTTCTCTATTGTATTTTTACTTACCTACTCATTTATTATTCTTTTCATCTTTCTATATTTATAGGAGAATTTTGAAGAAGGTCATGCTTATCTAAAGGACAAGATCTAATAGTAGATTATCAGAGAGTCTGGCACCTACAAAGGTTAGGTGCCAGTGGGCTGTGACCACAGACCCATCAGTTTGACAGCCCAGGACATCCTCCCAACACGTAGCATTCACTATTCAATAATAGTAATACAATAGCTAACACTTAGATTTGCCCTTCCTATATGCCAGGCATTGCTCTAAACATTATATACGCACACACTAATTTAACTATGAATATGAACAGAGATAAACACTGAAACGATGCCTTCTGTTCCATACGTCGGTCTGTCAGTCCCTCACTTCATCAAATTTCACTTGAACCCCGCTCCTCACTTGTTGGCTTCTCCAACACCCCCAGGGCAAGCTCTTCCTCTGTCCATATGCCTGCACCGCCCACCCCCATCCCTACCCCGCCCCTGACAGTCTGGTTCATTGGTGCAACAGGCCCCCAAGTCTCCTGCCTCCTTCCTTGGTAACTGCTTGAGACAGATGGGGCTTCAAAAATGGACCACGGCTGCTCCATCCTTATAGGATAAGTGGCCTTTTAGTCACAGCCCACTCTGCACGTATCTCCTACCCTTAAAAGTGTGCATCTCTGTATGCCCACCCCCAACCATCCTTAGCACAAGGATGCTCAGAAACTGTCAAATGAAGTCAAGAAGAAGGAATGAAGACTGAATGGTCTTCTGATTATATAACACAGATACACATGTGAACCATTAGTGGTGAACTGTATTCCCCCCACCTTGGAAAGCAGTATTCCAGCCCCTTCTCAATCCATAACATCCTTCCATGAAAACTGCATGAGTCGGCCCTGGGGAGGGGAGGGAGGAGTAAGAGAGACGGGTCCGTTTCCATCTGTCGGGGTAAAGGTAAACCCTGCCTCCTCACCAGTCCCTTGCTCAGATCTCTTTTCTAACTCATGCGTGAGCGTAGACAGACAGACAGACAGACACTCTCTCTCTCTCTCTCTCTCTCTCTCACTCCCTCCCTCCCTGATTGGGCATCAGCGGGTATTATGGAGGGAGCTGTAGGAATGGCAGGGGGTTTGCATCTTTTCTCTACCTTGCTGTCCTTCCCAGCTTCTAGACGCTCCTCCATCACTCTCCTCGACTACAGCACTAAAGGATTCCACAGCAGGTCACTGGCCGCACGCTTCGGCAGCTTGGTCCGCGAGACCTCGCCCCGAGGAACGGACCCAGTGGGGATCCTATCCACTAACCGAGGCGCCCTTCCCTCCCTGCCAAGGAGTCACCTGGAGCCGGGCGTGGTTCCCACTCCGTTCCCTCGCAGCCGCGCCTTGTGATTGGGTAGCAGGTTTACCGTGCGGGACGCCATTGGCTGCAACGCCTGTCGTTCCTGTGCCCAGGCCCCACCTCGAAGGGGCCGCGCGGAACTGAGAGGGCCGGGAACAGGCCATTGCGTGGAGGCGGGAGGCGAGGGGATGGGGAGGAGGGGTGCCCTACGATCGCAGAGGTCTCGAGTCCGGTCAGCCCCCGCCTCCGGGCTGGTTGACTCCCCCTCGCTGGCGCTCTGGGCCGCGCCTTCCAACGGTCTCGCGCGGTCTGCGCGTGCGCACTAGTCCCCTCTCGCGCCCTCTAGGCGGTGGGCGGGGTGGCGAGCCAGTGGGCTGGGTGGGAGGGTGGGGAGGGTCGGGGGAATGGGGAGCTGGGGTGGGGTGGGCGGACTAGGGGTCGGGGAGAGGCGTAATGTCTTTGGAGAAAGGGGCTCCGTTTGGATATCCGCTCTGGGACAGGAGGGAGTGGCGGGGTAAGCCACAAAGGGCGGCAAGGGGGCGCGACAAGGACCGCTGCCAGGGCGCCCGAGGCCAGGCCGGGAGCTTCGGGCGGTCGCAGCTGGAACCGGGAAGCAGAGGGGCGCAGACGATGCGAGAAAAGTTATGGATGCCCTGGAATGGGCTCATCGTCATTGGGAGGAAAATGGAGCTCCTGGGTAGAAAGACGCAAAAACCTAAAACGTGGGACCTGAAGCTTGAGTCTGAGAACTGGAGACTGGAAGATGTGGAAAAGCCAGTCTTAAGAGGAAAGTCAGGCCGGAGTCCAGAAAGAATGGATGTGAAACGAGTGCGCAGTGTATCAAGTGCACTACAGGTTTCGGCCGGTTTGCGGAAAGACAGCTCAAAAGAGGTGTGGGGAAAGCAAGAATTCAGACACAGAGTAGAGGCTGAATCTGAGAGTGCAGGGACTGCAGCGGGATCTCGGAAGGGGCCTGAGTTTAAAGAGAAGTTGAAGTTTACTGACGTGGAAACCAGTGGAGAGGACTTGAGATCCAGAGGATACGAAGTAAAGCAGAATGAGGAGGAGCTGAGGTCAAGTGGAGAGAAACTGAGGTCAAGTGGAGAGAAACTGAGTCCCAGTGGAGAGAAGCTGAGATCGAGTAGAGAGGAGCTGAGATCGAGTGGAGAGAAGCTGAGATCGAGTGGAGAGAAGCTGAGATCGAGTAGAGAGGAGCTGAGATCGAGTGGAGAGAAGCTGAGATCGAGTAGAGAGGACCTGAGATCGAGTGGAGAGAAGCTGAGATCGAGTGGAGAGAAGCTGAGATCGAGTGGAGAGGAGCTGAGATCGAATGGAGAGAAGCTGAGATCGAGTGGAGAGAAGCTGAGATCGAGTGGAGAGAAGCTGAGATCGAGTGGAGAGAAGCTGAATTCGAGTGGAGAGAAGCTGAATTCGAGTGGAGAGAAGCTGGAGTCCAGGGAAGAGAGGCGGGGATCCAGGGGAGAGAGGCGAGGATCCAGGGGAGAGAGGCGGGGATCCAGGGAAGAGAGGCAGGGATCCAGGGGAGAGAGACGAGGATCCAGAGGAGAGAGGCGGGGATCCAGGGTAGAGAATCTGGGGACAAGTGGAGAGAAGCTAGTACCCAGGAGAGAGAGGCGGGGGTCCAGGGCAGAGAGGCGGGGATCCAGGGGAGAGAGGCGGGGATCCAGGGGAGAGAATCTGGGGACAAGTGGAGAGGAGTTAAGATCCACTGGAGATAAACAGCGGTCAAGTACAGAGAAGCAGCGATCTAGTAGGGAGAAGCTGGGGACTAGTGGAGAAAAGTTGGCGCGTTCAAGAATGGGCAGCATAAATGAAGAACAAATTGAGAAAGTGGTGGAAGTGATTGGGGATGAAAAATTGATAGAAATTACCAATGCTGAGATGGAAATTCCTTTTGAAAGTGTAGAGGCGAATGATGAAGAGAATGAGAAAGGAGTAGGGGAGGAGGAGGATATCTTGGAAGAAGAGAATGATAATAGTGATGAATCTGTTTCTATGGAAGAGAAACCAATTATAGAGGAGGAAGATGAAGTGAGTGAGGAGATGGAGAATGTAAGAAGAAAAGAGAAGCAAATAGGGGAAGTTTTGCAAGTCAAAGAGGAGAAATTAGAGTGAAGCAGAATGTTATTGACCCTAAAGGGGTAAATATGAGAGAGAAAGAGCATCTGAGCCTAAGAGAAGAAAGAGTGGGATTGAAGAGCTACTGGGAATGAAGGTGAACACCAGGACCAAAGGAAGTAGAGAAGTCTGATAAAGAGGGAAGTGGAACATTTTGGAAAGAAAGAGAAGATTTGTTAACGTGTCGATAGCTAGAGGAAAAGTGGATGGTGGTTTCTTGGAAAACAGCTGTGACTAAGGAGTTTGTAGAGAGGTGCTTGAGAAATGGATTGAGGATGGGCTAGAAAGATTTAGTTTAACAGATGATTGAGTTTATGAGATGTAGGAGAATGCATAGTGAGAAAAATGGACAGTGGCAGCAGGGTGTGGATAGATCATCAAGGTGGTGGAAGGAGATGTGGGCTGGAGTGGTCAGTGTCTGATAGAGGATCCTAAAGCATGAGGAGCGTGACAAAGGCGAGAGCAGAGATGAGAAAGAAGTGACGGAAAAAAGTAAGAAGCCACATCCCATAAGAGTAATTATGTTTGTTGGATTTTAAAGTTATTTTCTTCCCTATTTCTCTCCTCTCCTCTCCCATGTAGCTAATTTTACAATGCAGTGAGACAGGCCTCTCACTGAGCCCTGTGTATCTGGACCGAGCCCAGCCTCCCTGATCTTCCCTCTAGCCTGCAAATTGTATCCAGAATAACTTCTGGGTTACCCTGTTTTATTTTATTTCTTGGCTGTGCTGGGTCTTTATTGCAACACATGGGCCCTTCGTTGTGGTGCACTGGGCTTAGTTGCCCCCTGCATGTGGGATCTTAGTTCCCTAACCATGGACTTAACACCCGACCCCTGCATTGGAAGGCAGATTCTTAACTACTGGGCCACCAGGGAAGTCCCATGGGTTCCCCTATTTTAAATTTAGTTACTTATTTTTAAATGAAACAAAATATTTTTAATCATAAAAGGTACAATTCACAGAGAAGATAGACATCATAAACCATTAGCCACTAACAACAAACAAACAAAGATACATAAAGCAAAAATCAGAAGAAATATAAGGGAAAAGAAAAAAAATATAATCATAGTAAGATATATTAACATTTCTCTGAGAATATGAAGTTCAGAAAAAATAAGGAGCATCTTGAATAATGTCGTTAATAATTTTAATATAATAGATTTCTATTCATATTAATCTTATATCCTATACAAATAAATTTAAAATTTTGTATCTTCTATGTTATTAGATGTCCATAGAACTTTTCGAAAAACTGGCAAAAAGATAAACATTACTAAATTTCAAAATATAGAATTATTTTTGTGATTCGTTATACACATACGCATATATTATTTTTGAAATTATTTTCCATTATAGGTTATGACAAGATATTGACTATAGTTCCCTGTGCTATACAGCAAACCTTTGTTGCTTTCTTACATATGTATTTCTTTAAATTAGAAATCTAGCTTTCTATTTATGCTAAGTCAAACAAGTGGAATCAAAGTGTCATAAATTTTTTAGGCAAAAATTCATAAGTTTTCTAATATATATATTGTACATATTATTTATATATATGTATACAAGAGCTTTTCTACTATGCTTGATAAAGGCTTGAGAAAGTTCATCCAAAAAAAAAGAGATGGAGAAATTGGAAAGCATAAACTAAATGAAATGGGAGCAGTGAGTATGAAGTAGAAGTGAAACAAGCTAGATAAAAGATCCTCATATAGACCAGTTCTTTGTAAACATGGCTGCTCATTAGAAACGTATCTGGAGTTGTAGCAAAGAAAAAAAAAAGTAGCATTTGTATTTTTCAAAAAAATTCCAATATAATTCTGATATGCATCTGGATTTTAAAAAGTGATTACAGGTTTTTCTATTAAATGGTAGTTTTGGTGATATAGAATTCTATTATTTTCCTGTTGACCAATCATGATACAGTGGATTCCACCATTTTAATCACTTCACCGTGATCACTATTTCCACAAGTTCCCCTTACCTCCGCATCAAATTTGAATTGCTCATACTTGATTTGAAATTGCCTCAATTATTTTGTATTGTTTCCGTTTTGACTTTTAATTATTCATCTAATCAGATGGAGTTTCCCCCTGTGCCTGTCTCCTTTGGGGCTTTCTTCTGTGTCTTCCACTTGTCATCCAGCATCCACCGTCACCCCGGGGAAGAGAGGAGACTCCCTAAGTACCTAGTGTCAAAGCCTCAGTATCAAGACTTGGTGTCTCCAGTAGGGACCTAAGAGGGGGTGAAAAGCAGTCATGGATAGTTAGCATGAAAGGAACACTTCACCCTTTCTCCTCTACATACTTTTAAAAATCCATACAATTTCTAAGGGGTAGAAACTTCATCATATCATAAGTAAGTCTCATAACAAGTTTATATTAATAATAGTCCTATTTTTTTTTAACTGTTAAGTTTTCTGGGCTTCCCTGATGGCTCACTGGTTAAAAATTCACCTGCCAATTCAGGAGACATGGGTTCAGTTCCTGGTCTGGGAAGATCCCATATGCCTCTGAGCAACTAAGCCCATGTGTTACGACTGTTGAGCCTGAGCTCTGGAGCTCGGGAACCTCAATTACTGAGCCCACACGCCCCATCTACTAAAGCCTGCACGCCCTAGAGCCTGTGTTCTGCAACAAGAGAAGCCATCACAATGAGAAGCCTGCACACCACAATTAGAGAAAAGCCCATGCAGCAACGAAGACCCAGCACCGCCATAAATAAATAAATAAAATTATATACGAAACATGTTGGTAAACCTTAAAAAAAAAGTTTTATACACATCCCTTTATAATTTTCCCCAGTCTCCAAAAGGTCTGTAAACTCTATGCCACATTTTAAAAATTATTTATTTATTTACTTGGCTGCACCAGGTCTTAACTGAGTCATGTGGGATCTTCCATCTTTATTACAGCATGCCAGATCTAGTTCCCTGGCCAGGGATCAAACCCTGGCCCCCTGCATTGGGACCATGGAGTCTTAGTCAGGGGACCACCAGAGAAGTCCTGTAGGTATCTTTCTGAATTATAGTTTTCTCCAGATAGATGCCCAGGAATGGAATTACAGAATCCTATGGTAACTCTATTTTTAGTTTTCTGAGCAACCTCTATAGTGGCTGTACCAATTTATACTCCCACCAGCACCATAGGGGAGTTCCCTCTCGAGCATTTATTATTTGTAGACTTTTAGATGATGGCCTTGCTGTTTTCTTTATGAATTCTCCTGTGTGTGAGTGACTAACACAATGAACAAATCAACTGAACTGTTGTAGTGTTACTGCCGTGTACAGCAAAATGTCTCAAACCAGTTATTGTAAACGTGCAATCTTTTCTCTCATCTTAAAAACAAAACCTTTCATGGCCCCACATTCCTCTCTAGATACTGTTGCATTTTCTTTCTTCCTATGCTAGGCACAAAAGTGGCCCTCCAAAGATACATTCCTTTCCTAATCCCAGGAACCTGTGATTATCGCCCATGTGGCAGAAGAACGTACATTACTTTATATGGTGAAAGATGTGATTAAGTTAAAGATCTTGAGAGGGGGAACTTATTCTGGATAATCTGGGTGAGCCTGATAGGCCAGCACAAGTGTCCTTATAAGAGAGAGACAGAAAGAGATCAAACACAGGCAGAAGTGGAGGAGGCAATGTGACTCCAGAGGCAGAGGCTGGAGTGAGGCGGGGCTAAGCCCCCAGAGGTGGGGGGCACAGCCCGGGTTCTTTGCTACAACCTCTGCAGGGAGGTGGCCTCTGCCAATTCCTTAATTTTGGACTTCTGGCCCCTAGAACTGTGAGAGAGTATGTTTCTGTCCTTTTAAGCCACTCAGTTTATCGTAATCTCTTACAGCAAGCTCTAGAAAACTAATACACTCCCTTCACAGCTAAACTCCTCCAAAAAGTTATCTATGTTACTTCTCCTCCATTCCTTATATATATATATATATATATATTTTTTTTTTTAGTTTTTGTTTTGTTTTGTTTTGTGTGCGTGTGCTGAGTCTTCGCTGCTGCATGCAGTCTTTCTCTAGTTGCGCCAAGCATGGGCCACTCTAGCTGTGGTGCACAGGCTTCTCGTTGCAGCGACTTCCCTTGTTGCAGAGCACAGGCTCCAGGTGTACAGGCTTAGTAGTTGTGGTACACAGGCTTAGTTGCCCCTCAGCCCATGGAATCGTCCCGAAACAGGGATTTAACCCAAATCCCCTGCACTGGCAAGTGGATTCTTCACCACTGGACTACCAGGGAAGTCCTTCTCCACTTCTTTTTATCATGTTTGTCTACACTGAACATTTTAATATATACAGAAAAGTTAATGATTGGGCTTCCCTGATAGCTCGGTTGGTAAAGAATCCGCCTGCAATGCAGGAGACCCCAGTTCAATTCCTGGGTCAGGAAGATCTCCTGGAGAAAAGATAGTCTGTCCTCTCCAGTGTTCTCAGGCTTCCCTTGTGGCTCAGCTGGTAAAGAATCCTGCATTGCTGGAGACCTGAGTTTGATCCCTGGGTTGGGAAGATCCCCGGGAGAAGAGATAAGTTTACCCACTCCAGTATTCTGACCTGGAGAATTCCATGGACTGTATGGTCCACGGGGTCACAAAGAGTCAGACATGACTGAGTCCTTCTCCATTCCTTTTTATCCAGTTTTTCTATATTGGACATTTTAATATATACAGAAAAGTTAATGATTAGAGCGATAGGCAATAGAACATTCTAGATTCAGAAGGTACTGGTTGCCCTATTTGCCTTTTCTATATATATTTTGGGGCTTCCCAGATGGTGCAGTGGTAAAGAATTCACCTACCAGTGAAGGAGATGCAAGCATCGATGCGTGGTTCAGGAAGATCCCCTGGAATAGGAAATAGCAACCTACTCCGGGATTCTTGACTGGAGAATTCCATGGACAGGGGGCCTGGCAGGCTACAGTCCATGAGGTCACAGAGTTGAACATGACCGAGCGACTGCGCGCACACAGCACACTATATATTTCAGTATGTATCTACTAAGAATAGAAACATTATCCTACATATTCATAATACCTAAGTAAATTAAAATTTTTTAATTTAATAAATTAAAAATTAAGAATAATTCCCTAATATCATCTAACATTCAGCCTGTATTCCAAAGTCCTTCCTTGTTCCCAAAATATACTTTATAATTTTTTTCCCTTGGCCTAGGATCCAAGCAAGGTTTATATGTTGAATGTGATTGTTAACTCTTTTAAATTTACATTAATCTCCCACTTCTTTTGTTTTTTAACAACTTTGATAACTTTTTAACTAATTTGGCCTATATTCTTTTTTTTCTTTAACATGTATTTATTTGTTTGGCTGCGTCGGGTCTTTGTTGGGTCGTGCAGGATCCCGCCTCGTGACACACTGACTCTCCAGTTGTGGTGCGTGAGCTCCAGCACGCACAGGCTCCGCAGGTTCAGGGCGCTGGGCTTAGTCGCTCTGCAGCGTGTGGGATCTTAGTTCCCTGACCAGGGATGGAACCCACATGCCTTGCATTGCAAGGCTATTCTTTTTTTTAACTTTTTTTTTTTCAGATCATTTATTTGGCTGTGCCGGGTTTGAATTGTGGCATGTGTGATCTAGTTCCCCCACCAGGGGTCGAACCCAGGCCCCCTGCACTGGGAGTGCAGGCCCTTAGCCACTGGACCACAAGGGGAGTCTCTGGCCCATATTCTTATAGTTGGCCAACATTCTGGATTTATCTGATTGCGTCACTTACCCGGATCCTCTATCAGCTACAGTTCTTGTATGCTCCAAACTGAGGCTTTCGGCCCTGATTTCTTTCTCTGGAATGAGTGATAGTTGCTCAGTTGTGTCCGACTCTTTGCAGCCCCCATGGACTGTAGCCCACCAGGCCTCTCCATCCATGGAATTCTCCAGACATACTGGAGAACACTGGAGTGGGTTGCCATATCCTTCTCCATCTTTCTCTGGAGCATTCATCTGAATCAGTTTCCCCTCTGTGGTTGTTTACTGTCTCTCTCCACTAGAATGTAAGCTCCAGAGGGTATCAACGTGTGTCTGTTGGGTACCTGTTCCAGTCCACTCTCTAACCAGCGCATCACAGGTACTCAGCATGTAGGTGCTGTGTGAATCAGTCCTTCACATTCACTGACTTGACTTGTCTCAATACTATTTAACACCTATTGAGAAATTGCTGGAATAATTTACGCTGTTCCTTAGAATATCTCAGATTTTTTGAAGCCTTGAATTCCTGAAAATGTCATTCCACACTTGTCTAGGCTCGCAGAGGTGTGGAATTTCCCCTAGCAATGTGAAGGCATGCCTCTTTGTTATTCATACCTCCCTGGCCACCAAGGGTCCAGATCTATTTTATGCTTGAGTCACTGTACCCAACCAGGTGTGTGGTATATGTGGCCTGTTTTCTTCTCCTTGGATCCATTATTTCTGCTTATTTATCAGTCAGAAGTTTGTTTTTTTGGCCACACCACACAAAATGTGAGATCTTAGTTCCCTGATCCCTTAGCTTAGGGATCAAGCCCTCGCCCCCTGCAGTGGAAGCACAGAGTCTTAATCACTGGACCACCCGGAAAGTCCCTGGTTGGAAGTTTATAGCTTGCTGTTTCTTGCGTTCTCTAGGAACTCTGATCTCATAGTTAAGGCAATAAAATAGAGATATTGGGTGTGGACAGAGTTGTAGAGATATACTACAGAAGGCTCAAACCTATTAGTAGGATCTTCTTAGCAAATGAGGATAGCTAACATTGCCTGAATTCTTATAATAATCAAAATAATCTCGTAGGTACTGTACTGAGCACTTAACATATTCTCTATCATCTAATCTTTCCAACAACCCTTTGAGATAAGAACTGTCAATCTCTCAGCTCTACTTAACTAGAAACTGCCTGTGCCAGGCCCAGAGTCAAGGCAGCCTGAACCCAGACCTGCATGGGAAACTGTTGTGCTGAATTGCTTCTGCTCTTGCTAGCTGAGCCCGACAACCTGTTCTCCTAGCCTTTCACAGCATGGTCTGCCATTTTGGCTGGGAGTCAGGGAGCAAGGTTGTGGAGCCACCTGTCCATTCATTCAATGAATGCTTGTTTTTAAAAACTTATTATTATTTTTTGGCCATGCCATGTGGCATGTGGGATCTTAGTTCCTGGACCAGGGATCGAACCTGTGCCCCCTGCAGCGGAAGAATGGAATCTTAACCACTGGACCACCAGGGAAGTCCCAGTGAATGCTTGTTGAATGAGCACTTCAGAGGCAAGTTTTTTTTTCCCCCCCAGAAGCAAGTTTTTAAGAACATAAATGCCAAAAGACAATGATGATTATTTTCTTTCTCAGACCTCTGCCTCCCCAAGATCAAGCACTCTGGGCCTCCTCTAGTGATACCTGAGTGTAGAGAAGCTGTTGCCCCTCTCCTAAGAGGCCTGCACCGGCACCCGGTCAAGACGGACAGTCTACTGTTATGTGAGCCTCTCAGACTGCGCTTCGAAGTATACAAATTGTGAACTAAATCATCAAACTTGTTCTTTGGCTGAATTACATTTTCTCCTGGAATATGAGATGCATTCCACTGAGACCACAGAAAGAAAAAGTGAAGATCAAGACACCGTGACATCACCTTGTGTAAGTGCAGATATTTTCAATCATCTGAGTAGCTAGAACTGTATATAATATATATATTTTTTACTAAACTTAACCAAAATGTGCACATTACAGGGAATTGTGGGCTCTTGGGTGATTTTATATGTTTTTATTATTCTTTCTTTGCATTTTCCCAAAGATCCCTGTTTCTGTCTGTCTTTTTTCTTTTCGTTTTTGGCCACAAATTGCAACAGTCGGAACTTCCCTGACAGGGGTTTGAACCCACGCCCCCTGTAGTGGCAGCTTGGAGTCTTAACCACCAGACTACCAGGGAAGTCCAAGATCCCTGTTTCTAACAAGTTGTATAAAAGTGGCATTATTGTATGGCTTTTGTTCAATGCCCTCTTGGTCCCATTAGTTCATTCGGCCAACACTGAACACTCACCAACGTGCTAGTTGGAAATGCAAGAAATATAAGGGACCAGGTCTTGCCCTCAGCTTCCTGTCCGTCTCATGCTGAGAGAGATGCCGCAGTAAACCAGTTGCCACACACTGAGAGAGGACTTGAAGGGATCTATGTACTCTGTCTGGTGGGGAATGCAGAGGAGGCAGGCTGGCTGTTTAGAGAGGTGATCCCAGAAGGCTTCAAGGTGATGACCACTTGGGGCTGGACTTAGCGGGGTGAGAAGGGGTTGACATTGGGTGAGAAGAGGAGAACAAACACTCTAAGCAGGAAGAATAGTGTTGCCAGTGTGTGATGACCAGAGACCACGTGACTCACTTGGGAAAAGGTGAAAAAAATAGTTTGGTGTAGCTGGAACAGAGAGAGGTTACAGAGACTGGGAGGAGGCGAGCTGGGGCTGGGGGGAGCCTTGCATGCAAGAATAAGGAAACTGGCCTTTGTTCTGTAGGTGACAGGGAAAAAGACTCCAGCATGTCTTTGCTTTTCATCATTTGCTGAGCAGAGAGATTGAGTCCGCTGGGAGCAGCATGGGAGTGGGTCACAGCGGAACACTGCGTGGGTCCCTGGCACAGAGTCCCCTGCTCAGTAGTGCAGGAGGTGCGTTCACTGGATCACTGGAATGAACAGTTCAGGAGTGAGAGGACGAGATGTAAACTAAGGCACAGAAAGTGGGGATGAAAACAAGAAGGATAGGTCCTATTTGACAGAATTTGCTGATTAATTATGAATGATGGTGATGAGGGAGACACCAGGCTTACAACTAATCATCGCTGATGTCTTTCACCAAATGCCTACTTTGCAGGTAGATTCTTTGCCTGCAGTATCTCCTTTTCTCCCATAATCGCCATATGAGAGGAGTTATGTTATTATCTGCGTTTTATAGATGAGGAAGTTGGGCCCTGGAGTGGTCAAAGTGACTAGGCAGGTATATCACTTTGAATCCAAGGATGTGAACCCAAGGGAAGGGAGGAAAGCAACCACCAGGCATGGTTAATGAGTGGCAGATTCAGGCTCCCCAGATTCACAGCCAGGCTGCCCGAGGGCCATATTAGGCCACAGATGTGTACTGCTTGGCCCATAGAATATTTTTTTTCCAAACGACTTTTCAAAAGTTTTTTTTTATGTGACTAGTTTTAAAGTCTGTTGAATTTGTGGCAATACTGGTTCAGTTTTATGTTTTGATTTTTGGGGGAGGGGCCTTGTGACATGTGGGATCTGAGCTCCCTAACCAGGGATCGAACCCACATCCCCTGCATTGACAGGCAAGATCTTAACCACAGGACTGCAAGGACAGTCGCTTGGCCCATAGAATATTCTGAAAGCAGTTTTTAGAACTAATTGCTAATGTTTAAAAATAGAATTCCTATTAAAACCTGGGTTTCTGGTTTTTCCTGAAAAGTAAGAAGCTCTGGCCGCCCGGGCCCATAGAGCAACTCTTGCTGCCCGTCTGCCTTCCCTTTGGCTGTGGCCGGCGCTCTGCTGCTGACCAGAGCCCTCCAGCCTGCCTGGGTCCCTGCCCCCCTTTGCAGATGCTCAAGTTTGCTGGTTCAGTTTGACACCAGGCTGTGCCTGTTCATTTGATCTCATGTCAAGCCCAGGCCTCCAACTGATGGCCAAATACTCTTTCTGAATGTTAGGGAATATAAGATAAAAACAGTAATGCGTTTTGCTTTGTTTGTTTTTTCTTTCGTGCTGTGGGAATTGAGAAAAACTAAATACCCACCCATGCTTGAGCGCCCACAAGGAGGAGGTTTACGTACAGGCCAAAGGTCAATGGTCCCAGTTCCTCGAAGCAACACCCACTAAAATGAAGTGTCAGTCACCCCTTGGAAAATGGCCAAAGTAATGGGAATTATACAAATCATGTTGTGATTTTTTTGTGTGTTTAATTTGTTTTGTAATTGATTAATTTACTTGAATTTTTTTTAAGTTTTTTTTTTTTTTTTTTTTGCTGTGGACCATTTTCAAAGTTTTTATTGAATTTTTTACAATATTGCTTCTATTTAATGTTTTGGTTTTTTGGCTGTGAGGCATGTGGGATCTCAGCTCCCCGATCAGGGATCGAACCCATTACCCACTGCTTAAGTCTTAACCACTGGACCACCAGGGAAGTCCCTGCTGGAATTTTGAGCTGTGAACTTTGAACATATTATAAGGAAGTTTTTGGAGAAAATACATGTGTGTGTGTCATAGCTTACATAGCTTGGAATTCTCTGTAGAAATTCAAGTTCAGAACATTTTTTAAAGGTTTTTGCAATTTACTAAAGGTTGAAACATGTTTCTGTTCCATTTAGTTAGAATGTGAGGCACAGGATGACAAACAGGTATCTGTCCACGTTAACTATTTTGTTCCATCTAAGATGTAACAAGGGCCACGGCAGCCGCCAGTTTGGACAAATGGTAGATTTTATGTTTGTGTGAGATTGTCTGCAGTTTGTAAACTGCACTTGAGACACAGGTTCAAACAGGTGCAAGGAAGAGAGAAGACAGCAGAGCTTTAGGAGTTGGGCTCCTGATCTGTGTGCTGAATGCCACCCCAGGGGGTTTTCCCCCGTGCTTGGCTGCCTGACTCAGGGACTGGAGGAAGGTGGCGGCTGCTGCTCCTGGACACGGATTTCTCAGAGGCCACTGGGCACTCCTCTGGGATGGCCACTGGGTCTCAGAGGTTCATTGTCCATCTTGCAAGGGTTATCGTGTTGTCAGACCACCCTGACCCAACTCTTAAGAGGTCTGCCCTGGGATCTTCCCCCTAGTGGGCCCAAATTAATCTTACAAGGTTTGCACTGAAGATCAATTTGGTCTCAGGAGCTATTTCTATGCTGAGTAATTAAGGCTTTCAAGGTCACCCTCTGGTGCTCCTTGGACTCTGACCCCTGCCCAGCACATTCTCCTTCCTCTCCTCCTCAGAAATTCTCCACCCCTGGTACCCCGGTGTGCACGCCCAGGGTGGGACCTGGATGTGTGTTGTGGTCAGTTCTTCCATTCTTGGCAGTATCACCTGGAATCCACCATGTTTTGTTGAAATCGTATAGACAAATGCCTGTATTAGGTGGTTGGCACCATGCTGAGCCAGGGACACAACAGACAGGTGCCGCGCCCTTGGGGACAAGAGGAATACACAGCGACTCATTCACAAACAACGGGCATTTCATCACAGTGCTGAAACAACTGGCACTTTATCTCAGTCACATTATAATTGGCTCAGTGGTAAAGAATCCACCTGTCAACACAGGAGACGAAAGAGACCCAGGTTCAATTCCTGGGTCAGGAAGATCCCCTGGAGAAGGAAATGGAAACCCACTCCAGTTTTCTTGCCTGGAGATTCCCACAGAGGAGCCTGGAAGGCTACAGTCCATGGGGTCATAGAGAGTCGGACACGACTGAGCACACACACATTTTAATTTCATTTCAGTAGTATCACCTATGAAGCCTAAACTCCCCCAAGGGTCCAGACAGGTTCTTGGTAAAATTCTACTACTTCTTCATTCTTTGACAAGTATTTCTTCAGCACCTATCAGGCACTATTCCAGAAGTCAGGATTGTAACTGAAAACAAAACTGACAAATATTCCTGTTCTGTTGCTTATCTTGTTGTGGAAGGAGACAGAAAACCTGTGTCCATATGTAATATGAGCTAAGAATTTCGAAGAAAAACCAAGAAGGGTAGCAGAGAGAGAATGACAGAGGGGAGTGGCTGGACTGTGTTTTTCAGAGAAAGTCGTTAGGGAAGGCCTTTCTGATGAGTTGACTCTCCAAGTCAGGCCCAGAAAGGGGTGAGAGAGAAGCGACTGATTGGAGGAAGTCCTTTTCAGGCAGGAGGCCGAGGGGACAGCGCCCCCCAGTGGTGAGCGCTCCTAGCTCGTCTGAGGAATAGGAAGTCACTGTGGGAACATCCGGGCTCCTTGGTTTCCTCCTGGGCAAGTCCATGGGCCAGTTGAGAGGCACTGATGAATCATTTACGCGGAGACATTTATGTAAACCATCAAGCCCTGTATCAAAGTTATTCTCTTTATATTGACTTCATCAAATATTTGTAGAATGTCTAAATACGATTCTGCCCTTTCTTTTTTTTTATTGTTGAGGTGAAATCCACATAACGTATAATTAACCATTTTAAAATGTATGATCCAGTGAAATTTAGTGTCTTCACGTGATTGTGCAACCATTACCTCTATTTAGTTCTGAAATTTTTTCATCACCCTGCCCTTTCATTTGTAAAAAAAAAAAATTATTTATTTGGCTGCACAGGAGTCTTCGTTGCAGCATGCAGGATCTTCAGTTGCAGCATGTGGGATCTAGTTCCCTGACCAGGGATTGAACCGGGGGCTGCTGTGTTGGGCGAGCAGAGTTTTAGCCACTGGACCAGCTGGGAAGTCTCTCATTTTTAATATTAGGTTGTCACCTCTCTTTTTTTAAATTTGTAATTAATTTATTTGACTGTGCTGGATCTTAGCTGTGGCATGGGAGATCCTGAATTTTTGTTGCTGCATGTGGGATCTTTTTTTTCCTTTTCTTTTCTTTTTCAGCTGTGTCATGCAGGATCTTTAGCTGTCCTATGTGAGATATTGTTCCCCAGCCAGGGTTCAAGCCTAGGTCCCCTGCGTTGGGAGCATGAAGTCTTAGCCACTGAACTACCAGGGGAGTCCCTGTTAGCACTCTTGAAAAAGGATTCCGGGCCCCCCCCCCCGCTCCACCATATCTGACTGTGCCCTTTCTGGCTGGCCTTCCCCAATTCTTATGAGTCATCTATGTGTTTATTCAATAGATATTTATCACACATGTGTTGTGCTGGTAGGTACGGGTAATACGGAAGGCACACAGGTCCCCGAAGTTAGGGGACTCATAATCCAGTGGAGGATTTAGACACTAACCATAAAGAGAATCCCAGGGATGGGGGAGCCTGGTGGGCTGCCGTCTATGGGGTCGCACAGAGTCGGACACGACTGAAGCGACTTAGCAGCAGCAGGAGCAGCATAAAGTATCAGAAAATTGATTTAAATCATGATAAATGCTTTTTTTTTAAAGTGCTTCTAGAATTACACTTAAAGCATTTGTGAAGTTATTAAAGCTACCAGAAGTGAGGTGCCACTAGCTACTAGAGCTTAGAATACTATGACTAAGTGGTTTTTATGATTGTGCCCTTGGTTCAAAGACACTGGAGAGAAAGATCACCTCAGGAAAGTGACCTGGATCTTGTCAGGGCAGAGAGCAGAACGGCAGGCAGGGGTAGAACACAGTGGTACTTCATTTCCTCCTGATAACAGCCCTTTGCAAGGCCAGATATTGTTACCGACCACTCCCATTTTATAGATGTGGAAACTGAAACTTAAAAGGTCCTGCCTAAAGCCACCTGGCGGGCCGTATAGCCAATGTTTCCCTTTAGCCGGCTGTCCGGCAAAGCTGAAAAGCATTGTGTCCAGTAGAGGGCAGTCGTGCATCTGGTTGGAAGAAGGCCTGCGCGCTCTCGCCGGGTTGGTCCGTATCCACCCGGCCCAGATGGCGTGCTCCCAGACTTCCAGGAGAGGGCGCTGCTGGGCTTGCCTCGGAGTCTCCTGGCCGTACCTCCCTGGGGTCCTGCCCTCCTGCCCCCTCCCCGCCCACCCTCGCACCAAGACGCCTAACCCAGCAAGCCCTCGCACCCTCGGGCCTTCTCTTACACACTGATGTGTGCATCTGTGTTTTCCTAGATGATTGTTTCCTAATCACGCTGTGGAATAACAAATCAGTAACCCAGTCACCTCAAGTGATGAGCTAGTGGTCACCAAAACATGGGGAATAGCCCCCTGGGCAGGAGCCACAGAAAATGCTAGCGTGGTCCCCGTGGCCACGTGGTACAGCGGTGCCACCATGGTGCCACCTCCGCACGTCTGTCATGTAGGCACAATCGTGGGGTTTTTTTTTTAGGCGGGATGACCTGGCAACATTTCTACCCCACCCACAGCTAGTTTCGCTTTCCTAATGTTTTTAAAAACTACCTTCTAACTGAAGTAGGGTGGCTGAACAGGTTCCAGCATTTTACTTCGCTTTTCTATGTGATCATTGAAGATTTCTTCTAGTGGGTCTTTTTCCTCCTGTCTCTGGAAGATGCCCGGGACTGTTACCTATGGCGTTTGTCCAAAGTCCAGGTCCTAATAGCTTTTGGACTGCGGTTTTGGAAGAATTGCTTTTTAATCTGGAAAGTGCCAGCCTTATACAGAGCAGTAACAGGTCCTGCCAGGAATCATCAGTAGGCGGAGCTATGCTCATGTTCTGCTGACCTCTCTCTTTTTAAAGGGGAAGGGGCTGATTTGGTGGGGGAAAAAATGAAAATTGTGGATAGGTCAGTTTGGAGGATTGTTTGAACCTTTGCTTTCTTCAACGTGATAAACTCTGGTTTACCAAAAAGAGCGGGCAGTGGGAGGAAATTGAGGGGTGAAACGACTGCGAGATCCCTGCGTTCACCTACTGAGTGCAGCAGAGAAAGGCTTCTTTGAGCTGTGCTGGGGGAAGCCATATGGCATCAGCTTTTGGGACAATCTCAGTTTCTGAGGCAGAAGACCCTGGCCTTTTGCTGGGCACATCAGACTGCCACCAATTCTCAGTTCTGAAAATGTGGCCATCAGCGAGGCCTGTGAGCAGCACTGTGAAACAGTTGTTACCTGCTCAGGAATGACCTTACCCAGGCCGTAAGCTCCCTGCAGAATTCCTCCACTTCCCTTGTAATGCAAGTCTTTTGGTAATAATCACCTGCATTTGTAGGACCTTAAAGAATTTTTGATTCAACAAGACACAAATTGGTTATCAACCTGTTTTTTTTTTTTTCAGTTTAGGCAACAAACCTCTTCTTTGGTGATTAAAAAAAAATCAAAGATGAAAAGAAAATGGAAGATACAATGGAGATCAGTTCTAGAAAAAAAGAATTATTTGTGTCAGCAGTCCCAGCTGAGGCACGCAAACCCGGGAAGACGTACCCTTTTTTACAGGAATAGTCTTCTCTTTACCAGAGATTCATGCTTGGACTTATTTAAATATGAGACTCTTCTGGAGGATGTAAGTAGGTGGGAGGATAGAAAAACCAGAGGATAACTATCCAAAGCTGTTACCAGTGGAGGACGTCTTAAATGAAAACAAAGGGTCTGATTACCAGTGAGTCAGGAAGGGCTGAGATCTCCATTTAGAAAACCCTGACCTGTGCAGAAGTCAGGGCAGGTGCATAAAGCCAGGTGTAGCCAGGCTGGCATGATCAGTCCCACAGAAGCACCTCAAAGCAGAGGCTGTGGCCTTTTAGAGCTCCTCACTGCTGTGGGTTCTTGTTTAAAACACTTAGTGATTGTCAGACCCACGTGTTGATTGGTCAGATTTGATGCATTTATAAGGAGAACGATCCATCCGCTCCTGACCCCATCTGGTGCCAAATCAGAATGTGACGCTTCTCACCCCTCTTGCCTCTGGAAGAGGACTGAACAGGAAGAGAGAAGGCAAAAGTTTCACATGCCCAGAGGCAAACAGATGCTACAGAGATGTATTTTTTTAAAAAGAAATAAAGCGGGTTTAATCTGGGAGTTTGATCACCACTAAGAATGTGTTTCTATTTCATCATTCAGTTTCTAGTTCTGCCTTCCAGCTCAGACCTGTGTGTGCAGCAGCGTCTCTGGAAGCGCCTTCTTTCTCAGCCCGTCTCCTTGCCCCCCGGGCACAGTTCCTCACTCGCACCTGGGCTGCTACCTTCCAGGACACCCCCCTTTCCTGAGTCCTCCTGTGAATCTGCCAAAGACAGAGAGATTGGGGCAGCACTCTTGGGTGGTGCCAGGCTTCCCGAAGGTTGTGATCACCCCTCAAAAGGACTTCTGCTTGGTGATATTTCAGAAGAGTCCAGGGAGGCAGTGGCTTGGACACTGATTCAGTTGGGAGGGAGGCAGCACAGCTCTTTGATGCCTATCTAGTCCAGCTCAGTCGGCCTGGGGAAGGGCAGGTCTGTGTCTCCGGCTGCTGTGGGAGTGAGAGAGTGGCTTTGGTAACTTTTGCACCAAGAGTCCTTAGGATGTTATGAGGTTTCTCCTCAATTCCCTCATCTTAAAGTTTTTACTCACTCATGCAGCATCCACAGGATTGGGGCACCTCTTTTGTCTTCGTTATATGCGTCTTCTTTTTACAAATTACGTTTTTTAAAAACGAGTTTTATTTACTTGTTTGTTTACAATTTCTGGTTGTACCCTGCGGCATGTGGGATCTTAGTTTCTGGGCAAGTGATTGAAACCCCACCCTCTGCACTGGAAGGCAGAGTCTTAACCCCTGGACTGCCAAGCAAGTCCAGTCTTAGTTATATTCTCAAAGGAAAACTCACGAGAATGACAGAATCTGAAAAACACCGATGCAAAGAGGAGGCTCAGGCTGTTGGGTCACATCCCAGCGTCCAGCTTGGGGGCATAAGGAGAACAAATCTGCATTATCGGCCAGTGAAGCATTCCCTCTAAATAATCTTTTAAAATAAATATCATTTCCTCCTGTCATTTACTTATTCATGGCTGTGCTGGGTCTTTGTTGCTGCATGTGCTTTCTCTGGTTGCAGTGACTACTCTTTGTTTGGGTGCATGGGCTTCTCATTGCAGTGGGCTCCGTCGTTGCGGCTCCCAGGCTCTAGACACCGGCTCAGTAGTTGGGGAGCCTGGGCTTAGTTGCTCTGCACTGGCAGGCGGATTCTTTACCACTGAGCCACCAGGGAAGCCCCCACCCAAATAATCTTCAAAAGGAGTGGAACCAAGGGCGTAAGTCAGAGTATATGTGGCGGCCCTGGTTAGGAGTCTGTCTGTCCATCTGTTAACAGATAGTTCCATGATGGGGACAGTACGCCCTGAATATTAGCAGTGCTCTGTAAAAAGAGCTGACAAGGTATTCAGCTACAGACTTGCTCTGTCTTCTTGTCCAGGCTGGCATGTGCCAGAAAGAGAGTGAAATATTGAAGGGGCAGCCCAAGTGTGAGTTCCGCAGAACAAACTGCCTGGAAAGGGAGAGCACCTTTAGATCCAGCGGGGCAGCGAAGCCCCAGATGAGTGACGTTACCCGCGTGTGCCTCCCTCAGGGGGAGCCCCAAGGCTGTGGCTGTTTGGGGCTCAGAGTCACGCGTGGGACAGTCCTGCTGACAGTGTGGTTTCCTGCTCTACACGTGCCCGTCAGCAGGATACCGTTGACAGGATCTGCTTGCCCAATTATGGCCCATTATGCACAGTATCTTTTAAGTTCAATTAAATTAATGTTTAGAAATACCGTAGGTAGAAGAGGCCAGAAAAGCACTATAGTAAACAGTGATTACTGAGATTAGAGTGCCTGGAACTTGAGCACCTTGCGGATTTGTCGGAGTTATCCAGGACAAGTCCCCGTCTCTCCTAGGAAGCATGTAAGTTCCTGAAGGAGATCAGCGCTGATTGAGCTATTTCAGGTAGCTCAGGGCAGACTAAGGAGGGGAGGAAAGAGATAGGACATCAGAAAAACATCTCTGAATACCAGGAGTTGTTACCTCCCTCTGCAAAAACACCAGGGGCTGAATTGTTTGGGTCAGTTACACAGGTAAAAAGATAGACTGAGGCAGAATCCCTGGGCGCAGACTTTGGAGGCCACGTTCAGGGAGGAGAAGCCCACAGCCGCCTCTGACTTCACAGGTGACGTAGTTGAACCCCAGACCTCACTGTAAGATGTGGAGTCACTCCAAGTTTATAAGCTTATTAAACTCGCACGTTTGACTGTCTACACAGTCCTCCTTTAGAGAAAACACACAGAATGCTTCCAGCCACACCTTCTTAAACCACTTGGCTGACAGTTTTTTACTTCTAATTACTCTAGTGAGCGTCTCTATTATTTACAAAGTTTGGGGAAGGCGGGGGTGGGAGCGTAGAGGGGTCAAATTCAGCCCATCTTTTGGGGTCAGTCTGAACTGTCAGAGACCAGAGTAGAGGACCCGTGCCTCCCTCTCTCCATTTCTCTTTCTCTCTCTCTCTCTCAGACACATACACACACATGCACACCCTCAACTATCTGATTTGCTGTGGCCCTGGGGCCAGGGTCAGGATTTTTGAATTTGTTTACACGTTTTCGTTGGCTTCCTGGTTCACCCCAAAGCTCCCCTCCCCATTCACTTAAATTTTTTTTTAATTTATTTGGCTGCACTGGGATCTAGTTCCCTGACCAGGGATCGAACCTGGGCCCCCTGCCTTGGAAGCACGGAGTCTTAGCTACTGGATCACCAGGGATGTCCCCCCATTCACTTTTGTTTCAATAAAATGAGAAGGCTTCTTCTTCCCTTTCCTTTTTTTCTTTCTTTCCTTGGTTGTTGGCCAGATCGATGAGACACTTGTCGTAAAGTAGTTAGTTAGAAGTATTTCAGGAAGAGCACAGCCTGACTCGCTGTTGCACTTGGGTCAGTTCACGAATCTCCACAGTCCAGGCTTCCTTCTGTGGCCTCGAGGCTAGGCCAGGAGAGCAAGGAGCAGATGCTCTGGACACGGCCCCGGGTGGTACTGTGGGGTGGGTCAGCATTGCTCCTTCCTGACCTTGGCCTTGACATTCAGCCCCAGAAGTGGGATAAGTGGTGATTTGACTCCTCGTCAGGTGAGCCCTCTGCCACCCCTGCGTGACTTGCCAGGCCGCACAGTTCCCACCAGTGTTCCAGAAACGGAGGCAGAATGAGAAGATTGTTTCCTCCCATGCAGGTTGACAAGGTGTTTTTAAGGATGAGGCAGCCGGGAACCAGTGAACCCCACTCCCTTGTGTGTAGAGGCCAGAGTTCTGGCGGGAGGGCACAGGGACACCCCTCCTTCCTGGGGGCTCTCGCTCAGCACAGCCAGTTAGGCAGCCAGGGGCCGGGGACCAGGGACCATTGAGGTAAACTGCAGGCCTCATAAGCAAGATGCTGTTGTCCCTCCCGGGCTGGTGACAGTGTGGCCTGCTACGGCGGGAGGGCGACTGCAGGGCACCTGTGCTGGGCAGGCAGCCCTCCCCACGCCAGCTCCCCCTGGGTCACGTCTTCACTAAATCTGTAGTCTGTGACTGTCAGGCCTCTCCCAGACTACCTTCCCTCATGGGTCATGAGGAGCTGGGTTTCTTTTTTTTTTTTTAATTAATTTATTTATTTTGATTGGAGGCTAATTACTTTACAATATTGTGGTGGTTTTTTGCCATACATTTACATGAATCAGCCACGGGTGTACATGCCCCGGTCCCGAACCCCTCTCCCACCTCCCCCCCCATCCCTTCCTTCTGGGGGTTGTCCCAGTGCACCAGCTTTGAGGGCCCTGTCTCATACATCGAACTTGGACTGGTTATCTGTTTCACATATGGTAATATACATGTTTCAAGCTATCCTCTCAAATCATTCCATACTCGCCTTCTCCTACAGAGTCCAAAAGTCTGTTCTTCATATCTATGTCTCTTTTGCTGTCTCACATATAGGGTCATTGTTACCATCTTCCTAAATTCTATATATATGTGTTAATATACTGTATTGGTCTTTTTCTTTCTGGCTTACTTCACTCTGTATAATAGGCTCCAGTTTCATCCGCCTCATTAGAACTGATTCAAATGTGTTCTTTTTTAATAGCTGAGTAATACTCCATTGTGTATATGTACCACAGCTTTCTTATCCATTCTTCTGCTGATAGACATCTAGGTTGCTTCCATGTCCTGGCTATTATAAACAGCGCTGCGATGAACATTGGGGTACACGTGTCTCTTTCAATTCTGGTTTCCTCGATGTGTATGCCCAGCAGTGGGATTGCTGTGTCGTATGGCAGTTATATTTCCTGTTTTTTAAGGAATCTCCACACTGTTCTCCACAGTGGATGTACTAATTTGCCTTCCCACCAACAGTGTAAGAGGGTTCCCTAATCTCCATACCCTCTCCAGCATTTATTGTTTGTAGACTTTTATGATAGCAGCCATTCTGACCAGCACGAGATGGTACCTCATTGTGGTTTTGATTTGCATTTCTCTGATAATGAGTGATGTTGAACATCTTTTCTTGTGTTTGTTAGCCATCTCTATGTCTTCTTTGGAGAAATGTCTGTTTAGTTCTTTGGCCCATTTTTTGATTGGGTCATTTAAGGAGCTGGGTTTCTTATGAGGATTCGATCCGCATCCCCAGAGGAGGAACCACTGAGCCCAGGACAGCCTCAGGAGCTGTCCTCGGGAGCCTCAGGAGAGCCCCAAGGACACAGGAATCTTCTGGCGACAGTGGGGGTCGGGGGGTTTGTAGAAGTGAGCCCAGAGTCCAGTGGGAGCTCATTAAACCCTGTTGAGAGGAACCTGGCAGTTGTTTGAAGAAAGGGAGACAGAGCAGATGGTGGAGCTGGAGGGCCACAGAAGGAGAGGTTTCGTTATGTTAGTTAATTAGACTCACTAGAAAGGACTAGAACATTCACTGGGTGGCCAAAAGGAGTTCTTAGCAGAAAAAAATGGCTAACTTCTGCCCTGGGGATTGAGAAAGGTGTGATGGGCCAATGCCTTAGAAAGGAGGCAGACAAAGGATCCCCACCAAGTGGTTAGAAATAAGTGCTCTCACTGCTGAAGTGAAGTGAAAGTCGCTCAGTCATGTCGGACTCTCTGCAACCCCATGGCCTATACGGTCCATGGAATTCTCTAGGCCAGAATACTGGAGTGGGAAGCCTTTCCCTTCTCCAGGGGATCTTCCCAACCCAGGAACTGAACCCTGGTCTCCCACATTGCAGGCAGATTCTTTATCAGGTGAGCCACACAAGGGAAGCCCTTCACTCCTGAGCCAGGGTTCAATCCCTAGTCTGGGAGCCGGTCATGAGTGGATGTCTCCTGTGTTTCTGCCAACAAAATGTGCCATTTTGATGTCAAGTAATACTTAAGTGTTTTTGTGTGCATATGTGTGGTTGTCTGCTGAGCAGTTCTGAGTTTTAAGAAAATGTTGGTGAAGTCCGCAACCCACAGTTCCCATCGCCGAGGTTCCACCCAGGCCATGCTCAGGGAGAGGGGGCCCTTGCTCCCAGCCCCTCGCCGTGGAGCACATCCTTCTGTCAGGACCCTCCCTCCAGGAGAGCTGGGCTCCGACCCTGGCGCGTGAGGCAGGGGGAGGCGCAGGAGAGTCCTCTCCTCTGTAGGGTCGTTGCCACCAGTCCTTGAAGGCTTTGCGCTGAACCAAGATGACATAGGGTTGACACCATGCGCCAAGAGCGGGAGCTTGCTTGCCTCGAGTTACAGGAGCAGAAAGAAAAGCTTAGTTCCGGTTGGCACCATCAGCCTCAGTCAGAGGGTGATGAGAGCCTCAGAGGCTGGCTGGATGTCTGCATGTCACTCTGCTCACTTGGACAAAGGGACTGGCTCTCTGGGAATTAGAAGCACAACTGGGGCTTTGACTATTAAAGATAAAATTGGCGAGGACACGATACGGAAACCCAGGTTGCCGTTTTAACCTCAAACTCCTTCCTCTAGAGAATAAGCACAGCCCACGGCTGGGACCACAGGCTGAGCCACTTTGCTGGTGGCAGGGAGCGCTCAGGGCTCAGGTTACCAGGCAGGTGGTGGGTCACCTTTGTATGCAGAGAACAACCCGTTTTCACTTGTGCAAAACACTGACCCACTTCTCTGTGTTTGTTCTTGCGGCTGCTCCTGTCTCAGGATCTCTGTGGCCAGAAATCCACCCCTTCTCTCAGGGAAGGGGAGCTAAGCTGGGAGGGACTGGACACTTCGGAGCAGAGTGCTCCGTGGGCTGCTTGGAGAGAATGGCCCAGACGCAGGCCAGACCCTTGGTTACAGCACCCATCTGTGTCCCCTGGGGAAGGGATATGGCCGAGTTGGCATCAGCCTTCTAGCCATGCCTTGTTCGCAGCTTGGAGCCAACTTGGTTCCCTCTTTCATGGGAGATAAGGCGAGAATAGATTTGTTTGTCCAGGTGCAACCTGTCCAACAGCTGTCATGGGCACAGGAGTGTCTTCAGGGTGTAGTGTCAGATCCAGGCCCCCCTGACATCTCTATTTTCGATCTGGGTGTGTGCTAAACAGCGGGTTGATTCAAAACTGGGAGGTGTCGGGAAACCCCTTGGGCAGGAGATTTCGAAATGAGATTCAGATTAGAAAAAAACACAGTGGGGTGAGGTTCTCAGGAATGAAGGAGACCAGGAGAAACTCCGTCCTGGCACTTGGCTGGATAGCGGGGACAAACAAAAGGCCTAGAAGAGCCTAGAACAGGAGGGAGGCCGCCGAGCTGAGCAGGAGTGCAGGACGGTCCTCGCCGGTCTCTCCCCGCTGCTTCCGCCTCGGAGGCAAGAGGCTGTGACTGTTCACCAGGCGAAACCGCACAGCGGAGCGGAGCTTTCAGTCTAGGCATGTCGGCACCAGCAAGGCCTGGATACATCAAGGCTCCCGCAGATCAGATCGGGGAGGGGCCTGGGGGCCAGGAAGTAGGGCTGGCAAGAGTATCATGAGAAAAAGTCAGAGAAGGATTTGAAATGACTTGTTGGATAATTGAGGAAGGGACTAGTGAGGGGGCAAGGAGAAATGCGCATGAACCCTCAGGCTTGGTGGACCCAGGGAAGGGGCACCCCCCCCACTGACCAGTGGCCGCCTGCACAGCCTCAGCACACAGTTGTCCTCTGTGCTATGGCTCAGGCATTGGGTGACTCCGAGGATCTGTGACCTGAAGAGCACAGGTGAAGGTGCTGGCTGAACCCAGAACCAGAGAGAGGTGGACAAGGGGAGAAGGGGGGTACTGAGCATCGAGGAGAGGTGGACAAGGGGAGAAGGGGGGTACTGAGCATCGAGGAGAGGTGGACAAGGGGAGAAGGGGGGTACTGAGCATCGAGGAGAGGTGGACAAGGGGAGAAGGGGGGTACTGAGCATCGAGGAGAGGTGGACAAGGGGAGAAGGGGGGTACTGAGCATCGAGGAGAGGTGGACAAGGGGAGAAGGAGGGGTACTGAGCATCGAGGGGAGGAGGACAAGGGGAGAAGGGGGGTACTGAGCATCGAGGAGAGGTGGACAAGGGGAGAAGGGGGGTACTGAGCATCGAGGAGAGGTGGACAAGGGGAGAAGGAGGGGTACTGAACATCGAGGAGAGGTGGACAAGGGGAGAAGGAGGGGTACTGAGCATCGAGGAGAGGTGGACAAGGGGAGAAGGAGGGGTACTGAGCATCGAGGAGAGGTGGACAAGGGGAGAAGGGGGGTACTGAGCATCGAGGAGAGGTGGACAAGGGGAGAAGGGGGGTACTGAGCATCGAGGAGAGGTGGACAAGGGGAGAAGGGGGGTACTGAGCATCGAGGAGAGGAGGACAAGGGGAGAAGGGGGGTACTGAGCATCGAGGAGAGGTGGACAAGGGGAGAAGGGGGGTACTGAGCATCGAGGAGAGGTGGACAAGGGGAGAAGGAGGGGTACTGAGCATCGAGGAGGGGTGGACAAGGGGAGAAGGAGGGGTACTGAGCATCGAGGAGAGGAGCAGCAACCAAAATGGCCCCAAAGAAGAAAAGGGCGTGAACAGAAAGAAAGGCATCCTAATAGGAGCTGAAAAACAAGGAAAGAAGCGTGAAGATGAAGCACCTCATTTGGAGGACTTGGGGAGGCACAGTCAAGAAGGAGTCTCCAGGGACCTCCCTGGTGGTCCCATGGCTAAGACTCTGCGCTCCCAAGGCAGGAGGCCTGGGTTCGATCCCTGGTCGGGGAACTATGATTCCACACGCTGCAGCTAAGACTCGCCACAGCCAAATAAATAAAAATGAATACTGAAAACAAGACTAAGTCTCCAAACATGGTCAGTATTAGAAAGCTTGTCAGCAGTAAATCCCCTTCTTCTGGTGGGATGAAGAAAGTGGTGCTCTTTGGGGATGTTTGAGGCCACCCTGCATGAAAGCTGTGAGGCGTTGTAGGAGCCAGCTCCCTGGTTCTGAACAAGAGGGGCTTGTGATTCACGGGCGTGCCCGCCATCTCCACCCACAAGCCATGGCTTCCCCCATCTCATGCAGGGTGGGGACCCATCTAACCGGAGCCGCCACCCAGCCTCTCCCAGTCTCCTTAGATGACGAGTGTGGCATCCTTGGTCCACCCGCCTCAGCCCCCAAGCATTTTGCCCGAACATCAGTAAACAACTCTAGGTGAAGGGGACCAAAGATCTTTTGCGTTTTCATCCATCTCTTCCTTTCCACCACCAGCATCAGACTACCAGGGAGTTCTTATCACTTATTACAAATTCTTTCCTCAAAGAGTAGCCAGTGAATGCCTGCACACTTTCCTTCAGGCTCATTTTATTTTTACGTGCTATGACCGGACCGGGAAATCCAAGAGTTCTCCTGAGCCACATAGGGACACTTGCCCCTCAGTTCCCGCATGTCCAGCGCAGCCCTGACGGCAGCAGCTGGCCAGCTTTCTTGCTCTGGCTCAACCGGAGGTGAACATTATAACTACAACAGCTAACATTTGTTTAGGGCTTTTGTTGGGGTGGGGTGCTCATTGCAAGGCAGTTGGGTTCTTAGTTCCCCAACCAGGGATCCAATCCATGCTCTCTACAGTGGAGAGTCTTAACCACTGGACCACCAGGGAAGTCCAGTGGGGCTTTGTACCTTGAAAAGAAAATAATCATCTTATTTGGTCTTTAACAATATCCTACATTACTGTTACTTGCACTTTCTAGACATTGATTTTCAGAAAGATAAAGTGGCTTCCTTTGTGTCAAATGGTGGACCTGGGATCCACTCACGTTCTTTACCTCCAAATCCTCTGTACCTTCCATCCAAGGTCGTGGGCCCCTGGGGGCTTCAGAGCAGCTTCAGAGTTGGGATTCCTGGACCCCTTTCCTGACCCCCAGCTGACCTTGGGCCTCAGCCTTCCTCCCCCTATTCCCACCCTACCCCAGCTCTGTGATGACCAAGCGGGAGAAGCTGTCCACTTCTTGGGGATGAGTGTATACAGAAAGCAACAATTCTTACATCTCCTCTGCCAAGGACCCTTTCAGAGTCACCAAGAAGGTTTCTTTTCATTACAAAAGCGATATGGGATCATTGTAGAAAAGTACCAGGTATAGACAGACAATCGGAAGAAAACAAAAATCCTAGTTCCACCACTGAGGAATAACTTAGTGTCGTGAAGGTCACGGTGTCTGGTCTTCCATAGCTTTGATGATGTGTACGTCAGCCTATCTGTGTTTACAAAAATGGAAGGTGCACCTACCCGTAACACTGATTTTTAAACTTTATATATTGTAAACATTTTCCCTTTAGTAAATTCTTTCATAACATCGTATTTAATGGATACACAACATTTCGTTATAATTTTTGATGGTAACCTAGGGGTAAACATTTGGATTTTTCCTACTTTTTCATTGAAATAATCAGTTTTATGATAGACTTCTATATCTGATTTTAATTTTAATTTTTCTTTACTTGATTATGAATGAAGTTTATTTTTTTACATGATTTTTATCACTTGAAGCTCTTTCATAAACAGCTCCTGCGTATTATTTCCCAGTTTTCAGTAGTCTGTATTTTCTTTCTCTTGTTGATATGCATGGATTCTTTATTTTAGGGCTAAAATTTTATCTGTGAAACTCATTTTGACACCACATCTTTTTTCTTTTCTTCTTTATTTTTTTTTAAATTATGTATTTATCTTTGGCTGCGCTGGGTCTTCGTTGCTTTGCTCAGGCTCTCTCTAATTGCCGTGAGTAGGGACGGAGGAGCCTGGTGGGCTGCAGTCCATGGGGTCTCGAAGAGTCAGACAGGACTGAGCAACTTCACTTTCACTTTTCAATTTCATGTATTGGAGAAGGAAATGGCAACCCACTCTGGTGTTCTTGCCTGGAGAATCCCAGGGACAGGAGAGCCTGGTGGGCTGCCGTCGATGGGGTCTCACAGAGTCGGACACGACTGAAGCAACTTAGCAGCAGCAGCAGGGGCTACTCTGCGTTGCTTCTCATTGCAGTGGCTTCTCTTGTTTCCGAGCACAGGCTCTAAGCACACAGGCTTCAGTACTTGTAGCACGAGGGCTCTGTAGTTATGGTGCACGGGCCTAGTTACTTTGTGGCTTGTGGAATCTTCCTGGGCCAGGGACGGAACCTGTCCCCTGCATTGGCATTGGCAAGTGGATTCTTATACACTGTAGCACCAGGGAAATCCCTTTCTCTTTTTTTTTTTTTTGCCACACTGTGCCTGCAGGATCTTAGTTCCCTGACCAGGGGTTTGAACCTGCACCCCCTACAGTGGAAGGGCAGAGTCTTAACCATTGGACCACCAGGGAAGTCCTCTCGACACCACATCTTCATGCACCATTTTGAGTGTGGGAATGTATGGATTTCCCCCACATCTCCCAACCAGGCCATAGATGCTCTTTCTCCTCTGCTGTCTCTTTAACAAATTCCCCAGCAACAGAGCAAACTTTGTAGAGGGCTCCTCCTCCAGTGCCCACCCCCAGAAGCACCCTGGCCTCCTTAGGGAAGGCCATTCCTCTTTGCCTGGGCACCAAGCCCCCCTCCCTCCACCCCCAACTTCCAGGACATCATCGCCTCCTCCTCTTTCACAGGCTGCTTCCTGTGGGTGATGGTGGGCCCCTCAGAGGTTCCATCAGAAAACCCGGCCGTGAACTTCTCAGAAGCCTGGAGGATGGTGGAGAAGAAGACTATGTCGGGGTATTAGCATCAGGGTCCGGCAGGGCAGGCTGTACTGATTGGGTCTGTCGGGGCAGGAACAGAGAGCCTGACTCTCCGAGGGCCCCTCTTGCTTCTGAGCCAGCCTGGGGCCGCCAGCCTGCCCTCCTCTTCCTGAGTCTCCGGCTGGCCCGCTCCTTTGCCCTGTGATTACTGCTGCAGGTTCTGCCTCTGGCAGAAGGGACGGGAGTCCTGCCAGTTCTCCTGGCCAGCTTCACCAACTCACCTGCGCGTGGGGAGGGGGAGGTGCCCGGGCCTGTTGCCTGGAGTCCTGGGGGAGGCCTGGAGGAGCGGGCTGGACTGGACAGGCCAAGGGGGTGAGGAAAGGATGAGTTTCTTACAGGCCAAGATCACTACCTGGTAATCTGGGTCTGCAGGGAGAAGGTCAGGGCAGGCGTGGGGGCAGGTGCTGGAGCTCCCTTCAGAGTTCCTGCCGGTTTGGAACATCCTGGTTCCCAAGCATCTCCCTGCCTGTCCTTCCTCTGGGTTTGGAATATCTGAAGATGGCTGTGGCTGGAGCTAGACCCCGACACCCTTGGCCCCTTTCTCTCACCGAGGACCTTTGGGCTTAGGAGTTTCTGGGACCCTCTTTTCTTATATTTTCATGCATTTCACGCATAGGAATACAGTGTGACACCCATCAGTGAGAGTCTGGGAGGCTCCAGCCAGGTGCCTGCACAGTGGTGGCTCTGCAGGGTAGCCACTGTGAACTTGGCCTCCTGTTAATGCTTCTAGGCATCACTTTCCCAATGGCAACCCGCTCCAGTATTCTTGCCCAAAAAACCCCATGGACAGAAGAGCCTGGCAGGCTACAGTCCATGGGGTTGCAGAGAGTCAGACGTGACTGAGCATGAAGGTGCTGTTTCTCATCTGGAGAGTCCAGACCTTGGGGCTAGGGCACAAATCACCAGACAGGCAGTCGTGGGGGCTCATTCGTGTCAGGGTTTCTCCCACCTTTCTCTTTCCCCAGCTCTGCTGACATGGGGTCACCCCTTCCTGCTCCCTGGCTCTTATGCTGTAGTGCGGCTCCCCCAGGGCAAGGTGAACCCCGGGGTGCAGGGACCGCATCCCCCTGCACCCCCAGGGCCTCAGCACAGGGCTCGGCACAGAGTAGGTGCTCATGGAGAGGAAAGGTTCTCCCACCGCCTGATCGTGAAGGGCTGGAGAGACAGGAGTCCCAGCCTGAGAGTCAGGCCTCAGACTGGAGCCCATGTGACCCTGAGCAAGGCATTTCATCTCCCCAAGCTTCCATTTCTTTGTCTAAAAATAGGAACAATAATAGCCACCTCCCAGAGTTGTTGTTGTGGTTAGCAATGATGTCAGAGGGGAAGCGTAGCGCGGTGTGTAGTAGGAGCTCAATAAACGCCAGTGGTGATTAGCTGCTATTAAAGGGCCGGTGACGTGGCCCCAGGAGTGCCAGGCTCAGCAGTGAGCAACACCGGCATCTCTCAGCACCCAGAGCCTCTCCCGGTTTGGTCTCCCACCTTGAATGCCATGGTCCGTCTGTCCACCAACGGGTAGCGTAGACCCGCAGCTTGGACACAGAGCTCACTCACTTGTTCTCTGCCCTGGGCCGCCCTGCCCTGGCTTCCTCTGTGTGGAGGTGGGAGTTGGGGGGGCGTGCAGGCGATCCGCCCTCAAAGGTTAAGTCACCAGAGAATTCTGTGGACAGTTGCATGCTCCCGCTTGAGGGTTCGGCAGGTTGCACCATGCAGCCGGCTCCCCGCCCTTCACATCTCTGAGCGTGTTTCTAGATGCCTGATGTGTGTCCTGCCGTGAAAGCTTGACGGGGTAGAAGTCGTCTCCCTCATTTTCTGTGCAGAGAACACGTGGGGAAGAGAGGACACGGATCGCTTGATACCCAGCTCTTACGTTTTCAGGAAATAGAAACTGGAAGACGTCATTGTCCATGTCCCACTTGGGCCAGGGCCAAAATCTTCACACCTGACTCACGTCCCCTCCAGTGCCGGCGTGGGACCTGAGCCCCAACGTGTCAGCGAGCCAGCCGCCTGGGGGCAGGGGGCTGCCAGACAAGGAGGGCCGTCCCTGAGGGAGATGACTGGTGGGTTGACGGATGGAGTATCAGACAGACTCTAGCGGACTTCCCTGGCGGTCCAGTGGTTAACACTCCATGCTCCCAGTGCAGGGGGTCAGGGAACTAAGATCCTGCATGCCATGCAACACGGTCCAAAAAGAAAAAATTCAAAGCAGACTCTAGGAACTGGGGAAGCGGGCTGGGATGAGGAGTACAGAGGGCAGGCTGGTCTCGGACATGAAGAAGGTGGGACATCCTAGGTCAGGTGACTGCCCCCGCCTGAGGGAGTGGGCTCCTCCTGGGTGGCCCCAAGGACCAGCCAGGGGAGCCCTTCTCTTGGCAAAACCACCCAAGCCCAGGCTCCCAGCTGGTCTTCCCCATCCAGGGTTTCCTTTTCTATTCCATTCTCTTCACTTGCATTTTTGGGGCTTGGAAGTCATGAAAGTGAAAGTGAAGTCGCTCAGTCGTGTCCGACTCTTTGCGACCTCATGGGCAGTAGCCTGCACCAGGCTCCTCCGTCCATGGGATTTTCTAGGCAAGAGTACTGGAGTGGGTTGCCATTTCCTTCTCCAGGGAATCTTCCCAACCCAGGGATCAAACCCAGGTCTCCTGCATTATAGACAGACGCTTTACCATCTGAGCCACCGGGGAAGTCCTGACCACTGCTCAACCTCTTAGAATTCCATGGGTGGAAGTCTTGAAGATTATTCTGTCTAGCCTTCAGCCCCCCAACTTGAGTCCCTGCAGAAATTCCTGACAAATGGCTTCCCAGGCACAGCCAGCAGATCCCAGGCACCCTCTCTGGGGTTGCCTCCCTCCTGAGCTGCTGCCCCAGGGCTCCTCGCAGTGGGGGCCCGCGCCCCTCTGATGCTCACCTCTCTGCCCAGGTTCTGCCCGTTGGATCCACCGGAATGAGCCTTTCCCCCTGCTTCAAGTCGGCAGCCGAGTGGTAGATCTCCCCCACTTGCAGGACAACCTTCTCGGCCTTCTGCACCTCCTCCACCGCAGTTTGTCAGTGAGTTTCTTCAAGGGTTTTATTGAGATGGGGGCCTCGAGACATGAAGTCGTTAGGACAGAACGGACCTTTCAACTTGGGGAGCCGCCTCATTTTATAGATGAAAAACTGAGGGGTTCAGTCACTTGCCCAAGGCCCCACAGGCAGTCAGAGACAGGGCTGGGCCTCAAGTCCCATGTGCTTAGTCGCTCAATCGTGTCAGACTCTCCAGGACCCCATGGACTGCAGCCCGATAGGCTTCTCTGTCCATGGGGGTTCTCCAGGCAAGAATACTGGAGTGGGTTGCCATGCCCTCCTCCAGGGGATCTTCCCAACCCAGGGATTGAACCCAGTTTTCCCCCATTGCAGGCGGATCCTTTACCACCTGAGCCACCAGGGAAGCCCTATCTCTGCTCTTTCCCCGCCCCAACTGACTCCAGGGTCACACTGGCACTCCTTTGGGCAGCTCCGTCCCCAGTGACGTGTTGAACTTCAACTTGACTAAAAGCCCCGAATTGTTTTATAACTTAATTTTTTCCTGATTATAAAAGATAATACATGTTCATTGTAAAAACATTAGAAAATGCATACAAATATACAGTCTAAATCTTTGCCACACTTCCTGGTGTTGTAAAGTCCCCTCTGCCCTGCACTTGGTTGCTTTGCTTTTAGCTGTATAAATCGGACTCTCCCTCCATCCTCCTTTAGACCAGACGTCTTGCTAGGTCCCAGCCAGCTCTTCTGTCTCTCCTGTTTTGTTACCAGTTCTTATTGGCACCTGGGCAGGGCTCAAAAAATACCCATGGTGTGACTGAATGAGTGACAGCGTCGGGACTGGCAATGGGACCGGTGAGGACCTCCGCCCAGCGCAGGGCGCACACCTCCTCTCTTCTGGGTCTGATCCTACCCACGCCTGCCCAGAAACGCCTTCCCTCCTCTTTTGTTCTCTTCAGACCCTCCCATTTTTTCCGGCCCAGCTGAACCCCACCTCTTCCAAGAAATCTTTACTCTTTCAAATGCAAAAGCCTCCTTTTTGGGTCCCGCAGTATTGGTCATTGGTCGTCTGGCCGTCGTTATACATTGACTTGCGTTAATCTCTCCCCTCTGCCTGGCTGCGGCCTCTTTCCCCATCCACGGAGGCTCACATCCGGCAGCCATACTGCAGAAGCCAGAGATCATTACCGGCCCTCAAAATGTGACCGCCTGGCCTGACCTTGTTGGGTGGTGTCCCACCCCTGAGCCCTGCTGAGGAGGGGGAGACAGCAGAGCCGCAGAGGGAGCCCTCCCCCCACCCCCATCCCTGGCTTCCAGGAAACCTTGCTCCTGCTAAAGTTTACATAGCAGTTAATCATCTGGGCTTCGACAATGGGCTCTGCTCATCCTGGGACACAGAAAAATGGGATTTGGTTTGCCTTTCACATTGGGAGGCTTCCAGAGATAAAAAGAAATCCTCTGTGCTTGGCTATTTAAAGAGACACAGGGAGGGCCAGGGGCCCTTCCACCCTCTGCCTTCACACAGAAGAGCCGTGGAGGTCAGATCAATGGTTTCCTTTTTCCTCACTGCACCAGGGCTACCAACCCTTCTCCCAGAACGTACGCCAAGGGCCCAGGCCTGGCAGCCGCTTCCTCCATCCCTGGCGAGGCTGTGATGGAAGAACACTGAACGGGCACTCAGGCACCCGGGTTCCCCGAGCGATCAGGTCTCTGCAGTGATCCTAGGTAGGTGATGGGCATGGCCGGGTGATCTCTTAAGTTTCCCTCTACTTTGAGTTGCCATGCCATCTGCCAACCTCCCCATCAGCAGTGTGCACCCATCCCAGAGTGTGGCTGGAAGGTCAAGGGTGCTAATACACAATGTGCCTGGCCTGGAACAAAGGCTATGTGGGTGTGACCGTCCCCACAGCTACGTGTCTGACCCAGAACTGACAAGAACTTCATGCCCTACTATTTAGGGAATGCGGTTCTTCCTCCTATGGTCCTGGCAGGGTATGGGGAAGAGACTGGACCCTGTGGCCACCACAGAGAACAGAACGGGGCCCTCGGGTCAGCAGGCACTGACTGCTTAGACCATGGGCAGACCACTTAATTGAGCAGGTTCTTGTCTTGACTTGAGGGCCACTGCTACCTGTAAAAGGCTAAGACTTTGAATAGAATGTATCCACTGTTTTGATTAATTTCCCTGTAGGTGGGGAAAAAAAGGCCTATAAAACAAAAACACTGAAACACAGAAAATGACAGTTCTTTTATTTTGCTAGCTGAGGGGAAAGTTATAAAATAAAACAGACAACACAGAGCTTTGCAACTTCCTTGGAGAGGCAAGGAACACAGAGATGAACAATGACCAGGCAACAAACACAGGGATCCAGACATGTAAACAAGACAGAACTTCCAGAGAAAGTTATTTTATACATTACAACTTCCAGAATACAGCAGCTCTTGCAGGCTCTAGAGTAAAATGAAGCAAGACTCTTCCAAAACCATCCACACACATTCCGAGCTGTGTCAGAGAAGGCCCCCTCCCGCATCCCAGGCTGGGTGGATGCTGCAGGAGAGGCCAAGACTGGGGCCACCTGGGCTTTGGCTTTGCAGGGCGACTCCACCTGCTCTGTGTTCTCTTTCGAGTTTGCCTTCTCACTCTGGCAGACTAGCTCCAGCCCCTGCCTGTCTCTCCCTTTTGACCCACAGCCCTTTCCTGTTCTTAGTAGGAAACCCAGCTAAAGCCAGGGGAGCCTGGCCGAGTCCTTCTAATGGAGTCCTTCTAATGCAGGGGTGGCTCCCTCCTCAGGGGCTCAAGGGCCAACCCTGCCATTAGAAAAACAGCAAAAAGGCTACAAAGATAACCAGTTAACCATCTCATACTGTCCTCCCTCCAGAAGCTTCTGATGTGTTTGGTTATTACTCTGTCCCATTTTTTTGCTCCTGTCCTAGGGTTTTGACTCAGCCAGGAAAAGGCAGGCCTCGCAGCCTGGCCCTGCACTCTTCCTGTTACTGCCAGCGGTGGGCCCCTGGGCGCATCACAGACTCACAACCCCACCACTGGCCTTAGCCCCACGACCCCAGCCAGACAAACCCTCGGCCTCTGGAATGGTGAGTTGTTCCACCCATGGTCTGTCATCAGGAGGCCAGAGGGCTCTCGGTCACCCAGAGGCTGGCCTTGAAAGGATGTAGGAAGGCCGAATTATAAGGAGGGAAGAGTAGAAGCTGTGATGGGCTGTCCCATCAGGAGGAGAGAACGGGGCGCAGTGCACCCTCCCCCAGGGCTGGAGGGAAGTCTTCAATTAAATATCTGGGGAAAGACGAGGGTGGGGGAGGGCAGCCACCCCACAGCCGAGGCACAGGGGAGGTGTGAAATGTCCAGGATAAACACAACCGCGCGGGGAGGAGAAATTCAGCTCCATCCTCTCTCAAAAGCAGTCGCCATCGGCACCAAAAATATATTAATATCTGTACACTTGTCATCTTTTTAAAAAAGAAATAAAACCTCCTTGGCACCAGTAGTTGATTTCTTAAAAATGAGGTGATACGTGGCAAGGCCTCCTGTGTACGCACGTCCACGGCTGTGCACACGCGCGTGCATCTCCCTGTCAACGAGCAGAGCCCTGCAGCCCTGAGCAAGAGGAACACAGCTGAGTGGGCCAAAGCCAGCTCCTCCACCGCTGGCGTTTACCGGGGTGTCCTTTGTCAGGGCACCCGACTGCCATCCACGGGGAACCAGCTGCCCCTGCCCCGGGGCTGCAGAGGCGAGGGATGAGAGAATCACCTTCCCATACCTCATCTGGGAAGGAAGTCCTATCTCTGGACTCAGCTGCTCCACAGGGAAGGCAGTCCTGGCCTCGCCCTGCCCCACACATCTGCCCAGGCTCAGAGTGGCCTCTGCTCAAAGACACCAGTGCAAATACAAACAGAGGTCAGTAGCGCTAGCCTGAGCAAGCACGCGTGGCCAGCTCCAGGCCTGTCCTCGGGTGCTCCGGCAGGAAGCCGCAGAGGGCGGGCTGGAGGGGCAGCGAGGAGGCGGCCCCCACCCTCTCGGGGCGTCACTGCTCAGACGTGGTGGGCGCCCTGCAGCAGGGAGGTGACGGTGTTCTGCAGGGCCACGGCCACCTTCTTGGAGGTCTTGCGCAGCAGTGGGCTGTCGGGATGGTGCTCCTTGAGGTGGAGGACATGGCCCTCCTGGCTCTCGGACGTGCAGCCGCACTCCTCGCACACGTACAGCTTGGCCCGCCGCTCCTTGTACGCGTACTTCTGCTGCACACCGTGGATCTTCTTGAGGTGGGACTCCAGAGAGCAGCGCTGCGTGAAGGCCTTGTCACACAGGCTGCACTTGTAGGGCCGCACGCCTGCGGGGAGGGTAGCGCGGGCGTCAGGGACCCAGCTCTGGGGCACAGGAGTCCCAGCGGCCTGACAGAGGGGACGAGGAAGTCCGCCCCGAACGCCCCGGCCCCCCGCCATGGCCGCGCAGCTGCTGGGCCTCGCGCTGAGCGGGCCCTCTCACCTGTGTGGGTGCGCACATGCCTCTTGAGGTCGAAGGTGTCGTTGAAGCCCTTCCCGCAGTAGGTGCAGAGGTGCCTCTTGACGTCATTGTGGCACTTCATGTGGCGGTTCAGCATGCGCTGGTAGGTGAAGGCCTTCTGGCAGATGTGGCAGGTGAAGAGGTCTCCACTGGGACCATCCCCCAGCGTCACCTGTGGGCGAGGGCGGTGTGTGTGATAGACACCCAGGAGCTGGGGCTGCAGGTGGCAGATGGGGAAGATGCACTGTGCCAGCCCCCAGCCCCGAGGAGGGGCGCTGCCCACCCAGGGGCCACACCTCTGGGCCGCTGGCTCCCGGAGATGGGGTGGTGGGGCCGGAAGCCTCCTTGGGTCCTCGGTCAGCCTCCTGTTGGGCTCCTGAGTCCCTCTGCGAGGCCCTTCTTTGCCGTCACTAAAGACAGCCGGCCAGCTCCCGACAGAAAGAGGGCAACTCTCCCTGGCAGAAAGCCCCGCTTCGCTGAGCCTGGGCGTCCTCTAGCTGCTGCTCAGTTCTCAGTCTGCGCCTCAGGACGGGGAAGGCTCCACACACGGTCGTGGTCTCCGCGCCGCCCTCCGAGGCTGAGGCCACCGCTGGGGGCCCAGAGCTGCCTCACCTCACAGGCCAGCCCAGCCCCGGCCTTTCTTGAGCCTGACATGGTCTAGTCTGAGTCCCTTTGCCACCCTGATGATTCTCTTTATAAAGGTTTTTCATATTCAGGGTAACCGTGCAACACCTCAGGTCTGTTCAGGAATGGAGACGTGGGCTCCAGGCCCTAGCTCTGAACGCTCAGAGGCTGCTTGTGCTTCGTGGTGGCCTCGTCGCTGGCGACGCCGCCTGAGCTCCCCGGGCCCGAGGGGCCCCCCCATCACCCATACCGCCTGGCCCTGCGCTGCCCTTGGCACTGGGTAAAGGCTGTGTTGCTCACTGAGCAAGCTGTTTGGGGTCAGGACTCACTTCTCTGGCTCGTCTACGGTCCCGTGCCCTCTGCTTTCCCTCCACGTGCTCCCTAGCTGCTGGGGCTCAAGGGCTGGGAGGAGAGGCCCTTGGGGATCGGGGCGCCGTGTCAGCTCCCGTCAGCCGCCCAGCGCATTTCCTGGTGATGCCCGGCAGGTTACAACACCTGGCCTCCACGGGTGAGAGAGGAGGAGCAGCCTTTCCCTGCCAGTTTTCTCCAGTCTCTTGGCTCACAGGAAGCTCCGTGAGAGCCCTTCCACTAGATCACCACTGGCAGCTGCTTCCAGGTTCCAGCACTTTCAGGAATGCAGGCCTCGTGCTCCTGGAAAGCAGGGCCGTTTCCGCCACCCTGTGCTTCTTCCTGCCTCGGCTGCTGAACTGGGGCTCACCAGGCCCCGCCCCAGATGCAAGGCCCTGGGTCGGAAGTGTACACTTGGGCGAGGCAGAGACTGCTGGGCACACGCCTCGGGGGACAGCTGACCACTGGGCAGACCCTAGACCTCACTCTTGAGGCAGCGGAGACGCAGGCCAGGCCAAGGCGCAGAGCCAGGCTCACGCCTCCCCGCTCTTCCAAGGACTTCTGTGTAAGGGCTGCCTCCCCTCAAGGCCAGAAACAAAACTAAACAACCCCCACAAAGGACTCCAAAGGGCTGGACATCTCTTGAACCCTACTGCTTCTCCCCAATGCATGGCATTCTCACTTCAGACTCACTTTTCTTTCCCACCCTGTCTATGCCCCAGGGAGGTTCACATCTGTAGAAATATGGACCCAGATCCAAAGCCAGTCTGCCTAATCTCATTTGGGCCACATCTCGTGGGTGGGACCCATGTGGACCCACGTGCGCTGGGCCTCAGGGACACTGTGAGGGTCAGTACCTTCATCTTGGTGCGCAGAAAGCCGTGGTCTCTGCTCTGCGGGCCTGCCAGACGGCTCATGTCTTCGGAGGGCAGCTGGGCCACCACGCAGGGCCCGGGGGTCACGCTATAGCTGGAGTTCCGAAGGCTCATGTCCAAAGCCAGGGGGCAAGAAGGGGGTTCGGCCACCGATGGCTCTGGTTCCTGGTAGGGCTGTGGCGGACAGAAGCCCAGGCTGACTGTGAAAAGAAGAGCAGCCAGGTGAAGGGCTTGGAAGAGAAAAGGGGACTCTGTGGGGTTTCAGGAGGGCTCCCTGGCAGTGAGCTGGCTGGAACCGCGAGCCACTGTCCCGCCCCTTGCAGGCATGTGGCAGAGCAGGGCTGCCCCCAGCCCACTGCCCGCCGCACCTCCCTCCCACCCCATTAAGGTAATTACAGGTGACGCCAGCCAAGCGCCACGGCCCACAGGCCTGCCCGCTGAGTAATTTGTGTCTTAGCGGAACTGGGAGGACCGAACCTGCGCTACCAATTATTCCTCCTGAGTTGTCTGCTGGCTCCACCTGGGCCAGTCCCCCTGGATTCCAGGCCTCATCCACGCTCCCACAGGGACAAAGGGCACCATGGGAAGCCCGGGGTCCCGGGACTCATCGCGGCCCCAGAAGGGTCCTGGTGGTCAGGGCCACTCAGGGACTCTCCTCCAGGCAGATTCAGCCGCTGGTTGTGGGGAACGGGGTGGTCCTAACCCCTCCCTCCTTCAGGCCGGTCTGTCCCGGACACTGCGGCTGTTTGGGGCTCCAGGCTCCCCACTCCTGTGGGCCGAGCCTGGCAGGCAGACAGGTGGGTGGGGCAGAGCAGGGAGGAGGTCAGGGAGCAACAGGTGGATGTGGCCTAACAGTCTCCTGGGCAGCCTGCCTGCCTGTGACGCAAGCCTCCCCCGCAGCAGGGACCGCTCCTCACCGCTCCAAGCTCAGTTCACGGTGGCGCCTAGAGGGCTTGGGCTCCCCCCGGGTAGTGACACCAGCGACAGCGAGCAGACACCTCACACACGGGGGCTTGGACCCTGTCCCAACTAGAGAGGCAGGGAGGTCTCCCGAGTGACAAAGAAGAGACGAGTCTCACACCCCCCAGAGCCAAGGCAAACAATCTAATGTTTCAACTTAGTGTTTTTCCCCCAGAGAGGCTAAGCCAGGAACATTCTCCAGGCCTCAGAAGGAAAACTCAAGAGGGGCACAGGGAGGAAAGGATGAGTGGGCTTCCGGGAGGGGACTCGGGAAGTGGACTTAGGGTTTCAGAACCATGAACAGACCCCTGCGCCGCTGCCCCCTGGCCGGTAAGACAGGACGCAGCGGGTGAGGCTGGAGGCGGAGGGCCGGGACCCGAGGGGGCGGAGGACACACTGATGGAAGAGAGGCAGCTGTGGAGGCACCCCAGTTTCGGGAGAGGCCCCGGCTCTCGCCCCCTCAAAGCACAACAAAGGTCTGACGGGGGAAGAATGTGCTTGCCCGACACCCAAACCCGTTTGGCTGGCACTGGCGCCGTCTGTCTGTCCGTTCGGGGATTCTAATGAGCCACCTCATTCTGGGAGTTGATTCACCAGCGCCTGGCCCTGGCCTGGCCTCTCTCCAAGCCCTGGGCGGCTGGACGTCAGGCCGGAGCTCTTGGGGGTCCCTCCAGTTTTCCCACAGGGACGGGGGCTGCTGAGGGCGGGCGTGTCTGAGAGCTGGCAGCTTCAGCTGATGCCAGCTTACATGGCTGTTGGAGATCCTGCCTGGGAATTCAAAGCTGGATGACAATTTCCATTTCTCAATCCAGGTAGGGATAAATGGGAACCTCTACTCTCTCTCTTTCAGTATCGGGTAGCATGAGCGAGGCTCCCCAGCACTGGAGCTGGGCCACACCGCCTGCACACGGAGCAGTAGACGGAGGCGTGACAGCAGGCAAGGCTTAACCGGCTTGCACCCCAGTGAGTCGTCACTCTTGGCTCCCTTGCTCCACCAGGGTTGGGGGGTGGTGTCCGAGGCCAGGGTTCTGAGATCTCAGCCCATTTGGGGAGGGACCAGTGCCTGCCTCTCTCATTCCACAGAAACCCCCGAAATGACGGTGCTGGGGAGCCAGGGACACCTGGCCTGCTTCCACGCTGCTTCTACCCCGCGCCAGGGGCAGGTGAGGCCATCAGGGTGGGGTGCTCACCTCCTCCCACCCGCCCCGCCAAACCTGTCTTCCTGCCACCTCCAGGAGCGTGTCCCCGCCACCGCCGCACGCACAGGGAGTGCTCGCCCGCGTGCCGCTCCTCTGGCTGGGTGTCACCGAGTCGCAGGAAGCAGAACTGGTTGGGTCCTGCCGGTGCTGCTCTCTGTCCCCTAATTAGACATTTCCGGCAAGGTGGCGGCCGCTGTGGCTACTCTTCGCCCGCCCACGGCTGAGGAGCGTGGCCAGGCCGCGCCAGCTGGGCCCTCTCCCCGCAGCCTCAGGGGTTTGAGGGCTTTCCTTCTGTCTGCCCAGCTTGCCTCCACCTGGATGAGGGGTTCAGAGCAGCTCCCTCTACCCCCCCAAAAGGCCTTCTCCCTGCTCCTCGGCCTTCAGCAAGTCCCTCAAGCTCCTGGCCCAAATACCAGACAGGGTGCTGGGTCCTCCCCATCCAAGGCCTCAGGCCAGGGCCAGGCTCTCTGGGCAGAGCAGCTGAAGGAGGCGTGAGGACACCCAGCCTCCGCCTCCCAGAGGCTGGGGCTGCGCCGACCTGGGAGCGGGTCGGGGCTCAGCTCAGCCCTGAATCGGGGCGGAGGGAGCCCCAAGCGTCAGCACAGCCCTGGCTGTCAGGCGGCCTTGCACCCTCATCAGGAAGGGCAGGGTTCCCGCACCCATCTCCTCCCGCCCCCAGGTCAGCTAGCAGGGCCTCAAAGGAAGCCAGTGAAACCAACTGCCCGAAGTGGGCAGCCCTGCAAACACAACGGGCCCGTCTCTCAGCCCGTGGTTCCCATCCTGTGAACGCCAAGTGTTCCCCTCAGGCAGGACCTTCCCCCTCCGCCAACCGTTTTTCATACGGAGTCCACAGTGCAGGTCACCCGGCGCACCCCAGCCCTCACTCCCGGGCAGACACCGCGGGACTGGGCAGCATTTGCGTGCTGCCCACCTTCCCTCCCGGGGCAGCACGGGGAGCCCCCTGTGGGAGGCCATGCAACCCCGGCTGAGAGTGAACAGAGTTAAAGAGGAAGCCTGACGTCAACAATGGCCACACTCTGCTCCTGTCCTCCCTGTGCCCAGAGGACTCGTCCTCACCTGCTCTCTTTCTGGGACAAACAGTCTGGCAGGATTCTGCCTCAGGTCACCCAAGCGAGGGACAAAGAGCAAGGGCAGCTTGGGTGACAGCACCCCATGGGACAGCCAGGAAGCCCACCGAGCCCACCCTTCCCACCCGTGGGCTGGCTGCCTACCTTCCCAGCCTTGCTGCACGGAGACCTCACTGCCAACCCTTCCCAGGAATTAGAATAATTACCAGCAGAGGCATAATCGCACCCCAGCTCCACTCCGTCCCACCCCCACATGGGTACGCTGGGGCCCCAAGCTGACTTTCTCAGCCTTCCTATCTCCGCTGGCCCGGAAAGAGAGCTGCCCAGCAACCCGCACGGCCTCCAGGCCCCCCCACCTCAGCCTGGCTGCCTCCCTGGGGAGGGCACGTGCTGGGGAACTGGCAGAAGGGCCCACAGACGCTGTGTCCCAAGCTAGGGAGAGGGGAGAGGCCCCGGGACGCTCATGGCTGGCGCGTGTGCTTCAGCTTCCAGACTCGGTCTGCCCCTCCAGGGCCTTCCCAGCCTTTGCCTATTTCTCTCAGCAGGGGCCAGGAGGACCCCCGCTTCATCCGCGTTCCTGTCTGTTCCTGGAGCTTCCTCTTTGGTCCAGGAGATGGAATTTAGCTCCTGGGTACAGGTGCCTGAGTTCATCCTCAAGAAACCAGCAGCCCTCTCACAGTCAGTACTGACACAACAGGAGAAATGCCAGGGAGATGGGGGCCAGGGGAGCCCAAAGAGGGGGCTTCTTAACCATGAGCCCTTTCAATGCTCCCAGCAGGAGTGGCACCGTCTCCCACCCCACAGCCTTCCAGCCCCTGTGCCCACCTGTGGGCCTTTCCCTCAGCTTTCGGGGGAGATTGACGCCAGGGGACTGAGGGTGGGAAACCTCTAGAACTGTGCCTTAGAGAAGAGGCTGGGGCCCTGGAGTCAGACCTGCCAGGCCAGGGGCCAGACCCTTCAGTCAGTAAAGCCCTTCTTTCCAGGCATTCTTTGCTGCTCTGAGGGTCTCAGAGGTCTGGGGTGGGAAGGTCAGACCTCAAACGCTTCATTCCCCTGCCCTCCCAGTGCCTCTCCCGGGGGACCGGACGGGGTCAATGCTTAGCTGGTCACAACGTGCTGAGTCTGTGGGGTGGGGTGAAGGAAACGTGCCCAGCCGGCTCCTGGGGTCACGGTCCGCTGGTGATGGAATGGCCCAGTCAGGGGACAGGCCACCACAAAACACACTCCCCACTCTCCAGCCATCTGAGGCGCCCGAGCGTAGCCCGAGAACATTCGCTTTCTCATTTCCAAAAACTGTGGGAAAACTTGCTAGTGGGCCACATGGCTTTGAGGGACAAAAGTCAGTTCTTTGACTTCTGCTCTTTGCTTGACCCCACAGGACTGTGCCTGGCAAATTCTCACCTGCATCTACAGGTCAGACCCCACCCTACGTCCAGGGTGGTCCTGCAGGCTGAGCAGCTCCCCTCACCTGGACAGCAGCAGCAGGTGGCACACATCCAGATGCCCTCCTCCGCACCTGCTGGGCCTGCCCCTGGGTGTAGGTACCCCCCCACCCCCCGCCACTCCCACCACAGCCGCCAGAACTGCGGTGGGGAAAACCACTAGGACACAAGGCGGCCAATGATTTGAACAAGCGGAATTTCTTTGTCCTTTGTAAAAGTCAACACATGACCTGTTACTGATTGGGATGTGAAATAAAACTAAAAATAACAGCACACTGAGTCTCCAGCAAGGCTCCGCTCACCTTTAACACAGTCCAAGTTCGGTTTATCAGATCCCAAGGAGCAGCTAAGCAGCAAGTCAAACACAGGTGAGGGAGGAGCAGGAGCAAGGAAGGGGGCCCTGGCCCTCACCCTCACCCCTTCCGGACCTGAAACAGCATCAACTCCCTGGGGAACCTGGAGAAGCGAGAAACCGCACAGAGAATCCTGGGCCTGCTCACTTCCCTTGATGTCTCAGTTTCCCCACTGGGATCATCAGGGCTTGGAACATTCCCTCGTCTTAAGGAGGCTGTAGACAGGGGCCAAGGAGCTTGAGACAAGGCTCAGCTGTGAAACACCCTGCCAGCACCCTAGGCCATAGGATCCTGATATCGGTCAGGCCACCGCTCCACTCACTGTCTCCAACCGTGCATTCAGGAGAGAAACTGAGGCAAGAGCCCTCACAGGGCCCCTCACCGCCCTCATTTCGCCACTTGCCTACAAGGCCTGGGGCGGTGCCGGGGAGCCTGCAGATCAAGGGTCAAAGTCGGTTGGTTAATTACAACCTCTCCCCCCTTGGAGGCGCTGGGCAGAGTGTTCAGCGCATCCCTCGCCCCACCCCCCAGGCCTGGGGAGGGGGAGTTCCGAAGGAAACCGGCTCGCTCCCGACCAAAGATTCTGTTGGGGGTGGGGCGGACAGAAGGCTCACAAGGAAGATGCCGCCGGGGCAAGAAACAACTGGGGTTACTCATTCCAAGTTGACTCCGACGCTGTCAAGGCGTCTTCCGAAAATAAACTGGCTGCCCCAGCTTCCCCCAGGCTGGTCCCTGGCTGTGGGATGGGTTCTTTAAACCCCCCTTCAGCTCACTGGTGTCCTCCTCTTCGAGCCTGAAGGAGGCGCGTTTCTAACCGAGGTGAGACCCGATCCCACCTTTGTCTTAAGGGCTGGTCGCGTCTGGCGTTCCCCACGGCTGGGGGCTCCCTGCCTGCCCGACCCCCACGGGGACCTTCTGGCCACCCGCGTTGTGGGGGAAACGGAGAGAGCAATGAAGGTGGCCTAACGCTCTGGGTCTTCTCTTCCATTTTGCACAAACCTCAGCCCAAACTCCAGCTCGCTCCCGGCTCCCCCAAAGTGACACCGCTCCAGCGCCCTCCGCCCGCCTCATAAAAGCCCCGGCTTTCTGGATTTACGACGCGAGAGTGGAGGGTCGCCGGGGCGGTGACACACCCCGTTGCCTCCCCTGCGCCGCGGCTCGGGCCGGTGGAGGGGAGGGCGGCCCCACGCGGGCCCGTGCGCCCCCGCCGGAGCCTGGGAACCGCTGTCCCCCCGCGCCCACCCCCGCCCCTACATGGCCGCTCCTTCCGCCCGCCCTACCCTCCCCTCCCCCCTGCGCCCGGGGTCGGCCGCGCCCGCGCGGGCTAACGGGGCCGCGGCCGCTTAAACATTAAATCGGGCGCCGCTGCTGCGCCGGCCGCCGGGCTCTGCGCCACGGCGCCCCGCACGCCGCCCGCTCGACGGGGCCCGGCGTCCTCTCAACGGCGCGGGGCTCGGGGCGCGCTGGCCGAGCGCCTCACCTGGCACGTAGATTTCGCCGCGCTCCTCGTCGGGGAGCTCGCTCCAGTTCCTCTTGCACGTGGAGACGCACGGCTTCTTCACCAGAAACGCGCGGGGCATCTTCGAACCCTCCTCGCGCGGCACGGGCCGCTTCCGCAACTAGAGCCGGAGTCGTCCCACCTTTCCCAGGCCGGGCTGGAGGCGGGCGGGGGGTGGCCGGGGTGGGGAGGCGAGTAGGTCGGAGAAGAAGTAACCAAAGCGCCTCGCGTTCCGCCAGGAGGCCGTGCCCGGGACGGCGCGCGCCCGTTTCTGCTCGGCGGAGCTGTTGCGTCCTCCGGTCCCAAGGAGGTCCCCTGCAGCCAGGTGCAGCGGCCGGCGGGGAAGCGTCTCCCGGCGCGACTGGCGTCCCTCGCGGCCGCTCGCGGAGTCTTAAAGTGCTAGCCGGCCGGACGGGTTCACGCTTTATTGGCTCGCGGCGGTGTGTGTTGGTGGCTGGGGCGGGGAGGGGGTGATCGGAGCTAATTAGCTTGGAGTGGCCCGGGGAGCGACGGCGCATGCGTTGGGAAATAACGGTGACAACCCACCTATTTGTTACCTGTCGAACCGGTTTCCATTCCGCTGCCGGTGAGGTGGCCTCGCGGCCTGGGCGGGGTGGCCGGGCGGGGGCGGGAGCAGGGCACCCGGCTGCCGGGCCGGCCCGGTTGCCGCCCAGCGGGAGGGCTAGCGTTCGCCAACCGGAGTTTCGGAGAGAGAGCCGACGAGCAGGGGAGGAAGGGGAAGGGGCAGCGTTATCCGGCGCTCGCACGCTCCGCGGGTGATGAAGTGAAACTCGCCCGACGAGGCCCGGCGCGCCCCGGGCGCCTGGGGAGGCGCGAAGCCGTCGGGCGAGACTGGGCAGCCCGGCCCACACTTGTTGAACCGGGCCTGGGCCCAGGCGGCCCCGGGTCTCAAAGGCCTGGCTGAGCAATTCGTGGCTCAGCCCAGAGGTGTTGGCTGGTCGCCGGCTCCGTGCGGAATGGCACGCGGGGCCGCAGGAACGCGCAGGCGGGTGGACCCGCAGGCCAGGCCGCGCCGGCCGCAATACAAAGCGGAGAGAACCCGCCGGGCCCGGGGCCGCCGAGAGCCCGCCTTTCCGCGGGCAGGCGTGGAAGGCTTCGTGGAGGAAGGGTCGTTTAAAGCGCTCTGAGTCCGCCGCCTTCCCGAAAGACCCCAGCGCCTTAGCCATTGGGGCTTACCCCGCGCCCCACCCCCAAAGCCCTCGTCTTTGTCCCAGATGGCCCGATTTCGGGTGCAGCAAGACTGGAGGGGAGCGGATGGTGGAGGACCAGCTTCCTTCGCCTGGCTGCAGCCACGGCAGGCAAAGAGCTTGTGTCCTACCCAGGGCTCAGGTTCAGCTTGGGACCCTCACTCCAACCATTCACCATGCCCTGCCCAGGCCCCAGGCCCAGCCTCCTGGAGGGAGCCCCCCGCCCTCATCAGAAGCACCTGGTGGCCTCCGTGAGGCACAGTAACTGTGACGCTTGCGCCACTGGGCTTCTCTTACCAGCTGACCAGTAAGGGCAGGGGATGGGACCCCTTCCTCTTTTAGCTCCCCTCGCTTCCGCCATGTAAAATAAACTAATATTTCAGAGTCCCGGCCACACAATACACACCTTTCTCACATATTAAATGTTTGCTGAAACAGATTAGGAGGAAATGAATCTGATAAATGAATTCACACAGTTCAAAAGTCAGGAGTCAGAAAAGGAGCAGCCTGCCTATGGTGGACTTTCAGGCATGTAGTGAAAGAAGGTAGTTTTTTAAGAGGGAGGTTCCAGAGGCCCTTAACATCCCCCCACAGAACTTCTGTGGCGCACACCCTGGGTGGGTGGGGAAAGGGTGGACTTAGGGGCCAGATGGGCCTCCTCCTCTACATCTTCCTGGAACCCGGGAGTCTGGCCTGCGGAGGAGCTTTCCTTTCCAGCCTGTATTGTCTGTGACCTGAGAATCCCTTGTCTAAGTCCTGGGGCCCTGTTGAGGATGGTGTGAGATCTGGCAGGGGCATTAATGTTCGCCCCCTTCCCCTTCCTTTCCCAAGACTCTGCCTCCCACAGCCCACACTTACCTTGTCAACTCTTACCCTGAACTCTCAGACATCCGATAAATGTTTATTGAGCACCCTGGTTGTACCAGACCTTGACAGGAGCTGGGACACAGTAGGGACTTTGTGGAAACTCTGATGAAGTCTTCATGAATAATGCTGGACACGGGCAGTCCTTTTTATGGGGGAAGAACTCAGATGTCTTCACTTGTGGAAAGAAAGTTCTCCAGTGTACCCAGTGTATAGAATGAGGCCCCGTGAAGGAGAGAGATTTGTCTGTGTTGTCCACGCTGTATCTACAGCATCTGTAACAGTGCCTGGCACATAGTGGGTGTCAATGAATGTTTATTGAATGGATGAATAGCGTATGTTTGTTTTTTAAAAAAAATGCTTTATTTATTGGCAGTGCTGGGTCTTTGTTGCTGCTCGGGCTTTTCGTTGTGGATTTTCTTGTTGTGGAGCACGGGCTCTAGGTGCTCGGGCTTCAGTAGTTGCTGCACGTGGGCTTAGTAGCTGCGGGTCCCAGGCTCTAGAGCACAGGCTCAATAGTTGCGGCCCACGGGCTTAGTTGCTCCATGGCATATGGGATCTTCCTGGATCGTGGATCAGTGTGCCACTGGCAGGCAGATTCTTCACCACTGAACCACCAGGGAAGCCCCTAGCCTATGTTTCTTGACTCGTGTGACACAGCCTTTCCTGTTCCAACTTTTGCTAGAGGCATAAATGCAGAGCTGACTTTTTTTATTATTATTATTATCATAAGGAAAACTATAATGTCAGTTCAGTGACAAAAGGCAGCTCTCTGAAACTGAGGGTGCCATGGAGAATGTGACTGTCTACAGTGCCAGTGGCAAGCATGTCGTTCAAGCACAGAGACCCAGTGGTGCCACTTCCGTCCATTTGGGAACTGGAAATCGAAATTTGTGTGTGAAATCTACCAGTTTTTATCATTTACTTATGGCTTCACTGTGTGGCTTGCAGGATCTTGGTTCCCCAATCAGGGATCGAACCCAGGCCCTCAACACCAAAAGCTTGGAGTCCCAACCACTGAACCGCCAGAGAATTCCTTGAAACCTACCAGTTTTTAAACATTGACTTCAGCTTAAAAAAAGAAAAAGAAATGAGTCAAATAAAATAAATTTGTGGGGCGGATTTGACCTATGGGCTGTCATTGTGTGGCTTCTGGTTCATGGGCTCTGGTTCTAGTTCATCTAGAACTAGGCAGTATATGTGAACTTGGGTAAACACCGAACTGTGAGCTCCGTAAGGGCAAGTGCCTTCTGCTCTGTTCATACAGCACCGGTTCAATATCACTCTCTCCTTCCTTAATTCAGTCAACAAATGTTCATTGAACACCTACTATATGCTAGCACTGGGTATCCTGTGATGCAAGGCAAACAAAGATGGAAACGATTAGTGTGGTGCAGGACATTCCGTTAGTGGTGGATGGTGACAGGCAGTTCAGTTCAGTCACTCAGTTGTGTCTGACTCTTTGCAACCCCACGGACTGCAACACACTAGGCTTCCCTGTCCATCACCAATTCCCAGAGCTTGCTCAAACTCATGTCCATCGAGTTGGTGATGCCATCCAACCATCTCATCCTCTGTCACCCCTTCTCCTGCCTTCAGTCTTTCCTGGCATCAGGGTCTTTTCCAGTCCTTCGAATCAGATGGCCAAAGTATTGGAGCTTCAGCTTCAGCATCAGTCCTTCCAGTGAATATTCAGGACTGATTTCAGGTGACAGGCAAGGGGCACTGAGATCTGAATTCGAGGTAGGAGCCAGCTGTGCAGAGCAGGGAAGAGCATGAAGTGTAGATGGATCAGATGGCTCAATGGCCCCAGAACAGGAGGTGTCTGTGTGTGATTAACTGAAGGGTGGCTGGATTGTGAGAGGATGGGAGGGTGTAAGGTCTGAGCTTGGAGAGGCAGGTCTGCCATGTCATGTGAGGCTCAGGGCGATGGGCAGCCTTGGGGTCTGTGATGGGGAGAAGGGAGTGCATCGACAGGGGAGGGGAGCTGAGGGTGGCAGTGGGGAGATCATCGAGGAAGCCACTGTCATGGTCCAAGCAGGAGGGGATGGTGGCCTGGGCTGGCTGCAAAACGAGCCACGAGTGCTGATTCCAAGTGTCCTCAGCAGACCTGTCTCTTTGGTACAGTGGACAGGGGTGTGAGGAGACAGAACCCCAACAGGCAAGTAAGGACCATGTTCCCCAAAGACTGGTGGCTGGCACCCATCTTCAGTGCTTGGTTCCCATCCTGAGCAGCTCTGGGGAGAGCCAGGGCAGGAGTCGGATGGAGAAGTTTTAACCCCTTCCTGTTCTCAGAGAAGGCTTCTGGGAGGAACTGGGAGGGGGTGAGGGTGGGGTTTAGGCTTAGAGGCATGGCGGCTGGAGATGGAAGAGCTTCCAGAAGCTGTGCTGAGAAAACAGGCAGAACACTGGTCCTGGAGTCCGGCTGCCCCAGCCAGGGACTTGGGCTAAGCCACATCTGTACGGAGGGCTCCAAGTTCCAACCCTGCTGTCAAGAGATGCTTCTGATTCGCTTTGGCCGGGGGGACTAGCAGCTCTTGAGAATGGACTCAGCCTTAAAGCAGACTGCTGGTGCTCGGGCCGCTGAGGCCTCTGCCTGGCTCAAATAGCGGCCTTTCCAGCCCTGTTTGACAGGAGCCCCGAGGACGCTGCAAAGCCCCTGGCAAGCTATGAAGTGCAGCACCGACGCTGCCATCGCTTGCTGAGTTTTGTCCTGTCAGTTTCCAGGGCACCTGGAATCTGCCCACACCTCACTCTCCGTGTTTCCCACTCCGATCCTTGGGAACTGAATGGAGTCCTTGGGGCCCAGCGTGCTCTGGCCCCGCTGGCCTCTTGTGTGCCCGCCACGCTGTTGACTCTCTGGCCACTGAACTGGCCAAAGCTGGTTCCCAGCTCAGGCCTCTCCTCCGCTGCTCCTTCTGCCCCAAGGCATTTCCCCACTTGATGACTGGCTCTCTCTGCTCACTCAGGTTTCAGCCAGACATGCCCTCTTCTAAGAAGCCTCTCTGAGCGCCCCAGCTAAATCCTTGTCCCACCAGTCACTTCTGTCCCATTACCTTATTTTATTATTCTTTTTTGTAGCATCTCTTTCCATGAAATTTTGATTTGTCTTGTCTGTTCCATTCTCCCCCAGTGTAAGTTCTGTACATGAGGGACCTCTTTTAACATCATTTTTAGTAGCTTTATTTAGATATAGTTCACATACCCATAAAATTCACCCTTTGAAAGTGTACAAGTCAGTGAGTGGGGTTTTGTTTTGTTTTTGGCCATGCTTGTAGGACCTTAGTTCCCCCAGCAGGGATTAAACCTGCACCTTCAGCAGTGAGAGCACAGAGACCTACCACTGGACCAGCAGGGAATTCCCAGTTCAGTGGGTTTTAGTATCTGCACAGAGCTGGGCAGTCGTCACCACTGTCTTCAGAAACACTTTCATCACCCCCTAAAGAAACCCCCTACCTGTTAGCAGCCACTGTCCGTTCCTTGCACACCCCAGCCCCTGGTACCCATGGCTCTGCTCTCTATGGATTTGCAAATTGATGTGCTCTTTTTTTACATAAATAGTTTTTTAAGTTTTTATTTATTTTTTAACTGAAGGATAATTGCTTTACAGAATTTTGTTGTTTTCTGTCAAACCTCAGCATGAATCAGCCATGCTGCTGCTGCTAAGTCGCTTCAGTCGTGTCCGACTCTGTGCGACCCCATAGACGTCAGCCCACCAGGCTTCCCCATCCCTGGGATTCTCCAGGCAAGAACACTGGAGTAGGTTGCCATTTCTTTCTCCAATGCGTGAAAGTGAAAGTGAAGTCGCTCAGTCATGTCTGACTCTTAGCGACCCCATGGACTGCAGCCTACCAAGCTCCTCCGTCCATGAGATTCTCCAGGCAAGAGTACTGGAGTGGGGTGCCATTGCCCTCTCCTGAATCAGCCATAGGTATACACATATCCCCTCCCTTTTGAAGCTCCCCGATGTGCTCTTTTTAAAGCACTTCGGTATCGCTAGTCCTAGGGCTGTGAGGATGGGTTATCTCCCATTTCACAGAGGAGAAAACCATGACTCAGGACCCCTCTGGAAACGGACTTTCCCTATTTTAAGCCTTCTGTCTCATGTCTCCCCAGAACTGGGCGGCCCTGAGGAGGATGGAAACAGTAGAAAGAGAAGAAATGAGTGGGGGGATGGAGTGGGGAGTTCCCTGCTGCAGCCCACACCCGGGGCCTCTGGGCTGGGAGGTCACTCTTAGGGGTGGGCTTGCTGACTGCAGATTCAGTGCTGGTGGACTGAGCTCAGTGTAATGCCTGGCCTGTGCCAGGGGCAGTACCAGCAGCCCCCTCCCACGGGAGCAGACACCTGGGCAGGCAGGTGAAGGCGGAGAGTAGCTGCCCTGAGTGGCGGGCCAAGTCAGGGGTAGCACAGGGCTGTTGCCTGAAGGCTGGACGCCACCTTTTAGGAGCTCTGTGACTTTGAGCAAGTGACTACACCCGGCTGGGCCTCCCTTTCCTTCTCTGTGAATGGACCCCATCCTCAGGTCCCCACCTCCGTGAATCCATGCAGGTGCTCCCACCATAGTACCCAGAAGCACAGCGCCAGGAGCTCCCTCCCTCCAGACCCTGGGCCCCAAGGAGCCAAGGCTTTGAAAGACTGGTGGCTGTCAGGCAGAGCGGGGGCCAGAGCCAGCATCCTATTTCCTGACCCTTTGAAGCCTGGCTCCTCCACTGTAAAAAGGGGCTTAATAATCATTCTTCCCTCCCTGTAAGTGGTGAGGGCTGGGCATGTGCAGTTATCAGCACCCTCTGGGCCTCAGACAGGGAAACCAGACTGGCTCCTTGTTACCCCCAAGCTGCCTTCCCTCCCAGGGCTGCTGTCATCCCGGCCTCTTTCATCTTAGACTTAATTAGCCGACAGCCCCACCCTGCAGCCTCCCAGGCAGGAGTCATCACTCCCATTTTATAGGTGGGGAAACTGAGGCACCTAGAGGGAAGTAGTGTGGGGCTGCCGCCTATGAGTCAACTGTGGAGCCGGGGCCTAGAGGAGCTGGGACTAGGTTTTCCAGCTGAACTTGTCGTTTGGGGTGGATCCGCCTGGCACCCTGGGCACCCAGAAAGCCTCTTCTCCAGCTCTCTACCCCACCACTCCCTACCACCTCTCCTCTGGAGGGCAGCGGGATGGGAATAGGGAGGGGCCTGCCAAGCCTGGGGCAAGGAGAGAAACCAGTTGGGGGCAGCTAGAATGGGGGCTCAGGCCTGTTTCATCTTCAAAGCAGGCTAATTAGAGCCTGGGGCGTTTCTCAGACCGGTGGGCTGTGGGTGTGGGGTCTGGACACCTGCGGTTCTGTGCCCTGGAAACCGGCGGTCAGTGGGGCCTCTGCAGCCTGGACCCCGGACCCAGGAGAGGCTGCTAGGTGAGCCCCCGGCTCAGCCTCCTGAGTGCCCCCAAAGAGCCCTGGTCCAGCCCTCTGGAAGTCAAGGTACTGGGCTCGGGCACTGCTTGACCCCAGATCTGCGGCGTAAGGCCTCAGTTTCCCGGTCCGTGCTAAGCGTCCTAGGAGCCCCGTGATCCGCCGGGCCTTGCCAGTCCGCACGTCTGCATCCCGTTGTCTTCCTGCTTCATTGCAGCTGGTGACTTGGCCCCGCCAGCTTTACCCTAGCCGACCGTCGGCACGGCCTCCGGCAAAGGTCAACAGCTTCCGCCTGCCTCGTTCCGGCGCCGGCTCCGCGCCCCCAAGCCGAGCGGGTGGGGGGCCCGGGGCTGGCGTCGGGGAAGCGAAGCCAAGTCCTGCGGCGCCTGCCCGACCGGTTCCGCCAGGCCCGCGGCCGCCCGGGACTGCACCTCGCACACCCCCCAGCGGCCACACCGAGAGCCCCAAGTACTCATGATCCACATCACCCCCTGAGCCTGCGGGCGCTGGACTAGGGTGCGCTGCACCCAGGCGCCGGCGCGGGGCGCGCGGGTTGCCATTCTCGGCATCCCGGCAGGCGCGCGGGCCCCCGGCCGCTGGCCACCTGAGCTCCCCGAGACTGCAGTCGGCGCGCCCACGGGGACCCGGGCACCGGGAGCCCGGGCCCACCCAACTCCACCGCCTCTGCCTGGGCCTGCGGCGGTTTCGGGGAAGGGGGGCCTGCGCAGAGCGGGACAGTTACTCAGCCCCAGCGAAACCGGCGAGTCGGCACCTGCCGGCCGGGAGGGCGGGGGAGGTGGTGGCCCCGTTACGGCCCCGCCCCCGCGCGGGGCCCGCCCCGTCTCGGCCGCCCACGCGCCGTGCGCCCCGCCCCGTGCCGCCAGCCCGGAAGGAGCCGGTCGGCCCTAGCGCCAGCGTCAGCTGAGTCAGGCAGGGTGAGAGGGCTGGCCCGTTACCGCGGGCGCCGGGGGCCGGGGCGGTGCTGTGGTTTCGGTGCCGGTTGCGGGCAGGTGGCCTAATGAGCTCTCGGCACGCACCCCGCGCCAGCGGCCCGCCCGGCACCCCCGCCCTTGCTCCCCGCGCTCTTACCCCGCGGGGACCCTGGCGGCCCGCCCCAGCGTCACCCCTGAAGCCTCTGGGTTTCATCTCGGGACCCGGGTGCCGGGTTCCCGCTGGTGTCTGAGGGCGGCCCCTTCGGGGTCCGCGCAGCGGCTCGCGCGCCCTCTAGCGGCCCTGGGGCCCCTGCGCGGCCCTGGGCCGCACGTCTGACCCTCCTCCCTCGCCTCTCTCTGCAGGGATCTGTGTGCCCGACCATGGGGCCCCTCGGCCGGGAAACCTGGGCCCAGCGCCTGGGCACCTTCCGGGCCAGCCCGTCCGCCTTCATGGCAGGTCCCGAGGGTGAGGATCTGGGTCGTGACCTGCTGAGCGACTTGAGGAGTGAGAAGCTGAGCGAGCCGATGAAGGTAGGCCCCCCTGCCCGAGCCCTGGTCCCAGGTGTTTATCCCAGCCCACCGTGTCCTGACCCTCAACTTCGTGATGCCCACCCCACGCCCTCCCCCATCTCCAGGTTGCCCTGCTGGCTCTGAGCTTGGAGTACCCAGACCAGCTGTGGCCGGACGCCCCTGCAGCCGAAGCAGCCGCCACGTCTCTGTTGGACACTCTGGTCCTCCTACCCCCGCGGCCCTCAGCTCTGCGGCGGCCCCTGCTGCTGGCGGCCACCACAGCCTTGGCGGCAGGAGGGGCGCTGAACCCCGCCTCGGGAGCCTCCGGTCGGCTCCTGCCCCTGCTACTGGGCTTGGCCTCGGGTCGCGATCTGGGGCGAAGCTTCTGCCCTGCCTCGGAACAGCGCCCCCTTCAGGCCACAGCGTGGGAGTGCCTGCGGGAACTGGAGAGCTGCCGGCCCGGGCTGCTGGGGGGCTGCCTGGGGCTGCTGCGGGCCCTGCTGGGACGCGAGGGCCCGGCCCAGCCCCTCAGCCTGCTGCTGGCACTTGCTCTGCGAAACGCCTTGGTGATACAAGCCAGGGCCGGGGCTGGCCTGCAGGGCCTACTCACGGCTGGGGAGTCTTCCATGGAGGGTGGCCCCTGGAACTGGATGCTAGCTGAGGAGGGTGAGGTCCACCTTCAGCCCCAGGCACCCAGTTGGCCGGCGGCTGAGGAGGACGAGTGTGGCCTTGCGGCGCTGGAGCTCAGTCCTGAGGAGGCCCGGGAGCTGCGGGCCACTGTGGCCCAGCTTCTGGACGCCTCCTACCTGCTCACTCCTGTGGCCCAGGCCCAGCTTCTGTGGCTCCTGGGCTGGGCCCTGCGGGGTCTTCGGGGACAGCCACCAGTGCTCTTCAAGCCACAGCTGGTACGGCTGCTGGGCACAGCCCAGCTGACACTGCTGCACGCCATGCTGGCTCTGAAGGCGGCCTTCGGCGAGGCCCTGTTCACAGCCCAGGACGAGGCCTTGCTGCTTCGCCGGCTCACCTTGGCTGCTCAGCACCCGGCCCTGCCGCTGCCCACCCATCTCTTCTACCTGCACTGTCTCTTGAACTTCCCTGAGAACTGGCCGCTAGGACCCACAGGGGAGGAGGCCGCCCCACTGTTGTTGGGGTCCCAGCTCTGCCGTGGCCTCCTGCCCAGCCTTCTGCATGAGCCGATGGCCCTCCTGGCCCGCCTGCACCTGCTGTGTCTGCTCTGTGTGGAAGACGAGGAAAAGGAGGGAAAGGGCCAGGATCGGAGTCCCCGGCACTATCTGGAGGAGCTCCTGGCTGGCCTGCGGCAGAGGGCGGCCCTGGACGGTGGCCCCCGGGCCTTGGCTACTCTCTGCTTCCAGGCCTCATACCTAGTTGCTCACTGCCTGGCTGGGCAACCTGTGGTACTGATACCTTTGACCCAGGGACTGGCCCAGTTGTACCGAACCCGGCCTGCACTGGCTCCCCATTTCGTAGATCTCTTGGATCACGTGGGCCCTGAGCTGCAGGAACCCTTGAGGGTGGCCTTGCGGCAGGAGGTGGTGTCCAGGCCAGGCAGAGAGGAGGCCCTCCGTTGGCACCTGCAGATGCTGGCCAGGGTGGCAGACGGGGATGCCCAGAGTGCCACCCTCAGCTTTCTGCGGGCTGCAGCCGCCCACTGCACAGACTGGGGCCTCCAGCAGGCCCTGCTGCGGGTCTGCCGGGCCCTGCTGCGGGCAGGCGTTGGGGGAGGCCTGGCGGATTTGCTGCAGGAGCTGGCCAGGCAACTGGAGGACCCTGATGGGCAGGACCATGCGCGCCTCTACTACATCCTCCTGGCCCACCTGGCAGGGCCCAAGCTGGGGGTGGCCCTGGGCCCCTCCCTTGCTGCACCCGCACTGGCCTCCTCACTGGTGGCCGAGAACCAGGGCTTTGCTGCAGCGCTGATGGTGCAGGAGGCTCCGGCCCCGATTCGGCTAAGTGTGGGTCCTCGCAGAGCCGAGGGCGCAGTCCCGGTGCTGCGGCTCCAGGTGGAGGTGCTGGAGCCAGTGTATTCTCTGGAGCTGCGCTTCCGTGTGGAAGGACAGCTCTACGCACCCTTGGGGGCTGTCCACGTGCCCTGCCTGTGCCCCGGCCGCCCCACCCGCCCTCTGCTCCTGCCTCTGCAGCCCCGACGCCCGGCTCCTGCGAGACTGGCTGTGCATGCCCTGTATAGCACACCCAGTGGCCTCACCTGCCATGCTCACCTGCCACCCCTGCTTGTGGCCTTCGCTGACCTCTTCCTGCCTTTCCCCCAGCCCCCCGAGGGGGCCCAGCTGGACTTCTTTGAGGAGCTCTGGGACTCCTGCCTACCGAAGGGCACCGAGAGTCGCTTGTGGTGCCCTCTCGGGCCAGAGGGGCTGGAGGCCTTGGTGTCCCGCCACCTGGAGCCCTTTGTGGTGGTGGCCCAGCCCCCCGTCAGCTACCTTGTAGCCATCCGTCTGCCCCCGGACTCGAGGTTGCTGCTGCGGCTGGAGGCAGCCCAGGTGGACGGAGTGCCTGTGGCCCTTCGGACTGACGACTGGGCCGTGCTGCCCCTGGCGGGGGACTACCTCCGTGGGCTGTCAGAGGCTGGCTGAGCCCCGGAGCCAGGCTGGGTTGGGGGTGCAGGAACCCCCTTTGCAGGCTCTTGCCCAGGAAGGGTTTCTGAGAACCAGGACACAGCACTGTGGCTCCTTTCTTTAAAACACACAAAAAATTACATTTGCTAACAGCACTGACTGGTTTGTTTCCTTTTGGGACCTGACTCGGGGCAGGCATCTGGGATGGGGATCAGAGGCTCTAGGAGAGCTTCCAAGCTATGAAACCCCCAGACTGCAGGACATCAAACTTCCTTCCTGCCCAGATATGCCTAGCATTGTCTAGAATCCCTGCCCAGGAGGTGGAAGAAAAAAAAAGCCACATCTTTGCTTCCCAGAGAGGGAAAATCCTTGCCCCAACCACCCAGCAACTTAGGAATGGAAATGAAGCTGAGCTTGGACCTGACCTGTGAGCCAGTGCTTTTCAACTCCAGAGCTTTGCAAGATCCCTACACCCCAAGCTTAGTTTAGCTGGGATGGTGGGCCAATGGGAGAAGCAGTGAGAGGAAGCTGCAGCAGCCTGGTGCTCCCTGCCCTAGGGAAGGGGTTCCTAGGCTGTGTTGATTGGAGCCAACTCGGAAGGATCTGGTAGTAAGGTTTGGGGGCTGATGGAACGGACCTCCCATGATCTGGGCTGAAATTAGGATGACTGCCTCACTGCAGCCTTCCAGGCTCCTCAGTCCATGGGATTCTCCAGGCAAGAATACTGGAGTGGGTTGCCATGCCCTCCTGCAGCGGAAATTCCCGACCCAGGGATAAGCCCACTCTGTGGACCTAAGAATCTTGCCAGGTAAGGAGACAGTTCTCCTAGTCCTCTTTCCAAATATGCAAGATACTTAGAGTTCAGATGTATTGAGGCCAACTCGGCTACTAGTCACCAAGCTGTTTTCCGCACACATTGCCTCACTTCATCCTTGCAACAGCTCAGCAGGGCCCCACAGATGAGGAAATCTGTAGGCCAGAGGGGTTGAGTGATTTTCCTACAGTCACCCAGCTGGTTGGTAATCATGTTTTGTCATCGTGGAGCAGGTTTCCATTACCACAGGGCCGCGTCCCCACCCCTCCCTGCCCTGGATGTTCCCCAGAGGCTGCAGGAGCAGCAGTCGTGAGTGCTGGGTGGAGAATGGCCAGAGGCTTGGGCCTTACTGCTCTGGGAAAAGGGGCTCTTTGGCCCCTGCCTCTTGGGCACCCAATCTTCCCCTCCTGTTTGGGGTGGGCGAGGGAAGGAAAGAAGGGCTCAGGACAAGTGGGGCTGTTGCAGAGCTGGTCAGGAGGAGGTCTGTCCCAAGCTGGAGCTGCTGCAGTAACTTGACATGTGATCTGGGCAAGCCATTGCCAAACCAGTAAGTGTTCAGTTCCAGGAAACAGAAGCCAAGTCTGCCAATGTTGAAGAGTGTCTGGAGTAGGTTAGAGCTTGGACTAGGGAAGAGACTGGAAGTTGTCTATAGGATTTTTGAAACACGACCTTTGAAACACGTCAATTCTGGGGAGCAAAGAGGTGGAAGGGAAGGGATTATGCTTTGGCATTTGAGTATAAAAGGGGAAACAAATGGAGAAATTTCACAAGTTCGCAAGACAAAAGAACAAGATCAGAGGACCCACGCTCCTCCCCCGCTCAAAACAAACAAATCCTTCGAAGTGTCTGGACTTTTCAGTGTTGACAGAAGAGGGCGCACTAAACTAGGGCTCTTAAAAAATACCTAGCCCCACAGGACAGAACAAGAAAAAGATTAACAGGTTCATACAGAGTTATTGCAAAATATGAGAAAACGAATTTCGTGACATATCTATGAAGCCCAACTCACACACATTGCTGAACAAAAATATCCAGGAAGCAAAAGAAAGCTGTAATATAACACTCAGAACTAAAACAAGCATTTGAAGGCATGCAAGGCCACCTAAGAAATTTAAAAAGCCAAGACAAAATGAAGAGAGAGAGTTGATTGAACTGGAGGCAGGAGGTAAGCAGGTGGAGTTCATTCCATGTGGGCAGAAACTCCAAAAGATCAATAGGACAGTTGAGAGAGGAGGCTGGATGGGCCCTGCCCAGATAAAATAGAAAAGAGATCCCATATTTCTCATTCTTGAAGTCAAAAGGACCTTCCTGACTAGAAAGCTCCTTGGAGATCCAAAGGGGAGTGATGCTAAGGCTACCTTCCAGGCTACCCACTGGAATCCACTTTGGCTGAGATGTGAGTGGACACAAGAGAGGATCCTGAGATATACCACAAACGGACTCAGAACCACACAAATCGAAATGATAGATCAAAGGAAACCCAGAAGAAATGCCCCAAAAAAGTGATTCAAACTCCCATCAGGTGCTACTGTCTTTCTGAGCCCACCTGAGTGTCTATGCACACGTACCATTCTCATTTCCTCCTAAAAAACACTTCACTTGTTTCACTACTTTCTGTTTTTGTGGGAATCCATTTCTGAAAAGCTAAAGGGCCAGGGCCTTGTCATTGACCACTGCTTGTGTGGCTAGGATTCAGCTTTTGCTGACATGGCCCGACCTCAACTCTGACCGGGAACTGAAACCCTGCTTCAAGCCACTGCAAGTGGAGGCCACCCGAGATCAAACTCAGGAAAGAAATGGAAGAAACAGACAATATTAACTAGAACTAAAGATTACATTATAAGATGCTTGGAGAACAGACTCAAATAAAAATATGATAAGCGGCATTGAAGAAAGAAAAACAAGAGAATGAAAATGAGATAAATACATAGAAGGGGTCAGAAGGAAGTAATGGAAACAGAAGATAGTCAAAAAGGAAACACATTTGTATTATTGGAGTCCCTGGAGAAAAACTAAACAATGAACCAGAAAGTGTAGTCGCTCAGTTGTGTCCGACTCTACCACCCTGTGGACTGTAGCCTGCCAGGCCCCTCTGTCTCTAGGTTTCTCCAGGCAAGAGCACTAGAATAGGTTGCCATTCCCTTCTCCAAGGGATCTTCCCAACTCAGGGATCAAACCTGGGTCTCCTGCACTGCAGGCGGATTCTTTACTGTCTGAGCCACCAGGGGAACCAGAACTGGTATTTAAGACTATAATCTAAGAAAACTTTCCAAGAAAAAAAAAATCTGCACATTCAAAGGGCCCACTGGGAACCTTGGGAAATTAACCCAGAATGACCAACTTTAGGAGTACGTCAAGGCTGTATATTGTCACCCTGCTTATTTAACTTCTATGCAGAGTACATCATGAGAAACGCTGGGCTGGAAGAAGCACAAGCTGGAATCAAGATTGCCGGGAGAAATATCAATAACCTCAGATATGCAGATGACAACACCCTAGTGGAGGAAAGCAAAGAAGAACTAATGATACAGGGAGGGATTGGAGGCAGGAGGAGAAGGGGACGACAGAGGATGAGATGGCTGGATGGCATCACTGACTCGATGGACGTGAGTCTGAGTGAACTCCAGGAGTTGTTGATGGACAGGGAGGCTGGCGTGCTGCGATTCATGGGGTCGCAAAGAGTCAGACAAGACTGAGCGACTGAAATGAACTGACTGAACTATCAATTTTGAGATATATCCTCACAAAACAGATTTCAGAGTTTTTTTTTTTTTTAAGTTTCCAAGATCTCTAGGCAGAAAGAATGAATAACTTACAAAGGCAAAAGAATTAGAAGGGCATTAGACTTCGGACAGGGAGGCCTGGTGTGCTGTAATTCATGGGGTCGCAAAGAGTCGGACACGACTGAGCGACTGAACTGAACTGAGACTTTTAAAAACTGATGTGGAGAGACAGCAAAAGAGACACTGATGCATAGAACAGGCTTATGGACTCTGTGGGAGAGGGAGAGGGTGGGAAGATTTGGGAGAATGGCATTGAAACATGTGAAATGTCATGTATGAAACGAGATGCCAGTCCAGGTTCAATGCATGATGCTGGATGCTTGGGGCTGGTGCACTGGGACGACCCAGAGGGATGGTATGGGGAGGGAGGAGGGAGGAGGGTTCAGGATGGGGAACACATGTATAATTTTTTTTAAATTAAAATTGAATAAAAAAAAAAAACTGATGTGGAAAGCAGCACAACAATGCAACAGTATTTTTAAACTGTGAAGAGAAATAAACAAATGCCCTGTTTGAGGAAGACTTTAACATCTTTTAATCAGTAACTTGACAGATCAAGCAGGCAGAAAATCAGTAAGGATGTAGTTGAACTGAGCAGCACCATCAATCAACTGGATTGAGTTATAGAATGCTTCTATAGATGATAGAACACTTATAGATTACAGAATATTGTATCCAACAAGGGCAGAATACATGTTATCAAGGCACATGGAACATCCACTGTGACAGGCCACATTTGGGCCATAAAACAGACCTTAACAGATTTAAAAAAATACACATTTGCTCTTGAATCACAATGGAATTTCAACAGAGAAAAGCAATGAAACCAAAAGCTGGTTCTATGAAAAGATCAGTAAAATTGATAAGCCTCTAGCCAGGCTAACTAAGAAAAAAAGAGAGAAGACACAAATTACTAATATCAGAAATAAAAGAGGGGTCACCACTATTGAGCCCATGGACAGTAAAAGGATAATAAATATTATGAACAATTGTATGCTCACAGTCTGATAACTTACATGAAATAGACTGATTCCTCAAGTGACACAAAGTAACAAAATTTACACAAAGGAAAAAAAATAACCCTTACACATGGGAAAATAAAAGATTTGCATAGAGCTATCTCTAGAGAAAGTGAATTAATAATGACAATAGTTAATATTATGTTCTTAATATATAATTAAACTATAATATGTGAGATGGGTTAAACTAGATGGGAGGAATCCTTTCACAATGTACATATATATCAATTCATCATGATGTACACTTCAAATATTTTCTAATTTTATATGTCAATTATATCTCAGTAAAGTTGAAAAAAAAATCTCTTGAAAGACAACAAAAAATAGTGAAAACCTCCTAAAAAAGAAAGCAACAGATGAGATAGTTCCCTGGTGAATTTTACTTGTGAAAAAAAAATTGAGAAAGAACAATAGCAATTCTTTACAATCTCTTTCAGAAAATATTAATAGAAGCAGAGGGAACAACACTTCCTAACTCATTCTCTGAGACCAGCATTATCCTAATACCAAAACCGGATAAAGACATCACAAGAAAGGAAAATTACAGAACAATATCACTCGGGCATAGGTACAAAAATCCTCCGCAAAGTATTAGGAAATTGAATTCAGTATACTTATGTGTACGCTAATACTTTAGAAGAGTAAACAACAGAAAAGTAAAGTAAAATATTTAAAAAGTTATGTAGGGCAGGAGAGAACAGGTTAGAGAGGACGGGGTAGACACTGCTGCTGCTGCTGCTAAGTCGATTCAGTCGTGTCCGACTCTGTGCGACCCCATAGACGGCAGCCCACCCGGCTCCCCGTCCCTGGGATTCTCCAGGCAAGAACACTGGAGTGGGTTGCCATTTCCTTCTCCAGTGCATGAAAGTGAAAAGTGAAAGGGAAGTCGATCAGTCGTGTCCGACTCCTAGCGACCCCATGGACTGCAGCCCACCAGGCTCCTCCGTCCACGGGATTCTCCAGGCAAGAACAATGGAGTGGGTTGCCATTGCCTTCTCCAGGGATAGACACTATGTTTCTCTAAATATATCTTTGTAGTTTGACTTTGGAAATGAAAATAATCAACAAAGTAAAACTAAATCTTTTAAAATCTATCTCTAAAAGTCAAAAGTCATGAAACAAATGAGCCTAACTTTTTATCCAACTGGTAGCATAATCATAGAACTTAAAACCAGTAAACTGATTGTACATCCTAGTGGAATATATCTTAAGGACAAAAAGAACTACAAAAAGAATTTTTTAACTGGTAATCACATTGTTAGTTGTAGTGTTGCTATTTTATTGAGACTATTGTGTATGTAATGTGGAACAAGGCTGCAGAGAACTGGGATGTTTCATGTGGGAGAAAAAGATACCAAGGTAAGAGCAATGAGGTTAGTAAAAACCCTCTGTTATTGTTCAGTCGCTAAGTTGCATTCAATTCTTTGTGACCCCATAGACTCCAGCCCACCAGGCTCCTCTGTCCATGGGGATTTCCAGGCAGGAATACTGGAGTGGGTTGCCATTTTCTTCTCTAGGGGATCTTCCCAGATCAGAGATCAAACCTGTGTCTCCTGCGTTATCGGGTAAATTCTTTACCACTGAGGTACCAGGGAAGCCCCCAAAACCCTGTAATCCTAGATATAATAGCATAAACTCATGATGTATTTTCTTTTTGAAAAAGACAAATACATATTTTCACAGAAAACATTTAGAAATGTCCACTGAAAACATCCAGCAGTCATGAGCACATCTAGTGTCAAACCGAATTAGTAAATATCACTTCTTAGTAAAAGGAACCAAGGATCCTTGGATGAGTCCAAGTCTGGAGCAGGAACTATTTTCAAGACAACCCAAGAATATCTTGTGGTTCTGTGAAACAAGGAAACCTATAAAAGCCTACTTTGTGTTGTTGCTTAGTTGCTAAGTAGTGTCTGACTCTTTGCGACCCAATGGACTGTAGCCTGCCAGACTCCTTTGTCTTGCCTGGAATTTTCCAGGCAAGAATACTAGGGTCACATCAAAAGACTCAGAAGCTCACTTGAAGTGGTTCCCACTAGAAAAAGGTGGGACAGTTTCAGAATCAGTGAGAATAACAAACACAAGTAACTGAAGCATTCAAAATGCTAAAAATACATTATTAATAATAATACTCACTCACACACAAAAAAGTCACCATGGAAGCATGCCAGGGAAACAAGTCATTTCAAAAACTGAGAAATGGAAGGAAAGTATCGAGCAATACTTGTGCCTTGCTTATACTCACTGTACCAAGGGGGAACCAAATAGTTGATATGGGGAAGTTTTCCTTTCAGAAGTAAATGTCATCTCGTCCCATCACTTCATGGCAAACAGATGGGGAAAAAGTGAAAACAGTGACAGATTTTATTTTCTTGGGCTCCAAAATCACTGCAGACAGTGACTGCAGCCATGACACTTGTTCCTTGGAAGAAAAGCTATGACCAACCTAGAAAGCATATTAAAAAGCAGAGACATCACTTTGCTGACAAAAGTCTGTATAGTCAAAGCTATAGTTTTTCCAGTAGTCATGTATGGATGTGATAGTTGGACCATAATGAAGGCTGAGTGCCGAAGAATTGATGCTTTCAAACTGTGGTGCTGGAGAAGACTCTTGCGAATTCCTTGGACAGCAAGGAGATCAAACCAGTCAACCCTAAAGGAAATTAACCCTGAATATTCATTGGAAGGACTGATGCTGAAGCTCCAATTCTTTGGCCACCTGATGTGAAGAGCTGACTCACTGGAAAAGACCCTGATGCTGAGAAAGATTGAGGGCAGAAGAAGAAGAGGGCGATGGAGGATGAGATGGTTGGGCAGCAGCACCGACTCAATGGAGATGATGAGTTTGGGCAAACTCCGGGAGTTCGTTAAGGAGAGGGAAACCTGGTGTGCTGCAGTCCATGCAATCTCAAAGAGTTGGACACAACTTAGCCACTGAACAACAAAATAAAGTAAATGAAGAAGAGATGTGAACTTAGAATACCAGTTTTGCAACCGTAGTGAATTGAAACAGCTGGGCAATGATCATCCAGGGCTGTTAACTTCACAGAAAAAGGGAAACATGAGGTATTAGTTCCCTCCAGATGGAAAAGCACACTGCCTTCCTTGAAGCAGTCTTCCTCAGCACCCCCCCCCAATCTGATGAAGCTTCTAGATCTAATTACTAATTTATAGGAAATAAGGGCAGATAAACATAACATGAGAAAGCAACCACTAAAATCCAGACTATGGGAAACTTAACAGAACCAAAAATGTAAAGATAAATCAAACATCTACTTCCAAATTAAAAAAACCCTTATGGAGAAGGAAATGGCAACCCAGTATTCTTGCCTGGGAAATTCCATGGACAGAGGAGCCTGGCGGGCTACAGTCCATGGGGTCACAAAAGAGTCAAACACGACTTAGTGATGGAAACAACAACAAAAGCTAATTCAACATTGTAAAGCCAGTCTACTGCAATAAAAAAAAAAAAATTGATAAAAAAACCTTTAGTAGTACAGCTTTAACAAGATATATATAAACAAGTTGAAAAGCAACTTCATGAGTATTGGTGAAATTCCCATGAAAATGTCAGGAAAAAGGAAAAGATATCTGTTGATGTGCTAGAAAAGAAAACATGTGATGTAATGAGGGAGTAAAATGATCATGATCATTATTTGAAAGTGAGATGATTGATTCTGGGAGACCCAGGAAAGAACAGAAAACTATTAGGAAAAATTTTAAAATTCTAGATATATGTTTAAAAAATTAATATGTAAGAATCAGAGAAATGCAAATCAAAACCACAATGAGGTAACATCTCATTCCGGTCAGAATGGCTGCTATCAAAAAATCTACAAACAATAAATGCTGGAGAGGGTGCAGAGAAAAGGGAGCCCTTTTACACTGTTGGTGGGCATGCAAACTAGTATAGCCACTATGGAGATCCAATACTTTAGCCACCTGATGCGAAGAGCTGACTCATTGAAAAAGACCCTGATGCTGGGAAAGACTGAGGGCAGGAGGAGAAGTGGGCGACAGAGGATGAGATGGTTGGATGGCATCACCAACTCAAGGGACATGAGTTTGAGCAAACTCCAGGAGATACTGAAGAACAGGGAAGCCTGGTATGCTGCAGTCCATGCAGTTGCAAAGAGTGGGACACGACTTAGCAACTGAAAAACAACAGGAAGGATTTCTAGGATTTGGACTTGTGTTTTAGGGAATTTGAGGGAGCGTTTAAGGAAGTGGGACTTTTCTCTGGATTGGATGCCTTCAGAGAGTGGGAGTATTTCTACAATGGGATATGTTAACAAACATCTATACGGAGGCTAACTCTGTAATTGGTAAAGTAGCAACAGTCACTATATTATCCAAGATAGAAGAATTTTCATTATTTGTGTTTTGGACAATATTTGTGTTTTTGTCAGTGTTCAGGTGAGTACGGAATGATCTTGCTTTTGTTTTCGTCACTCACATCAGAGTGACCTCGTCAGATATTCTATGAAATTGTTCCTGTTCAACAGACCACCAAAGCCAGATCTTGGAAGTCTAAGGATGTTTTTCTCTTTCTCAAATCTATAAATTAAATGCAATTTCAATCTTAATTACCAGTTTTGTATGAGTTCGTTTTATGAGAGTACTTGTCAAAATCTATCTAAGTTGGGTATCCAGACATATTAACATTAGAGAAGAGTTAGTAGCTCAGTTGGTAAAGAATCTGCCTGCAATGCAGGAGACCCGGGTTAGATCCCTGGGGTGGGAAGATCCCCTGGAGAAGGAAATGGCAACCCACTCCAGTACTCTTGCCTGGAGAATTTCATGGACAGAGGAGCCTGGCGGGCCACAGTCCTTGGTATCGCAAAGAGTCGGACACGACTGTGCGACTAACTTTAAGAAATGAACAAGGAAAGAGTACTGTGAAAACTAGGCCTGAAAAGAAAAGGCAGATACATTGAATATGTGACTAAAAAATAAATAAATAAAACTCTTCTCTGTAATAAAAATGACCAATATACAGGTTTGGAAGACAAACTCGGAGAAAATATCTTCACAGGTGAAGAATGGTTGATATCCCTTCTTTGCACACACCACAAACAAAGCACAACACTTTGTACTAATCAATGTAAAAAGTGTACTCTTAGAGATCGTTTTTTAACAGTAAGAATGTATTTCGGGCGGGGGCGGGGGCGGGGAATTCAAGGGAAAAAAACCCCTGGGACTGGAACGCCGGGAGGCAGGATTACAGAGACGCCTCAGAGAAGAACTACGCTTCCCACGAGGCTCTGCGCTGACTGCCCCCGACAGGCTCCGCGCGCTTTACGCGCCAGCTTTGGCCTCAGCCTGCGAGCTGCAGAGTCGTGACGGACTATGGAGAATAGCTACGAGGAAACCATCGACAAACGCCGCGTCCACCTGCGCCCTGATACGCTGCGCGATCCCGCCCCCGCCTCGCTGCACCTTCTTCCCTGCGAGGTCCCGGTTAACCGGCCCACGCCGGTGGGGCGCTTCTTCACCCCAGCCATCCGTATGGGTCGTGACGGTGAGCGCTCGCGGCCGGACTACGGCTCCCAGCAGCCCCCGCGCCGGCATCGCGCTCTCCTCCGCCAGGAACGGCGCCAGGCCTCCTGGGGATCGTGGTCCACCGGAGGCGGCGGGAGGCCCGCTGCCGGGCTTGCTCCCTTAGGCCTGGATCAGACCCTCACTAAGGCCCTCCCTGCGCCTGCCTCCTCCAGGACTAGAAGCGTCGTTTCGGGGCCGTAGTCTACGTGGCGAGGAGGTGGTGGTGCCGCCCGGCTTCGTGGGATATGTGGTGACAGAAGAGAAGGCAGAGGTGTTGATGGGGAAGCAGGATGACCACGAGCGACAGGAGCAGGAACTGCTGGAACCCCCAGAGGCGCTGGAGCGGGACTGCGTGAGCACTAGGGGATAGGGTTGGAAGGGAGCGCGGGTGGGAACCGCAGCCCGGATGCTGAGCCGGGGCCCCTTCCCGTCCCCAGGACCGCTTTATGGGAGCCACAGCCAGTTTCAGCAGCTTCACCGTGTGGGGCCTGGAATCTATCCCTGGTCCGGATGCCAAACTGCGTGGGGCCCTAAGCTGGCCCAGCCTCGCTGCAGCGGTGAGTAGATGGATGGGCTTTCTTCCCAGGCTTTATCTAACACCGCCCCCGCCCCGCCCCGCCGGAGTTAATTTGGGGCTGGGGCGAACCTTGGGGCAGATGGAGACCCAGTCTGACTGGAGGATTAGACTGGGTAGGGACAGCATGGCTTCCTCAGCACACTTCTCTGGCCTTCTAGAAGGGCTATGATTCTGAATATCTGGGCCACCAAGTCACTATACTGCAGAAATCCAATAATAGAGGTGATTCCTGTTGCAGATTCACGCACAGGTACCCGAAGACTGAGAACCAGAGCTTGACATTGAAAGCCACCGAACCCCAAACCCCAGGAAACCTCTTCTTCAGTGTGAAGCCAGAGTCCTTCACCCAATAAAGGAGCTTTTCACAGAACCTGTGAGTCTGCCAACACTGCCCCTTCTCCCACAAGAACCTTCCGTAGCTCTGACCTCTAGAAACAATTTATTGCCAGGGGGCAATGGGGCAGAAGAGGCCAGAATTTTGCAGCCAGTTCCCACCACACCCCAGCTCCTACTTTACAAAAGAAATTTGTACAGCCGCCAGTCCTCTGTACAAGGTACCCCCACCCCCATCTCACTGTACACAGCTGCCTGGCTCCCTCTGGTCCCTGGTTCACAGCAGGCCTGGGCCTGCAGCCATTTGACCGTGGAGCTGCCGTGAGCCCTGAGCTCGCCTTGGTGCTGGGCACCAGCCGGCCTTGACCAGGCCCGTCCTCTCCTTCTGGAGTGGTCCTCAGCCCTGTCTCCCTTGGTGTGCCTCTTGGAGACCCCGCTGGGGGCGGGATGGCTGCCAGCTTCAGTTCTGCTGCCTTTGCCGGCATTCCCAGGGCAGTGTCCGGTCACCACTTTCCCCTCTTGCTCCAGTCCTTGGGAGTGAAGTGCAGACACTTGGAGTCGATCCGAAGAAGCCGTTTGAGCATAGCCCGTTCGTGCCCATCCACGATGTCTTCCGACAGGGTGAGGATATACTGGCCCTGGACAGGAGATGGGGCCAGGCAGGTCAGCCCACGCAGGCCTGCACTCGGCATCCCTGCACACACCTGTCTCCCCCTGCCTGCCTCCCTACCTTGTAGTAGTTGATGAGGTTGAGGTATTGCAGAGTGGATATGACATCCTCCTTCTTGATGCTGGTAATTTCACTGATCTCACTGTGGGAGGGCAAAGATCAGATCCCCCGGGGGCCTCCATCTCTTCCCCAGGCCCCAAGGAGTGAGAAAGCCCGAGAACAGAAGGTCATGCCATGCACCCCCGGGTAGGCAGGGCCAGGCTCACTTGATGGTGATCTGTGGCCTCTCCCCGCTCTCTGACTTCAGCCCCATCAAGATCTCCAGGATGGTCTGGGACCAGTAGCTTCGGTAGGACAGGAGGCCAAGGTCCGAGAGGGGCTTCTCAGGGGTCCCCGTTTTCCCTTCCACTTTGGAGAGTTCATAGCCTAAAGCAATGGAGCAGGAGGAAGTGGATAAACGATCACAGTATTATGTCACTAGTGTCTTAAGAACGCAGGCTACCGGGCAGACTGCATGGTCCTGTCTCGGGCCTGCCACGTGGTGGTTCTGTGGTCGGGGTATGTGGCTTGTCTGTTCGGTGCCTTAGTTTCATCGTAAAGGACTAGCACGCCTACTCTTCAGCTGTGCGCTGAAGCTACAGTCACCAGGAGCCAGCAAGGGCTTACAGGTGGGCAGGGAAGTGCAGAGAATGGCTTATGGAATGAAAGTGCCTCCAGTTTTCCTCGGTCCTACCAGACTCTGTCTGGGTATATGAGGAGAAGAGTGGGCCAGGCCCCACCTCTAGTCCAGGCCTGAGGATGCTCAGATTCTCAGTCACAACAGTCCCCCAGCTGTGAGCAGAGAAGAATCAGCGGCTCTAAGACCAGGCTGGGTGGCTGGGAGGAAGTAAGCAGAGTGATGCCAAAGCACTTCCCAGTCAGAGGAGGCCATTCCTCAGCTGTAACTGCCTTTGCCAGGGCTCTCGCCCTCCCAATTCTACTGCTCTGCCCTCCTCTACCTGGGTCACCACTGGGCACTGGCAGGCAGTTCCTGGTGAGACCCTCAGGCCCTGCAAAACCCTGAGTGGTTTCACATCTGTTGGACAGAGTCTTCATTTTTCCCATCAGGGCCCTGAGATGTCTCCACTATTTCTAGAAGCCCTTCACCCTCAGTCATCACAAGCCTTGTGTTGGAGCGTAGCCTTTCTGCTTTCCCCTTGATACGTCTTTATTAGCCAGTCTGACCCTCTTGCCCAGCCTCCTGTGACTTCCACCTAACAGCCTGGTGGGGAGGACAGAGAGGCCTCTGCTTTGGAGGCAGGAAGCAGGGAAGAGAGAAGGGGCACACTGGAGTTCTCACTGAGCTTTGCTGGGCCGGCGTGCAGAGTCCTGACCGATCAGCTGGAGGCCATGCTTGCCTCCTTAGCGACAGGGACTCCTGGCCCCTCCCAGTGAACACCCCCGCCCTCAGAAGCTGCCTGGACTGGTGCTTCTGGTATCCTGTCTGCTCCTGCCAGGCACAACGAGCACGTCTCCTTGGTGGCCCCACACACATCCCGTCTCCACTGGGTCTGAGCTCCAAGGCTTAAGCTGAGTTTCCTAAGCATCCTCCCGCCCTGCCAGGCAGAGGGCTTCCTGAAGACATGACGCAATCTTGGCATCTTTCTACCAATAAAATTTCTCAAGGTGACCCGTGATCAAGTCAGGCCTCCACGCCTTCATCAGGGAGCCAAGGCTCCCTCCTCATCTCCCAGGTCAGAGCTTGGTTATCCCAAGGGTGCAGTGAACGGTGAGGTGAACAGAATGAGGGGAGGAGGCTGGGCAGTGAAGGGGACCTTGGGGGCCAGTGTGGAGTTCACATGTGACAAGGGGCAGAGGCCAGATCCCCTGTGAATCATGTTGATGTGACATCCACTGTCCGCAAGGCTCAGGTGACAGGTGGGGAAATGAGCCACAGGTCCTTGCCTAGCAACGTGTACAACTGCACAGGACCAGACAGCTGAGCAAGAGTGGCTCACTCAGCTTCTGCCCATGGCCCTGGGCAGGGGCTGATGAGTCAGGCTGAGTGGTGCTCAGCACCATGGCCAAGGAACTATGAGGGACTGAGAGCCTAGTGCAGACGAGCAGGGGAGTCACCCCAGAACGGAGAGAACCTTGGGAGGGGCCCACCTTTATTTCTGGCCAGTTTCCCCGGTGACTGGACTGCAAAGGCCAGAGCTGGGAACATGGCAGCCCCGTGTGTCCGTATGTGCAGCCCCGGGGCCTGGGCCTGCCTGCTCCCGCCCCGACCCCGGGCCAGCAGTGTGAGTACTCACTGAACTCGATCAGCAGCTTGCCATAGCCCCGGCGCTGGTAGGGGGGCAGGGTCAGGATGCAGGCCACGTTGTAGTCTTCCGTGGACTCCTTTTCCTGGAAAAGCCAGGCCGGAGTGAGCGTGAGGGGAGGGACCCAGCTCAGGGCGGGACTGAGGGACCGCCTGCAGGAGCGCTCACCTTGGAGAAGTAGCCCACTATATGGAAGCCCTTGCAGTCGTACTCTGTCATGACGTAGAAGAGGAAAGGGTCTGTGTCATAGTACAACGTCTTGTGATCGAGGAAACACTTAGCCAGAAGACACAGGTTTTGGGAATAACTCTGCAAAAGACAAGGTCTGTCACCACCCCGGGTAGCTCTCCTGGAGTGTGGCCGTCAGGCTGGTGTCAGCCTGGAGCTTCTTTGTCCCCCAGGCTGAAAGGGGTAAGCCTTCCTCCCTGAGGCCTGAACCCATCCATGGGCCAGGCTGTCCCTAGGCATGAGCCCTTCTCAGCGTGCAGGAGCCCCTGCCCCAGCTGTGACGGTGTTCAGACACCGACCTCCGGTGAGCTGGGCAGGTGTGCCCCTACTCCCCGCACCTCTACCTCACTAGCCTGGAGGCCTCCACTGCCCTCTGCCAGTTACCAGTCAGCAAACTGATGTGTGACCAGGAAGACTGACCAAGGCTTATGAGAAAAGCTCTGCCTGTGTGACAGTCTCAGGAGTCCGGCTGTCAAAAAGCCACAGTACTCTCTTCCCCAGTCACACGTCCTGAAAACACATCGGCTTGTCTACAACATGGGTGAAGAAGTCTGGGGTCTCTCAAGGGCTGGCCCAGTAAAATTCATCTTGCTACTGTACTCCATGCTCACAACTCTCCTGCATATCACCAGAGGCTTTTTAAGCAGCTGCTAGGCTCGGAGAAGGCAATGGCATCCCACTCCAGTACTCCTGCCTGGAGAATCCCACGGACGGAGGAGCCTGGTGGGCTGCAGTCCAAGGGGTTGCTAAGAGTTGGACACGACTGAGCGACTTCACTTTCACTTTCATGCACTGGAGAAGGAAATGGCAACCCACTCCAGTGTTCTTGCCTGGAGAATCCCACGGACAGGAGCCTGGTGGGCTGCCGTCTATGGGGTCGCACAGAGTCGGACACGACTGAAGTGACTTAGCAGCAGCAGCAGCAGGCGTGGCCACTTGGGATACCCAAGCCCGCACCTAACACAGTTAACGGTGGTTAAAATAGCATCTTTCTCTTAAGCTCCCCCAGCACTCAAGCCAGAGCTCTCTCCTGCCAGTCAGTGATTGTCCTTCCCTCCCCACCCTCCAGGACCCAGGGATGGAGGCCTTTCACTCTTGGAAGGTCCTTGCAGGTTACTCCCTTCTTCCTCCCCACAGCCAGAATAAGGCAGATGTGAAGCCCCAGACCTGTAGCGTTCCCCCTTCCCAGCTGACCTCAGTCCCACCACCTGAACTCTGTCCTTGTAACAAAGCCTGCCTTCATCCTGTCTGCACTCCAGCTGGAAGGACAGCTCTTCGATGCTCGCTGTCTGCACAGGCACACCTCACTTTACTGGCTTTCAGAGATTGCTTTTTTAACAAAGGTTTGTGGCAAACCCTGCCTTGAGTTATCAGTGCCATTTTCCCAACAGCATTTGCTCATGTTGCATCTCTGTCACCTTTTCATAATTCTCGCAATAATATTCCAAACCTTTTCATTATTATTGTATTTGTTACAGTAATCAGTGATTCTTGAGGTTACCACTATAATTTTCTTTAGATACTGTTATTGCACCCTTAGTAGACTATGGCACAACATAAATATAACTTACATAGTCTGGGAAACCAGAAAAACTTGCGTGACTGCTTTATTTCAACGTTCACCTTATCACAGTGGTCTGGAACTGAACCTGCAGGGTCTCTGGGCTTTGCCAGGACACCCACTCCTGCCCTTCAGAACCCACTGCTGGGGATTCCTGTGCCCACTCTACCCCTGTGTCAAGGTTCAGAGGTTACCTCCTCTCTGAAGCCTTGCTGATCACCCCAGGATCCTGACAGCCCACTTTTCTCATGAAACATATCACAGTGGGATCCAAACTGCTACTGGCCTGTCTGTCTTCCCCTGTGAGCTCTCAGAGAACAGAGATTTTGTCAAATTCCTGGTCACTCTATCTACCAGCACCCGCCCTACGGCAGGAATGCAGTAAATGCGGTGAAGAGATCTGTCAGCTGTAACGGTCAGTGTCTTCCTGAGCTGGAAGCAGCTACTCACTCGACTCCCCCAGACTCCCGGCACCAAAGCCTTCCCACTGCCCCTCGGCCACTGACCTTGTTCTTACGTCCGTCGATCTCAAAGAAGGAGATGGTGCCCTTGCGGTAGATCTCGTTGCCGGGAGGATGTCGCAGGTCACACTTGGTCTGAGGAAGACAGGAGAATCAGGCACAGGGGCTGAGGTGGGGGGTGGGGGCTGCTAGGAGGGTGACCCCTGGGATTCCCCATACCAAATGACGCTGCAGACACTTGAGGCTTCGGCCATACTTGAGGCAGAACTCGCAGAGGTAGAGGACAGGCAGCGCGGTGAGCTCCTGAGGGTACGGGGAGAAGTACCAGGGCTTGAGGCGGTGCCGGCCCAGCTCAATGCACTCGATGTTCTTCATCCGGGTGACGATGTCGTCGTGGCTCCGGTCAGATACCAGGCTCCCAGTCATGCGAGGAGCGGATGGGATTCCATCTGAGCTGTCCTGGGAGTCCTGCCCAGGGCCCGTGAAAGATACCAGGTTACAGAAGACAACTCAAGCAGCACACTCTACAGCTCACAGCCCTTCCGCAGGCTTCCGTGTCCACCTAACAGTGGCCCCCTTAGGAGGGGCACTGTAATCCCCATTTGCCAACTGAGGAAACCAAGACTTGGATGGTTTTCACCTGGAAGGTGAAAAAGAGCGCCTAGCGCGGGACCTCAATCGGTGCCGCCTCACTCCTAATTCCAGCACCCTTTCTGCCCAGTACCCCTTGTTCATTTTTAAAGCAGTCACTAAACCCCGTGCCCTCCTTATGTCCCCTTCATTTCACCCAGCTTCCCTCCTCCCCCAGACCTACCTCATCAGTGCCCAAGCAATTCGATTTCCGCTTCCGCCCCGGCTGAGCTGCCACTGCCCTCCGGGCTGATCCATTCTGCAAATGATACGGGAGGGACAGAAGGGGTGGCTGTGAGGTGAGCCCAAAAGGGGCTACCAGAGGGTAGGAGGGCAGAAGAGATGGCTTGGGGGACTCACCTGGGGGAAAACTGAGGCCGGGGCAGTCTCGCTGGGCACTGGAGTTGCTGGTGAAACCACCTCCACCTTCCGTTTCTGCAGAGAGAAACCAGGACAGGTGGGTCAGAAGGTAGAGAAGGCGGGACCTGAGAGGAAAGCAAGGTCCCTGGAATTGCTGAGGGTACCGTTGAGCGGTGGTTGGGCTGCAGGCAGGAGCTGGAGGAGAGCGGCTGGTCAGGCTCGCCACCGGGAATGGCCTCCCGCTCCTTGGGCAGGTTGAAGCGGAGTGTGATCTGAACCGGGATTGGCAAGGTCTTCCCGCTGGCCTGGGCGGAGGCCGGCTGTAGAGATAGGTCCAGGGTCTTCCTCTGGGGCTGGGTTGGTGGTGGGATGGGGAAGGGGAGTAGGGCCCCCTCGGCATGGAGTGATCAAACCCCACCCTCTGCCCTCTCAAGGACACAGGTACAGTCAGTGGACTCTGGAACTACATCTGCAGTTTGGCCCCCATCCTTTACAAGCTGAAGCCAGGGTGGGAGGGCACAGCCTCTTGCCCATCTGGGAGCCACTGAGGCCAAGAGATTTTAAAAGTAGGCAGGAGAGAAGAGGTGAAGCAGGGGACCTACTCACCACCTCTCTCTCTGGAGAGCCGGGTCGGGACCCAGGAAGCCCGTTCTTGGTGGGGGTCTTGGCCTCTTTCTTGGGGAACTGGATCTTCTTCAGGTCCAGCCGCTCGTGGGTCACCCATTCATCCAGGCGTTTGTTGACTGCAGCAGTGGGTATGGCTCAGGAAGGAGTGCCAGAGGCTGCCCCCCAACCCTCCAGCCCCACCTCATCCCGGTCCAGAACTCACAATCAATGTAATGGACGTAGAAAAGCTTCCGGCCACTGATGTCCTTCACGCTCAGAATCTCAGCGAGTGCTGTGGGAACAGCAAAGGCAAGGGCCTTAGACGGGCCAGGCCATGAAGCTCCACCCTCCTACGACCCGCACTCCACCACCAGGCCCGAACCCTAAAGCCCCAGCACTTGGAACCGCTCTCACAAGCCCCGGTTAGTCACCAAGTGCCATCCCCTCTTCAAGCCCTGCCCTGTCCAGTTCTAAAGGCTAAAAGCCACGCCCCTCCTGAGTATCTGCGCCCCGCCCGCTCCAGAATTCTAGAGGCCCCACCCCCTCCCCGGGGTTCGGTTGACTCTCCCCCCGCCCCTCGCCCTCAGGTTCCTTAGCCCCGCCCCCCGACGTCACTCACGCCACTCATCTTCGTTGTCCTGGTTCCGCCGCAGCACGGGCAGGCGGCAGCCCTCGATTATCTCCCCCTGGGGAGACAGCGCGGCGCCAGGGTCGGCTACTGGGGGGCCTCGGGCTCTACCCACCTCCCCTGGCTCCCTCCGCCCCGCCCCGGGCACCGGACTCACCACCTCCGCCATCTTCCCTCCCTCCACTGCCACTTCCGGCCCCTCTGGGAGCCGTCACTTCCGGGATTGAGCACGTTGTGGGCCCGGTCTTCCCCGAAGCGGCTTTACGAGTAGGTTCTTAAGAGACACCGCTGCCCAGCTTGCTGACGGAGCTGGCCAGTTTGGCTGGCGGGGGCATAGGTTGTTTTAAGACTCAGGTCAGGTCCTGGGTGGAATCCCCATAACGTGTGCAACGATTGGAGGAAAACTGAGTCCGTCACGTGACGCTCACCGGGTGCGACACCGGTCACGTGGGACTGGTGTTTGTGCCTAGCGGGCGGCTGCTTGGGCGTCTCCTAGTGGCGTCAAGGCTGCGTCGCGGGGAGTGAACTGCGCGTGCTCGGCTGGGGGGTTTAGGGGCGGATTTCGAGAAGTGGGCGCCAGGATCCTCTCAAGTTGTGGACTTTCTTAGGGTTGGGGGCTCACGGAAGAAGGTTTATAGGTTTGTTGTTTTGTGTATTAGGTTGCTAATTATACGAGTTGGTATTGTTCGGACGTCTAAGTCGTGTCGACTCTTTGTGACCCCCGTGAACTGCCAGGCTTCTCTGTCTTTCCCTATCTCCCGGAGTTTGCGTAAACTCATGTCCATTGAGTCAGTGATGCTATCCAACCTTTTCATCCTCTGCCCTCCCCTTTTCTTGCCCTCAGACTTTCCCAGCATCAGTGTCGTGTCTTCTCATCAGGTGGCCAAAGTATTGGAGTTGTCATCTTCAGCGTTAGTCCTTCCCATGAATAATCAGAGTTGATTTATTTTAGGATTGATTAATATATTATTCATTCATACATTCAACAACTTTAATAATCTGCTACCGTGTCCCATGCATTTATCTAGGAGCCTGGGATACATCAGTGAATAAAATAACTTGCAGCTCCTGGAGCTTGAATTCTTGGAGGCTGAGAGGGAAAAGAGGGGTGTGGATCACAAACAGTAAATGTATTTTTAAAATAAATTATCTAGTCTATTAAAGAGTGATAAGTGTTTTGGGAAACAAGCAACAACAAGGAAACACACACGGTGCAGGGAATGAATAGCTAGGCAAACTATGGCCTGCAGATGAAATCCAATCCTATTCTAGTTTTCCTGCACTCAGTGGGCAAAGAATGGTCTTTATACTCTTTTTAAAGCTTGCTGCTAAGTCACTTCAGTCGTGTCCGACTCTGTGTGACCCCATAGACGGCAGCCCACCAGGCTCCCCCGTCCCTGGGATTCTCCAGGCAAGAACACTGGACTTTAAAGCTTGGGGAGACATAAATAGAATATTTCATGATACATGGAAATCATGAAATTCAAATTTCAGGGTCGATAAATAATGTTTTATTGGAACATAGCCACCATCTCATTCATTGACATTTTGTCTATGACTCCTTCCACGTTAAAGCTGAATGCCCACAAAGACTAAAACATTTACTGTCTGGCCATTTACAAAAAATGTTTGCCAACCCATGCTTTATCTTCTATTGTGCTATCAAACAGGGCGTCTCTGGTGGCTCAGTGGTAAAGAATCTGGCTGCAATGCAGAAGACACAGGCTCAATCCCTGGATGGGGAAGATCCCTTGCAGGAGGAAATGGCATCCCACTCCAGCATTCTTGCCTGGAGAAATCCATGGACAGTGGGATCTCGAAGAGTTCAGGCAGGACTGAGCAACTAACACATATCAAATACGAAAATAGGTTCATAATGTGTATATTGTTCTGTGACCAGCTTGTTCATTTAGTAGCATAAATCGAACACTTCTCACATTCTAGAGCACTATTTTAATGGCTACATAGTGTTTTGTTGCTTATATGTACCTTATCTGCCACAACCAATTTCTTCTTGTTGAATATTCAAGTTCCAGATTTCCCATCTTACAAACAGTGCCACAAAGAGCATCTTGATACATACAGCTTTTCACATATTCATCCCAACATGTTAGCAGGTTCATTCTCTGCCCCCTTATCAAAGTCACCAGTGACCCCCATAGTCTTCATCCAATGGCCACTTCTCAAACCTTTTGTCCGTGGCATTTGGCATGGTTGGTTACTTCCTACCTTGAAACTCTCCTGTCTTGGTTTCTAGGATACCAGGCTTTCCTGATTTCTTTCCAGCTTTCCCATTGCTCCTTATCTCCTTTATGGGTTGCTCCTCTTGTCCATAACCTCTAAACCTTCCCAGGCCCCAGGTTCGGTCCTGAACTCCACCTGTATATCCACAATTACTCCCTTCATGATGCCCTAGAAGCTCATGGCTTTAAATACCATTCACATGCTGAGGTTTCTCAAATTTATACCTCAGTATTTAGTTGCTTGGCTTACTCCCTTACCTCATTCAAGTCTTTGCTCAAATGTCACCTTTCCCTTTAAGTCACCCCTGACTTCCCCAGTTGTCTGCTCATCCCCCACCACCTCCCCTCCCCTCCTCTGCTTCAGAGTATTCAGTTGTCAGATCATGTCTTCTCCTTATTTGCTTGTTACTGTCTTTCCCTCACTAGAATGTAAGATCCATGAATTGCAGTATTTATGTGGTTTGCCCAGTGCTATTTTCCCAGCCTCCTGTCTCATAGTAGGTATTCAGCTAAACTGTCAAATGGATGAAGAATGGGGAGCCAGAGATGTGAACTGACATTTGCTGCCAAGAGCGATCAGTCTTGTAAGTTGGGCTCTCCCTGGGACTCGGGAAAGACAGCTTGAGGTGGGGGCCCAGGCAGGGGTCTCAGAGCATCTGATAAGTGACCTGCAGTTGAAAGTGGGGTAGCGTTGGCTGGGAAAAGGGGTTGGGACTGTTTCAGGCAGTGAGGACAGCAACAGCAGAGAGAAAAGAAACACTTGGTGATGGGACTTCCCTAGTGGTCCGGTGGTTAAGACTCTGTACTTCCACTGCAGGGGCCACTGGTCAGGGAACTAAGATCCCACGAGCCACGTGGCCTGGTCAAAATAAAAGAGTTGGTGAACAGGTCATCGGGCATGCACCATTATTCACTGAGCACCCACTGTGTGCCTCCCCTGTAGGAACAACTTGAACAAGTAAAGATGAGTCCCCTGCTCTAGTGGGTCAGACATGAGCAGCTGACAACCCAAAGCATAAAGAGCCCCTTCAGACAGCGGTAAGTACTGTGACAATGTGGAAATAGTGTGAGGAGCTGGTCAACTGGGGCCTCTCTAGAAGCTGTCACGCAAGATTCCTGCCACAGAGAGTCACACAGTGTCCCTCGCCAGCCGCTTCCAGAGGGAATGTCTCCATCCATGTGGATCAAACACATGTGGGCTTCAGGATGGTCTCATCTGGAGACTTGATGAAGTCACCAGCAATGTGGGTTCTGTGTTCCCAGTCTGGCCTCCACAGGTTAGTCTCCTCCTACATTCAAGGTGGCCCCTTCTTATAGTCACAGCACAGCTGCCCCGGTTCGCTCTAGAACTGGCCAGTTCATGGCCAGTTAGGAGCTGGGCCACATAGCAGGAGGTAAGCGGCAGGCAAGCCAGCGAAGCTTCCTCTGCAGCTTCCCGTCCCTCACATTTCTGCCTGAACCATCCCCAACCCACCCACCCCACTCCCGGTCCATGGAAAAATTATCTTCCATGATACTAGTCCCTGGTGCCACGAAGATTGGGGACCACTGCTCCAGAGCCTACATGTGTCCAGGGCCTTGTCTGTGGAGAAAAGCTGTGGAAGGAAAGCCCTAGGATTGAACCATTTGGGGGCATGTGCCTCTGCCGCAGCCAATGTCTGTGACCAGGATAATTCTACTGGTGTACACAAACCACGGCCCACGGGCAGGGGTGGGGGTGGGGTGCAGTTCAGTGTATCCCAGGAGAGAGAACCTGGGGTGGGGTTGGGGGATGGGGGGAGTGATGATCCAGGAATCAGAAAGCTGGCCAATCCTGGCCTTTTATGGCACTTTTGTAAGGAAGTCAGGTTTTGCTTTAAGAGGAGTGGGAGTCAATGGGGTATTTAGAGCAAGAAAATTAAGTATTGGATAGATAAAGAAGATGTGGTACATATGTACAATGGAGTATTTGTTTTAGTGAAGTTGCTCTTGAGAGTCCCTTGGACTGCAAGGAGATCCAACCAGTCCATTCTAAAGGAGATCAGCCCTGGGATTTCTTTGGAAGGAATGATGTAAAGCTGAAACTCCAATACTTTGGCCACCTGATGCGAAGAGTTGACTCATTGGAAAAGACTCTGATGCTGGGAGGGATTGGGGGCAGGAGGAGAAGGGGACGACAGAGGATGAGATGGCCGGATGGCATCACTGACTTGATGGACATGAGTTTGAGTGAACTCCAGGAGATGGTGATGGACAGGGAGGCCTGGCGTGCTGCCATTCATGGGGTCCCAAAGAGTCAGACATGACTGAGCGACTGAACTGAACTGAACTGAACTAGTGAAGTTGCTCAGTTGTGTCCAACTCCTTGCAACCCCATGGACTGTAGCCTATTAGGCTCCTCTGTCCATGGGATTTTCCAGGCAAGAGTACTGGAGTGGGTTGTCATTTTCTTTTCCAAGGGATCTTCCCAACCCAGGGATTGAACCCAGGTCTCCCGCTTTGCAGGCAGACACTTTATCGTCTGAGCCACAGTACTCTAGAGGTTAGGACAATGGAATATTACTCAGCCATTAAAAATAATGAAATAATGCCATTTGCAGCAACATGGATGGGCCTAGAGATTATCATACTGATGAAGTCAGAGAAAGAGAATTATGGTATATATCTTGTATGTGGGGCTTTCCAGGTGGTGCTAGTGGTAAAGAACCCACCTGCCGCCTGCCAAACAATGCAAGAGATATAAGAGACATAGGTTCGATCTGTAGGTGGGGAGGATCCCCTGGAAGAGGGCATGGCAACCCACTCCAGTATTCTTGCCTGGAAAATCTCATGGACAGAGGAGCCTGGCAGGCTGCAGTTCATAGGGTCACAAAGAGTCGGACACAACTGAAGCAACTTCGTACACAGCACACACACTTGTGTGCAGAATCTAAAAAGAAATTATACAGATGAGCTTATTTACCAAACAGAAACAGACTCACAGACTTGGAGAACGGACTAATGGTTACCATGGGGGAAGAGTCAGGGGAGAGGATAGTTAGGGAGTTCAGGAGTGATACATACACATTTTTTAAGATGGATAACCAACAAGGGGAGAAGGCGATGGCACCCCACTCCAGTACTCTTGCCTGGAAAATCCCATGGACAGAGGAGCCTGGTAGGCTGCAGTCCACGGGGTCGCTAAGAGTTGGACACGACTAAGCGACTTCACTTTCACTTTTCACTTTCATGCATTGGAGAAGGAAATGGCAGCCCACTCCAGTGTTCTTGCCTGGAGAATCCCAGGGACGGGGGAGCCTCTTGGGTTGTCGTCTATGGGGTCGCACAGAGTCGGACACAACTGAAGTGACTTAGCAGCTTAGCAGCAACCGACAAGGACCTATCGTATAGCACAGGGAACTCTGCTCAATGTTATGTAACAATCCAAATGGGGAAAGAATTTGAAAAAGAGGAGATGCATGTATATGTGTAACTGAGTCACTTTGCTGTCCACCTGAAATTAACACAACATTGTTAGTCAACTGTACTCCAACATAAAAAGTTAAAAACAAAGAAAGAACATAGTGTATCTGATTAAAGGTTCAAAGATGGCTGAGGAAATGACACTTCTGGGAACAGGATGTGTGTAGTGCCTGAATGTAGCTAGAAGGTTCTTGCTGCTACAGGGGCAAGGACTGACGGTGGCTGCAGACTAAGGTTTGGCCAACAGTGTGGTGAGGAAGCAGGCCTGGCGGGCACAAGAGGGCAGGGGCTGGCAGCCCTCCCGGGCCCCAGGTCTCTGGGCGCCTCGGATCCTGAAGAATGAGAACCCTCATTCCATAGTCTCTTTGGAAGAGAGGAACACAGACATCTGTTTTGCAAATGCATGTGCTATGGTTGTGCTTATAAGATCCAGACCCATCGAAATGCTGGCTGAATTCAAAGTGGGAGTAAAGAAACACTTCCTCTAAACTGCACTAATGATGTGTGAGAGATTGTTTTTTAATTAATTTATTTATTTATTGAAGGATAATTGCTTTACAGAATTTTGTTGTTTTCTGTCTTGTGATCTTGAGAGCTGAAGGTGTTTCTTCTGGGTAAGAGCTCTCTGGCTCACGTGTTTTCCAGCACAGAGTTGTCATAGCAGGTGGGCTGTGATCCGGCTCATGGCCTTTGTGGAACGTTCCCTGTCAGTGTCATGGAAGCAATGACTGGTTCACGGGAAAGAATCCAAGGCAGGAAGCGGCCGGGAAGCTGAGCCCCACCGAGCTCAGAGGCTCTCTCATTGAGGAAAATGGGCTTGAGCTCTCCTTGAGATCTCGGGAAATCTAAAGGAAAACAAGTACATGAGACAAAACTCAAGTGTTCAGAACGATACCTTTCTGACCCAGAGAAGGCTTAAAAAAAAAAAATCCATGAACACAATTCATTTTCATTAGCTCTGGTTTTCAGAGAGGGCTTTTTTAAAAGTGCATTTGCTGGGACACCCATTAAAAATTTTTTTCTTTAAAAGCTTGCCATGAGCTGTACTTTTGGGAGTAGGAAAGGTGAATGCTGGTGGGGATGGGGCAAGGAACGAGGGCAGCAGGGGCCCATCATGGAAGCTGGTTTGTGGCCATGGGAGAGGAGGTGCTATAGCATAAACCTTCTTCTACCAGCTAGGGGACTTACCGAAGTGCATGAGGAATGACTGCCAGTGTTGTTCTAGATTGACAAGGTGTTAATTTCTCAGTAGGTTGGAACTTTAAAAATAAGAAGTTGGGACCTCCCCGTGGTCCAGTAGTTAGGGCTCTGCGGGCCTGGATTCAGTCCTTGGTCAGGGAGCTAAGACATCACAAGCTGCGCAGACAAAAAATAAATAAACGAAAAAAAAATTAAGTGTTAAAGCAAACAAACATTAACAAAAACGTAGGGATAAAGGCTGCTTGCCAGGGGTTCCTAGGCTGCCGACTGGGCCTGGGACTCCTCAGCGTGGATGGCAGCAAGGGTAGGAAAATACCAGCTGGGCTGGGCGGTTGGCTGGTCATCCCAGACTTCAGGGGCACCTTCTGCAGAGGTTGGGGGGAGAAAGTCAGGCTGTGTAGGGGCCAAGGAAACGGAAGCAGCACATTTGAGATTGCATGAAAAGAAAACATTTGAAAGGAAAAAAAAATTTTTAATATGAGTTGTTGTTTTTTAGGGAGAGTGATTAGAGGGGAACCAGAGGGGGCTGCACAGATGAGAAAGGGCCTTTCTTTAAGACACGCATCAGGACTTCCCTGGTGGCACAGTGCATGGGAATCCACCTGCCAGTGCAGAGTGATTTGACACAGGTTCGATCCCTGCTCTGGGAAGATCCCACTAAACCCTGTGTGTCACAACTACTGAGCCCGCGTGCTGCACTTACTGAAGCTTGTGCGCCTAAAGCCCGTGTTAAAGTCACTCAGTCACGTCCGACTCTTTGCGACCCCATGGACTATACAGTCCATGGAACTCTCTATACAGTCCATGGAATTCTCCAGGCCAGAATGCTGGAGTGGGTAGCTGTTCCCTTCTCCAGGAGATCTTCCCAACTCAGGAATCGAACCAGGGTCTCCTGCATTACAGGCAGATTCTTTACCAGCTTTACCAACTGAGCTACCAGGGAAGCCCACGCTCCCCAACAAAAGAAGCCACTGCAGTGAGAGACCCGCGCACGGCAATGAAAAGCAGTCACACTCACCCCAGTGGAGAAAGTGGCACGCGCAGCAACAAAGACCCTGCACAACCCAAAATAAATAAATTATGTAAAAAAGAGACGAGATGTGCATGCATTATAAATCGGAGAAGGCGATGGCAACCCACTTCAGTACTCTTGCCTGGAAAATCCCACGGACGGAGGAGCCTGGTAGGCTGCAGTCCATGGGGTCTCGAAGAGTCGGACACGACTGAGCGACTTCACTTTCACGTTTCACTTTCATGCATTGGAGAAGGAAATGGCAACCATAACAGGAAACAAAAGAATAAGCTTCAGATAAACTGGAGTTCTTACCTCCCTGGAGGTGGAGCAGCTCCAAGACTGGTCAACTCTGTGACTCAAAGATGGCGCCTTCGCACACCTGCTCAGTGTCTTGGCTTTGTTTCCAAGAGGATTCCCCTCGGGGCAGCCCAATGCTTGCTGCAGTCACTGGGCCACACGCTCTGCTTTCACACCTCCTGTCTCCAGGGGGAATGCATTCTTCGCATTTCTCAGGAAATTTGTGTTTGCTAAATCCTGAGAAGGGCTGACATCATGGGTGTAAGACCAGTGCAGCCAGGGCCCAGAGCTTAGAAGGGTCCTGCACTTAGTTTAATGCTCTGTCATTGACATCTTGAAAATTCTTAATTTTTGAACACGGGGCCCTGCATTTTCATTTTGTATCAGGCCCCACAAATTTCATGGCTGGACTTGATTCTGAAAAAAAAAAATCAGGAAAAAAAAGGTATTATAACTCTGCCTCAACAGTTAAGGCTTAACGATTCTGCTTCAGAAGAACTCACCAATGTCAGTTAAAAACAAAAAGCAGAAGTAGGACTATGAAAGCGAGAAGTCATGATGAAGTCAGTCTTGCTTCTTGTATTAATGGCTGTTACCATATGTGAGTCATGGTTCATGGTCCTAGCTAATAACAGTGAGTCATTTTTTGTTAAATTACAGTAAAATACACGTCGCCTAAAATTTACCATTTAACCATTTTTGAGTGTGCAGTAGTGACATTGTCATTCACTTTGTTGTGCAACTATCTCAACTTTCCGTCTCCAAGTCTCTTCACCATCCCCAACATAAACTCTGTACCCACTAAACACTAACTCCCCAGTGCCCCCTTCCCAGACCCTGATTGCCGCTTTTCTGCTTTCTCTCTCTAAGAATCTCACTGCTCTACGCGCCTCATACAAGTCGGATCATAGAATATCTGTCCTTTTGCATATGGCTTGGGCTTCCCAGGTGGCGCTCAGTTCAGTTCAGTTCAGTCGCTCGCTCATGTCCGACTCTTTGTGACCCCATGGACTGCAGCACGCCAGGCCTCCCTGTCCACCAACTCCCAAAGTTTACTCAAACTCATGTCCATTGAGTGGGTGATGCCATCCAACCATCTCATCCTCTGTCCTCCCCTTCTCCTCCCGCCTTCAATCTTTCCCAGCATCAGGGTCTTTTCAAATGAGTCAGTTCTTCACATCAGGTGGCCAAAGTGTTGGAGTTTCAGCTTCAGCATCAGTCCTTGCAATGAATATTCAGGACTGATTTCCTTTAGGATGGACTGATTGGATCTCCTTGTAGTCGGACTGCTAGGAAGTGGCGCTAGTGGTGAAGAATCCTCTTGCCAGTGCAGGGGACACAAGAGACATGGGTTAAATCCCTGGGTTGGGAAGATCCTCTGAGGAAATGGCAGCCCACTCCAGTATTCTTGCCTGGAAAATTCCATGGACGGAGGAGCCTGGCTGGCCATAGTCCATGGAGTCGCAAAGAGTTGAAAACAACTGAGCGTGCGCACACACACACACACACACACACACATGCATACACAATTTCACTTAGAATAATGTTTTTAAAATTTGTCCATGTTGTAGCATGTATCAGAATTTCATTCCTTTTTAAGGTTGACCAGTTTTCCATATGAATGAATCATTCTGGCAACTAAAATATAAATGAATAAATTTATAGGCTTGCATTCTTTATACAAATTTTGTGAATAGTGTTCAAGAAATAACACCTTTTGGAAGTAAAATAAGTTCTTAATTTGGTCATTTCACCAAGGGATTTTGTGTAGTTCTGCTAATCTTGCTGGAAGACCCAAATGTTACATTATTCAAATACTACCCAACAGTGTTCACAGTAGCCTAGTATTTTAAATATTCATGGTAGGCTACAGTTCTTTGTGACTACTTCAAGATGAGAGAGAGAGAGAGAAAAAAAAAAAGATGTGGATGTTATGTAATACTCCAAAAGGAAACCAGAAACTGATCTGAATTAACAGTATTGATTTCAACAGCAAAACCAAAATCAGGACTAGTGGACAAAACATTTTCCTGCTTAAGGAAGTGAGCTTTCACAAAGGAATGCGTACTCCCTAGTTGAAGATGCTTGTGGACGCCCATTCAACAATTTGACCAAGATCGAAGCAAAATGAAAGAAAAATTTTTCCATCTGGAATATTTGTTATGAAACAGTTATCAACTTTGTATGTTTTATCTTTTCATTTTAAGAATGGTAATTCTAAATGTTAAATGTATCCAGTATTATTTCTCAGTCATTGGCTTCTAACTTACATTTAATGTGTTTATTTCCTTTTATTCTTTTCTTTTTTCTATCGGAGGTCTGAATCGGGTAGAGATTATTTTTATTTGTCATTGACATAGTCTTGTGATATATTAGTTCATAATAATAAATGTTTGAATTATTATATCTTTTTTTACAGAAACCTCAGAAACTTTTAGTACGTATGTTCAGTCATTTTTATTTTTTTCCAGTCATTTTTATTTGAAATCGTATGAAGTATTAAGAAAAATGCTGTAAAGATTAACTTATGGTTTTAGCAGGATCATCCATGGGGAAGGGGAAGAAAGAGAGAGAGGATAACAGAGAAAGAATAAGAGAGAGAGGGAAGGAGGTAGAGAGACTCACCCTCTAGAGCTGGAGACAAAGTAAGGACTGTTGGCTTTCAAACCATGTCCTGGACTCTATCCTTTCCCCCATCAAGCTCTCTCTTAGGCTGGTCCCTGCTCTTTCTGTCTCCCCCTCCATTATGCTTTCTCGGATCAGATGCCTCTTCCTTCAGGAAGACCTCCAGACCTCATAGCCCCAGTTACTTGTCAACCAATGACATCTACTTCCCTCCTGGCTTCCTCAAACTCAGCCTTCATGGGGCCAGGGGCTGTTTCTGCATCATCCATCCCTATTTTCCCAGAGCCAGCCAGGTGCCCGCACAAAAGAGACTGTCAGTGAACACTTCCTGGAGGAATGAATCTGATCCTGACGTCCCCCTCAGGTTAGGTGCTGTACCCATTTAACAGGGGAACCATGAAGGCTCAGAAATCTGAGGACTCAACCGAGCCACAGAGCCAAGCATTAGCAGAGACATCATTCAAACACAGGCCCTTCCTTCCAGTCCCGTATCCAAACCCTTGGCAGCCTAGCTCCAGGAAATTCAGAGCCAGTGGGGCAGACACCCTGGGACCCAGATCTCCCACCTCAGCAGAGAGACTGGGGGCATGGTCTGAGTGGCTACAGCAGCACTGGCTGGCAAGCAGGAGATCCTGAAGTGTGCCGTCTTAAAGTTTATCTGAAATTTTCTTATTCTACTTTGGCAGAGTGGACTTTCACTGTTGTTGTCAGATAGCATTAATTCGTGCTTACTCTATTTGTTCGAATAAACACACTTTGGCAGGTCTTCCGAGCTGTAGGTTAACTTGAGCTCTGCCTAGAACACTCTCCTGAAGATGGAGGGCTTGTGAAGGCTTTTCAAAAACTTTTTTTTTTTTTTTACCATGTCCCATCACTTGCGGTATCTTAGTTCTCCAGCGGGGCATCGAACCTGTACCTCCCTACGATGGTAGCACGGAATCTTAACCACTGGATTGTCAGGGAAGCCACTCAAAATTTTTATTTCATGTGAAATTAACTTTTTTTTCTTAAAAAGATTTCTATTCTCTGATTAGACACAAACATTATAAAGTCCTGTTTATCTCCTGCCGTGTCACCATCCTTTATTGGCCATATACAAAGTAGCTAGCAGAGAGAAAGGCCCACACTTCTACATCAGCTTCAGGGATTTGGGCTTGAAGGGTGTGAATAAAGTGCTAGGGGAAATGGGCCTCTGGTCAGGCTGAGCAATCTTCTTCAAGATGGCACCTGCCTTCCATTCTACTTGTCAACAGCACAGGGGCTCCATCTACATTCCACCTCTTTAGAAGAGTTTCTGTGTGGAAGCACTGGAGAGATACTCCTTGCTCTGTCACAGGGGTAATGATGGTTACACCTACAGATGATGCCCATGCAGGTCGGGTACCATATTCAGTACATGGTGAGCATCCAAAAATCAATAGGTCTTATCCACAAATAGCATGGTTCAGTGTTCTCAATATCCCACTTTTGCCTGCCGTTGCAAAACTGCAACATATCCGGAGGAGACACTGCTCTGCCCCTCTCCGTCCCCTCCATGTTCTCTGTGCACAGGGAAGGCCTCTCATGCATATGCCTGCAGCTCTGACAGAGACCTCCTGGGACCACAGGAGGGTATCCAGCCCGTGCATAGGGAATGCCGGAAATGAACGCCTCCAGAAGCTACTTCTCAGCCAGTAACTGATGGGAGAAGGAGAATAAACACCCAGCTCCTTGCCCCTAGGGTGCGATCACCCCAGTGCAAGGCAGATTTTTTAGTTTGAACATTTTTTCAGATGTGTCACTTATCTAAAATTTTACATAAATGCCTATATGATCTTTGATGGTTAATTTTATGTGTCATCTTGACTGAATCACAGGGCACCTAGTTATTTGAGGAAACCTTATTTCTGGGCGTGTCCATGAAGGTGTTTCTGGATGAGATTAGCATTTGAATCAACAGAGCTAGTAAAGAAGAGGGCTCCCCTCACTGTGGGGGGGTCTCCCTCAATCCGTTGGGCCAGAATAGAACAAAATAGCAGAGGAGGAGAACTGGCTCTGTCTGACTGTGTGAGCTGGAACATCAGTCTCCAACCGCAGACTAGAACTTTCACCATTGGTTCTCAGACCTTCAGATTTGGCTAGAACTAGACCACTGGCTTTCCTGGGCCTCCAGGTTGCAGACAGCAGATGGTCGGATGTCCCAGCCTCCCTTATCATGTGAACCAATTCCTAATCAGAGAAATAGAGGAAGAGAATTATATATAATAAAATATGAAGTGAAAAAATGTGCAAATGTTAGTTGCTTAGTCATGTCCAACTCTCCATGACCCCATGGACTATAGCCTGCCAGACTTCTCTGTCCATGGAATTTTCCAGGCAAGAATACTGGAGTGAGTTGCCATTCTCTTCTCTAGGGGATCTTCCTGACCCAGGGCCTGAACCTAGGTCTCCTGCATTGCAGGCAGATTCTTTACCATCTGAGCCACCAGGGAAGCCCATGCAAATATGAAAATATGAATATATATCTATACCTACTATTGGTTCTGGAGATCCCAATGAACACATGGTCATAATCCATGTTTTTTATACGGTCTAAATTTTCCTTTGTCCTTTTTCCTTGACTTCTCCCTCACTTCACCCGTATTTCCCACCAACACCCCCCATAACCCAGATTAACACTCCGCTATGTATCCTCTCATATTTTATCAATACTCATAATCAAGAATAAATCTATATATAATTGTAAGTATGTGCAAATGTATATTACAGGATGTGGGTTTTGTTTTGTTTTCTCATTTCTAGAAGTGTTTGTACCAAATGCACCTTTGCACTTTTCTCACTCAGCAATACTTCGTGGAACTCTCTTCAAGTCAACTGATATTGCTGTAATTCACTCTTTTTTAATGGATATAATATCCTACAAGTGGAACTCAGCTACCTGTATGTTATTGCTTTGGTCTTGGTTGAATGCCAATATGAATATTGCTGCAATAAATCTTTCATAGTGTCTAAGGGTTGGAATTGCTGGGTTGAAAGATATAAGAATTTTGTGTTTTGCTAAATATTAGCTGAGTGCTTTTTTTTAAGTAACATATCTCATTTCCACAAAAAATGCATGGAAACTTCTGTTTCCCTGTATCATCTTCAGCCAACAGATGCTAAAGTTCTAAATTTTTGCCAGACTAGTTAGCAAAGCAGCAGAACTATATCCTTTTAATTTGCATTTCCTAACTTTTCAGTTTAATCATCTTTTCCTTTGCCATTTGGAATTTTCCTTCTGTGAATGCCTCTTTATATGCTCAGTTCATTTTTCCATCGAGTTCTTTGTCCTTGATTTGTAGAGCAATAGTAAGCTGCTGGGCCCCTAGGGGCTCAGAGGGTAGCGAATCCTCCTCAGTGCAGGAGACCGGGGTTTGATCCTGGGTCAGGAAGATCCCCTGGAGAAGGGAATGGCTACCCACTCCAGTATACTTGCCTGGAAAATTCCATGGACAGAGGAGCCTGGTGGGCTACCATCCATGGGTTTGCAAAGAGCCAGACACAATTGAGCAACTAACATATACACATATACTGGAAGCTGCTCTTGCCTTCTGCTTTGTAAATATTTTTCTTCCTTTTTTGAAAAAATATTTTATTGACCACACTGCACTGCACTGCAGGTGGAATCTTTGTTCCCTGACCAGGGATTGAAACCACGCCCCTTTGCATTGGAAGCTTAACCACTGGACTTAACCACTCCACTTAACCAGTGGAGTCTTAACCACTGGACTGCCAGGGATGTAACTGTAAATATTTTTTTCTAAATCTGTTCTCTGTTTCTTTGCTTTGTCTCCAGCATCTTTTGGCATTCATATATTTACATTTTTAATTGAGTCAAATATGCCTATTATTCCTGTCATAACTTCTAGGTTTCCAGTCTTGGTTAAGAGAGTCTTCTCATTTTTAAAATTTTCTTACAATATTTTTATTATGTTAACAAAAAACATAATAAAAATCTTGTAAGAAAAGGAGAAGAGGGGGGCAGAGGATGAGATGGTTAAATAGCATCACTGACTCAATGGACATGAATCTGAGCAAACTTGGGGAGATTGTGAAGGACAGGGAAGCCTGGTGTGCTACAGTCCATGAGGTCCCAAAGAGTTGGACGCGACTTAGTGACTGAACATAACAACAACAACAAATTTATTACATTTAAGAGTTAGATCCTTCTGGAATTTATATTTTGGAGACTAGCATAAGAGATAGAGCCAGTTGTATTTTCTTCTGGGTGGGTAGTGAACTTTGTGCTGGCACCTGCCATTACTTAGTACAGCCCCTTTCTGCTAAATCGACACTCGGCATGTGTCATATATTAAATCCTAAAATAGATAGGAACCCAACTTGATATTCTTAATTCAGCTGCATAAATCTGCAGGTCTAATTCTTTCCCAATATCAAATTGCTGTGATTACAGTGTTCTTACAGTGGCTCCTTCTTGAAAAGTGAGGCCCCTTCACGATTCTTTTTTGTATATTTTCACTAATCCCAGACTTGTATTATTTGAGATAAGCATTAGAATCATTTAAAGCTATTAAAAGAGGAAATTTAGGGATTTCCCTGGCTTTCCAGTGGTTAAGACTCCGAGCTTCCACTGCAGGGGGTCTGGGTTCAATCCCTGCTCAGGGACAAAGATCCCACATACCACGTAGCCAAAAAAATGTAGAACACTAATTTAAATTGCATTAAATGTATATACTAATTTTGGGGACAAGCGATCATTTTATGCTATTATGTCTAACTATCCAAAAATCTAGGATAGCTTTCTATTTGTTCCATTTTAAAACATGTCTTTCAATATGATATTGAAAAATGTGATTGTTCATATTGATCTCTGCTTTTCTTGCTAAATTTAGATTTATCTTTGATTCATTTTGAGTTAATTTTTGCACATAGTATAAGGGAAAAGGTCCAACTTCATTCTTTTGCATGTGAATATCCTGTTTTCCAATACTATTTGTTGAAAGACTGTCCTTTCCCCTTTGAATAGTCCTGGCACTCCTGTCTAAAATTGAGTGAGTGAGTGATAGTCACTCAATTGTGTCCAATTCTATTGCTCAGTCATGTCCCATGGACTATAGCCAGCCAGCTCCTCTGTCCATGAAATTTTCCAGGCAAGAATACTGGAGTGGGTTGCCATTTCCTTCTCCAGGGAATCTTTCTGACCTGGAGATCCAACACAGGTCTCCTACATTGCAGGCAGATTCTTTACCACCTGAGCCACCAGGGAAGCCTACTATTAAGAGACATTTCTAAGTATAAAGACAGGTCAACAAAAACTATCAGCTGATATATGCTTGACTTTATCTTATAATCTATAGACAATACATAAGAATATGTAATGAATCCATACATCTTTTTCAAAGAAATACCCAAGACAGAAGTAGCAATAAAGTTATAAATGACAGTCATCAATCAGATAAAATAATTTAGATGAAGCTTGTCTCTCTCGATGAGATGGGGACTGGGCAAGTGGTCAGGAAGGAAATACAACGTGCTTTTAACTTTGTATAAAAAAAATTTATTGACCATAAATGTGAGGGTTTATTTCTGGGATCTTAACTCTATTCCATTAGTCCCTGTATCTGTTGTTATGCCAATATCACAGTGCTTTTGGCAGGTCTGTCTTTTTTTTTTTTTTAATTGAAATATATTTACTTGAAACTAACACAACATTTAGGTCATACCTCAATGGTCTAGTGGTTTTCCCTACTTTCTTCAATTTAAGTCTGAATTTGGTAATAAGGAGTTCATGATCTGAGCCACAGTCAGCTCCAGTATAGAGCTTCTCCATCTTTGGCTGCGAAGAATATAATCAATCTGATTTCGGTATTGATCATCTGGTGATGTCCATGTGTAGTGTCTTCTCTTGTGTTGTTGGAAGAGGGTGTTTGCTATTACCAGTGCATTCTCTTGGCAAAACTCTATTAGCCTTTGCCCTGCTTCATTCCATACTCCAAGGCCAAATTTGCCTGTTACTCTAGGTGTTTCTTGACTTCCTACTTTTGCATTCCAGTCCTCTATAATGAAAAGGACATCTTTTTTGAGTGAATTTTAGTTCTAAAAGTGTCTTGTAGGTCTTCATAGAACTGTTCAACTTCAGCTTCTTCAGCATTACTGGTTGGGGCATAGACTTGGATTACTGTGATATTGAATGGTTTGCTTTGGAAACAGAGATCATTCTGTCGTTTTTGAGATTGCATCCAAGTACTGCATTTCGGACTCTTTTGTTGACCATAATGGGTACTCCATTTCTTCTAAGGGATTCCTGCCCACAGTAGTAGATATAATGGTAATCTGAGTTAAATTCGCCCATTCCAATCCATTTTAGTTTGCTGATTCCTAGAATGCTGATGTTCACTCTTGTCATCTCCTGTTTGACCACTTCCAATTTGCCTTGATTCATGGACCTAAAATTCCAGGTTCCTATGCCATATTGCTCTTTACAGGATCGGACCTTGCTTCTATCACCAGTCACATCCACAACTAGGTATTGTTTTTGCTTTGGCTCCATCCCTTCATTCTTTCTGGAGGTATTTCTCCAGCGATCTCCAGTAGCATATTGGGCACCTACTGACCTGGGGAGTTCCTCTTTCAGTATCCTATCATTTTGCCTTTTCATACTGTTCATGGGGTTCTCAAGGCAAGAATACTGAAGTGGTTTGCCATTCCCTTCTCCAGTGGTTGATTGACTATGCCAAAGCCTTTGACTGTGTGGATCACAATAAACTGTGGAAAATTCTGAAAGAGATGGGAATACCAGACTGCCTGACCTGCCTCTTGAGAAACCTGTATGCAGGTCAGGAAGCAACAGTTAGAACTGGACATGGAACAACAGACTGGTTCCAAATAGGAAAAGGAATACGTCAAGGCTGTATATTGTCACCCTGCTTATTTAACTTCTATGCAGAGTACATCATGAGAAACGCTGGGCTGGAAGAAGCACAAGCTGGAATCAAGATTGCCGGGAGAAATATCAATAACCTCAGATATGCAGATGACACCGCCCTTGTGGCAGAAAGTGAAGAGGAACTAAAAAGCCTCTTAAAGAAAGTGAAAGAGGAGAGTGAAAACGTTGTCTTAAAGCTCAACATTCAGAAAACTAAGATCATGGCATCTGGTCCCATCACTTCATCGCAAATAGATGGGGAAACAGTGGAAACAGTGTCAGACTTTATTTTTGGGGGCTCCAAAATCACTGCAGATGGTGACTGCAGCCATGAAATTAAAAGACGCTTACTCCTTGGAAGGAGGGTTATGACCAACCTAGATAGCATATTGAAAAGCAGTGACATTACTTTGCCAACAAAGGTCTGTCTAGTCAAGGCTATGGTTTTTCCAGTAGCCATGTATGGATGTGAGAGTTGGACTGTGAGAAAGCTGAGCACCGAAGAATTGATGCTTTTGAACTGTGGTGTTGGAGAAGACTCTTGAGAGTCCCTTGGACTGCAAGGAGATCCAACCAGTCCATTGTAAAGGAGATCAGTCCTGGGTGTTCTTTGGAAGGACTGATGCTAAAGCTGAAACTCCAGTACTTTGGCCACCTCATGGGGCAAAAGTTGACTCACTGGAAAAGACTCTGATGCTGGGAGGGATTGGGGGCAAGAGGAGAAGGGGATGACAGAGGATGAGATGGCTGGATGGCATCACCAACTTGATGGACGTGAGTCTGAGTGAACTCTGGGAGTTGGTGATGGACAGGGAGGCCTGGCGTGCTGCATGCAGTTCATGGGGTCACAAAGAGTAGGACACGGCTGAGTGACTGAACTGAACTGAGCTGAACACAACGTTGCAAATCAACTATACTTCAATAAAATTTTTTAGGTTCAGTGGCTAAGAGAGACTTCGCTCTCCCATTGCAGGGAACCAGAGTTCAATCCCTGATCAAGGAACTAGGTCGCGGATGTTGCAGTTAAGTGTTCACCTACCACAGCTAACGAACCTGCATGTGGAAACTAAGACCTGGCACAGCCTATAATAAATAAGTGTTAAAAAAATAAAAATTACCAAAGAAAGAGAAATGCATTTGACAGATAACACTGTGGAAATTTAAGGTGTACAGCATGTTAATTTGGTATTTTATATATTATCATATGATCGCCATTGTAGCCATTGTTAGGTTCCCATCAGGTTACATCATCATCATCCTTACAGCATTATCCATTCTTTTTAGTGGTTGGAATCATTAAGTTCTGGTCTCTTAGAAAGTCTGATGATTTTACTACTATATTATTTGGCTGGTTTGTTTGTTTGTTTGTTTCAATGCCATCTTTTTTTTTTTTTTTTGTCAGAAATGTGTTTTCATTTTCTTTTCTTTTTTTTTCTCGTTTCATACATGATATTATACATGTTTCAATGCCATTCTCCCAGATCTCCCCACCCTCTCCCTCTCCCACAGAGTCCATAAGACTGATCTATACATCAGTGTCTCTTTTGCTGTCTTGTACACAGGGTTATTGTTACCATCTTTCTAAATTCCATATATATGCGTTAGTATACTGTATTGGTGTTTTTCTTTCTGGCTTACTTCACTCTGTATAATAGGTTCCAGTTTCATCCATCTCATTAGAACTGATTCAAATGTATTCTTTTTAATGGCTGAGTAATACTCCATTGTGTATATGTACCACAGCTTGGAACAAAATAGAAAGCCCAGAGATAAATCCACTTACATATGGACACCTTATCTTTGACAAAGGAGGCAAGAATATACAATGGATTAAAGACAATCTCTTTAACAAGTGGTGCTGGGAAAACTGGTCAACCACTTGTAAAAGAATGAAACTAGAACACTTTCTAACACCATACACAAAAATAAACTCAAAATGGATTAAAGATCTCAACGTAAGACCAGAAACTATAAAACTCCTAGAGGAGAACATAGGCAAAACACTCTCCGACATATATCACAGCAGGATCCTCTATGACCCACCTCCCAGAATATTGGAAATAAAAGCAAAAATAAACAAATGGGACCTAATTAAACTTAAAAGCTTCTGTTTGTTTGTTTTTTTAACCTGATCTGGCAGTTTGTCTTTTATTGCAAGTATCTGGTCTCTCACATTTAGTGTAATGAATAATACACTTTCAATATTACTTTCAAGTCTTTCAATATTACTTTATGAGTAGAATTTGTTTTACATTGCTATTTCTTTATTTAATTAAAGTTTAAAGAAATGAGGTCTGTCATAAAAGTGTTTTAACATACTACTGAATAAACCTAATGTTCCAGAAAGAATCCTTACTCTGCCACTTATTAGCTATATGATTGGGTGAGTAATTTAACTTCTCTGAACCTCAATTTCCTGGTCTAAAAAATGTGAATAACAACACCAGTTGTTATTCACATTTTTCAGTTGGTGTTTGTGAGAAATAAATCACTGTTGAACATAAAGGGCCAGCAGAGTAAGTATACAATAAATAGATGCTAAAATACACTTTATTGAATCAAAGACTGCAGATTTATCTTACGACGTCGTGGGGCTTTGGCACTGCTGAGGTCTCCTGAGGTTTGAGAACCTCTTCCTTGGTCTCTATTTCTGGAGGGAGCAGGAAGCCAGCCAGATCCAGATGGATGTAGAAGCTTTAAATTTTTCCCCTTTTTGGTCGTACCACACAGCATGTGGGATCTTCATTTCCTAACCAGGGATTGAACCCGTGCCCCCTGCAGTGGAAGCACAGAGTCTCAACCACTGGACTTTAGGGAAGTCCCTGGAGGCTTTAAAAAGGTGGTAAATGTTTGGAATAGCTGACCATGGGGACCAGAGAGGAGCTGCCCATGCAGAATTTCTTCCTTGTGACAACCATGAGACTTTCGAGGTCCTCAGAGACAGAGGGATCAAGGAGAGAGTAGGGACTTTTCTGGGCAGAACATAAAGGATCTGGCTGGTAGAGGGTGTGCAAGAGAGTGGGAGGGCTCTGGAAAAAGTAATTTGGAAGTAGAGAAAGAAGATGCTGGGAATTCCCTGATGGTCCAGGGATTGGTACTCCGAGAGGGGTTGATCCCTCCTGCACATCCCTCCACCCCCACAAGAAGGAGATGCTATGGGGTTGGCTGCCTCCTAGGAGGACTGGAGTGGAGTCAGTCTCTGACATTAAATAGTATCCTTCTGTGCAGCAGTCACATTGCTGCTGTCAAAGCAGAGAACCTTGACTTTCTCCACTATTCAGCTTTGTTTCTGTTTTGAGATCCACCATGCCTTGGGAGGGGGGTACTTAATCTCAGTAATTTTTGAGGTGTGGACTTACATCTAAGGTAGAGATGGAGGGGAAGGAAGGGCTCCCCTGGAGCCATGATGTTGGTCATTTGAGCTGGTGGCTGAGTGCCATAGCTTTGTTTGAAATAAGGAATATTACCAGGTATAAAGAGAGACATTGCATAATTATAAAGGGGTTATTTCAAGATTACATAAAAACCCTAACTGTAGGTACTCAGTAAGAGTTCCTGGATGCGTGAAGCCAAAACCAACAGAACTGAAAGGAGAAACTGAGAAAACCACAGTTCGGCGTTCCTCCGTGGGTAATTGATAGAAGTTCAGAGAACGCCAGTGAATGTGGAGAAGATCTGAACACACTCTTGACCAAGTTGACCTAATTGACGTGAGTGTGTATCCAGTCGATCAGTCGTGTCTGACTCTCTGTGACCCTGTGACTATAGCCCACCAGGCTCCTCTGTCCTGGGATTTCCCAGGACAAGAATAAGAATAAGAATTCTTCCCAGGTAAGAATACTGGAGTGGACCCGGGGATGGAACCCACGTCTCCTGAGTCTCTGGCATTGGCAGGCGGAGTCTTCACCACTGAGCCTCCTGGGAACCCCAACCTAATTGACGTTCACGGTCAAAGACAGTGCCTGTTCCCACCAGTCGGAAAGGAAGACTTTGTAATGTTACAGGGAGCACTGACTCCTAGAAGGGTCATGCCTCAATAGTCAAGAATAATAAGCTCCTGGCTAAAGGCTGTTCTGTTTCCACCTAACAGATCCCTGGTACAAAATATATAAAGTATTAAATATTTATTATATATAAATATATATTTATATAAATTTATTTATATGTATTTATATATATGTACTCTTGCCTGGAAAATCCCACGGATGGAGGAGCCTGGTAGGCTGCAGTCCATGGGGTCGCTAAGAGTCAGACACGACTGAGCGACTTCACTTTCACTTTTCACTTTCATGCATTGGAGAAGGAAATGGCAACCCACTCCAGTGTTCTTGCCTGGAGAATCCCAGGGATGGGGGAGCCTGGTGGGCTGCCGTCTATGGGGTCGCACAGAGTCGGACACAACTGAAGCGACTTAGCAGCAACAGCAGCAGCAAAGCATTATATATATATTTAGGCTTTGTCCTAGTTCCTGGCACAGAGTTCCTAAAACCCTTGGAATGTCCTGAGTAATACGGATGTCTTTTGTTATTCATAAGTCCTTTTCAACCATAGCCAAACTTGTGCTGCTACTGCTGCTAAGTCACTTCAGTCGTGTCTGACTCTGTGCAACACCATAGACGGCAGCCCACCGGGCTCCCCGTCCCTGGGATTCTCCAGGCAAGAATGCTGGAGTGGGTTGCCATTTCCTTCTCCAATGCATGAAAGTGAAAAGTGAAAGTGAAGTCGCTCAGTCGTGTCTGACTCTTAGCGACCCCATGGACTGCAGCCTTCCAGGCTCCTCCATCCATGGGATTCTCCAGGCAAGAGTATTGGAGTGGGGTGCCATTGCCTTCTAATGAGGTTATTATCGGTGGGCTCCTAAATAACTTCAGAATAGAGCAGGTAGCCTAAGAAACTACCCTTGTGATTGGTGGATGGAATTTTTAGCCCCCTGCCCCAACCTTGAAGGCGAAGAGCGGGAATAGAGATTCAGTTCAATCACCAATGGCCAATGACTTAATCAATCACACTTACATGGTGAAACCTCCATAAAAACTCCTAAACAGGGTATGGAGTGCTTCCGGGGTGGTGAACACCCAGTGCTGGGAAGGTGGAATGCCCAGAAAGGGCATGGAAGTCTGTACTCACCCCTCTACTTCACCTTCTCTTCCATTTGGTGGTTACTAAGGTATACCCTTTGGGCTTCCCCGGTGGCTCAGAGGTTAAAGTGTCTGCCTGCAATTCGGGAGACCTGGGTTCTATCCCTAGGTGGGGAAGATCCTTGGGTCGGGAAGATCCCCTGGAGAAGGAAATGGCAACCCACTCCAGTATTCTTGCCTGGAGAATCCCATGGATGGAGAAGGCAATGGCACCCCACTCCAGTACTCTTGCATAGAAAATTCCATGGATGGAAGAGCCTGGTAGGCTGCAGTCCATGGGATCACTAAGAGTTGGACACGACTGAGCGACTTCACTTTCACTTTTCACTTTCATGCATTGAAGAAGGAAATGGCAACCCACTCCAGTGTTCTTGCCTGGAGAATCCCAGGAACGGGGGAGCCTGATGGGCTGCTGTCTATGGGGTCGCACAGAGTCGGACACGACTGACGCGACTTAGCAGCAGCAAGGTATACCCTTTATAATACAACATTTCCCTGGGCTCTGTGAGTTGTTCTGCTGAATTACGGAACCTGAGGGAAGAGGGTCATCTATAGATAGTGTTAGAATTGAAATGAATAGTTGGACACCCAGTTGGTATCAGAGAATTGCTTAGTGTGACAGGAAAAAAAACCTTCAAAATCTCAAAGCAAGATCCAAAGTACCAAATCATTTCAAAGTAATTTAAATGTGTCCTAGAATACAACTCAAAACTATTTGTAGGAATACAAGGATATCCTAGCACACAAAAAACTGAAATTCATCAGGCCTGATACCAGCGAAAGGTTACAAATATGCAAAAGTGTAGGAAAATATGACCCAATAATGAAAAGGAAAATTAATTAATTAAAACTGCCCCAAAGGGATTTCCCTAGTGGTCCACTGGTGAGAAATCTGCCTGCCAATGCACGGAATACGTTCCGTCCCTGGTCCGAGAAGATCCCACATGCTGAGGGGCGACTGAGCCCACGAGTCACAGCTGCTGAAGCCCGCACAGCTAGAGTCTGTGCTGCAGAACAAGAGAAGTGACCACAATGAGGAGCCCGCACACTGCAGCTGCAGAGTAGCCCCTGCTGGCTGCAATTAGCGAAAGCCTGAGCGCTGCAGCAAGACCCAGGGCAGCCAAAAATAAATCAGTACAAGAAAATCCATTTAAAAATAAAACACACACAGAAAAAAACAAGTGAAAAGTCCTGCCCTGCCACTTCTGCACGGCGTCTTCCCTTCTCTGGACTTCAATCCACTCATTTGTAAAATGAGAATCAGTGTCATACGGGGTTGTTTTGAGAGATTTAAATGAGATTCATTCACATGAAGGGTCATGTTCTAAGCCCTCCACAGAGGCGAGATAGTATTCCTAGGGGAGAGGCATCTGGCCCCTGCTGCGCCTGTGGAAGCCCACCTGGTCCCTCCGGGTGCATCTTGGGCCTCCCCACACTGAGAGCAGGACCACTCCAGGTCTACCAGCTCCTGGTGGCTGGGGGAAGCCTTCTCCGGTGCCCTGATCCCTGCTGATGCCTGGGGACTCTGTGAAACCTCTCACATCGACTCTTGGGCTCCCATTGGCCATTATCCTTGCAGACACACTTGACCCGGCTCCAGCCAGCCCAGAAGCATAGCGCAGGCGCCCAGGCTGTGAGCAACCCAGGCTCTCCGGGTTCTCTTTTCATTTCCACACCTCAGCCAGGGTGTGGCCCAGTGGGAACTGGGACATAGGTTCTTCCTGGGTACACCCCAACTTCTCTGCTCCTTTCCGAAGCCTCTGCTGCGCCTCCCTTGTCCCCCGCTTTCATTATCCCCCTTGGGGAGGGTGGGACGTTGATGGGCTCAGTAGCTGAGCAGTCGTTCTTCCAAATCTATTGTTCATGACTCGGAAACCAGCATCGTGGCTCCTTTTGTTCCACTGTGTCCTGAGTCAGTGACTAGACAGGGAGTGTCTCCAGATGAAAGGAAGTGTGTGTGTTTGTGTGTGTATTTGACCTGTGACCCTCTTCTGGATGCCTCTGAGGAGGAGCAGTGGAATGGCGCTGACACTTGCTCCTGGGCCTTGGCTGGACTGGAGAGAGACTGGGGGTGTAGAGAGGCCAGAATGTGGGGAGGAACTGAGAAGCTGGGCCGGGGGCAGTGCGCTGAGTACAGGCAAGCAAACTAAGCCGGAGAAAGTGGAATGAACTTAGTCCCGAGTGCCCATGGGCTCTGCTCTGGAAGGAGGGGTGGATGCAGGAGATAGCTGGGGCTGGTGGAGGGGGACTCTGAGTTTGGGAGTTGGGAGGCCGGTGGATGGGCCTGTCTTGCTGCTGCTTGTTTGTGAATGCCAGCGAAGGAGCAGGATTTTCTTTCCTTCTTTGCCAAGATCTGAACAGCGTGAAGCTCTAGGATTGCCCTGGACCTACGGCTGCTCTAGCCCCAAGTCAGAGCATCTCGCGTCGCACCACCCGAGCCAGCCCCATAGCCCTGGCTTTTATGTGGCTACCTTCTCTGGGACCACCTTTCCAAGGGTCTCGAACCTGGAAATCCGCAATGATCCAGAAAGGCCAGAAGGGCTGGGTGGGTGGAGGTATCACTGTCAAAATGGAACTTTTTAATTTCTCCCTTTAAAATGTCAATTCCACCAGAGCTGGAGCTTGTCTTGCTCACTGCTCTGTCCCACGTGCATTGTGGGTACATAGTAAATACCTTGCTTGGGTCAAGATCTGAGGGGATTCCCCAGGGTGGGGAGCCTAGTGCCTTCTTTGAGGCTCCATAAGCAGAAGGCTGACAATCTCACGGAGGACAGAGGGAGACAGATTTTGACCCTAGTCACAAAGGACCTTGAAAACCCAGAGCTGCTGTGAGCTTGCTATCGCCTGAGCTGACCACATGGAAGCTAGAGTTAGGCGGGGCAGGAAGGTGACTTGCTTCAAGGCAGACCCGAAGGGCCCCTGTGGGTCTTTCCAGCCACTGCATCTGGGACTGGGCTCCCGAGCCAAAGGTTCCTGCAACAAGATGTCAGCTCCTGAGTCAGACAGAACTGGGTTTAAATCCTGGCTCCTCTATTGAGCTGTGTGACCTTGGGCAGGTTACCCAGTGTCTCTGAGCCTATTACTAAATCTGTAATACAGCCATCCTAGTGATACAACGTTTGCCTCAAAGGCTGGCTGTAAGCACCAGATTCAAAGCTTCAGCCTCCTACAGCATTTAGCTCAACAACTGGCTCACCGCCAAAGCTCAGCAAACATTAGCTATTGTTACTGTGCCGGGGAAGGGAGAGGCGGTGGCTGAGGGGGGAGCTGGTGCTCCCAGCCCAGTAAACTAGGACAGATCACACAAGAAGCAAATTAATGGGTGGGTGGCCAGAAAGGGACACAACAGTGCCCTCATTAAACACTCGAGTGCACTCTTCTAGTTTGATAGAATTTTTAAAAAGTTGTTATCATGTATGTATGTATGTACAGCTGTGCTGGTTCTCTGCTGCTCTTGGCAGGCTTTCTCTAGCTGTGCTGATCAGGGGCTACTCTTCGTGGCGGCGCGCAGGCTTCTCCTTGTGGTGGCTTCTCTTGCGGAGCCCGGGCTTCAGTGTGTCGGCTTCAGTGGCTGCAGCATAAGGGCTGGGTAGTTACGGCTCCCAGGCTCTAGAGCACAGGCTCAGTGGTTGCAGTGCAAGGGCTTAGTTGCCCACGGAATGTGGAATCTTCCTGGACCAGAGATTGAACCCGTGCCTGCTTCAGGCAGATTCCCACCCCCTAAACCACCAGGGAAGTCCAAGTTTGATGGAATTTTGATTCACACTCTTCCAAGTCATCTCTGGCAGGACAATATTCAGATATAGGGAAAGTGCCATTTTTAGGAGATTTATAGAGACAGATGTGCTTCCCAGTTGGTAAAGAATCTGCCTGCCAGTGCAGGAGATGCAAGAGACGTGGGTTCCATCCCTGGGTCAGGAAGATCCTCTGGAGGAGGAAATGGCAACCCACTCCAGTATTCTTGTCTGGGAAATTCCATGGAGAGAGGAGCCTGGAGGGCTATAGTCCATGCGGTTGCAGAGTCTGAGCACAAACACATCGAGACAGATACTAAATCCATAACTGGTGCAGAGATTTCTCAAACATGTCAGAGAACCGACAGATAGCTTAGTTCTAAGTCCTTTAGCTAAGCAGGGAGGTCAAGGATTAGTTTTACTCTTCCTCTTCTCTGTTAGAACAATCTGCTCCAACAAAAGAACTATTTAGATTGTTTTGTAGCCAATTTTACATTGTTTTTTTATTAAACTCTGTTAATACAAAGTGCATTTGTAGAAACAACTTTTATCAACAATGACAATAAAGTTGTAATTCTTATTCAGCAAATGTAATTAGCATTAGGCCAACATTTAAAAATTCTCAGACCCCTAACTCAACACTGTAAAGCAACTATACTCCGATTAAAAACTGTTTTCAGAAGAAGTTTAAAACACTGATTTTGAGACTCCCATTTGGAACTAAACCCACAAGAGAGGCTGAATTAGTCCTAAAATGAACTCAGTACTCCTATGGCTCCCACTTCTGCTGGAACTAACAGCAGAAGCAGAAGCAAACCCTTGTACCTTAGCCTGCATATACCTAGAGCTCTGTCTTGCTCTGGGCCCTGCCACACCTGGCAGCCTTCCAGGCACTCAGTGAATGGAACCGAGGAGAATTCCTGAGTGCAGCATATGCTCAGGTCTAAATGCGAACAATAGCCACCAGGTACGGCACCTTTTTTCATGGTGGGGGGTACAGGGTGCAATAACTGCAGTCCACTGTGTGACTATACCACAGTTCCTTTACCCATTCACTTGTTGATAAATATTTAGGTAGTTTACAGCTTTTCATACTAGAAAAAAGCTATAAATATCCTTGCACTTTGGGGGAATGTATTTTAAAATTTTTATTTTGGGAAAGCACATAGGAGAGAAAGAGCCAGTCAGGGGCAAACGCAGACTCAACTTTATAGACGCCAGTTTCCCAAAGTGGTTCTGCCCTTTCCCCTTCCCACCAGCAAGAGTCCCAGTTGCTCCACATGAGCTCATTTGATATTTTAGCTTGATTTGATTCTAGTACATGTGAAGTGGTACCTTATTATAGTTTTAATTTCCGCATCTTTGATGACTCTTTTTTTTTTTTGGCTTTGCTGGATCTTAGCTCCCCTACCGGGAATGGATCCTGGGCCCTTGGCAGCAAAAACACAGAGTCCTAACCACTGGGATGCCAGGAAATTCTCTTTGATGACTATGATAAACATCTTTTATGTGTTTATTGCTTATCTATTTGTGCGTCTTTAACTTCTTTTTTATTTTATATTGGAGTATAGTTGATCAACAATGTTGTGTTAGTTTCAGGTGTGGAGCAAAGTGACTCCCTTATACATATATGTGTATCTATTCTTTTTCAAATTCTTTTCCCATTTAGGTTATTACCAAGTATTGAGCAGGGTTCCCTGTGCTGTACAGTTTAAGTACTTGTTGGTTATCTATTTTAAATACAGCAGTGTGTACACGTCGATCCCAAACTCCCAATATCCTGCGTATATCTCTCTTTTGTGTGAAGTTTCTTTTCAAATCTTTTGCTTGTTTTTTTTATCAATTCAGTTGCTCAGTCGTGTCCAACTCTTTGTGACCCCATGAATCGCAGCACGCCAGGCCTCCCTGTCCATCACCAACTCCCAGAGTCCACCCAAACCCACGTCCATCAAGTCAATGATGCCATCCAACCATCTCATCCTCTGTTGTCCTCTTCTCCTCCTGCCCTCAATCTTTCTCAGCATTGGGGTCTTTTCCAATGAGTCAGCTCTTCGCATCAGGTGGCCAAAGTATTGGAGTTTCAGCTTCAGCATCAGTCCTTCCAATGAACACCCAGGACTGATCTCCTTTACAATGGACTGGTTGGATCTCCTTGCAGTCCAAGGGACTCTCAAGAGTCTTCTCCAACACCACAGTTCAAAAGCATCAATTCTTCAACACTCAGCTTTCTTCACAGTCCAATTCTCATATCCATACGTGACCACTGGAAAAACCATAGTTTTAACTAGACAGACCTTTGTTGGCAAAGTAATGTCTCTGCTTTTGAATATGCTGTCTAGGTTGGTCGTAACTTTCCTTCCAAGGAGTAAGCATCTTTTAATTTCATGGCTGCAGTCACCATCTGCAGTGATTTTGGAGCCCAGAAAAATAAAGTCAGCCACTGCTTCCCCATCTATTTCCCATGAAGTGATGGGACCGGATGCCATGATCTTCGTTTTCTGAATGTTGAGCTTTAAGACAACTTTTTCACCCTCCTCTTTCACTTTCGTCAAGAGACTCTTTAGTTCTTCTTCACTTTCTGCCATAAGGGTGGTGTCATCTGCATATCTGAGGTTATTGGTATTTCTCCCGGGAATCTTGATTCCAGCTTGTGCTTCTTCCAGCCCAGCATTTCTCATGATGTACTCTGCATATAAGTTAAATAAGCAGGGTGACAATATACAGCCTTGACATATTCCTTTTCCTATTTGGAACCAGTCTGTTGTTCCATGTTTGGTTCTAACTGTTGCTTCCTGACCTGCATACAGGTTTCTCAAGAGGCAGGTCAGGTGGTCTGGTATTCCCATCTCTTTCAGAATTTTCCGCAGTTTATTGTGATCCACACAGTCAAAGGCTTTGGCATAGTCAATAAAGCAGAAATAGATGTTTTTCTGGAACTCTCTTGCTTTTTCCATGATCCAGCAGATGTTGGCAATTTGATCTCTGGTTCTTCTGCCTTTTCTAAAACCAGCTTGAACATCTGGAAGTTCACAGTTCACGTATTGCTGAAGCCTGGCTTGGAGAATTTTGAGCATTACTTTACTAGCGTGTGAGATGAGTGCAGTTGTGCCGAATGCTTTTTCTGCATCTATTGAGATGATCATATTAAACATACACATTTAACTTAATAAAGCCTTTTTGAAAACATGTATTTATTTGGCTGTGCCAGGTCTTAGAACACACAGGATCTTTGATCTTTCTTGTGATGCGTGGAATCTAGGTTCCCTGACCAGGGATCGGACCCAAGCCCCCTACATTGGGAGCTCGGAGTCACCCACTGGACCACCACAGAAGTCCCCACTATGTCTCTCTCTTTCAGTCTTTTTTTAAAAAGATTTATTTATTTGCTTATTTATTTATTTTGTTGCGCTGGGTCGTCATTGCTGTGAGGGCTGTCTCTTGTATCACTGCGAGGGCTCCTCACTGCGGTGACTCTTCTCGTTGCAGAGCAGAGGCCTAGGGCATGCAGGCTTCAGGAGTTGAGGCACGTGGGCTCAGTCATTGTGGAGCACAAGCTTAATTGACCAGCAGCACGTGGGATCTTCCTGGACCAGGGATTGAACCTGTGTCCCCCTCATTGGCTGGTGGACTCTTAACCACTGGACCACCAGGGAAGCACCACTGTCTTTTGATATATTACCTCTCCTCTACATTTTCCATATGTTCTTTCTGTGACTTATTAATAAAATAACTAGAAAATATTTGCAACACGAATACCTGAAAAAGTACCTGTATCCAGAATATATAAAGAATCCCTACATATCTTCACGACCCAGATAATCATGATGGTGTGATCACTCACCTAGAGCCAGACATCCTGGAATGTGAAGTCAAGTGGGCCTTAGGAAGCATCATTATGAACAAAGCTACTGGAGATAATGGAATTCCAGTTCAGCTATTTCAAATCCTGAAAGATGACGCTGTGAAAGTGCTGTACTCAATATGCCAGCAAATATGGAAAACTCAGCAGTGGCCACAGGACTGGAAAAGGTCGGTTTTCATTCCAATCCCAAAGAAAGCCAATGCCAAAGAATGCTCAAACTACCGCACAACTCTCAGAAAAGTAGTAATAGAAAGGAACTTCCTCAACCTAATTAAAAGCCTCTAGAGAAAAACCTGCAGCAAACGTGTTGCTTAGTGGTGGAAGAGAATGCTTTCCTCCTAAGATTTGGGAAAAGGACTGGGATGTTCATCTCTACCACTTTTATTCAGACTTGTACTGCAGGTTCCACCCAGTACAATAAAGTAAAAAAAAAAAAAAAAGGAAAAAAGAAGAGATTAAAAGGCATTCTGCTATATGAATTGGAAAGGAAAAAGCAAAGATGCTTTTATTATAAAAAATATGATCATCTATGTAGAAAATCCTAAGAAATTTACCCTCTACTCACACACAAAAAAAAGTTACAAGAACTAAAATGGGAGTTCAGCAAGGTTGCAGGATGCAATTTCCAACAATAAATTTCTATATACTAGCAATAAGCAATCATAAATTTAAAATTTAAAAACAATTAAAATATCATAAAATATTGAAAACTTAGGGATAAATTTGACAAAATATGTGTAAGGCCTATACACTGAAAACTACAAAACAATGCGTGAAGAAATTAAAGAAAACTAAGTAAGGCTAGATATATACCTGAGATCATGGCTGAGAAAGCTGATATTAAGATGTCCATGCTCTGCGAAGTGTAGAAATTAACAAGCTGTATCCTAACACTTATACGAAAATGGAAGGGATTTTAAAGAAAAGAAGAGGAAAGTTGAAGGATTATAGTATCTAATTTCCAGATATAATGCAAAAGAAAAAAAAAGAACAAAAATAAAATCAAGGACCTTCCTTCATAGTCCAGTGGTTAAGACTCCATGCTTTCACTGCAGGTGGTACAGGCCGAGTCTCCCGGCCAACAGGAAACAAAAAAGATGTATTATAATGCTACAGTAATTGAGACTTTGTGGTATCAGCATAAAATAAACATATGTCGATACAAACAACAGAACAGAGAGTCCAAAAGTACACCCGTACATATATGGTCAGTTGGTGCCAAAGTAATTCAATGGAGAAAGAATAATTTTTTTCAAGAAGTGGTGTTGAAACAATTCAATAATTGTGTGGAAAACAGGAAAAGAAAAGAAAGAAGCAAGCTCTTACTCAATACCATGTGCAAAAGTTAACTCTAAATGGATTATAGACCCAAATGTAAGAGCTCAAGCTATAAGGCTTCTAGAAAAAAATTGAAGAAAATCACAGTGGCCTTGAGTTTGGGAAAGATTTTTTTTTTTTTTTTAAATTATCGAAGGGCTTCCCTGGTAGCTCAGTGGTAAAGTGAAGGAGACGTAGGTTTGACCCCTGATAGGGGAGGATCCCATGTGCTGTGAAGCAACTGCGCGTCTGGGCCACAACCACTAAGGCTGTGCCTAGAGCCCGGGACCCGCAGCTACTGACCCCACGCGCCGCAGCAACCGCTGAAGCCCTGGAGTCCCAGAGCCCGCGCCCCACAGCCAGAAATACCACCACAGTGAGAAGCTGGCGCAGCGCTAGAGAGAAGCCCCCGCTTGCCGCAGCGAGAGAAAAGCCTGCGGAGCAATGAAGACCCAGCACGGTCAAAGTAAATAAATAAAAAATTTAAAACTCTTTAAAATTATTGAAGCGTAACAACATAACATTAGTCTCAGGCGTACAGCATATTTGATATTTTTAGAGATTTTACACTATACAGAGTCATTATAAAATAGTAACTATAGTCTGTGCTATGTATTACATCCTTGTGCCTTATTTATAAGTAGCAGCTTGTATTTCTTAATCCCCTTCACCTATTTTGCCCCTCCTCCCACCCCCTCCCCTCTAGTAACCACTAGTTTGTTCTCTGTATCTATTGCCAACATCCGCTGGATCATGGAAAAAGCAAGAGAGTTCCAGAAAAACATCTATTTCTGCTTTATTGACTATGCCAAAGCCTTTGACTGTGTGGATCACAATAAACTGCGGAAAATTCTTCAAGAGATGGGAATACCAGACCACCTGATCTGCCTCTTGAGAAATTTGTATGCAGGTCAGGAAGCAACAGTTAGAACTGGACATGGGACAACAGACTGGTTCCAAATAGGAAAAGGAGTTCGTCAAGGCTGTATATTGTCACCCTGTTTATTTAACTTATATGCAGAGTACATCATGAGAAATGCTGGACTGGAAGAAACACAAGCTGGAATCAAGATTGCCAGGAGAAATATCAATAACCTCAGATATGCAGATGACACCACCCTTATGGCAGAAAGTGAAGAGGAACTAAAAAGCCTCTTGATGAAAGTGAAAGTGGAGAGTGAAAAAGTTGGCTTAAAGTTCAACATTCAGAAAACGAAGATCATGGCATCCGGTCCCATCACTTCATGGGAAATAGATGGGGAAACAGTGGAAACAGTGGCTGACTTTATTTTTCTGGGCTCCAAAATCACTGCAGATGGTGACTGCAGCCATGAAATTAAAAGATGCTTACTCCTTGGAAGGAAAGTTATGGCCAACTTTGATAGCATATTCAAAAGCAGAGACATTACTTTGCCAACAAAGGTCCGTCTAGTCAAGGCTATGGTTTTTCCTGTGGTCATGTATGGATGTGAGAGTTGGACTGTGAAGAAGGCTGAGTGCCGAAGAATTGATGCTTTTGAACTGTGGTGTTGGAGAAGACTCTTGAGAGTCCCTTGGACTGCAAGGAGATCCAACCAGTCCATTCTGAAGGAGATCAGCCCTGGGATTTCTTTGGAAGGAATGATGCTGAGGCTGAAACTCCAGTACTTTGACCACCTCATGCGAAGAGTTGACTCATTGGAAAAGACTCTGATGCTGGGAGGGATTGAGGGCAGGAGGAGAAGGGGACGACAGAGGATGCGATGGCTGGATGGCATCACTGACTCGATGGACGTGAGTCTGAGTGAACTCCGGGAGTTGGTGATGGACGGGGAGGCCTGGCGTGCTGCGATTCACGGGGTCGCAAAGGGTCGGACACGACTGAGCGACTGATCTGATCTGATCTGATCTGATTTGTTCGTTTGTCCCATTTCTTAGATTCTACACGTAAGTGAGAACATACGGTATTTGCCTTTGTCTGACCTACTTCACTAAGCGTCATACCCTCTATGTCCATCCATGTTGTTGCAAATAGTAAGATCTCATTCCTTGTGATGGCTGAGTAATATTCCATTATATATCACATCTTCTTCATCCATTCATCTGTAGATGGGCTAAGATTTTTTAAACATGATACAAAAGACATGTAGTACAAAAGAAAAAATTGGACTTAAGCAAAATTAAAATATCTTTATTCTGCTCAACTGGTAAAGAGTCAACTGCAATGCAGGAGACTTGGGTTCGATCCCTGGGTTGGGAAGATCCCTTGGAGAAGGGAACGCCTACCTACTCCAGTATTCTGGCCTGGAGAATTCCATGGGCTGTATAGTCCGTGGGGTCGCAGAGTTGGACACGACTGAGCAAGTTTCACTTTCACTATTCTGCAAATAATACTGTTTTGAAAATGAAAAAGCAAGATACAGACTGAGAGAGAATATTTGCAAAACATAAACTCAACAAAGGACTTGTATTTAGAATATAGAAAGCCACATATAGTTCAAAAAGATCACCAAATTTTTTAAAAAGGCAAATATTTGAATAGATACTTCACTAAATAAGATACACGGATAACAAATAAGCACATGAAAAGATTCTCAGAAAACCTCTGGCAAGAAGTCTACAGAGAAATAGAAAGTGCAAATAATGTAATGAATGAAAAGGGACACATAACTATACTTACAGCAGATACTAAAAAGATAAGAAAGTCATCATCAACTTAATGCCAAGAGATTTTAAAACTTAGGTAGAATAAATTCCTAGAAAAACCACAACTTTTCAAAATCAACTCAGGAGAAGTCAAAATAGCCCTATAAATACTAATACAATTTTGATACCTAAATTAGACAAGGCCCCCCAAAAGGAAAACTACAGCCACTTAATTTACAAATGTAGTTGCAAAACCTCCTCCTAAAATGTCAAAAAATCAAATTTAACAGTGTAACGCACTGTGATGCAGCTAGGTGAATCCCAAGAATGCAGGATAGTTTAGTATTAGGAAATCTATGTCATACTCTGCACTTATAGATAAAGGAGAAAAATCATATGATCTCCATAGATAGCAGAAAAAAATTTAATAAAAATCAACAGCCAGGGAATTCCCTGGGGCTCTAGTGGTTATGGACTCGGTGGTTTCACTGCTGGGACTGGGTTGAATCCCTAATTGGGGAACTAAGAGTCATGAGCCCCACAGTGTGGCCAAAAAAAAAAAAAATCAACACCCATTTATCACAAACACCTTAAACTAGAACTAGAAAGGAGCTTTCTTAACTTGATAATATATATGTACAACAACAACAGAAAATCCCAAAATGGAATATGACCTGAGAACAAAAACTATACAAATATACTCTATATTTAATCACATTATTGGTGGTAGAGTTAGTATCGTTACCGCGAGTGTTTTGTCTACAGGATGAGACAGACCAAATGAACAACTGATTGAGAACTGAGAATTTTTTTTGTAGTAAAATATACATAATATAAAATTTACCATTTTAACTACTTTTAAGTGTACCATTCAGTGACACTAAGTACATTCACGTTATTGTACCACCGTGACCACCATCTATCTCCAGAATGTTCATCGCCAACATAAACTCTACATCCATTAAATACTAACACCACATTGCTCCCCGCCCCACTGACCAACCACTGAGAACCATTATTCTACTTCCTGCCCCTATGAATGTGACTATTCTGGGTACCTCAAATACGTGGAATTGTGCAGTATTTGTCCTTTGGTGTCTGCCTTAGGGACTTCCCTATAGCTCAGTCGGTAAAGAATCTGCCTGCAATGCAGGAGACCCAGGTTCCATTCCTGGGTCAGGAAGATCCCCTGGAGAAGGAAATGGCAATCCACTCCAGTATTCTTGCCTGGAGAATCCCATGGACAGAAGAGCCTGGTGGGCTACAGTCCATGGGGTTACAAAGAGTCAGATATGATTAAGTGATTAACACACACACTATGTCACTTAGCCTAATGTCTTCAACGTTCATCCATATTGCAGCATATGTCAGAATTTCACTCCCTTTTAAGGCTGAATGAGATACACACACACACACACACACACACACACACACATATCCCCCCCCCCACACACACACACAGATATATACCATGTTTTGTTTATTTGTGTATCTGTCCATTCACAATTGGGTTGCTTCTACCTTTTGGCTATTGTAAATAATGCTGCTATGAGCACTGGTTTACAAATACCTGATTGAGTTCCTCCTTTTAGTTGTTTTGTGTTATACCCAGAGGTGGAATTGCTGGATCATATAGTAATTCTGTTTAATTTCTTGATAAATACTGTTTTCTATTTTCCACAGCACCTGTACCATTTTACACTCTTATCAATGATGTACAAAGAATCCAATTTCTCCAGATTCTCAGCCACACTTGTAGTTTTGTTTTTCTGCTAACAGCCATCCTAATGAGCCATGAAATTAAAAGATGCTTACTCCTTGGAAGGAAAGTTATGGCCAACTTAGACAGCATATTCAAAAGCAGAGACATTACTTTGCCAACAAAGGTCCATCTAGTCAAGGCTATGGTTTTTCCAGTGGTCATGTATGGATATGAGAGTTGGACTGTGAAGAAAGCTGAGTGCTGAAGAATTGATGCTTTTGAAGTGTGGTGTTGGAGAAGACTCTTGAGAGTCCCTTGGACTGCAAGGAGATCCAACCAGTCCATTGTAAAGGAGATCAGTCCTGGGTGTTCATTGGAAGGACTGATGCTGAAGCTGAAACTCCAATACTTTGGCCACCTGATGCGAAGGGTTGACTCACTGGAAAAGACTCTGATGCTGGGAGGGATTGGGGTCAGGAGGAGAAGGGAACAACAGAGGATGATAAGATGGCTGGATGGCATCATCGACTCGATGGACTAGGAGTCTGAGTGAACTCCAGGAGTTGGTGATGGACAGGGAGGCCTGGCATGCTGCGATTCATGGGGTCGCAAAGAGTCGGACACGACTGAGTGACTGAACTGAACTGAACTGAGTGAGTATGAAGTGGTATTTCATTGTAACTTTCAGTTGCATTTTCCTGATAGCTATTAGGTTGAGCATCTTCTCATGTGCTTATTAGTCACTTTTTATCTTCTTTGAAGAAATGTCTATTCAAGTTCATTGTCCATTTTTTAAATTGGGTTGTTTGGGGCTTTCCTGGTAGCTCAGTGGTAAAGGAATCTGCCTGCTACTGCAGGAGACACTGGTTCAATTCCTGATCCGGGAGGATCCCACATGCCTTGGAGCAACTAGGCGCGTGTGCCACAATTCTTGAGCCTGTGCTCTGCAAAAAGAGGAGCCACCACAATGCGAATCCCGTGCACCACAACTGGAGAGTAGCCCCGCTCTCTGAAACTGGAGAAAAGCCACTGTAGCAACGAAGACCCGGCACAGCCAAAAATAAATAAAATTATAAAAAAATAATAAATTGGGTGGTTTGCTTTTTTGGTTATTGAGTTTTAAGAGTTATTTATATATTGTGGCCAATGATGGAACAATTTGAACTTCAGTAATAATTGTAATGGAATAAAGCACCTCACGCGTGCTCAGTTGTGTCTGACTCTTTGCCTGTCCTATGGACCATAACCTGCCAGGTTTCTCTGTCCGTGAAATTTTCCAGGCAAGAATACCGGAGTGGGCTGCCATTTCCTCCTCCAGGAGATCTTCCCGACCCAGGGATCGAACTTGCATTTCCTACATTGGCAGGCAGATTCTTTACCACTGCAACACGTGGAATCCCTAAAACACATGAAAAACGTTTAAATCCATGCATTCGTTAAGATATTTTTTAAATGCTTATTAATTAACTTTGGAGGATGTTAAAGAACCAAGGCATTATTTTGAAAACTGATAAACAGAAATTCTATACCCTAATAATCACATTTAGATATATACCCAAGAAAAATTCTGGATATATGTAACAGGAGACATTCACAGGAATGTTCTGAACAACATTGTTTATAATAGCAATAAACTGGAAACCCAAATGGCCACCCTCAGGAGGAATAAATGAAAAACTGTGATATGTTTGTAGAATAGTACACAGTAGTAAAAAATTGAATGAACTAGGAAACAGATGAATATTAGTAATGTGTTGAGTGAAAAATGTAAATAACAAAGGACAACAAATAATACCATCTCTCTTACAGTTCAAAACTAAGCAAAAACAAACATCATGTATATATAATTTTTTTTCTTTAAATTTTTTTTATTTAGAAAAATCAAAGGAACAACAAATACAGAATTGTGGATGATGGCACCCTAGACACTGGGATAAGGAGAAGATGAACAGGTGAGGAGCAGGTGGGTAGATAGAAGTTCTGAAGCTTTTCCATCCAGCCTCTTGAGTTTTGCAGTGGGTGCAGTGGAACTCGTATTAATCTGAAAGGTATACATATCTAAATTTTAAAAGGAGGACCATGCTAGCCTCAATGATGATTGTGTCATTAATCGAAGATTATAATTAATCCACTCTTTCTTCCTGACGACTGCCTCCTCAGAAAGAGTAAGGTGCCTTTTCTAATCCGGGGCAGCCACATGAAACCGAAATGAGTGGGAGGGGTGGTTAACTGTTTTCACTTTTCTCTTCCTGTTTTTTTTGAGCCTGGGAAAGCAAGTCAGAATTTCCAATCTTTTCCAATTCCCACACGATTCCCTAATTTAGAACAAACTTAGAGAAAATAAAAAGCCTTCCTGCATCTGGGGAAGACTGCCGCCAGCCGTGGAGCATCCTCACTGTGGGATGAAAAATCCTCCCGGGGGCGGTGTGTGCTCCAGCCCGACCCCCAACCCGCTCGTACGTGCTTGTATGGGGTTAAACCTTGGGGGACGATACCCTCGGCGAGGAGTCACAGAGACGGTTAATTAGTGGAAATGCTTTGAGAAACTCTTGGACCCCAGCAGGAAGCCCTGGGAGGAGGGGCGGGTAAGGGAGTTCAAACGGAACAGAGGTGTCAGGCTGCAGAGACGAGCTCCAGAGATTTACCCCTGGGTGACTACCCCTGTCCACCCACTGCCCCCGAGGGTCGGCAGTGTGGATGATCTTAAACCGACGAGCCTGCGGGTACTGCGCGAGCGGACGCGGCGCGGAGCCTCTGATCACGCTAACGTGCAGCAGGCTCCGCGAAGGCCACGATCCGAGTACTGCCAGGTGGGGAGGTCCAGGCCGCTTCTCTTTTTCCTCGTTGCATCCAGACTGGGGTGGACTGGAAATTAAAAAGTGCTTATGCGGCAATAAGCATCAAGAAGCACTTTTATTGACTAGGAAACCGTGAAGAGTTGAGCCACCTGGCCTTTGCGGGCGAAGCAGGCCGGAGCCTTTCCCTGCGCGGGGCGGGCGGTCAAAGCCCGGCAGCCCTAGCTTGGCTCCAGACCGGCTCGGGGTGACATCACCAAACTCCTCCGATCGGCGGGAGGAGGCCCCCGAAATCCCCTAAAAACATAGTGAGTAATCGCAGGCCCCGCCCTCCAGGCGGGGCCCAGACTCGGGAGCGAGCCGAGCTGCCCCGCCAGCCCCCGGAGCGGCCTCCAGGCGAGCTGCCTGTCGGTGCCCGGCGTGGCGCGCACTAGCTCCGGGTCGCCGGCAGCGGCGGCGCAAGCAGGCTCTCCACCCTGCACACGGCCTGTCTGTCCTCCGCGCGGCGCGCGTTCGCCCCTGAATCTCTCCCAGTGGCGGCGGCACCCGCGGCGCAGACGAGGGCGACGGAGACGCATTGCGCAGGCGCGATCGGATTCCCGGCAGTGACGCGGCGGCGGGCGCGCGCGGCGCATTTCCGCCTCTGGCGAATGGCTCGACAGTAGCGCGCGCCGCGGGCCCAGCTGCGACCCCGGCCCCGCCCCCGGGACCCCGGCCATGGACGGTGAGGGCGCCCCCTGACCCCGCGGGATGGCGGCGCTGGGGCCGCGGGGACCGCGGCGGGAGGCCCCTCTCCGCCTTCTGACCCTTCGTACGCCGATGGGCGCTGCGCAGGGAGCGGCCGGCCGGATGGTGGCGCGGGGCGGGGCGGGCATCGGGGGGTCTGACTCAGTTTCCCCCTGGGTGTGGGGTGTTGGGGGGAGCGTTGACTCAGTTTCCCCCCGGGACCCGGGGTGGGGGGGCTTGGGCAGTTCCAACTTAGTTTCCTTGTTAGAGGAGAATGTATCTGACTCAGTTTCCTCTAGGGATAGTGGGGGTGCCCTCCCTTAGTGTAACTTAAAACAGAAAAGGCCGTGACTCAGTTTCCCCTGGTGGAGGGAGGCGGCCATCCCTGGTTTCCCTCAGGAAAAGGGTGCTTCTGGCTCCATTACCCACGCCCCTAGTTTCCCTGAAGGTTCCAGGTAGCAGGCCCTGACTGTCCCAGAGAAGGAGCCTGGCTCCCTCTCACCTCAGGGAAGCGGGCCTTCCCTGATGAGGACAGGATGTGGGCTCCTGCTGACCCTTGTCTCCCTCTCCTTTCAGACCTCTTCCCCCTCATCTTCCCTGCAGGTAAGTGGACCATCCTTTCTCAATGGGTCGGGAGGAGCTCCCCAGGGTCAGGAGCGATGGGGTCAGCCGGCTGATGGGCCTGGCCCGCATGTCCCCTGCAGAGCCGGCGCAGGCCTCTGGCCCCTATGTGGAGATCATCGAGCAGCCCAAGCAGCGGGGCATGCGCTTCCGCTACAAGTGTGAGGGCCGCTCAGCTGGCAGCATCCCTGGAGAGAGGAGCACGGACACCACCAAGACCCACCCCACTATCAAGGTCAGCAGAGCCCCAGGGCGGGGGACCCAGAGTCAATAAGGCTGGGACTTGCTTTCAGCCCCCACCCCACCCCCCCATCCTGAAATCTGTGTCTGGGAGTTGGGTCTGGAATTCCAGCCCTCTAGGGTGCTCTCTGTACTTTGGACAGATCAATGGCTACACGGGGCCAGGGACAGTCCGCATCTCCCTGGTCACCAAGGACCCCCCTCACCGGCCTCACCCCCACGAGCTAGTGGGGAAAGACTGCCGGGATGGCTTCTATGAGGCTGAGCTCTGCCCGGACCGCTGCATCCACAGGTGAGCTTCTTAGGGGTGGCAGGGGGTGGTGGAAGGTGGTGATGAGATGGGAATCGGAAAAGCAGGCAGTTACATTGCTGTTACAATGTTAATCGTTTCTGGACAGAGGGCAGAATTCCTCACTGCTTGCTCCCTCTCCAGCTTTGAAAGCTGATTCTTTTGTTTTGAAGTTGTGTGTCTCCTCTCTCTAGTGGATAGGAGGAGCTCCATGTGAGCTCTGTGGCAAAGGTGTGGGTCCCTAATCACCTCTGAACCCCTGACTCCTGTGGCTGGAGTGTCACATCTCTTCTAGTCAGAATGAAAGCCATTGAACCAACGGTCTTCCCTGAAGCTTATGTACTGGTTGACAGAGGCAGACCGTAAATAAATGTACAAATAACTGAACAAGATACTGTTAGAAAGTCATCATTTCAGTGATGAAAATGAAGCAGTAACAGATTGGAAGAATAGCCTGAGGTGGGGGAGGTGAAGGAGCTGGTCCCATTCCTTTGCACTGGGAGGTCAGAAAGGCTTCTTGAAAGTAAGACCTAAATGTGAGAAAGTAGAGAAGCACAGAAGGGACATGCCCAGCAGAATGAACAGGTGCAAAAGGCTTTGAAATACGAACGAGTGTCATGTCTTTGGAGGGGGTAAAAGAAAGCCCTGGGGCAGAGCGTAGGGAGCTGGCAGGGACTGTGGCTGGGGCCAGGTGGCAGGGCACAGGGCCTTGTCAGCCAAAGTAAGGAGTGGCTTTCACCGTGGCACAGTTGGGTGGGGTGGCATTCAAGGGGGTTAAGAATGGAATGATCACCTGGTGAGTGGGTGGGGGATAAGGGGCAGAATGGGCAAGGCAGGAGGGCCCAGGCTCTGCTGGAGACAGTGGAGCTTATGCCTGGGGGGCCTCAGCTTTCAGAACCTGGGGATCCAGTGTGTAAAGAAGCGGGACCTGGAGCAGGCCATCAGCCAGCGCATCCAGACCAACAACAACCCCTTCCAAGGTGAGGGCGGCGACGGCGGAGGCCTGGGCCTGCCTGGAGCACCTCCAGCTGCTGTACGCTTCTGAGGCCACCTTCCCCTCACGTGTCCCTCACCGGCCAAGACGCGGTGCCCGTTCAGTACATACACCCGTTCAGTACATTTTACCATTGGAGAAACAGACAGAGAGCGGGGACATAGGGGACAGGACATCCAGGGTCACAGGTGGAGTCAGTGATGGGTGTAGAACCTTCCCACCGCCCTCCTCTAGGACTCCTGCTATTTCACACACCTTCCAACAGCCCTCCCAGCCCAGAGCTACCCGCACACCCCGCTCCACCCCAGCTCCATCCCCGGCCCCGGCCCCGGCTCTCCTGACCATCGATTTTTCTGACAGTTCCCATAGAAGAGCAGCGCGGGGACTACGACCTGAATGCCGTCCGGCTCTGCTTCCAGGTGACAGTGCGGGACCCGGCAGGCAGGCCCCTCCGCCTGGCGCCTGTCCTCTCTCACCCCATCTTTGACAACCGTGAGTGGTCAGGGAGCCGCAGGAGGGGGAGAGGGGTGGGCCTGTGAGGAGGAAGGGAGAGGTGGGGAGGCGTGACCTCCAAGAGTCGCTCTGACTTCATCCAGTCGTCCAGCACATCAGTTATCCCCTCTGTGCCCAGCGCTGTGCTGCCCAAAAAGACGAGGCAAAGGAGACGCAGAGCTGCCCTTGAGGTGCAGCGTCCAGGCTGGCAGGGAGTCAGATGGGAGACAGGCATTTCCAGCCCATGACGAGAGGTTGGTGTGCCCAGAACTGTACTGATGACTCCAGGAAATGAACTTCCAGGAACGAGATAATGTTAGAAACTAAGAATTCAATGAGGAAAGCTCACAGGAAGTTTACAGATGGGATTGGGCTGACATTGGTCAACTGCAGTTTTAAAGTAGTCAGTAGGATACGTGAAAATAAAAAGGCTTTGGAGCCCCAAGGCCGGAAAACCAGGATGAACCAGTGTGTGGGGGGGTGGGGGGCTCAGGAGGGAAGGATTCATTGCCAAGGCGGGTATGAATGGGTCTTGAATACTGCTTGGGTCAGGTGGAGAAACAGCAGTTGTGATCGCTTTGGTTCTCATAGGACTGTATGCTTTGTGAGGGCAGAGATGTTTACCTTTTGTGTGTGGTTATGTTCTTCAGGCCTAGAGCAGAGCTGGGCACGGAATAGGTACCGGTAGATAAAGAGTTGCTGAATTGGTTGGTGTGAGGCGCCAATGGGAATGGTTGAACCTTGGCTGCAGAGGTGTAGTCAGCAAACTCTGGACAACCTTGACCCTAGGCTGGGCAGGAGCCTTCTTTTCCTGCAGGTCAGCCCGGGAGACCACTGGTGATTTAGAGATTCCTTCCTTATTCCCATACCCTCAGGCGCCCCCAACACCGCCGAGCTCAAGATCTGCCGGGTGAATCGGAACTCTGGGAGCTGCCTTGGCGGGGATGAGATCTTCCTGCTGTGTGACAAGGTGCAGAAAGGTACACAGCCAGAACGAGGGCTGGACCCAGGAGCAGGAGGCGAGGGGCAAGGCTAAGCAGACACACTAAGTATTAGGGAGCTGGTTTAAGCACTGTCCCCAACTCCTTGGGGACAGCAGGGCCATGCATCTCTAGAGGCAAGTATCGGCCACTGCAGGGGGCGGTGGGCTGGGGGAGCTGAGCACCCATGCGGCCGCCCTGTCTCCTGCAGAGGACATCGAGGTGTATTTCACGGGACCAGGCTGGGAGGCCCGAGGCTCTTTTTCACAAGCTGACGTGCACCGGCAAGTGGCCATCGTGTTCCGGACGCCGCCCTACGCGGACCCCGGCCTGCAGGCCCCTGTGCGCGTCTCCATGCAGCTGCGGCGGCCTTCCGATCGGGAGCTCAGTGAGCCCATGGAATTCCAGTACTTGCCAGACACAGGTACCCAGCTGGGCAGGGCAGCAGTAGGGCTGTGGGTTCCAGCCAGTGGGAGTGAGGCTGGGCTGGATGCCACAGCTGTAGGTGAAGGTCAGAAGCTGGGGTTGGGCAGAGATTTCCATAATAATCAGAGTCTTCTCACCTCATTTAATAGTGATGCCCAAGACTTACTGAGCTCTTGTGACGTGTGGCCCTATTCCAGGCATATCAGTGAATTACCTGATTTTATTCTCTCATGAACCTTTTGAGGTGGGAGATAGCATCTAACTTGCCTGAGGTCACATAGCTAGTGAGTTATAGACCCAGACCTCATTTGAACCCAGGCCGTCTGGCTCCAGGGACCTGTTGCCGCACTGTATCTGTACTTATCACCACCACACAGCCATGGTGTGGTCAGGGCTTTCGGGCATCTGCTCAAATAGGAACAGCCAAAATGATCCTTTATCTGAAGCCTGTCATCCAGCCTGAAAGTGTGTCCTGCCCTGGGACCTGTCTAACAGTCTGGAAAACAAGGCCTGAAACGGCCATCAGTTCATTCCACCAGATGAGGACTGAGTGTCCACTTGGCACCAGGCTCTGCGCCAGGTATTCTCAATCCAAAGATGGATAAGACACGTTCCCTGCCCTTTGGGAGCTCGGTCACATGAGGAAGAGACACATGCAAAGCAGAGCCTACGTCACAGAATGACGAAGCAGCGAGGTGTGTGCAGAATACTGTGGGAACTGGAACCGGCTGCATGGAGGAGGTAGCATTTAGGTTGGAGAAAGACCCAGAAGCGCGTTCTCTAGGCGGGTGGAGTGGAAGGGCAGGGAGCGGGCACAGCACGTTTGGGGACAGCTTTGTGGCAGGAGTTCACATCGTCGGGCAGTGAGCAGGCCCCGGCAGAAGGACCTTGAAGGCTGGACTCGTGTTCATCTGGGGTCACATCCTAAGGCCTTGGGAGCCACCAAAGGTTTCTGAACAGAGAAGTGATGTGAGCAGGTCTGGAAGCAGCCGGCAGAGGATCTGAGACGGGGGACACAAGGTGGGGAGGTTTTGGAAGATGTTCCAGTCGTTCTGGGAGAGAGGGTGCTGTATGAACCTCACAGACGGAACGCACGAGACCGTCTCACCCACCGCTGGCCTCCTCCGAGACCCTGAGCCCTACAGGCCCTTTGTGTCCTCCTGGGGACCTGTGCTCTAGCTGCTGCCTGTGCTCGGAATGCTTGGCCCCCAGATCTTCACGTGGTGGGCTCACACCAGTGCTTCCCTGGACCCCTAAACTAGATTCCTTGACCTTACTTGGGTGCTGTTACGTCACCCTGGGCCGCCACCTCAGAGCTCCTGTCACTTGTGTCAGTGCCCCTCTGTCACTTGGATGTCACAGCTTTGGCGAAGAGGAACCTTGTCTGCTTACTCAGGGCCATACTTCCCGTGGCTCGAATGGAGCCTGGCACGCAAGTGCTTGGTGAATGTGTGTCTAGAGGGTGAATGGTGGGGTGTGAGAAAGAGGAAGCTGCTGAGGATGTGTCCAAGGTTTGGGAACAGGGCAAAAGAGGTAGGGCGGGAACACCGAAGGGGAGAGAACCAGGGTCAGGTGTTTGAGGTGAGACGGTGAGGTTCGCTTTGGGCTCTTGATGTTGAGTGCTTTGGGCTTATCCAAGTGCTACAGTAGTTAGAGAGTTTGGAAAGCTCCAGACTAAACTTGGAAACCATCAGACAGAAGGTTAAGAGTCTGTTGAAGTCTTAAGCCAGCCTGTCGTGCCTGGGCTGCCCCAGAGCGCAGAGCGCACAGCACCAGGCCTGGTCAGGGCTGGACAGGAGCAGGGCCGTCAGTGGTGCAGGTGAGAGAAGCCTGAGGGGGGCCCTGCGACGGCTCCTGGCCCCTGACTTGGGGTCACCTGTGTCGCCTTTGGAGGGCAGATTCAGCTAACGGAGGTCTCCTCAAAAAAGTCATGGCGTTCTTTTAATTGTGGAGTGTCACAGAGTTGTGCTGCTCTTCTCATCGGCTGAGATTTAGAGAAAGGGTCTTGGAAAAGCTTGTCCTCTCGCCTACCTCCCGAGGGTCCTTTGGGAACTTTGGGGGTCCTACTGGTACAAGCAGGACCCACTTCCCTCCGTTACTTTCTCAGACGATCGTCACCGGATTGAGGAGAAGCGCAAAAGGACGTACGAGACCTTCAAGAGCATCATGAAAAAGAGCCCTTTCAATGGTAAGAGGGGGCGGCGGGAGAATCAGAGAGCAGTGGGTAGGGAGGGGACCCTAGACACCAAGAACTGACCTAGCCTTCACCCCACAGGACCCACCGACCCCCGGCCTCCAACCCGGCGCATCGCTGTGCCTAACCGCGGCTCAGCCTCCATCCCCAAGCCAGGTGAGGATTTCCTTTAGGTCATCACACCGGAACTGTAGGCTCAAATCTGTTCCACCCATGGCTTCGACACCTCTTGGAGGGAGTCGAGCAGTCTCACCAGCAGGTGTCTGAAACCTGCACTCTGTTGGGCTCCTGTTTCTCAGGGCCTGAGCCTTGGTGGCCTAAAATCAGAGCCAGCTGGGAAGCGGTGAAGATGCTGATTCCCGGGCCCCTTACAGACCTGGGGAATCAGAGGCTTGGGAGGTGTGTCCCAGGAACCAGCACCCTCCTGGGGATGAGAACCCCTGTGGTGTCGGTTAAACCCACATTGAATGCCTTGAGATGCAGAAGTTTCAAAAATGCAGTCTCTGCTCTCAGTTCTCCATTGAAGTGGGGCAACCAAACAGTCCCCTCTGAAGTAGCAAAACAGCAACCTGTAATGCATGTGCTGCTATGTCTCAGAGGAGGAGGAAGAGGCACTGCTCCCTGCTGGCTGCTCGGGCACAAGGTTGTGCCCGTTCTGAAAGCATCCTTTCTTCTGAAGGCTGTGAGAGCTTTGTGGGCCGGGGTAGACAGGCAGGGCTCCACGGAGGTGAGCCTGGAACTGGGCCCTACAGGGGAGGCCAGATTGGCTAAGAAGAGGGAGTAGGTTGCCGGCGGTGACACCACAGGGAAGGGCTGAGCCTCAGCACTCGAGGCAGCGGCTGGGGCACAGAGGATGGGGGGCGAGGCTTTCTCTGACCCCTGCCTCTCTGTTTCTCTTCTCCAGCTCCCCAGCCCTATTCCTTTACGCCATCTCTCAGCACCATCAACTTTGAGGAGTTTTCCCCCATGGTCTTTCCTTCTGGGCAGATCCCAAGCCAGACCTCGGCCTTGGCACCAGCCCCCACCCCGGTCCTGACCCAGACCCAAGTCCTGGCCCCAGCCCCGGCCCCAGCCCCAGGCATGGCATCAACCCTGGCCCAGGCCCTAGCCCCAGGCCTGGCTCAGGCTGTGACCCCGCCTGCCCCCAGGACCAACCAGACCGGGGAAGGGACACTGACAGAGGCCCTGCTGCAGCTGCAGTTTGATACCGATGAAGACCTGGGGGCTCTGCTTGGCAACAACACTGACCCTGCCGTGTTCACAGACCTGGCATCTGTCGACAACTCTGAGTTTCAGCAGTTGCTGAACCAGGGTGTACCCATGGGCCCCCACACAACTGAGCCCATGCTGATGGAGTACCCTGAGGCTATAACTCGCCTGGTGACAGGGTCCCAAAGGCCCCCTGACCCAGCTCCCACTCCCCTGGGGCCCCCTGGGCTCACCAATGGCCTCCTCTCGGGGGATGAAGACTTCTCCTCCATCGCGGATGTGGACTTCTCAGCCCTTCTGAGTCAGATCAGCTCCTAAAGGGGTGACACCTGCCCTGCCCAGCGCAGTGGGTTAGCAAGGGATTGAAGCCCTCCCAAAGCACACACTGATGGATTCTGGGAGGGTGGGCTCCAGTTGCCCCCAGCTGCCTTGGGTGATGTCTTCCTGGGGAGGGGGGGTGCATTTTATTCTTTTATTCACAGTATCTCTCTCTCTTTTTGGAGGTGCTTAAGCAGAAGCATTAACTTCTCTGGAAAGGGGAGAGCTGGGAAGAGCTCTTCCATCCCTTATCCTGATGTTCGGCTCCAGGCTCTACAGAAAATTCTGGGGTCCCCCAACCTCACCCTTCAGCATCTAGTACTCTCCTAGAGAGATGGGCAGGCTGGAGCTATGGCCTTGGAGGCCACAAAGCCTTATTACAAGTGTCTTCCTCAAATCATAGATTCATTTATACCTTCAGGCAAAATAATCCCCATTATGCGCCCCTCTCTGGTGCGGCATTCTTTGTGCCTAACTACCAGCCTTTGAGGGCCTGGCCTTCCCCGCCCGCGGAGCTCTCTGCCAGCTCTTCCCTTGCTGGGCTGTGGTTGGAGGGGACTGGTGGGGCAGTATTGGCCTTCTCCAGGATCCAGGGAGGTTCTCTGAGACTGCTCTGTTCTCCTTTTCTCAAGTGCCTTAATGGTAGGGCAAGCTGTTCAGAGTCGGGGAGAGCAGGCTGGCTGCTCTCCAGTCAAGAGGCTCAGTTTTTACTGAAGAATCAAACCATTTATAGACTATTGCTTTTTCTACTCTGAACTAATAAATTTGTTGCCATGCTGGCTAGAGATTGGTCTTCTTTGAGCACACTCTTTCCTGGTCATTTCAGGCTGGATGTTGGTGATACAGAGTTGGAGGGACACGTTTGAGAATACATTGCCACTGGGGAGCTTGCAGTCCACGGACACCTGTGGACACTCCTAGCTACCAGCCAGTGAATGAAAGCAGGCGGCTGTGTGGGGGCGAGGGGAAGTCCTAGCCTAGCGAGAGCCCGGTTGTACCCAGGAGTTGTGGGGAGGGAGCATTTTCAGGAAGGGCTTCACAAAGGCCATGCTAGCTTCAGGTCTATACAGAGGGGCTAGCCAGCATTTATAGGTAAGCGGGGTAAGAGACGATGTTGGAAAGATTCGATGGGTCAGTCTGTAAAAGATGAAGAGGCTCGGCTAAGAGGTTTGGATTTCACCTGGGAGGTGCCAGGTGAAGGTCTGTCCTTTCATACCCTGCCCTGGGAGGACCAAGGAAATCTTAAATCCGAAGCCGCCTCCTCTCCACCACCGCGCACGGCCCAGGAGTCCTGAACAAAAACCAAGCCATGGCCCAAGGGCTAGAGCCGGACATCCTTCCGTTTTGTCCCGACGCACGCGCAGTAAAGCAGTCAGCCACCGGCCCTAGATAAGCGAGGGCCTGCCTTCCCGAGTGCGCAAGCGCACAGATAGCTTTCTACAACAGGGCGGCCAGGCAGTGCGCTTCGGAAAAAGCCCATCCTGAGGCCGATGGCGTCGCAGGGTTGCGGGAGGGTGAAGGCAGGAGCACTCAGGTATCAGTGAGACGTTGCTGCAAATCTAGCGAGTCCCCTGGGAACACAGGAGGCCCAGGGTGCAGGTTCCGATGGCGTCTACGAGAAAAGATGCCAGCTGGCGGCGGAATGTTGGGGAACCGGAAAGCATCTAGCGACTCGTGCTGCTCTGCGGAAAGCATCTAGCGACTCGTGCTGCTCTGCGGCGTTTCTGTCGGGGGGCGGGGTCTGAAGCAGGTGTGCCACCCTGGGGCCTGGCCCAGCCGTACTAACGCCCGAGGGGCGGGACCCAAGAGCCGTGGCCGGGTCAGGACCCCGGCCGGAGTGCGTGCGGAGGTGAGGTTTGCAGCTGCTGCGCTGCGGGCGGGGCCAGGGCGAGCGCCGGGAAGGACCTGGCGGGGTGGTAAAACTCCTCACCGGAGTAAACTGATGGCCGAAACTGCCCGCAGTGTCGCCAGCCTGAGCCCCGGAGGGAATTAGTGAGTTCGGGTCCTCCACCTCAGGCTGTGCCTCGCTCTTCTCGGCTTCCCCAGTGTCCTGAAGTGACCTCCCGCGCTCCCCCGAAAGCCCTCTCCTGGCCCTTCCCACACTCCCTGAGTGACCTCATCATGACCATGGCTCACCAGTCCAAAATCCTTGTCTCCAGCTCAGACTTCTCTCTCCTGTGCGCCCGCACTCTGGACATCTCACCCTGACATCCCTCAGGTCTTTCAAAATCTCGGTGCTCCAAGGGACCCTAGCCATCCCTGGCCTGCCCTTTCCCCGCAGTCATGGCCTTACCAGCCTCCAGGGCTCCTGTCGGAAACGGCCACCACCGTGGATTCTGCACCTTCTCCCCTAGCAACTTGAGTTCACTTCCTCACTTGGTCCTGGCAGCTGTGCCCGGTTATCCCCACCCCCACGGCCATTCCTTAGTTTAAGCAACCACCTTGCCCACTGGGGCTGCAACTACAGCCACCTCCCTGGCCATATCTTCCCTGTAGGGCTCTGACACCCACATCTCATCACCCTCCTTTTGAACATCTACCCACCACATCACCAGACCCCCGTTTTCTGCAGACTCACAGCCAGAGAGTAACCAGAGCCTTCCACCCTGCCTGTGAGGGATCCTCACTACAGTCCACCAGGTGAGAGCTGGGACCCAGTGCTGGGAACCCCAGTGCCCCCATTCACAGCCCTTTCTGATTCAGCTCCATCCTCCTCTACCCTGGGTCCCTGCAAAAGCCAATTCCAGTCCAGTAGGCCCCCAACTGGTCCTACCCAGGATACCCTTAACTTCTCTATCTTGTGAACAGGACAGTAAACCTCTGCAACTCACATTACCTCCTCCTGATCCCGACCCTGTTTCTCATAGCCTGGCTCATCCTGCCAAAGCCTAAGTCGGTGGCTTGGGTCTCAGCAGGGCTGGACAAGGCATGTGATGCTGGGCAAGTCAGTGCCCTGTCTGGGCCTCAGGTCCTGAAAACAGAGTTTAGACACAATCCAAATTTGGACCCGCTGATGGACCTGCTACTCATGGGAAAGAGCCCAGCCTGGTGAGGAACAAGGGGTCAGACGCTGGTGAGGAGGAAAGTGAGTTGGAGACATGGAAACATCTCCCAGGCAGCTAAGGCAGAGAAGCTCCTACCTCTGGAACTGGGCCCTGCAAGATCTGGCCAGGTGACAGGAGTGCCAGGCTTGGGGGCTCAGTGTCTGCAGAGAGGAGAGGACTTCCTGTACCGGGGTCAGGGCCTTTAAAGGGGGGCGTGGCCAGCACCTTCCCTCCCCTGCCCAGCAGGTCCACTCTCTGCCTCTGATCTCAGCCCCTTGGGTTTGGTTGCAGGGAAAGGGCCTGGCTCCTACAGTTAAGCAGAATCGGTACAGAGTGTGGCGACTTGCTTCCCAACAGACCAAATAAATGTTTGTGGGACAGAAAACAAGGAATGGCCTAGCCTCAGAGAACCCCCCAGTTTGTGGCAGCCCAACTCTGAACCAGTGTCCCCAGGGCTTCCCTAACCAGTCCCGGGAGCTTGGCCGGAGCCTATGGGAGCAAAACCCCTTCCCCCATCACGTCGTGCACACATGTGTAGACACAAAGAGCAGTGGCTTCTTTATTCCCTGAAGTCCCCTTTTCTCCACAGAATATTTACAGATGGGTGGGGTGAGGGCAACTGTGTCACCGAATAATGGGCCGGGGAGTGGGGCAGTGCTAAGACGCGCCTCGCGCAGGGAGCGTTCCTGAGGAGTTTGTGCGGCCCAGGGGCCCTGAGCAGCCGGGCAGTTCCAGCAAATGGGCAGCCAGGCTGAGGCCCGCCTGACGGCTCAGGCCAGGTCGGTGGCCAGGGAGCCCAGCTGCTTGGAGGCCAAGAGCAGGCGGGTGGCCGCACTCTCAGACTCGGCCTGCAGCCGCCGGTTGTTGTGCCGCAGGCTCCGCACCTCCTCCTCCAGGGCCGCCCTGTCTGCCTTCTCCTGCGGGGGCGAGAGTGGGGGGAGGCAGGAGTCAGGGTGGCTGGGCCCCCAGCCCCGCTCCCAGGGCACCCGTGAGTCCCCGCGACCCGCGGCCGCCGTGTCACCTTCTGCAGGTCGTCCTGCAGCTTCCTGAGCATGGACTCCAGGTGAGAGACCTTCTCGGACAGGCTGCTGGGTTCTGGCCTGGGGACATGGAAGTCAGGACTCAGGGGGACCGGGGCTGGGGGCGGCACCACGGGCTGGTACCCAGACCCACCCGTGTGAGAGGGGCCCAACCCCCATCTTCTGACTCAGGTGTACAGAGCTTCCCTCTACTGCGTGGGCATGAACACCGGGCACAGGGTGAGGGTAAGTCGGTGGAAGGCTTACTCAGCATCAGACTTCGGAGTTCCCTTGGCATCTCCACTCTCGAGGATGGGCTGTCCTGTGGGAACAGAGGGACCGTCCGGGCACGTAAAGGGAGAGAGCCCCACTCTGGCTCCCGCACCCCTGATTCCCACCCCCTACCCCCGGAGCACCCTGGTGGCCTCACCCTCCCGGGAGAGCGACTCCAGGATGGTGTTGCAAGTGGAGGCGATCTCCGAGATGGACTGCCACTCGTCTTCCAGGGTCTCGCTGCCCGCCTCAGACATGACTGTGGGCAGCGAGGCTGGGCTCAGCCAGGGAAGCGCAGGCCAGGCCCCCTCCCACTCTGCTCCTAGACCCCCACACCACCCTTGCTCCAGACTCACTTTTGCTGATAGAGTTCCTCAGAGACAAGGTTCGTGGCAAAAAGGAGGCCCTCAGCTCAGGGGCCGGTTCGTCCTTGTCCTCAAAGCCACCGGGGCTGCCTGGCCCGTCCTGGGGGGCGGAAGTGGGTATAGATGGGGGATGCCCATCATGACCACTGTGCCCACCCCTGCTTGTGGGGCTCCAGAGCCTTGCTTCTGCTCACCTGAGTCGGGGGTGTCTCCCTACCCTCACTGGGTGCTGCCGGCTTGGCTGTGGTGGCGAGGAGGAGGTCTGGGGTGGTGTTGGGCAGGACTGGGGCCTCATCGGACAGGGAGCTGCGAGGGCAGGGACGGCTCAGCACTGGGAGCTGTGCCCGCCTGTGGCCCCTGCTTGCAGAGGCCTCCTGGGGTGCAGGAGAGGGGAGGCCGAGGGGGTACCTGCTGGGTGACGGCGGGTTCTGGCTGTGCAGGAACTCGGTCCTCTCCTCCACCAGGTCCCCAGGCCCTGGAGGACCACCGCTGTCATTCAGGCACACTTGCAGCAGCTGCTTCGTGTCGGGCAGTAGGGCCTCGGCGGGGGCCTCATCCTGCACCGGCTCTGCAGCCCCCCGCCGGCTAGGCTCCTGCAGAGACAGTGTGTACAGCTCCGAGAAGCTCCTGCGGGGGGGAAGAGGGGGTCAGGCGGAGTGTCCAGCACCACCAGCCCCACTCCCAGCTGTGCCGGAGACTCGCTTCCAGGAGGAGAGCACGCCCAGCTGCCTAACAACAGTGAAAGCAGCCTGCCTGGCTGCTGGCCATTGTTCCCGCGGGCATGTGTGTGCGTGTGTGCTCAGTCACTTCAGTCATGTCTGCCTCTTTGTGACCCCATGGGCTGTAGCCCACCAGGTTCCTCTGTCAATGGGACCTCAGTTCAAATCACAGGGCTGCCCGCGTGTATCCTGAGCAAATCACTCTGTATGTCAACTTCTCCAACCATGAAATGGAGATGATTCTACTGATCTCCTGGCTTGCTGTGAAGGTTTAAATAACGTGGGAAAACCACTCAGCGTAGAGATCCACAAAGTACTGCCTGGGCACAAATCCAGCCTCTTGGCTTTTTTTCTGTTTTAGCAGATGTGCCTGTTTCTGGAGTACTGAATACTAAGGATAGGTTTTTACAATCTTAAATGGTTAGGGGAAAAAAAACACAAAAAGAATGTATCAATGGCATGTTAAAGTCATATCAAATTCAAACGTCAGAGTCCACACTCATCATTTACGTGACATCTGTGGATGCTTCTGAGCACCTGTGAGAGAGTTGAGCACCTGCAGCAGGGACCAGATAGCCCAGAAAACCTGAAATATTTTCCGTCTCTCTCTTTACAGGAGAAGCTAGCATGTCTCTACTTTAAAGTAGCAGATAGTCAGTCAATAGTATGTGTGAGGGTGTCTTTGAGAAAGCTAGGCGGGGCTGCAGTACGATCTTTCCCGCAGTGAAGACAGTGCTTAGTTGGCTTCCTTCTACCCATAAGGAACGTGCCGTTCAGAGAAATTAAATAAGGGACGTGGGGTTCTCTAAGGGAAAAGCCTCCACGCAAGGTTCCTGTCGCCAGTGGGACACAGTAAGCATAAGCTAAGCAACGCGGTGGCCAAGCTGCCCGGTCCTCCCACCGCCCTGAGTCCCGGCACCCTGACCTGCGGGGCCGGCCGCTGTCGTCGGGGGGCAGGACGGTGACGCAGACCTTGGGCGCCGAGCGCAGCAGCTGGGCAGCGGCCTCGGGGCCGAGGCTGGGCAGCGTCTGGCCGCACACGCGCAGCAGGCGCGCCCCAGGCCGCAGCCCCGTTGTCTCGGCGAACGTGAAGCGCTCCACGTGCGTGATGAAGCCGGCGGCGTCCACCTCGAAGCCCAGGCGGCCTTGGCCGTCGCGGGGCAGCGCCAGCTCGCGGGTCTCGCAGCCCCGACTCACCAGCTGGGGCGGGGCGGGGCGTGAGCGGCGCTGCGCGCGGCCCCAGCGCCAGCCCCGGGACGTCCCAGGTCACACGGACCCTTTCCCACCCCCACCCCCCGGGAAGGGCATTAGCAACCACCCCGCGGAAGAGGGCTTGGGGACCCGCAGTTACAGCTCTGCCAGGCTCCGGGACTGGGTGTGCCCCGGCCACTCTGACCCTCCCTTTCGCAGGAGAGGCGGCGGAAACGAGGGGTCCCAAAGCAGGCTCCTCCCTGCCGCGCCCCAAACTTAATCCCGCGCCTCACCTGCAGGCGCGCCACGACCTCGCCAACGGCTTGGCCAGGGGGCCCGTCGAACCGCAGCGTGATCGCCTCCCCGCGGCCGTAGTACAGGTCAAGCCGCTGCTCGGAGAAGGTCCAGGCCAGCACGTCGCGACATGAGCAGTTGAAGACTACCCGGCCATCGCGCGGCGCCACCAACACCAGCGCCTCGGCCGAGATGCCCAGCAGGCAGGGCACCTCGGCGCCGTCGGAACTGCCTGCCTCGGCTCCGGCCGCGCCCCGCGCCCCAGGCGCCGCGCGCACGCCCCACACCAGCGCGCCTGCCGCCTGCAGCTCAGCGCCTGGGCCCCGGGGGGCTGCCCGCCGTCTCCCGCCCAGGGAAGGCAGGCCAAAGCGCGACGCAGAGTCCAGCGACGTGGTGGTCACCTCGTTGGTGGCCAGGTCCTGCAGGTACTGCTGGCGTGTGCGCGTGGCCATGGCGTGGAACTGGCGTGCGTGGCCCGCCGCCTGTTCGCCATTGAGCGCCTTGGCCAGCAGGAGGGCCCGGAAGTCAGCGTTGGCCGCGAAGGGACCTCCGCCAGGCGGCAGAGCTGGCCCGAAGGCCGGCGTGTCCTGGGTGCGGCTCACGGCCACCCTATGGCGAGGGAGGCCGTAGTCAGGGGTAAAAGGAAGGTCCAAGAAGAGGCACCTTTGGCAGAACTGGAGCCCTGGGGTGCCCACCTGTAGGAGGTGTGCGGAGTGCAGGGCGCCTCCGCCCGCACCACTAGGAATATGTGCTGGAAGTGTGAGCGGATGGTGGTGGGGCAGAAGGGCTTGCTGCCCGGTTCCTGGAACACGATGGTCACAATGTCGTTGCCGATGTGGCGCTTCCGCAGGAGCTGGGGGTCAGGAGGAGGGGCATGTGAACAGGGCTTCCCCATGTCCCTGCTCATTCAAGCCAGGCAGCGCCTGGGCACCCGTGGCCCCCACCGGCCCCCCAGTGCAGGCCTGGGGTGTCTGTCTTTGGGGAGTCACACTAGCTGGGAGGGAGAAGCTGGGGGTCAGCAGAGCTCAGGCCAAGGTCCCCGCAGCACCCCTCCCTAGTTCCCCAGAGACCCCGTCACACCTGCTGCTGGTTATTGGGGGTGTACGGCAGCATCGTGGATACGTGGAACATGATCTCATGGTCCTGGTACGTGGTGTAGAGGGAGTGCGTGCCTGTGGAATCCGCTGTGGCCGGGGAGTTGGGGACACCGCGGGAAAGCAAGGGGAATCTGGGTGGCTTGGACCTGCCGTCCCTGCCCACAGGCTGGAGCCTCTGTCCTCCCCAGCCAGCAGGTGGACAACTCCTTCCCACCACCAGCCAAGGTCTAGGCCACGGGCTCCAAGGGCCTCAGCCTTGACTGCTCCCCTTTCCCCTCCCCCTGGGGTTGGGATGCTGAAACAGAATGAAGACAGAAATGAGAAACGATCTGCTAAGAGAGGCAGGGGCGGATGTCCCAGGAGAGGACAGATGTTGGCTTAGGCACCAGCATGTGCGGAGCAGCTGAGAGAGGAAGGCAGGAGGTCACCTCCCAGGAACCCCGGGACCTTTCCAACACAACAGGCTGGGGCTGGGCTAGGGCTGTGTTTGGTGGGAGGAGGTGGTGCCCACAAACCCCCATGGCCCAGCTCCGGCAGTAGGGCACCAGGGCTTTGGGGGACAGTCCCAGCCCCTCCTCCCAGCCTTCGCAACCCCCGATGCACGTCCTTAGCCTACCCGGAGAACTCTCCACCCCCGGCCCCAGCCCTAGGACAAGATGGGACAGAAAAGTGAGCAGGCAGCTAGTTCTTGGCAAGGCAGCCTGCCCTTCAGCACGGGTCTCCGCCCACCCCACCCCACCCCACCCTGACCCCCTGGGCCTCACTTTTGGTGTCCAGCTGGGCCCGGTAGCTCTCAAAGCCTTTGAGCCGCACCACGTCGCCCAGCAGGGTGAGGAACTGCATGAAGGCGGGTCCTGCCTCCTGGTTGTTGTACATCTCCTCCTCTGAGCCCTGGCCCGCCCGGCAGTACAAGATGCCCACCTTGCGCTGGAAGCTCAGCTGCAGAGGGGAGGGCACAGGCGGAAGGCTCAGGTCTCCGTCTCCCAGCAACACCCCGGGGGGCCTGGGGCATGGACGGGACACTGGCCTGGGGATCGGACTGCCTCTGCCCTCTCTAAGCCATGACCCTATCAAGTGGGTTCAGTCTCTCCTGCTCCGGGCGCTCAGGAGGGCAGAGGAGGGCAAGGTGGGAAGGAACAGAGAGGTGGCTGGTTCTCATGGGACCACAGAGGATGTGGTTCACGGAAAGGACCCTGCACAGAAGGTGCTCGATCCCAATCAGCGTCCACACAGTCATCCTCCTTAGCCCAAGGCCAGCCTGTCTTCCCCTCCCTGGAGTCCTAGGCACCTCGACCGCAGCCTCTGGAGCCCCGCACCACCTTTCACCCTTTGCTCCCAGCTCCTCTGGCTCCTTTGCATCTGGGCTTAACTGTGCACAGCTCAGGGCGCCCTGCCACCGTGCCAACGAGCCCAGGGCCCTCCAGCTCCTGCCTCCCTTCTTCACAGTAAGCCTGTCTACACTCACAGTCCCCACTTTCATCCCTCCTGACTCCTAAAGCCCCACACTTCCACCCCAACTTTTAAACCCCGAGCCCCTCTTAACAACCACAGGCATGGCCTCACCCTGGCATGCTCTCACCCTGGTTGGCACTTAGGACAACAGGAACTTCACTTGGCCTGTGACCCCAGGGACCACCCGCTTCGTGTCTGGGCCTCTTCTCCACTCCTGTTCTTTGCCCTCGGTGGCCAAAGCAGCCGTCTCCACGGACAACACCCCCATCTTGGCCTCCAGCGCAGCTCCTTTCCCAGCTGCAGCTGCATGGATGTCCTTCTAGCACCTGGCACCTCACCTCCTCCCTGTGACTCTTCCCTCCCACCCATCCTCCAGGGTCCCTGGCTCCACAAAAATACCACTCTCAGGGGCCAAGAAGGAGGGAATCTCAATACCCCCACCAGCCACTCTGTCCCTGGACTACCGCCTCTTCACCTCTGCCATCGTCACCACCAGGCCTGGCTTGGACAACTGCGACCGCCTTCAGCCTGGCCTCCAGTCCGGCCGCCACACTGCAGCCAGAGGGCTGCTTGACCTCTCAGATCTTCCACAGCTTCACAGCGCCCTCGGGACCAAAGGCCAGCCTTTGCCACCCTGTCCCCACTAGCCCCACTCCAGCCACGCTGAACTGCCCACAGGGTCCTGATGCAACAGTTCTTAGTCTCTAAGCTTCACCCACGTTGTTCCTTCTGCCCAGAACATGCCTGCCCTTCCTGGTTTGAGCTCTTGCATTTCCTCCATGATGCTAACCTCCTGGCCAAGGAAGGTCATCAGCCCCACACTGGTGCCCCACAGAGCCCTCAGCATCCCCCTTTCACTATTATCTTACTCATCATTATCCATGATTCTCTGTGGGTCTCTCCCCCACCCGGCTGTGAGCTACTTGAGGACAGAACCTGGTCTAGACAAGTCTCCAGTATCCAGTCTGGAGCCTGGTACCAAGGGATGAGGAAATGTTTGTTGAGTGACTGACATTGAATGACCAAGGAGGAAAGTCAGGGCCAGTAGGTAGTAACTTTTGGCACAGGGGAGGGAAGGACTTCCAGCTGGCTTGGGTGGGCCCACAGTGGAAGGAGCAAGCAACCCAAACTAGCAGGAGACCCAGCAGGGCCTTGCAGGGCAAACTGACAAAGAATGAGAGGGACTTGCAAGAAGAGGGAGTGGCGATCAGACAGTGCTCCTCAGCTGACAGGCACATGGGAATTATCTCGGGATCTCTTCACGTGCAGGGCCTGAGTCAGTAGATCTGGGTTAGGACCCAGAACCTGCCTTTCTAACAAGCCCCCAGGTGATGTGGATGCTGCTGTTCTTGAGAGGCAAGGTTCCAGATGACCTCTCATGCCCTCCTTTTGAAAAGCTAGCTCTTCTGGGGTCCCTGTCCAGCTCAAGATCAGGGTCAAGGCTGGGTGGCTGGGAGCTGGGCAGACTTGATTCAGACTAGGTTGAGCTCTAGGACGAGGGTGTGCCCTGCCCACTCACCACTTGCTCGTCCAGCGTGAGGTCAAGGCTGGGTGGCTGGGAGCTGGGCAGACTGGGTTCAGACCAGGTCTAGCTCTAGGACAGGAGTGCCCTGCCCACTCACCACTTGCTCGTCCAGCGTGAGCAGCGTGCGAGGCACCTTGGGTGAAGCTGAGCCCAGGCGCAGGCAGGTGGGGCTCAGCCGTGGGGCCACATGCTCTAGAAGCTTCCTCGGGGACAGGCCTCGGGGGGGCCCTGGTGGCAGCGCATCCTCTGAGATGGTGCCTCGGAGGGTCCGGAGCTAAGGACAGGATGTAGGGGCACTCAGGATACATGCAGGCGGCTCCGGAGGCAGTCCGCAGCCTGGCTCCCATGACCCCGGCCCACCTGCGTGGTCCGCACGATGATGCGGTAGCTGTGCAGAGTGCCCCCTCCGCTGCTGTCCTTCTCCTCCCGCCGCAGGCTCACTGCCACCGGGCCCAGGGCCTCATCCAGGCCAAAGAAGTTCTGGTGTTCTGCCAGGAGCAGGAGGCAGATGACCAGCCTCGCCCCTCAGCAGTCCCACACTCGCTCAACCACACCCATCACCAAGTCCCCCCTCCCAGGTCCCATCACACTAGCTCAGATCATCCCCTCCTCAGCCCCGCCCACCTTTTACCAAGCCAAACCCTGACTCCTGTCCGCACCTATTATATGCTTGGGCCCTAAGCCTTGCCCGTATATCTCGCCCCGGATCCAGAGGGCCATGCCTCCCTGCTCCAAAGCCTAGATAGATCCTGCATGGCCTTGCCCAGCATGCCCATATTCTTCCCCAGAATATCCGGGGCTCTCCCGTGTGAACACTGATGATGACAAAGTGCCCAGGTGCAGGGGTTCAGATTTCAGCTCCCAGCAACAGCCCTAGGAAATCCCTCCCCAGCCCAGAGGAGTACGATGAACCCAACAGAGGCAGAGGAACATGTCTGGGTGTGAGGGGAGGCCTGGCTTGGCTGCAAGGAGGTGGTTACAGCGGGGCAGCCTTGACCCAGAGACAGAGCCTGACGCTTTACATAGCCAGGGACTCGACAGAAAGGACAGCGCGCTGCAGGTGACCCTTACCTTTGCCATAGAAGTACTTGCGGTAGTAGCCGGCGCCGAGGTCTGCGTGCTCCAGGCTGTAGGCGGAGGTCCGGTTCTGCGGCTCCTCCAAGACGGACACGGCCGCGTTGGGCAGTGACGGGGGCACAGGTGGAGACACTGGTCCCCCCAGGCCCAGCTCGCCTTCGCCCCCGAGCTCGCTCACAAAGCCAGGCGCCTCGAGCAGCAAGTCCGAGCTAGCAGTCTGGTCCTGAGCCGCGGCGGGGGTCCCAGAGCTGGCCTCCGCCTGCGCCCCCGGTCCCCGGGGCCTCGGAGACCAGTCAAAGAGCAGGCTCTGCACGTCGTAGTGGGCGAAGCAGCGGGGCTCAGGCACCGGCGGGAACTCAGGCTCCGGCTCCTCCGCCGGCAGCCCCAGTAGTGCCAGCGGGTCGGAGAAGAACCGGGCCGGGGGCGCGGCGGGGCGGCTGGCCTCCTCGTGGCTGTGGGCGCGGGCACGAGGGCTGGCCGGCGTCGGGGGCCGGGCCTCGCCTGCATCGCTGCCGCTGCGCACGAGCGGGCCCCGGGTCGGCCTGGGCTCGAAGGTGTGCGGCGTCAGCGGGGGCCGGGCCGGCTGGCGCAGCTTGCGGGCGAAGAGGTCATCGGTGGGCGCAGGGGCCGGGCCCCGCCGAGGGCTCCCCACGCCGCCGCCGGCCCACATGGGCGCGCCTCAGACCTGGGGACCTGGCTCTCCGGGTGCCGGGCCGCATTGGCGGGCGCGGGTGGTTGGTGCCCAGCCGGCAGGCCGGTTCCTGCCCTGAGGGAAGAGTGGGCTGCTGAGAGGGGCCTGGGGAGAAAACAGGAACCCAGCCCCCAGCCTGGTCCTCCCCACGCGGGTTGGCTTCCGGCCCCCTCCGCGACCATCAAAGCCGCTTCCGCTTTCCTGGCCACTTCCTCGTCTGCCTGGGGCTGAGGTTTCAGCCCCCTCCTCCAGCTCAGCGCAGGGCAGGGCCAGGGGCTGGGCTGTGGCTACCTTGGCCCTGAGGGTCTGGGAGCCCCGGGCCGCCCTGGGGCCGCCAGGCGTCCCCAGCTCCCACTCACACACCTTGGCTGTGATCTGGGCCCAGGGTGAGGGTCCCCACCAAGACGTGGCCGAACCAGACAGATGATTTGTCTCCGCTGGGACGGGAAACCCATGGGGCCACTAGTGTCTGGGTCCTGCCCACTTGACAAAGGGAGGACGTCCTGTCCCCAGAGACCTTCCTCCCTGCTCCTCCCACTTCCTCCAGGATCCCAGAGGAACTAAGCACCCAGCGGCTGGGTCTCAATGCCGTGGCCCTCAATGCCTCAATACCTCAAGGACGAAGGGGTTCCCAGGGGGCAGTGGCAGGTCAGCAGGGACAGCAGGAGGACTTCCTTCAGTGCAGGAAGTGGCCCCAGCTCTGGGCCCAGCCCCCTGCCCGGCCCCACATCCTGAGGAAGGTGCTGGGGTCACACCAGCTCAGTCATGGGACCTCGGTCACCCTAACCTGAAGGACAGGTCTGGGCTCACCCTCCTGCAGGCTTCTGTGGCCCTGCCTGGGGGGAAGGGAGGGAGTCTTGGTGACCAGGCCCCTCTGCTGGAACTGGGACCTATGGGGACTTCAGCCTACCTGGCCACATTGAGGCTGACAGGGCATTCTGAGCCCCACATGACAATCAAACCGAGGTCCCCATAAGGGACTGCTCTTGCCCAGAGCAACCCTGTATCAGCTAGGATCTGAACCTGGGCCTGTCAGTCTGCAGGGCCTAAGCGATGCTGTACTTCCCCACTCCGAGCTCTGTGTGAGTAGGTGTGGGGCAGGTGGGGGCTGGGCTAAGGCTTGAGTTCTCACAGGATGTATGAGTGAGACACCGAAGGCCCCAGGGACCTGCTAAGTGCGGAAACGTGTCGAGACCAGGGGCAGGTGTAAAGAAAGGGTGGTGTGAGCACGTGAGGCGGCCACCCTCAGATGAACCCAGGATGGAGTGGGTGGCTGGGGCAGGGCTGTGGGTGACCCACTCGGGGTGCAGGCACCTGCTGGCGGGTTTTCATGCGTCAGCTAGGGCTGCCTGGGGCTGGGCTGGCGGGGGGGGGGGGGGGCGCACACGCTCTGTACCCCTCAGCTAGAGCTCTAGAACCAAGCAAGGGCAGGCCTCCAAGAGCTCAGAGTACCTCCTCCCTTAGCTTCTTCTAGGACAAAGTTCTTGACACTGACCCTGAACCTCTGTTCTCTCATCTCCAAAATGGGGTTAATTAACCCTTCCTGTCCCTTCCCAACCCTGCCAGGAGATTGCAAGCAAAGGCAAATGAGCGAAGCTGGCCATGTGTTAAGCGTATGGTGGCAGATGCAGGCCCTGGCTCCATGGGCCAAGCTCTGGGGCCTGGGCTGTGGTGTGTGTGTGTGAAGTGTGTGTGATGGGGTGGGAGGGGACACGAGGCAGGGGTCTGTGCAGGCTCCTGCTCCGTGCAGGTCGAGCTCTGTGTATCTGTGTGAACAGCTGGGGGCTGCTTCTTGCTCTGGCCCAGCGCTGGCTGGGCTCTGGCCCTGCCTTGAGGGGTGTTCTTGGGCTCTGCCCCCCACCCAGCAGCTTCACACAGGGTCCATTGAGGCCAGGACATTCCTTGCGGCCTGTGTCACTGGCGAGGAGGGGGCCGGCCCGCTCCCACAGATCCGGAAGGCCTGGCTGCCCCAGGAGGAGGCTCTGGACGCTTCCCAGCACATCTGGAGGTCATGACCCCATTTCTACTGCTAGGGGGCGCGACAGATGTTTCCTCCCAGGCCAGGCGCGGGACTGGGGGGCGGTGTGCAAAAGCTGGGTCGGAGGCCGCCCCGGGAGAAGGGGAGCCCCAGAACAGGGGGAGCCCGGCACACAGCCAGCACACAGCCAGCAGGCAGTCGGACAGTCGCCAGCTCCTCTGAGAGGAACCGGTAACCGCCGCATCCACTCACTCACCCGCCACAGGCCGGGTCGGGCTGTCCACGCAAAGGAGGTGGGGGCGGCACCAGTCAGAGGCAGGGGACTGGACGTGCTGACTCCGGACTAGAGCCCAGCGGGAGGTTGGGAGGGTGCAGGCGGCGAACTCGGCGAGGACCCCCTACCACCCACACACCACCCTGGCTGACCGGCAGGCCACCTCCTCCCCTGTCCCGCCCGACACAGTGCCGCCGCTCCCCGGCTCCCGCCAGTACCTCTGGGGCTCCCGCCGGGCCGCGTCCTCCGGCGCTGGGGTCCCGCTGCCTGCTCACCAGCGGCGGCTCCAGGCGCCGGCTCCGCCTGGGGGGCGGGGCCACGCCGGGGGCGGGGGCGGGGCCGGGAGGAGGGGCGGGGCCGGCCCGGGAGTCCTCCGCGGCGGGAAGCGCAGCGGGAGGGGACTCGAGGCCTGGCCGCGGTCAGCGCGGAGCGCAGGCGGAGCGCCTGCCCTGAGCCAGGCCCGGCCCGGCAAGCTGTTTAACTGTGGGGCTTCCAGCCCTTGGCCGAGAAACCGGAACAAGTGTACCGGCCTTCCAAACCAACTTGGGGGCTAGACCGGGACGCCTAGTGTTGGGCTGCAGCCTGGGCACAGAGACCAAGTGCTCAGAAAATGCCACTATTCATGAGTACTTGTAAGCGCTGCTCTACACACGCAGTCTCGTGTATTCTTAAAAGCCCTTAGGTGTCATCTCTTATTTACAACTGGAGAAACTGAGGCTCAGAGAAAGGCTCTGGCAAGGGTCAAACTGATAATTGCAGGAACCTGCCATTGGAGCTAGAAATCTTTGAACATTTTGGCATGAGAAACAGAACTGCACACTTAAGGTCAAAGTTTAAAAAGGGAACAGGCTTGTGGCAAAGAGGATCCAGTCCTACTTGAGTCCCACCCTGGTCTAACCTTGACCTCAGAGCCCAGCCCCACATCCTTCATCCCTCTCTGCTCATCTACCCTGACTTGACCACCTGCTCCACCCTCCACCCAAACACCCCCAGATAGAAGAAACTACCAACCAAAATCAAAAATAGTGTTATTAATTCTGGTGTCTCCGAAGCACGAAAAAAAAAAGAAAAAAAGAAAAAGAACCCCACCTTTCCCACATTTCAGCCCCAAGTCCAAGGCCAAAGGGCCACCCCAGCAGGCGGTGCAGACCGAGGGGCCAAGTCAGTCCTGGCCATGGGCTTGAAGCGGGACCAGCCCATGGGTTTGGCTCTTAGGGCCCGACTGGGATGCTGCCTGCCTCAGTTTGGGGAGCCCAGGCCGTGGATTAGGGATGAGAGATCAGGGGTCAAGGTCAGAGGTCTGGGCTATTCAGTTCCAGTGCTCTGGCTAAGGCAGCCAGAGGTCAGGGTTCACATGTGGAAGCCAAAGCCACTCGGTTCTGTGGTCCAGCAGAAAGGGCCAGAGGCCAGGGGTCCAAGTTCCCAAATACAGGACTGGGGCCCAGAGGGCGCCAGGCCACTCAGTACTGATGCTCCAGCAGGGGCTGAGCTGCCGGGCTCTCTCGCTCCTCTGCAGGGGCAGGCCAGTCGCCCAGGGCCCCGGTGGGCGTGCCAGTCTCAGGAGCACTGCTGTCCAAGCAAGGAATGTCCTGCACTGTTCTGGGGGGTGAGGCTTCAGTGCTGATGTCCGGGCTGAGGCTGAGGTCTAGAGGCGCCTGAGGGAAGGGAGACAGGTTGGCGGTGGGAGAGCAGACCTGAGCTGCCCAGACCTGACCCCGCTGGAAGAACCTTACCTGAGATTTGGGGGTGCTTCCTTTAGGGCTCCCTGAGGCTGGCTCCCCGTCGGATCCCCCTAGTCCCTTCCGACCCCCCAGGCTCCACTTCCCACTGGGACCCTCAGAACTTAGGAGACCAGGGCCAGGGGGCCTTGAGGGCCTGGGACCCTCAGGGAGAGCCGGTGAAGCGGGGGATGGTCCAGGGAGCCGAGGGGGTGGCCACTGCAGGAGAGGAGGGGGGCGCCCATCACCAGAGCCGCTCAGGGAGGGCCTCGGGCCCCAGGCAGGGCCTGGTGGGGGGGGCTGGTCCCCAGCGCCTGTGGGAGACAGATAACAGGGCAGACTTCAGTCACTAGGCTGCCCTTCCCACTCATGGGCTTAACTGGGCCTTGCCCACTCACCTGCTGTGTTCTCAGGTGTGGGTTGTGCCAAGGGGGGGTTATTGCTGAGGGAGGTCAAGCCCCCGCCTCCGCCACAGTCCGAGTCATCCACGTTCCCGCCGCTATTGCAGCCGGCACCACAGCCCTTGTGAAGCCTGGGAGAGGGGAAATGGAGACGACGTTGGTGGGGGGAGGAGGGTGCAATGCCCTCACAAGCACAAGTCCCCAACCCAAGGCACCTAACATCTCAGATCCTAGTCCTATTTCTAAAAGATTCTGCCATCTACTTTACAGGCTGTTTTTTTTTTTAAGGTTACATTGTGAGGCATGTGGGATCTTAGTACCTTGCGGTGGAAACCTGGTCTTACCCACTGGACAACTAGGGAAGCCCCTATAGTTTTTAAAGGTGGCATTATTGATGGTGCTTCAGGCTAAAGGCCACCTTCAGCTCTGGCTGAGAGGGCAGGGTGTGCAGTTGGGTCAGCTTGGGGTTCACCCCTGGCTCCAGCGCTTCCTCAGTCAGACCCCGGAGGGCACCACTTCCTCTCTGTGAACCTCTGCTTCCTCCCCTGTGACCCCGGAGGTGGGAGTCAGAGCTCACCTCTCCCAGCTGCGCAGAAGCCAGCGGGCGATGGCGCCCAGGCTGACGGGGCCGCCCCACAGCGCCCGCAGCTGAGGGTGGCTGCCGGCCAGCGAGGTGGTGAGGGGAGACACGTAGATGGGGTAGCCCAGTGGCTGGTCGCAGGAGGAGTTGATCATGTTGCGGAGCGCCTGCTTGGCGTTCTGGATGCTACCGCGCTCGGGGTTGCGGTTGCGCAGGAACACCAGCTCCTGCTGCTGCCCGGCCCAGAGGCCGCGCACACACTCGCGGTTCACCTGCGGGGGCCACACATGTGGGAGGGGGTCAGGAGGCCACGGCGGGAAGCGGGCAGGAGGGGTGAGCGGCAGGCCCCACCTTGATGACGCGGAAGCTGAGATGGCGCCGGTTGAGCATGATGATCTTGTACTCGTCCGAGGCGTCGTCCAGGACGTGGCGCAGCGCCAGCAGCGAGGGTGTGTTGCTGAGGATGGCACTGCGCCAGGCCGGGTCGCCCTCGTGAGAGATGACCAGCCGCTCCTCGTTGGCCGCAATGGCGTCATACAGGGCGGCTGGCTCCTCATACTCGTCTGGGGATGTGAAGTGGTCCTGCGGGGAGGACGGGAGGGCCGAGGTGGGCTGCCCTTGCCCTGGGCGGCAAGTTCACTGCCTGTCCGCCTTGCCTGGGCACACCTCTGCCTACCTGGTGAAGCTTGAGGGCCATGCGAACCCCGGGCGCCACCACGCGGTGAAGCAAGTCCATGTCGGCAAAGACCCACTCGTCCCGCGGGGACGTGATCCTGAAGTCCCCCTTAAACAGGGCGTGCAGGCCGTAGAGGAAGGGCTCCAGGCTGGAGAGGAGGAGGGGGTGAATGCACCGGGCGCGCTGGGCTCCTCAGCGCTGGCTGTGTGTGTAGGGGTCAGAGGGCAGCCTGCTCTTCACGCTGGGCCTGTTTCCCCATCTTGACAAGGAGGTCAGTCCCTGCCCATGTCCCTCACAGGGCGAAGGTGAGGGGCAGGCGAGGTCCCATGGGGAGAGGAGCCGCACTAAAGGAAGGACTGATGTGGCCCTGGGGGCTGCAGCCAGAGGCCCAGAGCTTGTCAGGAGGTAGAGGAGGGGAGGGCCACAGACCTGGCTGGGCACTCACCTGGCAGACATGCTGTGCGAGGCGGTCCCCAGGGCCCGGCGGCCCAGCACACACAGGCCAAAACACAGCGTGACGAGCGGCGAGTTCCAGTCCTGGTCCACAGGCTGCGGCACAAGGACCCCCGTCCCCAGAGCCCAGCTCAGACCTGGCACAGGGAACCTGGGGCAGGGACTGGGGCCCAGGCCAAGGGAGGCTGAGGGTGAGAAGAACCCGCACGGGGAGAGGGGAGGCCGAGGGGGAGAGGGCAGCCCCAGGGTGCTGGTGGCCGGACCTGACTGCGCCGGGAGGCACAGTACTGGATCCACTCCAGGTGCACGGCGCAGAAGGAGGGCAGCGAGAGGCCGGAGAGGCGAAGGTCATAGTCCTCATCCACGCTCAGAGAGAAGGTGGGGTCGGAGTCAGCATAGCCAGGTGCCCGCACAGGACGCAGGGCCGTCGCAATGCCTTCGTGGCTCAGCCAGGCCTCCAGCTTTGGAGAGCGGCTCACGTAGTAGATGATACTCTGTGAGGAGAGGGCAGGGGTCACTGGGGGCGCGCCCTCGCCCTGGCTACTAGGAGAGATAGCGTCAGGGTACAGAGACTTCTCCCCGTGAGTTCCCTGGTGGTCTAGTGGTTAGGACTCTGCACTTTCACTGCAGAGGTCCTGGGTTCGATCTCTGGTTGGGGAACTAAGATCTCTCAAGCTATGTGGCCTAACCAAAAAAAAAAAGAAGCTTCTGCCTTAGACTGCGCTGAAGTCAGCTTCCCAGGACACCCATCCCCTCTCCCATTTCAGCTCCCTGAAGCCACACAGGCCTGTCTGCTCCTTCTCTCAGTCAGAGAAGAGGAAGGGGAAGGGGAAAGCTGACAGGAAGCACCCCTCCTTACAGAGCATCCACTAGAGAGTGCTGCCTGTGGCAGGTGCTCAGGTCACAGGTCCTTCAAGATAGCATGAGTGTGATCACAGGACTTCCCCTCAAAAAAAAGAGGCACAGCATCTGTACCCAAGCCAGGGGCTCCTCCACCCCTTAAGAGAATCTGCTGGGGACTTCAGTGGTTAAGACTCCGCCTTGCAGTACAGGGGACGTGGGTTCCATCTTTGGCTGGGGAACTAAGATCCCACACGCCGCAGGGCAAGTAAGCCCACGTGCCACAACTTCTGAGCCCGTGTACAGCCAGAGAAGCTGCATGCCACGACGAGGGTCCCTCGAGCCGCAACTAAGACCTGACTCGGCCAAGAAAGTAATAAAATACGTATTTAAAAAAGAGAGATTCTGCTGGTTTCTAAGCAGGGGCGTGGGTGAATGGAGAAGAGCCTTTGGACAGTATGCGGCTGGTACAGACACGATGGATGGGCGGTCTGAGGCCGACAGTTGGCAGCCAGTCAGGTTGCTGCCCTGGATGGAGCCAACGCAGGGTGGCCTTCTGCCTGGGGGAGGGATGGGGAACCCAGAGCTGCAGAGGCTGGTCCAGCTGGCTATGAACAGGGGCCTCTCGGCAACAGGAGCCCAGCAGCATGGTAGGACGTGGGGCCAAGAGCCTGGGCAAAGTGGCCACGGTATAAGCCCTCCTAGGAGCGAGTGCGGGCACGGGGCATCTGAGAAGGCAGTTGCTCTGACAAGTGACGCAGAGGGGCCACCCACTGGCAGCAAGGGTCAGCTGGGGGACACAGGACCGTCCAAGAGAGAACCTCAGGGGAGCAGGCTCCGTGGACTCCAACAAGCCGCCCACCCCTTCTGGGCCCACGACACGCCGCAGGGCAGATGCTGAGAGAGCATGAGGGGACCTGATTGTGACCCCTAGTCACCCCACTCCTGTAGTGCCCTCCTCATTCCTGCCACCTCACAGAACTGCAAGAATCTCTATTTCTCAAAAAGCTAAACAAAGGCAAAGAAAGCGACATGGCAGGAGTCCCAGAACCCAGCCCAGGGCTCCCTTGGGACCCCACACTGTGCCTCCTCAACCCCCTGCCCCACAACAGGTCTTGACCCCTCAGGCCTGGCTTGGAGGGCACAGGTTAAGACAGGGAGGCCCAGCCTGGGCCTAGCCTAGCTCCGGCACTTCCTCCTGATGCTGGGGCCTCAGGCAAAGCACTTTCCACATCTAAGGCAGCAGCATGTCTCCTGCAAGGTGTGGTGGGCTTCTCCCAGCTCAGGAGAGGTGCCTGGCAGAGCCCACCCCTTGGTACGCACCGCTGCTTGGCAGCTGCTCCTAAAACTGTGTTAAGACCGCCACAGTTAGTGTTACTATCTCTGTGCGCTGGTGGGGCAGGGCTGGTGGTCTGGAAGGTGGTCGTCAGCAACGCCCCTCCCAGGACCGAAGCCCAGAGAGAGGATCTGTGTAGGTGCTGCACGCTGGCCCCCAGTACTCACCACCCCACGGGAGCCTCCAAGAGGCAGTGACAGAGGGCCCCTACCTTAGGCCCCCAACGGGCAGAGTCACGGGGCCTCAGAGACGCGCTATCTGGCAGTGACTCTTTGGAAGATGCTTCCACTCTCTGAGGCCCCAGCTTCCCTTGGGCAGAGCAGGCTCCCGGAGACTCAGAAGGTGGCCTTCGGGAAGCTCCTGCCCAGCGAGCCCTGAGTGTGGGGCCCCGGCCACCCGGCCCCACCCTCCTACCCTGACGTAGTAGGTGACGAGGATCTTTCGGAGGTCGAACACCTGCAGCATGGACGCGGCGTTGTTATCGCTGATGCTGTAGCCCTCCAGCACGTACTTGCTGGCCGTCACCTCCCAGGCCAGCCAGCGCTGCCCGAAGGCCGCATTGAAGGACAGGACCCGCGGCAGGTGGCCTGGCTCACAGCAGCAGCAGCCCTCATCCTCCTCCACGCCCTCAGTGATGGCCTCCACCTCCCGCTGCTGGCAGTATGTACCTGCGGAGACGGGGGGCCAGTCAGGGGACACGAGCCCATCCCCGCCTGCCTCCTCCCCAGAGTGCCCAGGCCCCTCCCCTGGAGGTGACGGGAGCCACCGTCACTTAGTGAACGGATGAACAAACGAGCCCCTTTCTCCTCCTAACTCCCAGTGGCCGTGGTGGGGTGGGACTGGGGTGGCGGTGACGGGACGGACAGGGCCAGATCCCTCACTTATAGACGCAAAGACTGAAGCTCGGGCTCGTGCTGCTCTGAGCTGTTTCGAGCCTCTCTGCACTCGGGGCCTCTTCTGAAGCTGGAACCTGCCAGGTGCATCCTTCCTGAGGGCCAGGAGCTGGCTCACTCCCCAGGGCTTATGCGTGGGCCCCAACCTGGGCCAGGCCTGAGTCCACAGAGCAGGCCAGCAGGAGCCCCAGGCCGGAGCTTCCACCAGAGCAGCCTGTTCACTACAGACCTGCCACAGTCAGGGCAGGGACGGGGCCGGGCCAAAGAAAGCCTGCCGCCTCAATGCTCAGACTAGGAATCCCAGGCCGTGGGGCCCGTGGCGGAGAGGGCCTTGCTCAAGGGCCCCAGCAAACTGGGGTAGAGCAGGGTTAGGGTCCAGCCCTCACACACGGACAAAGGTGGCGCCCTCGGCTCACCCCGGAACTCGAGGCCACGCAGCTGGAAGGTGACGAGGCCGTTGCCAACCTCGATGAGGTGGACCAGGGCGTTGAGGTAGTCGGAGGCCAGGACGAAGCAGTCACCAGGGCCGTAGTTGCCCCAGCGGCCCAGCACCAGGTCCCCACACAGTGTATGCTGCAGTGAGCGGGTCAAGTGCTCGTAGAAGATCGAGTTGAGGTTGTTGTCATCAGCGCCTGGGACCCAGGATGGACGGACAGATGGACATGACAAGTGAGCAAGGCTCCCTCCCCAGGGCGGCCCTGCACCAAAGCCCCCGATGGCTGGGTACACACCGGGGTTCCGGTCCAGCTGAGTGACCAGGCGGGTGTTGGAATGATCCACGCGTTTAGTGCTGTTCAGAGACAGGGCGACACACAGGTGGCCAAGAGGGCAAGGCTCAGGTGACAGTTCCCGCCACCCTCCACCACGCCCCTCTGGGCTTGCACCCCGCTCCGTGACAGGGGGAGGTTAAGGTTCACGGACGTGAGGGGACTCCCCCAGGGGCACCACACAGCCAGGAAGCCCAGGGTGTGAGCCCCAGGCCTCGGTCTGGCTCAAGCTGTGTTCCTGTGGATCAGCCACCTCAGTGAAGCCCACGGTGCCGTTCCCCACAGCCCAGCCTCCAATCTCCATCTGATCTCCCGGCAACCTGCCCCGTTCCACCCGCTCCCCACCAGTCCCCCTCAGGGTCCCACAGGGCATCCGCCTCCGGCCCAGGAGACTCACTTGTAGTCACGCTCCCAGAACTTGAGGGGCCGGGCGTAGGACATGATGAAGACGGCACTGCCCAGCAGTGGGTTGAGAGGCGTGGAAAAGAGTGCCGAGAGCAGGGCCTGAACGAACAGCATGGCCGAGTCTGGGCGCGAGTCAAGGAGGTGGTGGGCACGCAGGACCCTCCCCAGCCTCCCTCATGACCCTTCCACCCCTGCCAGCCCGCCTGGAGCCCCCCCATCCGGGCGACAGCCCTCCCTGCACACTCCCACCCGGGCTGCAAGCGGCAGGCTGGGTACGTGGCACGGCAAATGGCTGGGCAAAAGCGTGGAAAGCTGAGCCCCAGGTGATCTGCCAGGGCGCGATGTAGGTCAGCACGAAACGCAACTTGTACAGCAGGTCCCACAGCTGCAGGGGTGGAGAGGGGAGAAGGTGAGAGATACACGGACTGCTCACAGAGAAGGGGGCCCACCAAGTGCCCACTCAGACCCCTGGGACTTCCGACACCATTAGCAACCCCAGACAAAGCACCCAAGGGGACATTAGCTATTTAATTCATGTGATCGTCCTGGGAGCCTCCTATCACTGTCCCACTTCCCAGATGGGAAAACTGAGGTTCAGACGAGGTAGAACAGATACATGATTTGCTCAGGTTATGCCACTCTTGGTGATGCAGCTGTGATACCAAAAGTTAAGAGACAGTCACAGGCCCTGCCATCAGAGGGGGACACAGTCTTGATCTCCACCATCCTGGGCCAGGCCAGAAATCAGACCAGAATGCTCACGGGAGTGAGATGAAAGCTCAGGCCTGTGCCAGGGTCCCCCGTGGGCACCACTGCGGGCCTCCAGTACAGAGCCAGGGAACAGGCCTTTGTTCAAGTCCCAGCTGACCACCAGCTCTCCAGGAAACCTGAGGCACTTATGCTCTCTAAACCTCAGCCTGCTCACTGCCCTACGAGGAGCCACTGCCAAGGCCCTCAGAGGGGATACCACGGGACTGGGGTGGGTCTCCCGCACCAAGGCAGGAGAGGCCTGCCCCCAGGGCTGCAGTGTGACCCCCAGCTCACCTTGCTGCAGAGCAGGGACATGAGGAAGTAGTCGAGCAGGAAGCCCTGGGAGAGGCGCGGGTAGTCGAAGTGAAAGAGCAAGACGGTGAAGGCCAAGGTCAGGTACTGCTGGGGTGGGCAGCAGAAAGCCGAGCGCAGCAGCTTCAGCCCAGCCACGGTCATGAGCAGCGCCCGGCAGCTGTGGGCAAGAGGCAGGCTTTAGGGGCCAGGCAGTGAGGGTGGGGCCCGCCCCTTGCAGGCCCTAGCCTGGGCTCTGCTGGGCAGGGCCCAGCTCTTCTGGGCCAGCGACCTTCATCTCTGCTCCCTGAAGAGGTCACTAACCCCCTCAACTTCAGGCGTACTGGAGGGACATGTCTGCTCCTGAGAAGGCAGGTGCTTCACTGGAAAGGGTGTCAGGAGCTGGGGGCCTACTTAAGCTTGCTGGCCAAGGGGACTCAGTTTCCCCCTGGGTTACTCAGGCAGGTAGGTGGTGGGATGACCAGGGGGCTGGCGGTCCTCACTAGAGACAGAACTTGTCTGGGTGGCTGACGACCGTGTGAGCGTCCACCGTGAGGGCGTTGAGCACCACGGCCGGGTAGATGAGGTACTTCTCCACGCACTGCAGGCCGGCATACAGCTTCTCAAACCACATCACCTGGGCAGCACCTGCAACCACGGGCAAGGAGGTGGGCCTGCTGCTGAGCTCCGGGCCCTCCGCATCTCCTCCTGCTTCTGCAAAGGGGGCAGGCGTGCTCTCCACGGGAAGCTGGCAGGAGGGCAGAGCCCAGGATGTGGGGGTGTGCAATTCTGGGCCCCTAGAATTTCTGAGCAGCTGGGGGTGTTGATCTTCAGCAAATCAAATGAGGGCGATGAGGCCCAGGCAGGGCGTGTTGGGGGCTCAGGGCAGGTGCTCTGCCCATTCGGCTGTCTGAAATAAAGGGTGATGACAACACCCCTGGTGTCCACCAGAGTCAGGACAGGTTGGGTGAGGCCCAAGTTCACAGTGACCCTCAGTCACAGGGACCTTTGGACCGGGCCCATCACTGGCTCAAGGTGACGTAGCCGCATGGAGATGCTGGCCCAGTAAACAAGATCCTTCACTGTCTAAGAAAAACAAGCACACAGACCTTCGCACCACAGATCCAGGGATTTAAATACAAGCTCCAAGGAGTCTGTGTTGCACAATTCAGCGTGCACTACACTGATCTAGTTCATTAAGAACCAGTCTGTATCTCTCAACAACACCTCCTGGAGTTCTACTTCTATCTCGTCAGGGTCCACAAGGCGGGCAGGGAAAGGGCAGAGCAGGCAGGGCGAGAGTGAGGCAGGGGCTGAGGGTGGCACAGGAGAGGGTACAGAGGGCAGTGAAGGGGCCGGAGGGCCCATGCCATCGCAGACAGGGCGGTGTGGACAGAGGCTGCCCCCTGCTGGCACCCTAAGCTGAGAGGTCCGAGCTCGTAAAGGCAGGTCGGTGGAGGGCCCCAGACTGGCCGGAGGCACTCACCTCGCACTTCGTACTGGCTGTACTCCAGCGGCTTCAGCACGGGCTGCGACAGGCAGAACCAGGGCAGCTGCTTGCGGAGCTGAGGCAGCAGGTAATGTGTGAAGAAGCCTACGGCCCCCGCCAGCGCGTACAACACAAAACCTAGCACGGACTGCAAGGAGGAGGGGAGGCTTAGCCACGGGCCGCCCGGCGCACAGCGACCAGGGCCCGAGAAGGATGTGAGGCCACGGCCGCCCCGCCCTCGGGGCATGTGCGCTCTGGCAAAGACCTGGGCGAAAGGACTGGCCTGTGCCCCACGAACCTTCAGGGCAATGAAGACGGTGCTGGCGCTGATGGCAAAGGTGAGCACGGCGATCACCACACACATCACCAGGTCGGAATGGAGAACCTCGCGCTGCAGGGTCGGGAAACACCAGTGTGGGTGCCGCTGCCACCGGCGGCTGAACACACCCTTCCCCACAAGACAGGACCCCGAGACTCCGGGCGCTTACCACTGACTGGCGCATCTTTTCTGGCAGTGGGTCTGGGGGCTCAGCACGGGCGGTCTCCAAGCTCCGCTCCTCCAGCTCAGGGAAGAGCTTGCTCCGGACCAGAGACCTGGGGGTTCGGGCCGTGAGAAGAGTCAGGGGCCTGGGTCTGGGAGGCTGCCCCTCCTCCCACAGGCCCTGGGGTCAGGCGGTGACAGGCACATGTGCAGACCCCGCCCCCCAACCCTTGCCAGGCACAGACACACACAGACAGTCCGCGCAGGCACCCACCAGAGCACGGTGGGGTCGCTGCTCTGCCGGCTCAGGTGGTAGGACAGCGCGACCAGGAGGCCACAGAAGACGGAGAAGATGACAGGGACGTGCTGCTCCGGCCAAGGGCTCTGGAGAGGGAGCCCGCGCCAGTCAGGGCTGCGGGCACCCTCACCCGGGGCAGAGGCTACTGCGGGCGCAACTCACAGCCCCATCCCGCAGCCCCCCGCTCTGGACGCCTCCCGGCCCCTCCCAGGTCATCCCTACCTTGATGGCCCCGAGGCAGAAGCCGTAGAGCAGGGCAGCGGCCAGCAGGCTGCGGGAGAGGCTGAAAACGGCTGTCAAGGGGCTGGTGGCGGCTGCGAGGCGAGCGGAGGCAAGTAAAGCCCAGAGCCCACCCGCCAGCCCCCGCGGCACTGGCCCCGCTGCCCCTCAACTTCCAGGGGCTAACCTCCCCTGGACTCGGGGCCCGGCCCACTGTTCTCTGCTCCCCCAGCCCAGAGAGGCCTGCAGGGCCTCTTGCATTCTCGGGTTTAAACCACTTGCCTGGGGAGGAGACGGGAGGGGTGGGGAAGGGAAGGGAAGAGATGGGCTCTTAGAATCTTCCATGTAGACCAGGAAAAGCCTCAGCAAAGTGCTAGACCCACAGTCGTATACCCTCATAGCCTCACAGACCCACAGGCCTGCACGTCCTCCTTACCCAGGAGCCCCGCCCTGGGTGTCATACCTGTGCCCCCAAAGCCGTGCATGTCTATCTGCTCCAGCAGGTACATGAGGCAGGTGTTCACCTGGGGCAAGAGGCCCAGGAGGAAGACGAACGGGAAGCACAAGGTGAACACTGGCAGGGAGAGGAAGCGGAGGCCTGGTCAGTCTGCCGGCTGCACCCCCAGCCCACCCGTAGGGCCTCGCTCCCCCCCACCCCCTTGCAACCTCAACCCTACCCGGCCTTACCAGTGGCCACGTCACGGGCACAAAAGAAGAAAGAGGCGGAGAACAGCGTGAGGCCATAGAGGGAGACAGGTGGGAAGGGCTGCGCGGAGCCCAGAGCGTCCAGCAGCCAGATGAGCAGACAGCAGATGCAGAAGTAGACGGGCCGGCTGTACGCGATGACCCAGTTGTGGCCCTGGGGAGGGGGCCTGTGAGGCGCCGCACCTCCCTCACTGAACGCCCTACTCGCGAACGCATGCTCACGTGCCCCGGGCCTGGCCCTGGGTCCAAGAGAGCTTGGCAGGGTCGGGGCAAAAGGACCAGGGGTCTGGGGGCAACGGGGAAGGGTGAGGGTCACAGCCCCGCCCAGGCCCGGGCCTCACGGGAGGCACGCTCCCCTGTACTCACGTGCATGGGGGAGGCGGCGTCCGGCTGCACACTCTGCAAGAGACAGGAGCTACATGGTGACGAGAGCCTCGCCCACGGGAGCGTCAGAGGCCTGGGACCTGTTCAATTCCACTTCTGGGGCGTTGTGAGGGACCAGGGCAGGACTCCCCCTTCAACCGTCCTGAGCTTCAGTTCCTTCATTTGTTGGATGGGGGATGGTGGTGAACAGCGGACCTGAAGCATCTTATCTGTTTTCTAGCTCGACCCCCTCAAGAGGGGTCGTAGGAGGAGGGGGAGGAGACCCCGGAAGCCAGGCCTGACCTTCAGCAGGGAATACTGGCAGGAGGCGATGACCAGGCAGAACTGGAAGACCCAGATGTCCGTGAAGAAGCCCTTGAGCAGCAGCAGGTAGCCCAGGAAGGCGACGAGGCTGCTCAGGCCGACGCCGAGGATGTTCTCCAGCAGCCCGCGCGTCCTGGAGAGACCGCCGGGTCAGAGCACGCCTACCTCCTCCCGTACTGGCGGGGCAAGGGATTAGGGGGTGGGGGTGTGGGGGACAGGACCCAGCCACAAAGACCCACATCCGGGGTGGCGCCCATGCCAGCCATCATCTTGAGTATCTGGAGCTATAACCTTGGGCAGGGCCAGGCTGCACCTGCTCCAGGAAGCCAGCCCACCGCTACCCTGCACCCAACCCCAGGCTCTGTCCCCTCTAGACCCGGAGACCTCAGGGGCCACCACCCTGGGATCTGGCCGATCTGCCTCCCGCTTCCCCAAAGCACCGCTCTCAGTGCCGGGAGAAATCCAGAGCGCAGGAAGCCACCCAGACAACAAACGTCACCTGACCTCTCTGTCTTTCTGGGCCTCAGTTTCCTCCCAGAAAAAACAGAGAGCTGAGACAGATGATTTGCTGGCTTTTTAGGCTATATAGGATTCAATTTAATTGAATCCAACATAGAAGCAAATAAAAAAAATAGAAACACAACACGAAGAAGCCATGTCTCCCTCCAGCAAAATTTTGAGAGAAGAATGACCAGAGCACCCCCAACTAGGCCAACCATTTGCCCCTAGAAGAACCTGAAGCAATCCCACTGCAAATTCCAGCCCTCCACGCACCCGCAGTGACCCAGCGGTTAGGCTCTCTGTGGCCATGACGGCCTCCACACATTCCCAGAGTCTGGAAGCCCTGGGGCCAGGAATGACAGAGGCCTGGGAGCCGAGGGGCTGAGTGCTCACCGGTCCAGCAGCGCCAGCAGGGCGAGCCGCTCGTAGCGCACAGAGGTCCAGCGGCCAGGAAGAAGCCAGTACTTGTAACTGTGCTGGGCCCGGGGTGGCGCCTCCTCCATCAGCGTCTGCTCCTGGGATTCGTGCAGGGAGTCCTGGTCCAGTAGGTCAAACTGCGGTCCCCACGGCCGCGGCCATCAGCCCCGCCCTCCCACCACAGTGGTCCACGCCACCCCTTGGCACACACTGGCCATCAGCCCCGTCCCCCACCACAGTGGTCCACGCCACCCCCTGGCACACACTGGCCATCAGCCCCATCCCCCACCACCGCGGTCCACGCCACCCCCGGCACACATTGGTCATTAGCTCTGATCCACTCCCGTCCATGCCACCCCCGGCACACACGAGCTGGTCTATACAGAAAGTCCCTACCATCTAGCAGCCCCACAGCCTGCCCTGACCCTCCACCCCAGGGCCTGCTCCTTTCTCCAGCTTCCCAAGATATGGCTCAACGGCTGTGGGAGCTGCCAAGGGCCAGGGTTACCAGCTCCTGTGTCTGTCTTCCCCACTCAGGAGGCATCTCTGGCCCCTTTCTGGGGTCAGCGAAATCCACCTTACCATTCGGGAGCCAGTAAAAATGCCACCCTTTGCCCAGATGTGGCCATCAGGGTCACTTTGACCACTCTACCCTGGAGCACAAGGAGGCCTGGCCCTGAGGGCAGGCCTGGGTGCCAATGCCACTGCTGTGAGGCCCTGGGCTGCCTACTTAACCTCTCTGGGCTTGTGGGTCTTTAAGTCAACAAGTGTTTACGGGACGCATTCATGAGCCTGTCCTGTGCCAGACTCCAGGGACACAAGGAGAGCCACCACAGCACAGCCCCTGCCTCTGGAGGAGCCCTCGCCCATGTGAGGACCGCACTGCTCTCCCACGGGACGGGGAAGGAGAACAAGCACGTAGGGAAGGGGCACGCACGGCTTCTGGGTGCTGCCCTTGGTCTCTCAGTGGCCCTGGCTGCGTGGGCACTACTCTCATGATTGTTCTTTAAGCTCTGAATCTGTGCCTTACACAATCCTAGTGTTTTTGTCACTTCCTGACCGATTACATAAGTTGTTGTCCACACCAGGACACTTTCAGGAACAAGAAGAGGTGCTCTTACTAACCCTACTGAAACAGACAAGCTCGACCAGCATGCCTCAAGCGACCCGTCGCCACTGTCCAGTGATCTCAGCTGTCCCCTTCGCGGGTGCCACTGCACCCTCCCCACTAACTGCGGACCCTGCCAGGGTAACGAAGCTACTCCAGACACGCTTACTGAGTAAATAAATAAGCAACTTGAGTCCTTCATGTTCTGTGCACCCTGTGCTGGCCATCAAAGGTCAGGACAGCCACCTTAGGGCCCCTGGAGCCCTCACTCGGAACCACCTGGCCCTCCTGGGGCCCGCGCAAGCGCTTGGTGCTCTGCATCCCCCACCCCTTCCTGCAGGTCCTTCCCCAATGCTGGCTTCTCACCTCCGGGATCTCCAGGGGCACTCGGCGCACCTGCATGCCCTGCAGGACGACGGGCCGCGGCTGCAGCAGGTTCAGGCCGCCGGTGGCCTCTGGGACGTCGGCTGAATGGAAGCTGGAGGAATGTGAGTGGCGGTCCCTGTGGGAACAGCAGAGGTGAGGGTCGGGGCTGTGGGCGAGCCCAGGAATGAAACAGGGTTGAGGCCAAGGCCAGGCCACAACTGGGGGCCCGAGGGGGGCTACTCGAGTACCCAGAAGATGTACAGGGGTGTCAAGAGGAGACAGGTCACAGAGGGCCTCCCTCCCAGACCCTAGGCATCCAAGAAGACCCTGGAGCCTCGTACTTGGAAGTCCCGTGGAGCCAGGGAACCAAGGGATCCCTGCAGGCTTGCCCCTCTCCCCTCCATGCCCCTCGCTGCCGCGCACCCTCCTCTCCTCCTGGAGGTCTGAGCTACCTCCTGGAGGTCTTTGCTCCTGCCCAAAGAAGGAAGGGATAAAACCCCCCAGAAATGACAGCCCACTAGCCACAGGGCTGGGAGAGCCTGAGCTTGGAGACTCACCAGGCTCCATTGGCTGCCTGTTCCCCCTGCTGCCCCACGGGGTTCTCATAGCCACCTCCAGCCAGGCCAAAGGTGTAGGAACGCCGCACACCTGGAGCACAGACAGGTGTGGGACACAAGGCAGCCTGTCAGGGACAGGAGCACCGAGGCCCAACCCACCTGAGAAAAACCCTGTGCTGGGTTCTCCAGATGGCAGCCCAGCCCCAGGGCACCAAGGGTGTAATTCCAGGGACGATGACTCCCAGTGAGGGGAGAGGCTGGGCCACAGGCTTGGCCACTGGACGCAGGGAGGGGCTCACCGCTCTCGTCGTAGAAGTAGTGCACAGCACCCTCGGAGGTGTCATCGAAGGTGCAGGCCTCGTGCACGTTGGCACCGGCCCGGGTGAGCAGCAGCGAGGAGGCGAAGTGCAGGGCCGAGGGCAGCGTCAGAGCCCGGGAGTGGGAGGCCGCACGGCCCCGCTGAGCCTCCTGCAGGCTGCTGGGGAGGGGGCAGCCCACGGGCTGTCAGCAGCACTCAGAGCCAGTGGGCCCCCACCCCCCAACCCCAGGCAGCCAGCTGGTGCTCACCTGGGGGGCGAGCCCATGACCGAGGCTGGGGGGGTGGGGTTGCTGCCGGCGTTGTGCCGCCTCCGGATGGCCTGTGCCCGCCTCACGTTGCTTGAGTGGTCCCGCTTGCCAGTCTCCTCGGCAGCTGTCCAAAGAGAGGCCCCCCACCGCGATTTTAAGTGACAAGGAAGTGGACAGAGCCTGGGGGCGGGTGGCAAGGAGATGCAGGTGCTCCTGTGTGGAGCTAAAGATCAGGTCTAGTCCAACCATATCCAGGCTCTGTGACCCTGCCAGGTGACCTAACCACTTGGGCCGTGATTTCTAAATCTGGGAATAAGTACGTGACTTGTTCTGCTCCGCTGGTGGCCCAGGAGGACGAGCATGGCTAGAGAGACCTCGAAGAAAAGGACTCAAGTGCTAGCTTTAGGACTGGAGCCAGGTGCCGGAGGTCTCTGCCTTAAAGGCCTCCGCTCTGCTCAGCCCTGCTTATCTGAAGCGCCAGCAGATGACCGTCACCAGACAGCAGTGTTCACGTCCACCTGCTGTCGGAGGCTGAGCAGGCCCCCCTCCAGCTGCCCCTTGCCTCGACCCCCGCCCCTCCCCAGCCGGCACTCACCTCCCCCCAGCGCACCTTCCTCCCGCAGCTCCCCGCGCCAGCCAGGCTGGTTGGCAGCAGGTCCCCTGCGGGCCTCGGCAGCCAGCACAGTGGGCTCAGCGGCAGCCAGCTCCACCCCCGCCTGGGCCTCCAGCTCAGCCTTGGAGCCTGCCGGGGGACCCCGCAGGGCATCCCCCCCTGCCCCGTCCATGCTCAGCACGCGGGCGTGCGTTTTGGCGCTGGCAGTACTAGGCGTCCGCTGGGTCCCATAGGGCCGCTTGGGGGGCACAGCCATCCCCTCCTCAGCCCCGTGGGGGGCCCGTCGTTTTCGGGCTCCCCCAGCAGCCCCCCGAGAACTCGCGGGGGAATAGCATGAAGTGGAAGAGGAGCTGTCGGTGCTGTAGCGGCGCTGGGACCGGAGGCTGGAGGCTGGGCTCAGTTCACTGCCCTCGCTGGTGTCGTCATCCTCGAAGAAGCCCCGGCCTTCCAGCAGCGGCCGCCGAGGGGCACGGCCGGTGGCAGGGGAGTGTCTCCGCACAGGCGGCCGCCGTTTGCTGGGCCGGAGCAGCGCCAAGTCCTTGGGCCGCACAACCAGGAGAGGCTCGGCCGGGCCCGGCGGCGTCCCTGCTCCTACAACCGTGTCGAAGGAGCGCAGCGTGTCATCTGAGGGGACTCCGGCATCAGGGGAGGCGGGCAGCTCTGCCTCCGAGGGGGGGTCTGTGTCGCTGCCCTCGGGGGCTTGCCCTCCAGGGGGGCTGTCCAGGTGGGTAGAATTGGTCTTCTCACTCTTGAAGCTGCTCAACGTCTCCCTGTCAGTGCCACTGAAGCAGGAATCTGAGGAGCCAGCTTTCTGGGGTGTGGGGTCCCCTGAGCCCCGCCGGTCCAGGGGCTGGTAGCCTCCTGCTCCCCGGCGCTGTTCCCGTCGACTGCTGGTCCTCACCAGGGCCCGCTCGGGCCGGGTCAGGGTCAGGAAGCTCTTGCTAAGCTCCTGGCTGAGGCTGCCCTTCAGGAGGGGGCTCATGGGAGTGTCAGCCACACTGCCGCCACTCCACGGGGCTCCATCTCCAGCCAGGGGAGAACGTTCTGAGGAGTCCGTGCTGGGGAGAGAAGGGTCCGGGGCGGCCCCTGGAGGCGTCTGGGGAAGGTCTCCAACTGTCAGAAGAGAAGGAGACCCGGGACTAGAAAAAGGTGTTCTATATCAAGAGCTGATGGCTGAGAGGGTCCTACGGCCCCGAGTTCTGAAAGCCCAGAGGGGCGGGACACTGAAGTCCTATCTCAGAGAACTAAGAGAGCCCCAGGAAGCAAAGGTTAGGGTGACTCAAAGACATGGCGGCTAGATTTCTCCCCAAGCCCTTGCCAATCATGCCCACTCACTCAGCTTCTCCTGTGAGCTTAGCTTCAGCATCTCTCGATCGGCCGAGGTCACGATCACGTTGTTGCTGCCCTGCTCCCGCACCAGCTCCTTGATGTCTACAAGCACAGCCCCAAACGCATTAGCAGTACCTCAAGGCATCGATGTGCTGGGCCCCGTTCTGCACCGCCACCTCAGTTCTCAACAGCAACCACCTACCTCTGAGGGGCCCAGAGTCCTCTATCCGGGGCAGCAACTCCTGAGCAGGTAAGAGAAAAGTTTGAAGGGGCCAAGAGAGCAAAAAAGTAGGTGTAGGACATACCCACATGGGGACAGGCTCCCAGGAGAGGAGTAGGGGAGGCTGAGGGCCGGGACCACTCACCGAGACCTGGTTGAAGCCAAACACGGAATGCTGAGAGCTACAGCGCACAGGGGGCGTGGAACTCACTTTTCGAAATACAGTCATTTCCACTCCAGGATCTCTAGCAGTGCACAGAAACATCAGCTTTAAGCTAACCTTCCCTCTTCACGCAGCACCTCTCCCACCATCCCCATCACTCCTCCCTCCACGTCAATTCTCCTGACAAATCCAGAGCCAATCAAGGAATATTCAACCGCTCTTGGAGGCAATGTTCCCCAAGCCCCCTCTCCATCCTCCAATGCCAAGGCCCAAGCACCAAGAACCCTCCATTTCCAGCACAGGCCCTGCCTCGCCCACCTGGGCAGATTGTTGTCCCCCTGGGCAGGCTCTTCCTCTGGTTCCCCCATGGTAGAGTTGCGCTTCTCCACAATCTCGCCCTGGTCGAACATAGCATGCAGCCGATAGTTCACAGTCTTGATGGTAGCGAAGATGACAGCCACCACAAGGCAGTACACACCAGCCACCATCAAGCTGGGGGGCAGGACCTGGAGGTGGCAGCAAGTCAGGTCCTTCCTCATAGAGCCCTGCTCCCACAAGGGGTGGACCTGCCACCGCCATCAAGGTTAGGATTCACAAGTTCACAAGAAGACTTCCTGGCCCCTGCATACAACCAGTACGAAGACCCTGCCTTTACTTAACTAACTGGACAAAGATTAAGTGAGGGGCTCAAGGTCACCCTGGCCAGAAAATTCTGGCCTCTCCTCCACACACTCTGAACTCTGCTTTGAGTCCCCTTCCCACAGCCCGGAGTCCCTGTCAGTTTGCACCCCTCGGTGACATCTGCCCTCCCTTTCCCCGGCGGGAGTTACAGGTGGCGGCAGCGTCTCACCATGTACAGCAAGAAAGGGAAGGTGAGCAGGAAGATCCAGACATAGAGGTGGAAGCAGTTGGAAAAGGTGCTCTGGTGCGGGTCGAAGAACCAACCGCCGGTGAGCGAGGCCCACACCCCCTGGCGTAGGATCTGCAATACCTGCGACCCCATGGCCCCGCCGCTGCTGCGCGCGCCCTCCTCCCGGGACCCTCATGGGGGCGGCCCCTGGCCCATGCCCCGCCTGGCGCCCGAGGGCCCCGGGGCCCGGCCTCGCGCTCACGCCATGGTCTCCCCCAACTGGGGAGAGAGATCGGAGGGGCGAGGGTGCGAGCAGGGGGCGGGGCCGGCCCGGAAGTCAGCGGTGTGAGACCCAGACGCGGGGGTGGAGCCGCATCAGAGGCGGGGTCCTGGCACCCACTCCCGCCCCAGAACTGCTCCCGAAGGCCGGGTCGGCAGGCAGGCGCGGGGCACGGGCCAGGCACCCGTCGGCGGCATCCAGAGGTGGGCGTGGGGTGGGTGCTCCGGGGATGCAGCGACGGCTCCCTCGGTTCCGGCCCGGGGAAAGCCCCGGGACCCTGAGGTCCACTTCCGGGGTCACAGGTCACTCGCTTTGGGCTCCGCGCTCGCCCCGCTTCTGCGGGAGCCGGCCCAAGGGGGAGGCCGGAAGAAGGAGCCGCGAGCCGCCAACCTGCAGTGGCGCATGCGCCCAACAAGCCAAGTTGGGACCCGGAAAAGGAAAACCTGGAGGCTTGAATGCGCAAGCGCAGGGAGGTGGTAGAGCGATAAGAAGCGGGGACCTACGGGCTTGCGCAGAGTCCGGGTCTAAGGGAAGGGACGAGCCGAAAGGCAAAACCCCTTGGGCGCATGCGCACACCTGAAAGTTGCCAGCCTAGCGGAGACGACTGGGCGGAACCCAAGGGATAGTTGAGTGGCCATCGAGTAACGGCGGGGTTAATTGGCGCAAAATTCTCCCAGTGAGTTACAAGAGGCGGGGAAAAGGATGGAGGCGTGGACCTGCCTGAGCTAAAGCTACAGTTCGGCGCTACGGGGGCACACCCCCTCTAGGTCCAACCTATTCAGTGTGAGACGTCATGAGTGGCCTCTACTTCCGGGTCAGAGCTCATACTTAAGATTGTAGAGCGCGCTCCTTCAAAAAGGCAGAAATAGTCGAAGTAGGATAGCGTCGTTTTTCTTAAAGTGACAGGCTCAAGGCAATCAAGGGGTCAATCCTGCGGTTGCGAGCGCGGTTTAGCTATTCTGAATTCAGTCACTACGCACATTTCAGGACCACAGTCTCAGGTTTCCTCCCCTTCACGGGGAAGAGGCATGAATAAGTGGTTTTCCAGGTGAGGGAAAGGAGGACCTGACAACTCGTTCCAAGAGCTCGAGGTGCAGCCAGTTCCGTCCTCCTCGTCTTAACACACCCCCCCCCAACGCCCGCCCATCCCACTAGGTCTGCAAAGCTGAGCTTCTGGCCCCAATTTCAGATGCAAAGCGAATGAGGCGCAGAGAGGATGGATCACACAGCCCTGCAGCATCGGGGCCAAGACCAAACTCGGGTTTGTCCCCTTCCCAAGCCAGGTTCTTTGCCCGAGTTTTCCTGATGCGGATGTAGAGGGGAGAGATGGCCCGTCGTTAGCAGAAACCAACTCGACCCTGAACCTGCTGTCATGGGAGGTGGGGGCTACCCTTCCCCTCCGTCGGCCTCTCATTGCCCGCCTACCCAGGAACTCCCCGGCCCAGTCGCCCCGCAGCCTCTGGGAGGGGAGCGGTGCTACCCGCCCGCGTCATCTGATGCTGTTTCCTGCGGGAGGGAGAACAGCGGAAAAAAGTGAAACTCCACCCTCCACCTCTGCCTCCCGCCCCCGGGGCCAAAGTACAAAGGGAGGAGGAAGAAGGGAACGGGGTTGGAGCCATCGGGTCGAGAGAGCCCAGCCAGGAAGAGACAGCTAGCCCCAGCAAGAGACACTCCAGCCACCCCCTTCGCAAGGAGACCCAAACAGAGTCCAGGCGCTGCCCCTTGCTGGCCCAGCTTACACTTCGCGGGGTGCTGGAGCCAGGCTCCCAGGACTGCTCCAGACTGAGGGACGCCGGGGCCCCTCTTTGCTAGCCATGGTGAGACGCCGGAGGCCCCAGGGGCTCACCCCCCAAGCCTGACCACACTACCCTGGGTGGCCTTCCTCCGGAAGCCCGAGATGCAGGGGGCCGGGAGGCGACACTCCTGGATCCCCAGAGAGGCGTGGGTCTGGGGCTGAGGGCCAGAGCCCGGATGCCCAGGTTCCGGGACTAGGGCCTCGACAGTCAGCAGGGGTGGGGACCAGGGGCACCCGGGAAGGTCCCCCACACCCACCAACGCAGCTCCCAGCCATGGAGCCCTTGAAGAACCTCTTCCTCAAGAGCCCACTGGGGTCATGGAACAGCAGTGGCAGTGGGGGCGGCGGGGGCGGCGGCGGAGGCTGGCCAGAGGGGTCCCCGAAGGCGGCAGCTTATGCTAACCCTGTGTGGACAGCCCTGTTTGACTACGAGCCCAGCGGGCAGGACGAGCTGGCCCTGCGGAAGGGCGACCGTGTGGAGGTGCTATCCCGGGATGCAGCTATCTCAGGCGATGAGGGCTGGTGGGCGGGCCAGGTGGGCGGCCAGGTGGGCATCTTTCCGTCCAACTATGTATCTCGGGGCGGCGGTCCGCCCCCCTGCGAGATGGCCAGCTTCCAGGAGCTGCGGCTGGAGGAGGTGATTGGCATCGGTGGCTTTGGCAAGGTCTACCGGGGCAGCTGGAGAGGCGAGCTGGTGGCTGTGAAGGCTGCTCGCCAGGACCCCGACGAAGACATCAGCGTGACAGCTGAGAGTGTGCGACAGGAGGCCCGGCTTTTCGCCATGCTGGCGCACCCCAACATCATTGCCCTAAAGGCCGTGTGCCTGGAGGAGCCCAACCTGTGCCTGGTGATGGAGTACGCTGCCGGTGGGCCCCTCAGCCGTGCCCTGGCTGGCCGGCGTGTGCCCCCCCATGTGCTCGTCAACTGGGCCGTGCAAATTGCCCGTGGGATGCACTACCTGCACTGCGAGGCCCTGGTGCCTGTCATCCACCGAGACCTCAAGTCCAACAACAGTGAGTTTTGGGGAGTGTGGTTGGAGGGTGGCATGGCCTGAGCACACGTCTACTGCCAGCTCGCAGCTGAGCCTACCTGGGGATCTACTAGAGACAGGAGCTACTGTTCTAGGAGCATCTCAGTTGACCAGGGGTGCCCCTGGGCTCACACTAGCTCCAAAGCAAGAGTCCCAGGCACCCAAGAGTCCTTTACGCCCCAGCCCCTGGAGGAGGCCTTTACCCCAACTCACAGGTGCCAAGTTAAAAAATTGGAATCTCTCAGAATTGTAAGCAACCTGCCTACCATGGCCACTACGTCAAGGAAGGGCATGCTGGATCCTGGCACCCCTCATCTTCAGGGAGCGCCCACTTGTCCTGCGGGTGCCTCCTGTCTCCTCCGCTTGTGGTGGGCAGCTCCTCCAGAATAGACATCTCAAAGGGAAAAGCCCCTCCCCTCCTCCCCACCCTCGGTGGTCAAAGCTGGGGTCAGGGATGGAATTCTAACCCCACTCCTTTCCCTGGCTGCACTCTCTCTAGCTGGTTATTTCAACTCAGAGCATCGATTTCACTCTGTAAAAAGGGAGTGATTGGGAGAATGAAAGGGCTTAATCGTTGGGCACCCAATGCCCGGCATCAGTGGGTCGTCAGCCATGGGTGTGGACGTTTGAAGGCTGGATTGCCAGGAGGGCTTTGCCTGGAATCAGCACTTGGAGTGGGCGTGGCAGGGCTAAGAAGACTTGAGGCACTCTATCTCCAGCCATTTCAGGTCTACGCATGGCCTAGCATGGGCCCGAGACAAGCAAGTGACAGGTTCAGAGGGCTTCCTGAAGCAGGCAAGCTTCACACCTGGCCCAGAGCAGGGCATGTTCAGAGAGGCACCCAGCTGGATGTCCTGGCAGGGCCTGATGAGAGCAAAGTCAAGGAGGCAGCACCCGGCACGGTAGTAGGGATGTGGGTGGGCCTGCTGGGGCCCAAGGTGCAGACCGAAGAGCAAGAGGAAGGGCCCGCAGGACCACTGGAGAGCCACGGGTGGCCCGCGGAGGGGTGAGCATGGATACTTTGAGCCTCCCGGCCTGGGCTGACCATGGATCAGAGGCTTGTGGGGAGCAGAACACCAGGGCCCAGTGATACCCAAGTCCCTTCCTGGGCCGGAGGGGCCTCAGGAGGTCTGCCAGCCACCCCACCCACTCCTCTCATCCACAATACGGTGCAGGTCCCAGCGCTTAGCTGCGCTGCTGAGCCTCAGCCATCTAGGGACCCTCACTCCCTGCCCCAGCCTGAGGGGGATTCCCCGAAGGCCTGGGGGGAGGGGACTCCCGTCTACTGTTTTTCCTCCAGTTTTCTTTCCAGAAAAAATGGAACAATAGCCCAGGCCCCTGCTCCCCACCCTCCCCACCGCTTCCTGCGTTTCCTGCTGCCCCTGAGCCGGCTTCCTGCCCCTGCTCCAGCCTCTGCTCTCTCCCCAGCCCAGCTGCCTGCAGGGGAGGAAAGAGTTGGGGGTGGGGGGGGTTGTGGGAGAGGAAGGAGCCAGGGATGGCACCCCCACTACCCCCAGTTCCCTGCTTTCACCCTGAGTCTGGGTGGTGGTGAAGGGCAGGCAGGGTGCCCTTAGCCTCCCTGAGCCTGGGCTCCCACCTCACAGACCCCAGTTCTAGGCCCGGGGTGCTGTCTGCGGCGTTGTGGCAGGGGGGAGTCCCTGGGCTGGGGGGGCTCAGGCAGGAAACAATGGCGTGATTTTCCTGGACAATGGGGGCCTTGTGAGGAAGCCTGGAGGGGAGAGGAGGGGGAATTCTCCAGGCCCACGAGTCACAGGACTGACCAGCCAGCCCGGCCTGGGCCTGACCTCCCCCAATTCTCCCCCAAAGGACTCCCCCCTCCATTGGAGACCTGGGCCAGGCCTCCCAGAAAGGAGAAGTAGGGACCATGGGAGGGAAGCGGAAGAGGTGTGAGCTGCTGAGGCCACTCCCGGGCTCCCCAGAGGCAGTCTAGGGAGGGGGCTGGGGGCCAGGTCCCTTTTCAGAGCCAGGGAGCCCTAACCTAAGGGGGTGCTGGGAGGGGGATCTCTAGCTCCTTCTCTGAGTGACTCCTGATCACCCCATCCCTAAGGTCTATATCAGACACCAGAAGAGCAGCTTGGGCTGGAACAAATTCAAGGCCATTGGAGAAAAGCAGGGCTCACGGAGGGGAGGCTAAGGCTTCACAGGTGTGAGGTCAAGCTGGGGACGGGGTTGGCAGAAAAGTCACCAGTACAAAGGAGTCCTGAGACTGAGTGGGTTGCCACCCCTGTCTGGGCTTCAGATGATCTAATTGAAAAAAGGAGGCTGGCCTCCCAGCTTGAGATACTGGTGCAGAAAGTGCTTCACCAGTCCGTGAGGTACCACAGGTGGCTAGAGACCTGACCAAGAAGTAGCAGGGGTTGGTCTTCAAGAGGATGGGTTGGTCCTGGCACCAGAGGAAGTGGGAGTCCCTCCCCAACCCCAGCACATGGACCCCTTTGCCTGGTCCCTCCCCAGCCACCCGCCCCAGCCTGCTGCGATTCTTCTTTGAAACGGATATTCACAGAGCTTACTAAATGGTCTTGTTCTGAGACTCCAGCAGCCAGGCCAGAGGCTGTTGTGAAGCTGCGAATAAGATGTGGTAGCGGATGGAGAGGAGAGTCAACTTGAGATTCATGGCAGCATCTTTGGAACAACTGTCAGATCCTTGTGTGAAAGCTTTAAAAAGGGTGATCTTGTTTAATACTCATGATAACCCTCTGGCTTTTGTTGTTATCCTCAGCTTTAACTGTTCAGGAGTCAGCCCCAGTTTAGCTCAGAGGAGAGGGTAGGTTGCAGGACCGTTCTCTGAATTTGGAGACAAGGCAGGAAGATTTGCCAGGCACAGTGGGAGGATGTAGGTGGTTGTTGAGGGCATGGAGACCAGGTAGGGTGACAGCTGGGCAGCTGGACCCACTTCTGAATGAGGGCTCCACTTACGGGAGATGCCAGTGAGGAGGGAGCAGCTGGCACCTGGGAGAGGCCAGGACAGCCTAGAGGCAGTAGGCCAAGGTCAAGGGGAGGCCAGTCTCTGAGAAACACCGGCATTGAAAAGGCTAAGGGTGGGGAGGCCTGAAGGAAACAGCACAAGCAGCCAGAGGCCCTGGGAGCCAAGGACAGCAGGGAGGGGCTGAGTAGCAGTGCCAGATGCCCCCATGAGGCCCAGGGAGCTTGGCCAGCAGCAGGATCAGGAGTTGTGGCTTTAGGCCTAAACGAGTGAATACCCTGATTGTGCCACCTCCTCTGAGAAGTCTTCCCTGACTCACCTGTACAAGGTGCCTGTCTCCTCTGACCCAACCCCAGAACCCTGCGCTGCCCCCTCCGTGGTGCTGTCACCCTGGGCAGGATTGCTGAGAGATGTGCCCTGAAATGGCAACCGACTCCAGTATTCTTGCCTAGAGAATCCCAGGGACGGAGGAGCCTGGTGGGCTGCCGTCTATGGGGTCACACAGAGTCGGACACGACTGAAGCGACTTAGCAGCAGCAGCAGTGCCCTGAAAGGATATGTGTTCAGAAATGTCGTTGGCTTGGATGTCCCTTCTGTACAAAACAGTTGACTATGACCAGAAAAGTAGAGAGTCCTCTTCAGACCCTCGAAGATTCTCTGACTTTGCCTTACATTTTTTCCTTTAAAACCTCTCTCCTTTGAGCCGTGCTTGTCCTGGTGAGACATTTGCAAGTTGTTGGCTTTCCTGTGTATACAGGGTATGGTGGTCCCATGAGGGACAAAGCCAGGAACACTTGCCGTGTCCATCCACTCCTACATTTGTCCCAAACTCCTTTCTAGTCAACAGCCACCCTTAGACCCCTTCATCTCTCATCACATCTAGCCACATTAGTGGATATCTTTTGGAATCTTTCTCTCTTCTGGAAATGGCTGTGCTAGCCACAGTGGGACATGGGCACCAGGGGTCTATAGTGCCCGCTGGGCTTCCTTTCTCACCAGGCAGTTCCCTCCTGCTCCCCACCCCCAGGGAGGTTCTAAATCACACTCTTGCCTCGACAAAATGACAACACACAGGTTTCTTTTGAAATCAAAGTCACAAATGCTGAGAGGCTGCCATATTGCCTATTTCTGTTCTGTGCAGGGTTAGGGGAAAGTTAGAACACTGGCTTTGGAACCACGCATACCAGGTTGTGGGTGATACCTGCTTTGTTTGCTTATGACCTTGGTTAAGTCAAATTGTTGCTCAGTTTCCTCTTCTGCAAAATGAGGATAATGATGTCTTTGTTATTGCTGTTTAGTCGCTAAGTTGTGTCTAACCCTCTGCAACCCCAAGGATTAGAGCCTCCAGGCTCCTCTGTCCATGGGATTGAACCCCTACCATCGCCTAGCTGAGGCCAACTCCTCACTCTGGTCTCAGCTTAAATGGTACTTCCTCTGGGAAATCTTCCCAAATCTTACAATTTACTTATTTACTTATTGGCTGAGCCAAGGGCATGTGGGATCGTAGTTCCCTGACCAGGGATCGAACCTGTTTCCCCTGCAGTGGAAGTACAGAGTCCTAATTACTGAAGTGAAGTGAACTGTTAGTCGCTAAATCGTGTCTGACCCTCTGCAACGCCAAGGACTGGAGCCCACCAGGCTCCTCTGTCCATAGGATTTTCCAGGCAAGAATACTGGAGTGGGTTGCCATTTCCTTCTCCAGGGGATCTTCCTGTCCCAGGGATCGAACCTGTGTCTCCTGCACTGGCAGGTGAATTCTTTACCACTGAGCCACCAGGGAATCCCATGATGTTTACCTCACAGATTTGTGTATGTGTGTGTGTGTGCTAACACTGAGTATAAATGCCTAACCTCTAGGAGCCCCTTGGTAAATATGTCCCAGCCTTGTGTTTATTGTCTCATTCTATCCCAGCCCCAGATACGAGCTCTGGCAAGGTTGAGACCAGGTCACCTCACTGCCCCCATTACCTAGCCAGGATGTCTGTCCGATGACAGTTTGCTCCCAGCTCCTCCCCTATCCCACCCCCTGAGCCTGGAACCACAGTCCAGCCTCTCTTCCCCAGTTCTGCTGCTGCAGCCCATTGAAGGTGACGACATGGAGCACAAGACCCTGAAGATCACGGACTTCGGTCTGGCCCGTGAGTGGCACAAAACCACGCAAATGAGTGCTGCGGGCACCTATGCCTGGATGGCTCCTGAGGTTATCAAGGCCTCCACCTTCTCCAAAGGCAGCGATGTCTGGAGGTGCGGCTGGGTGGAGTCTAGACAGATATGAGTTCGTGGGGGTGGGAGAGGTGGCAGCCAAAATCTAGGGCTGGATGGATAAGCAGAGGCCAAGGGAGGGACACAGACCACTTACTCTTGGTTGCTTTGGGGTGAAATGGCAATGAATGAGTCGAGGCGGGAACACAGACCCTTTGTCTCACCTACAGCTTTGGGGTCTTGCTGTGGGAACTGCTGACCGGGGAGGTACCCTATCGTGGCATCGACTGCCTTGCTGTAGCCTATGGTGTGGCCGTGAACAAGCTCACACTGCCCATTCCATCCACCTGCCCGGAGCCCTTCGCACAGCTTATGGCTGGTAAGGGGATGGGGCAGGAGGGTGAAGGGTAGAGCTCCTTGGCCCAACAGGACATATCCACTCACAGACCCCTTCCCCTGTCCCCCCCCCTCCACCCCCGTCCCCACTCCGTTTCCCTAGACTGCTGGGCGCAGGACCCCCACCGCAGGCCCGACTTCGCCTCCATCCTTCAGCAGTTGGAGGCGCTGGAGGCACAGGTGCTACGGGAAATGCCGCGGGACTCCTTCCATTCCATGCAGGAAGGCTGGAAGCGCGAGATCCAAGGCCTCTTCGACGAGCTGCGGGCCAAAGAAAAGGTGGGAGGAGTCGCGGTCCCAGGGGTGGAAGGAGACACCGGGAAGGGACGTCTCACGGAGAGTGGGGATGAGCGCCTGGGACCGTACCCGCCTGACGCCACCGCCTTCGCTGTCCTGGGCACAGGAACTACTGAGCCGCGAGGAGGAGCTGACCCGCGCGGCGCGGGAGCAGCGCTCACAGGCAGAGCAGCTGCGGCGGCGCGAGCACCTGCTGGCTCAGTGGGAGCTGGAGGTGTTTGAGCGTGAGTTGACGCTGTTACTGCAGCAAGTCGACCGCGAGCGGCCGCACGTTCGCCGCCGACGCGGAACCTTCAAGCGCAGCAAACTCCGCGCGCGCGACGGCGGGGAGCGTATCAGCATGCCACTCGGTAAGGGGCGGGGCCCCAGCGCGCCGCCCGCCATTGGCTTCGCGGGCGGTGGGGCGGGGCCAGGCGGGTGGCTGACCGCGCTGGGATTGGTCTAGGGCGTCGGTGGGTGGGCCTGTGAGCGGAGGCTGCAAGAGGTGGGATCGGGAGTGTGTTCTTGTCTGTGGGCGGGTTCTGGCGGGAATATTTGCATGTCGGCCTGGGAGTGGCTGCGGCCCGGAAGGGGCGGGGCTCATGAATGTTTGGGAAGGCCGAGGGCACGGGGTGGGCCCTCTCCGACTTCGCCGCGCTTGCCGGGGTTGGGGATTTCCTTGATCCAGGATCTCAGGAAGCCAGTGAGGCCGGCCCCAGTCACCTAGCCTCCGTGTTAGGCCGGATTCCAGCACTGCCTGCGTGGCCTTCGCGCTGCCGAGGGGCCCTGCGGGTTAGGATCCTGTCTCTCCTTCACCACAAACTTGCACTCTGCTTCTCTCCCCCCAACTCTAGACTTCAAACACCGCATCACCGTGCAGGCCTCGCCTGGCTTGGACAGGAGGAGGAACGTCTTCGAGGTCGGGGCTGGGGACTCTCCCACCTTTCCCCGGTTCCGGGCCATCCAGTGTAAGCAGCTTCTCCTCTTGCCCACGTCCTTCTCCCCAGATCTTACCCTTTCGTCAAACCTTATCCTTGGAAGTGGATCCCTTGCACTGCCTCCTCCTCTTCCTCCCTGCTCCCAGGTTCCCTCCCCATCCATCTAAACTGGTATCTGAGTTCCCCAAGCATCAGTCATTTTACAACTTTTTTTTTTCTAACAATTGTATGATGCTATGTACCATCCACTTTCCTAAGTGCTTTGCTAATTATTAGGGTGTCCTCGGTGGCTCAGAGCATAAAAAGAATCTGCCCATAATGCAGGAGACCCAGGTTTGATCCCTGAATTGGGAAGATCCAAGAAGGGAATTGGAGAAGGCAATGGCAACCCACTCCAGTACTCTTGCCTGGAAAATCCCATGGACGGAGGAACCTGTTAGGCTGCAGTCCATGGGGTCGCTAGGAGTTGGACACGACTGAGCGACTTCACTTTCACTTTTCACTTTCATGCATTGGAGAAGGAAATGGCAACCCACTCCAGTGTTCTTGCCTGGAGAATCCCAGGGACGGGGAGCCTGGTGGGCTGCCGTCTATGGGGTTGCACAGAGTTGAACACGACTAAAGCGACTTAGCAGCAGCAGCAGCAAGAAGGGAATGGCAACCCACTCCAGTATTCTCACTTGAAGAATCCCATGGACAGAGGAGCCTGATAGGCTACCATGGGGTCACAAAGAGTCAGACACGACTGAGTGACTAACAGTTGCTAATATTAATTCCTCACAATGACCCTGTGAGGTAGATGTCTTTATTATTACCTAGGTTTTACTGATGAGAAAAGTGAAAGAAGTAACTCCTAATACTGCATAGCTGATAAGTGGCAGGGTCAGAATTCAGACCCAGTTTGCTGCAGTGTCTGTGCTAACTCCTAAGCAGCAAATGCCAGCTGAAGGACTAGAAGAGATGCCCCACTGCCAGTCTCAGGACCCACACTCACCTACCCCACCCCAGTTTGTGCAATTTCTCTGTAAGCCCAAAGCTTACCATGGGAGTGGGATGGGGCCCAGCCTGACTATCCGCTCCCCATCCTCCAAGAAGTTGCCCCTGGAGCCCAGTTCTTACGATGGGAGGACAAGGATCAGGGTCCTTGATCTTGACTCAGACTCCTTCGGTTCCCCCCCTCACCCTACCCACCACAGTGGAGCCTGCAGAGCCAGGGCAGGCATGGGGCCGACAGTCCCCAAGACGTCTAGAGGACTCAAGCAATGGAGAGCGCCGAGCATGCTGGGCCTGGGGTCCCAGCTCCCCCAAGCCTGGAGAAGCCCAGAACGGGAGGTGAGTGCCTGACTGCCACCTACCCAGCAGCTCCTGCCTCCCAGCAGTCTTGAGATTCACGAAGCGCGACTCCTTCTCATTCCCTCACTAGGAGAAGGTCCCGCATGGATGAAGCCACGTGGTACCTGGATTCAGATGACTCATCCCCCCTAGGATCTCCTTCCACACCCCCAATGCTCAATGGTGAGTGGCCTTGTCTGCCCCCAGCCAACTGTTGCTGCACTCCTATGGGTACTATGGCAAGGCAGGCCATTGCTAGAACCCAGGTCTGACGTATAAGCCCACAACTGAGGGAGATCCCGCCTAGGCCTCAGGGGGCCCAGAGTGGTCCCATTGTGCAGGGCTGGCCTCCATCAGCTGCTGTGCCCTCAGCAAGCTCTAGGGAGCAAAGGAAGACAAGGAACAGTGGCCCCTGTTTGGGACCCAAAGGAAGTTGGGTGCAGAGAGGAAAAGGAACTTGTGCATGTGGGGTGGAGTTAGAAAAGTGGCTACTGCACTGTGCTTCCTCAGAGTCCTTTCTGGGGAGCTTGGAGGTGGAAAAGAGGATAAGAAAGCTGAATGGGTGGGCATCCAGGGCCCCCTCACTGCATCTGGGGCAGTTCTGGGGTCTTCTGTTTTCCATAATGGCAACAGCACTTGCTGTGTATCAGGTATGCCATCCAAGCAACAACCCCATGAGGGATTATTATACCTATCTGAGGCTCTGAGACATAATGTAATCTACCTAAGTCCCCCAGCTAAGGATCTGAACCCAGGAAAATATTGACACTCAGGCTCATAGTGAGCTTCCCCAGAAGCTTTCATTTACAGAAGGGGTTTCTCACCTGCAAGCTACTTGGGAAGCTAGGGGATCAGCAGAAAGCAGGGATCCTGGGTCAGAGGGGCATGGCTCATCTCAGCACTGCCCAGCATTGGCAGGGACTAGAAAGTTGCAGCCTCCCTTGCCCAAGGGTCCTTTTACAGCCCCCAGCTGCACCTGCTTCTCAAAGTCAGAATATAGGACCCAGCTGTCATCAGACCAGAGTCCCATTCAGCAAACAAGTTAGACTCACTCCTCTCACCCCACCCAATGCATCACCTCCACCATTACCTAAGCTAGGATTCACAGTAATAACAACAGCAAACATTTATTGGGTCCCTCGTGTGCCATTTTATAGAGGAGAAAACTGAGGCACAGACAGGTAAAGTGATTTGAAGTAGGACGCATAGCAGAACAGGGATTTGAGCCCAGGGCTTCCCTGGTGGCTCAGCTGGTAAAGAATCCACCTGCAATGCGAGAGACCTGGGTTCGATCCCTGGGTTGGGGAAGTCCCCTGGAGACGGGAAAGGCTACCCACTCCAGTATTCTGGCCTGGAGAATTGTATAGTCCATGGAGTTGCAAAACTTTCACTGACTCCAGAGGCAGGGCCCTGGACCCCCATCTGCCATGCCATTTCTTGCTCCAGCAGTTGCATTGCCCTAAGCAGGCTGTGCTACAGGGACCGAACTGAGAATTGGAAGGCCAAGGGGGCTGCTTGGAGTCACCTGCTCTAGAATGCCCCAGGCCAGAAAGTTCAATGGAGAACATGAGGTCCTGTCAAGCTGGATGTGCAGGCAGAAGCAGCCCCTGACCATGGTCTACAGATCCCTTCAGATCCCTTTGGCCTTATCTTCCCTGGGCTCCCAGGAGCAGGGACCTCATCTTTCTCCAGCTTGCCCCCTTACCTGAAAGGGTATCCCTTGTCCCAGCCCAGCTGCTGGCTGAGCATCTGTTTGCACCTGTGCAAGCCCTCAGCCAGCTGTCTTGGCCCACCCACAAGTGAGTGATCTTGACCTCCCAACCACCTACAGAGTCAAAAACCTAGCTAAGAATCAAAGATGTCCCTGAGAGATTGTCCCAGGTGTTAGCCACACCACTGGGGAGTCCCATCTCCCACCCCTTGTCCCTGCCTGGGTGTGCTGGCCCCTGGGGAACTGGTTGTTACGGATTGGTGGGCACGGTCTGCCAGCAACTGCCCCATGAAGCTTTTGCCCTGGAGCCACCAACTACCACATGGCCATGTCCTTTCCATGAGGCCCTGTAGAAGTGATTTCACCTTCATCTCTGAGTCAAGAATGGTTTTTCTGCTTTCTCCGTAACAACAGGGTTTCCACCTCTTACTGCCAGGGAGTTTAGAGGTAAATTAAAATTACTGCCAAGTTACCTGGGGCAAGTTTCTGACTTCTGGGAATCTCAGTTTCTCAGGATATCAACCTCAGTAACTTCTTTCCATTCTTAGTTGGTGTGCTGATCTCCAGCGTCACTTTGTTCTTTTTTTTTTTTGCTTGTTTTAAACATGTTTTTCCCCTGTTATGTTTTAAACTCACTGTAAATGATCAGTTTCCTCACCTATAAAGTGGGGAACAGCGATCACCTTACGTGGTTGTCACAGGGATTCTAAGAATGGATTCTTCCATCAAACATGTCCTGACACATATAATGAGCCAGGCATCATCGTGCTAGAGATCAGCAGTGCCTTGACCTCTGGGCGGGCCTAGTCTGGTAGAGGAGGCAGGCTCAGAAATAAACAAGTACAGTAGAGAGTAGCATGTGGCTGGCTGAAGGACTATACAAGGCATAGCATGAGCAAGAACTACATAGGTTAACAGGGGATTCTGAAAAACCTTCTATTTTGTTTTTTAAACTTTTCTTTTGGTTGCACTGGGTCATCATCGTGGCACACGGGCTTCTCATTGTGTGCAGGCTTAGTTGACCCACAGCATGAGGGACCTTAGTTCCTCTGCCAGGATCAAACCCCCATCCCCTACATTGGAAGGCAAATTCTTAACCACTGGACCACCAGGGAAGTCCCTGGCAAAGCTTCTAAAAGAGGAAAAGTTCTTGTTTTCCTCTGCATTCTATTGCTTCACTTCTGACACCATATGTGTGGAGCTTTTCCCACACCGGCCAGTTCTGGGCCACCAGCTGGAAGTCCTACAGTCCAATCCAGTTCTGACACCGTGTACCTGGAATCAGCGTCAGACCCCACAGGCTAAGGGCTCAGGACTCCAAGGCTCCTCTGTTCTGCAGACACCAGTTGTAAGTCCAGGTTGTCACCGGTGCTCCTCTCCAACCAGCTCTACATCTGAGGTTCCTACGACCCCCGCCTCAGATTTGATAATGTCCTTGAAGAGGTCACAGAACTCAGGAAAACCATCTACTTCCTAGACTACTAGATTATTATAAAGGATACAGGTCAAGGACATACAGATGGAAGACATGTGGAGGGCAGGGTATGTGGGAGGGGCACACAGCTTCCATGCCCCCTCTAGGCACACACCTCTGCTGGTTCACCAACCCAGAAGTTCTCCAAACCCTTTGGCTGGGTTTTTATGGAGGCTTCATTACGTGGATGTGATTGATTAATCATTGGCCATTGGTGACAGGAGTCAATCTCCAGCCCCTCTCTAACCCTGATGCAAGTAGAAGTTGAAAGTTCCAACCCTCTAATCACACAGTCCGTTCCCCTGGCAGACCCCATCCTCCAACAATGACCGCATCAGGGACTTCCCTTGTGGTCCAGTGGTTAAGACTCCGTGCTCCTAATGCAGGGGTTATAAGTTTGATCCCTGGTCGGGGAACCAAGATCCCTCATGCTGCACAAGGCTGCCAAAATAAAAAGACATCAATATGAACTCTCATATGGAAATTCCAAGGGTTTGGGGAGTTCTGTACCAGGAATGAGATGAAAGCCAAATATGTACTTTTTTATAAACCACTGTCACAGCTTCATAGAAGCTGTGATCTCTCAGCTGGGTCTTAAATGTTAAGTAAGGGACTACTGAGCGCGAGGTGGGAAAGGTGTGCTGAGTGAAGGGAACAGTGTGTGTGCAACCATGGGGCTCACCAGACCTAAGGAAGAGGAATCCTGGTTGGAATTCACTGAAGGACTTGAGAGCCAGGGACTCCCAGGCCTGAAACAGCAGGCTGGGGCCAGTTCAGGAAGGATCTGGAAGTTGGGGTGGGGGGGGCAGGTTTAAGCAGAGACTTGTCTTTAGCAGGTTTACATTTTAGAAGGCAGTGGCCACTGCAGGGGTGGGGTTGGGTAGGAGATAAGAGAGAGATGGGGTGGAGGTGGGGGGTGGAATTCCCTGGCTTTCTGGTGGTTAGGACTTCATGTTCTCACTGTTGAGGGCGCAGGTTAAATCCCTGGTGGGGGAACTAAGATCGCACAGGCCTTGGGGCCGAGCCAAAAAAGAGAGAGATGAGGTAAGGGTTGTGGCTGAGGATTGACCCCAAGCAAAGTCCTGGTTCACTGCAGAAGCTCACGTTTTTCCCAGCTTTGCATTCCTTCCTCTGGACCCCCACCCACTGCTCCACGCCAGGCAGGCCCAAGGAAGACAGAGAGGCCCTGAAAGCCCAACCAAGGAGCTTAGGCTTTTTTCTAGCAGCCGTGGAGAGCCATGGTAGGTTCTAGAGCTGAGGAGGACTTGACAAAATTGGGGTTTGTGGGGGGCCATCACAGGCTGCCCTACCTCAATGACTGGTTCTCCAGACCCACCCATTTGGTCTAGAATGGAATCAGATTAACCCTAGGCCCACAGGTTAGGACATAGTGTCCTTTAATCCAGGGCAGGGTAGCCTTAGCTAAGCCTGGGAACCCCTGGGGCATGAGGCTCAGACAACGTAATGCCCCTAAATCACTCAGCTCAGGCCTGACACAAACAACTGACCTCTCCGAGCCTTGATTTCCTTATTTCTGGAATAGGGACAATGTTGTATCCCTTTAGAGCTGTTGTGTACATTGGAATTGGCCTGTGTGCCTTATACAGGTTACCACTGGAGGCCAGAGCAGGCAAATAGAAGGACCAGGGCTGCCCAACCAGGGACGAGATGGGCACCACACGGGTCCCAGCTGTGACTCTGGCCCCTGTGGATATCTTCTGCTGCCCATTGAGGGCACTGAGGCCGGCCCTGCTCTGGCTTGAGCTTGCTTCTTGGTGGACCCTCGGCCTTCCCTCCAGCCAGCCCTCCTTTCGTGGGCCCCAGGGCACCTGGCTTAGCTCCTGCTGCTTTCAAAGGTTGCACTGCCCTCCTCCACCCCCAACACTTCTGAAAAGCCAGAATGGGGATGCCGAGGGAGGACTTGGACTGGGGGAGTCAGGGGAGCAGAAGTCAGCCCTTGCTTCAGGGCCGCCGGAAGTCGGCCTAACCTGTGTACCCGCCGCCAGGTAACCTCCCGCGGCCGAGCCCGGAGCCCGAGGAGCCCCGGCGGCCGGGCCCGACCGAACGCGGCAGTGGCTCCGGGACGCCCAAACTGATCCAACGCGCGCTATTGCGCGGCACCGCCCTGCTCGCCTCGCTGGGCCTCGGCCGGGACCTGCAACCCCCGGGGGGCTCGGGCCGAGAGCGCGTGGAACAGCCCTCGCCAACACCGCCCCGCTCGTCGCTGCCCACGCCGTCCCCCACCGAGCCGCCCCCATCCCCGCTCATCCGCTTCTCCTCCGAGACGCCCGAAACCCCAGCCTCCCCGCTGAGCCCCGACGCCTCTGGCCCGGCCGCCCCCGCGCCGCCCCTGCTGCTGGAGCTGGGTGTCCCTGCTGCGGGGCAGCCCTCAGCCAAGAGCCGCCGGCGCGAAGAGGAGAGGCGCGGTAAGCGGCCTACTGCCTGGTGACGGGGGAGGAGAGGCTGGTGGGGACCCGCAGGGCAGTGAGCAGGGCTGCAGCTGTCTGCTGGACCTCCAGCTGCGCCCTGGGGTGTGGGGAGCTGAGTTCTACGTTCAGCCATCGGGGCGGGCCAGGCCGGTTGTGAAATAATAGAAGTATTGAGGATCTCCCTAGCAAACTCCCTGGTGGCTCAGACGGTAAAGCGTCTGCCTGCAATGCGGGAGACTCGGGTTCGATTCCTGAGTCGGGAAGATCCCCTGGAGAAGGTTCTGACAATCCACTCCAGCACTCTTGCCTAGAAAATCCCATGGACGGAGGAGCCTGATAGGCTACAGTCCATGGGGTCGCAAAGAGTCGGACACGACTGAACAACTTCACTTCTTCTTAGCAAACTCCTACTGGCTGTTTACCTGGATCAGGTACTATTTCTAGTCCTTTAGAAAGGTCACTTCATTCAATTCTGATAACAGTGCTATGAACTAGGCACTCCGGTTAGACCCATTTTTTGGTTGACATGTAAGGCACAGAGAAATGAAGGGACTCTAACCAGCTGCTCAGCTGGGTTGATCAAGACCTGCTCCTGAGGCTTTCTCACTCTTAACTGCTAAATCGCAGCACCATGGAGCAGGAAGGGTTATAGAAGTCTTGAATCCCAGAGCTCACTGCCATGAGCAAACTGAAGCCCAGAGCAGGGCAGTGCCCCCTGGGGACACCCAGGAGCCGGTGACTGCCTGACCTGGGCCCCCTCCCCTTCATTGAATAGCCAGCGCCGTCTCACCGCCGCCGGGGATATCACGCTCTGCTCCTGGCACCCCAGGGACCCCGCGCTCGCCGCCTCTGGGCCTCATCAGTCGACCTCGGCCCTCACCCCTCCGCAGCCGCATCGACCCATGGAGCTTTGTGTCCGCTGGGCCACGGCCTTCACCCCTGCCCTCGCCACAGCCTGCGCCCCGACGGGCACCCTGGACCTTGTTCCCAGACTCAGACCCCTTCTGGGACTCTCCGCCTGCCAACCCCTTCCGAGGGGCCCCTCAGGACTGCAGGGCGCAGACCAAAGACGTGGGTGCCCAGGCCCCGTGGGCACCAGAGGCAGGGCCCTGAGCCGGCTGGCTGCTCGCCCACCACCCTGGAGAAGCCTCAGCATACACTGGAATAGGAGCCAGGCCAGTCTCTCCAGCTGCCTTGGTCTCGCCCAGGGACGCCGCCCCCTCTGGGGGTCAGGAACACTACACTGCACAGGAAGCCTTCACACTGGATGGGGGGCCTGCACCCCCGACACACACCTGCAATGGGTGGGTCCCCCGACTTACCCGCCCCACTGGGGCCCGACACTGTACCCAGCTGGTTGGGAGGACCAGGGCCTGTCTCAGGGAATTGCCCCCCGGGGGCGGTGCAGGGAAGCAGGGAGGTGCAGGGGAGAGGGGCCAGCCTTAGCTGTCACCAGCACTTTTGACCAAATCCTACTACTGTGTCCCCTGCCCCTGGGCTTAGTGCCTGGGCCCCCCTGCCCTGGGGGTCATCTGGGGCCAGGGCTCTCCGGGTGCCTTCCTGCTGCCCTGGCCAGGGCTGGGGCCATGGCCTCAGGATCCAATGAAGCCAAATAAACTCCCCAAGCTGTCTCCCCAAGCACAGCCTGTTAGCGTTCTTCGAGATAACTGGGGGATCCAGACCATCCCATGACCCTGGTGACCTCAGGCCCCCAGCAGAATGGCAGGTGGCCTGGGCCAAGGTTGGGATCCTCTGGACCGCATCTCTCTCCCGGGATCAAGTTCAATTGATCATCAGGTGTTACAAGGCCCTTGTTAGCCTCCCTGACATCCACACACTTGGGCCTTACTTGCCTGTTCCCACCCTGGCCGGGCCTTTCCCACCATTTCAAGCAACTGTTTGCCCTGATTGTTCCTGTTTCGGGGTGGTTCCCACTTATTCTCAGGGCCCACAACAACACCACCTCCCCTGGGGCCCCTTCCTGGCCATGCTGCACCCATTCCAGGCAGCTTGCTGAACTCAGGAGCCCACAGTTCTCTGGGTGGTATCTTAGGGGTTTGTCCAGGGTTTGTTTTTATCCTGAGGCCTGGACACAGAAGAGGGTCATCCACCCTGACACCTGGCTTCACTCACACTTCTCTTAAGAAGGCACGGGGGTTCTACAGACCACCCCTCCCATGCCACGCCCTAGAACAGGGGCCCCTGGGCTCATCCCCCAGTGGTTTGTGGGAGTCGTGGTCCAGGCTCCCTCTCCCCCTCCCCTTTGCACCTCACCACAGCCAGGTCTACTGTGTTCAGCAGGGCGGGGACTCGGGAGAGCACAAAAGTTTCTCAGGAAGGATTGGGAATGGCGCAAGCCTCACGTCTCCAGAGCACGCAGCATCCTCCACATCTGTCCTGCCTGCCCCATCCCAAGTCCTACCATCCTTCTTCCCATTCTTCTGCCCAGGCCACCACCTTCTCATCTGGGGTACCGGCCGTAGCCCTGTCCATAGGTCCCCATTTTTCTCACCACCCAACCTCCTTCCCACCTGGCCTGGCCTCTTCTCTTCCCCAGCTGAACTGTCGCTCTCCAAAGGGAGCTTTTCAGGCCAAGTTCCCCTCCCCCAGAACACTCTCCCATCATCCAGGGCGTTTCCTTCAGGGAGTTTATGACAATGTAAACTCGCCCTGCCTTCTTGCTAACAGGTTTCTCCTGGGAACACTGGGAGGGCAGGGACCTGCCTCTGTCCTCTCCCCTAGGGTCCTCAGGGTCTGGGGACCTGCTGACTAGTGAATGGGGTCTGTGACTGGGTGAGCTCACATGAACCACCACTGTGGGAGGGGGAACTGGTCAATCGCCTTGCTTTCACCTGATCCTCACCGCCCATCACTCAACCACCCAGCTTTGGGGACCTGGGTGGGAAACTTGTTGCCCCCAGAAACAGAGGAGTGACCCCAGCTCCCTCCCAAGCCTGAGCCGCCTCGCCTTGCCCTCCTGGCTCCACTCACCCCAGCTCCATCCCAGGCTTCCTTCCCTCTCCAGCCACCCACTTTGCCCTCCTGGCTCCACTCACCCCAGCTCCATCCCAGGCTTCCTTCCCTCTCCAGCCACCCACGCAGCCCCTCCCCCCAGCCCCACCCTGCCCAGCCCCTCCCAGGTGCCTGTGGTGGAGAGTTGGCTCCCCGGGCACCTCTGACAGACTCTGGTGGCATACCATGGGGGCTCTAAGGCCCTGGGCCCGATACGGGCTACTGGCTGTGGCCCACCTGCTGGCCCTGGGCCTTGGGGCCACAGTGCTCCAGGCCCTGGAGGGGCCTCCAGCCCTTCGGCTCCAGGCCAACCTCAGGGCCGAGCTGGCCACCTTTCAGGCAGAGTTCGGGGCCTGCCTGCCAGCTGGGGCGCTGGAAGAGCTGCTGGGCACCGCCCTGGTAGCCCAGGCCCATGGGGTTTCCAGCCTGGGCAATGGCTCCGAGGCCAGGAACTGGGATCTGCCCTCAGCCCTGCTCTTCACCGCCAGCCTCCTCACCACCACGGGTAAGGCGGCCGGCGGGGCGGCAGGAAGGCGCTCTCAAGGCAGTCCCTACCCAGGGTTCCTGAGGGTGCAGCCCTCCCCCAGCCCCAAACTGCTAGACAGAACCCAGGCCTCATTAGGCCTGTCATCAGGGCTGGGGCTCCCCCCACCAACACACCCCAACTGGTGCCTCAACTTCAGGTGCCAGGGGGCGTGGCCTTCTCAGCCCCACCCCCAGGCAGCTGTGAGACCCAGGGGAGGTGCCCAGATCCCACTGGCCTGAGGCGAGACTGGGGAGCCTGTGCGGTGGGATGGATTCTTGGATGGAGGGAAATGGAGTGAACCCAGGTACCACCAACCCAGGAGGAGTGTGGGGGAGGATGTTAGCTAATGAGACGTTAGCCCAGGCAAGAGGGCACAGAGACAGACACGAAGAAATTCCTGGGAGAGGAGACAACAAGTGTGAGGGCCCAGAGCCCAGGAAGTGGGGGTGGGGGGTGGGAGTGAGGTGTTTGCCGTGTAAAGTGTGTGAAATTCATTTATTTATCTAGGCTGCACCGGGTCTTAGTTGCAACACCCAGGAGGATCTTGGATCTTCATCCTGGTATCTTTAGTTGTGGCACATGGGGTCTGGGTCCCTGACCAGGGATTGAACCCGGCCCCCTGCATTGGGATCACAGAGTGTTAGTCATCAGACCACGAATGAAGTCCTGAATATTTTTTGAAGTCCCATTTTCCACCTTCTTTTGGAGAAACTTGTAAACCTACTTGCACTGAGCCAGAAGCCCCTGTTGGAGAACAGGGCCCGCCCTTGGGACAGTGTGCGTGCTCTCCCCCCAACCTCTGTCCCCACCACTCCCTTTTGGCTCACTTCTGACTCCTGGAGGCATCTGTGTTTTACAGCCCTGGACCAGCTGATCCTGTTCCCCCAGCAGGCCCTGATCTTTCACCTGCCCTGCCTTTGCACATGCCTTTCCGCCCTTGAAGAGCACACTGCCTCTTTTGCAACCCTCCATGTCTGGTGTCTTGACTGATTTTCCTGCCCGCCTCCCATCTGAACCTGAGCAGACGCAGGTTCCAGCACAGGGCCTGGCACCCAGGGTAACTTGATATGCCTTTGGGGAATGAATGAAAGACTGGGTAACATTTCACCTGGTGAACTGGGAAGTGTGGATCAAAGACAGACTGAGGAATCTCTCAGGTCAGGCTGCCTCGGGGTAGGACGGCAGCTCTCAGAAGTACCCCAGCTACAAGAGGCCTGAGGGGGACTCTTCTCTTTTCATCCTTTCATGTTCCAGAATGTAAAAGAGTGACCCAGAGAGGTTCAGGAACTTTACCAACACCCCCAGTGAACAAGGGGAAGAGCCCACAGAGAACAGGCCCTGAATAGTTCTGGCTGTGTTGGCCACCAGAGGGCAGCCTTCTGCAGGAGCGAGGCTCGGGGAAGTGGGCACCAGCCGCCCCACCAGGGTCCTCATTACCCGTGGCTCTCTCCTCTCCAGGTTACGGCCACATGGCCCCGCTATCAGCTGGTGGAAAGGCCTTCTGTGTGGCCTACGCGGCCCTGGGGCTGCCGGCCTCCTTAGCCCTTGTGGCTGCCCTGCGCCACTGCCTGGTGCCTCTGCTCAGCCGCCCCGGGGCCTGGGTAGCCACCCGCTGGAAGCTGACGCCGCCCAGGGCTGCACTGCTGCAGGCAGTTGCACTGGGCCTGCTAGTGGTTGGCGTCTTCGTGCTGCTGCCAGCACTGGTGCTGTGGGGTGTGCAGGGTAACTGCAGCCTGCTGGAGGCCATCTACTTCTGCTTCAGCTCCCTCAGCACCATCGGCCTGGGGGACCTGCTGCCGGGCCACGGCAGTGGCCTGCATCCAGTGCTTTACCACCTCTGCCAGTTTGCGCTTCTGGGTGAGTCCAGCTGCTAAGGAGGATGGGGTAGAGGGGAGGAGAGAAGGGAAGAAGACCCTGGACTACAACTCCCATAAGCCCCTGGGGGAGGCTGAGCCTCACAGGTTGGAAGGCCCCTGCCCCAGGGCATGGTGCAGAGTCTTAGTTGGCAGTGGGAAGAGAATTGTGTGGGTGGGAGGTGGATGGGAGCATGAGAGCTGCCCTAGTAACCTCTCCTCCCCAGGTTACTTGCTCCTGGGGCTCCTGGCCATGCTGCTGACTGTGGAGACCTTTTCGGAGCTGCCCCAAGTCCGTGCCATGGTGAAGTTCTTCGGGTCCAGCGGCCCTGTGAACGCTGAGGACGAAGGTGCCATCCTAGGCCAGGACGAACTGGCTCTGAGCAACATGCCACCCTCTGCAGCGGCCCCAGCACAGGCCCCAGCTTGCTGACAGGTGTCGGTCATGGAGCTGCGCTCCTTGCAGGTGGAGAAGCCTGAGGAGGGAGCCCTACGGAGTGGCTGGGGAAGGATCCGGAGGAGGGAAGGGAAGGCATGGATGTGAGAACCTCGGGAAATAATGTGTTAATAAAAAAAATAGGCAACAGAGCCAGCTGTTCTCCTCTCTTCTGTCGAAACGGGACTTCCCTACAGCCATCAACAACCCAAACTCCATCATCCTTTAAAGGCAGAGGTCAGGCCTCTGGTCCCGCCTAGGCTGGCATCTGAAAACCTCCCCATTCCTGCACAGTCCTAGTGCGGATCGCACACCGCCTTATCGGCCGAGGCCCCACCCCCTTCCGTCTATTGAAAGCCCCGGTCACCCTGAGAAAGCCCAGGCGCCCTGGCGTGGCCTTTTCCAACTTTATTGCCCGCCAGGAACAGGAAGGAGGGCGGGGTGTTGAGCGCGGTAGATCACCAGGCGTCCCTCCCACCCCCTGGAGCTCGCCGGCCGGAACCGGCCATCGGGTACGGGCTCGGGGTGGGCACGCCTGGGACCCTCAGTCCACCACGAACACACACGCACACTCACTCACACGGACTAATAAATACGGCCCGGACGGCGCGGCCGCCCAGCCAGCCGCCCTTGTCCGTCGGGGCCCGAAAGGCTGCGCTTCCTTTCCTGGCAAAGGGTCACGGCGGCCCCTACTGGTCGCGTCGGGTCCGGTCCTCCCGAGCGCAGGCCCAAAGCGGCGATCCGGCGCGGCGGCGAGAAAGGCTGCGGTCTGGGCGGACCGGGAGGGACGAAGGCGTCTGGGCCCGCGTGGCCTCAGCTCAGCACGCAGCGTTCGCGCCGGCCCAGCTGCCGGCTCAGCTTGCGGCGCCGCTGCTCCAGGCCGCGCTCCAGGCGCTCATCCTCCTCCAGGGCGCTGGGAGGGAACGGGTTCCGGTCAGCCCCAGCAGCGTCAGGGCCCACACGCTGGCCGCCGCCCGGGGCCGAGACCGAGCACTCCTCCTTGACCTCCCCCACAGCGCCTCCCCAGCTCCCGGAGCATCCCGGCCCCACTCACGTCCGCTCCTTCTGGTCCAGGTTCCGGACCAGCTCGTCTCTCTGGTTCACCAGCGACACCAGCTCCTCCAGCAGGAGTTGCTCTCGGCGCTGCTGCGCAGCCGTTTTCAGCCAGTCTGCGAGCAGAGGAGGCTGAGGGTCAGGAGGCGCCAGCCCCTGTCCCGTCCTGGTCCCCGGTCCCACGGCCCCATCTCCCACCTTCAATGGCCAGCATCGCCCGTAGCTCCCGGCTCAGCAGCTCAAATCTCCGCTCCAAGTCCTGCTCTTCGATGCTGGGGGGTGGGGTGCCAGGTCAGGGAAAGGGGAATGGCCGAGAGTGTCCAGGGTTCTGACCACTCCCTGGCCCCCACCCCACCTCACCATCAGTTCCCACAAAGCCATAGGCAGGCAGAGCTATACCCCAGTCCCCGCTTGGAATTATCTCCTTCGTTTCTGTTTTTTTGTGTTTTTTTTTTTAAGCGGCATATAGGATTTTAGTTCCCCCACCAGGGATATGGAACCTGCACACCTTAGAGGAAGCAGGGAGTCTTAACCACTGGACGGCCAGGGAAGTACCTCTTCTGTTTCAACTGTTCCCCATCATATTGTCTCCTCCCCCCACCCCACCCCTTTTAAAAAATAAGAAACAACTCAGAATTGTTTGGATGAATATTATTCATAAATGGCAAATATTAGATTAAAATTTATTCTGAAAAATGACCCAAGATGCAAAAAGGAGGCAAAACCACCTTCACCATGCAGGACTATAAAGGCAATTGCTTCTGACCCCACTCAGGAACTCAGCTCAGCTGTCTCTAGGCCTCAGTGTTCCTTACTGTAAAGGAACGGGGTCAAACTGGGGCACTCAGCACTGACCTGCCACAGTTTTCTTTGGGCCTCGATTTTCTCATTCATAAAAACAGTATCAATTTAAGAAGTATACACTTTACACAGGAAATTATGAAAAAACATTAAGATGGCTGAGCAATTTCTCAAAAAAAAAAAAAAAAAGGAAGGAAAGAAACCACAACTTTGTGGAAAGAAAAAAGCAGTGAAGAGTTCTAATCAAAGTAATTATGTTTGCATTTGCTCTGCCCAGGTTGACACTAGTGGTAAAAAAATCCCTCCTGTCAATGCAGAAGACATAAAAAACATGGGTTCACTCCCTGGATCAGGAAGAACCCCTGGAGCAGGGCATGGCAACCCACTCCAGTATTCTTGCCTTGAGAATCCCATGGACAGAGGAGCCTGGCAGGCTACAGTCCATGGGGTCAAAAAGAGTCAAACAGGACAGAAGCAACTTAGCACGCACACACTGCTCTGCCAGCCCTGGGTGGGCAGAGGCAGGGCCTGAATGGGGAGGACCAGCACTCACAGCAGCTGCAGCTGATCCTGCCTCCGGATGAGAGCGTTCTTCTTGTTGACCAGAGTGAACCACTCTTGGATCAGTACCTCCTCCTGCAGCCTGTCGGTACCTGAATCAGGCCAGGACAGTCACCAGGCCAGCCCCTGACCCCTATGTCAGGAGCAGGGAGGTGGCGGCAGGGGGTGGGGTGGGGGGTTTGGGCGTGGTTTCCCTTGAGTATCCCAGAAACCAGAGCTGTGTGCCTCCAGCAAGCTGCTTCCAGGCTGCAGGCCTCAGCGTGCCCAGCTGTAAATGGGGATGGTGACCCCAGCCTCCGTCCTCCCAACTCCTCCCAGGGTCAGAAAGAGCTGCAGAGCAGGCCAGATGCGGTGGCATGTGCTGGCGAGTGGACTCCGGACGCCTGTCCCACCTGACTCCATCAGGCTCCTTAGCTGCTTCTCCACCTCGGCTGCCCGCCCATCTATCTGCCTCTGTTCCTGTTCCAAGGCCTGAAGCTCTGCGCACACGTACTGACTTGTGTCCTGGAACCGTTGCTGGGGTGCAAAGCGGGGGCAAGGGACAGGGTGGGTTTGGCCCAAGCCCTGCCTAGGAAGCCCACCCATCAGCTCCTCCCACTCCCACTTCCCACCCATCACTCCTCCCTCCTTACCAGCCCAGAATCCTCCCCTGGGCTTGGGGGCGGTTCTTCCGCTGGAGGAGTCCCACCTGCGGAGAGAGACCAGGCTGAGGGACCCCACAACTGACAGCTGCCTCCAGAGGGGCCCCAGCTCAGGATCTGTGAGCTGGCTGAGTTGAGCTGAGTCACCACCCCTTCAAAGCTACTCACCAGAGGGCTGCTGTGGGGCTGAGGCTGCGGGAAGGCCAGGAGCAGGGCTGGGGTCAGGGCTTGTGCCTTCCTGTGGAGGAAGAGGCCAGTAAGGGCTTGGAGGGGCTCCCCTGACAGCAGGCCCAAGGGCCACTCACATGGGGAGGGGGAACCTCCCTGCCCCAGTAGCTTCTCAGTCCAGCACGCACAGAACCCCACCTCCACCCCTTCTGGAGAAGCGCCTCCTAGAGCGAAGGCCGTGGCCTTCACCACCCCGGGCCCTGTGGTCGGGCCAGTCCACTTCCGCTGGCCGAGCCTCCTAGTCCCCGTTCCTGGGGCCCCACAGGGCTTTTGTGAGTTGGAGGTGAAAGGCTGTGAGGGGTGCAGCTGGGGCCTCTCCTTCCCCCTCCTGCCCCCTCCTCCGTGGAGCTGTCTCAGGCCTCCTCAGACTCCGTCACCTAGCGCCAGCATCTCCGATCGTGGCTGGGGCCCCACACAGGCTGAACATGGCCATTATGAGCCAGCGCCTCCAACTCCCGGCCAAAACAGGTTCCTCTCCCACCTTCTCAATCCCCACACCTGAAGGATGTGTCACATGACCGTCAGTACAGAACAGGCGGCAGGACCGACCGATTTTAGCCTGGAAGGGCACCTGGCCCCTCAGGTGCCCTGCCCCAGCAACTTGCTGGCACTGTTAGCCCTGCGGGCCCCCAACTTTCAGCTCAGCTGATAGCCTGGCCCCCTCGAGGGCTCCTGCTCTGGCCACCTTTCCAAGTCACAAGGTGAGGAGAAAGCGCTGAGCCAACCCGCTGTCCACCCGACCCGGCACTTCTCTGAGACGTAGCCCTGGAAGTGCCCTGCTCAGGGGACATCCTCTCTGGCCTGGGTAGGTGGCAGCCTCCTTACCAGCCGCCCCCTCCCTGCCACACGCCCTGCCTGCTGACCTTACCCTCAGGCCACAGCTGAGGGGGGTCTCCCTAAACCTTCACCCCGATAGTGTCAGTCTCCTCACTCGCCTTCTCAGTCCCCAGTCTCACTGCCAAGGCCTGTTGGCAGTTCCAACAGTAACTCCTACTGCCCCGAACCCCATCCGGACACCATGCGCCAGCCCCAGGGGTGGACTTTCACTTCCCCAAATCGTTTCCTCAGTCTGGAGCAGCCTCTCTCTTGGGCGGCTGGATGTCAACTCTCCCTTCATGACCCAGCTCAGCCCCACCTCCTCTAGAGGCTCCTTCACCCGCCTTCTTCCTCCCTCCCTGACTTTCATGCCTCCTGAAGCCTCCTCAAACCCCAGCACGGCCCCCAGGGCCTCTCCCATTACAGCTCCAACGCCGCTCCCACCCCACCATGGCTGCTGGCTACTCCTGTCTCCTTAGGCAGAGGCTGGGGTCAGGAGGACACACTAAGGGCACAGCGCATAACAGTAATGGCAGGCTGTGCATTAAGCATCTGTGTGTTGGATGCTGTGGGTGCCCTGACTCATTTCATCTTCCCATCAGCGCTGTGAGGCAGGGGCCCTTACCTTCCCCATTTTACAGATGAGGAAACTAAGGGTCAGAGATGACACTCAAACAGGGCCTGGCTTGGGCCCCACTGTCTAATCCAACAGTCTGTTCCCAGGCTTGGCCACCAATTTGCTGTCTGCCTCTGGGCCAGTCATACCCACCTGGCCTGTTTGTGTCCTTGTACGTAAAGGACATACAAGCCCCAAGGGGGTTGCAGGGCTCCAGACCGGCATGTGAGGAAAAAACACAGTTCCCCCCTTTTTTGACAACACCCCGCAGTGGTCCCTTAAACCACTTTGCAAAAAAACTTTCATGTCTTTGCTTCTCATCTTCAGGAAAAGAGAACAGCTATGTGGCTTGTCCAAGGTCACGCAGCCAGTGCAGACTGCTGGGCCCAGTAGAGGGCACCATTGGAGAGTTCCGTCTCTGGACCTGGGGGTTCACACCCAGAACCAACTCCCTTTACACTTCACATCCGAGCCTCGACATTCCTACTTGCAAAACGGGGTATCAGTTGCCCCCCCAGAAGGGGAACTGTAGGAGTCGATGAGGAGTTGATGATGTGGAGCAGGGCAGGCCAGGCAGGAAGCAAGTGCTCAACCAACAGGGCAGGCAGAGGCGGGCAAGTGGAGAAACCCCAACCTCAGCAGCAACTGAGCTTACTCACAGCTGCTCTGATGGGAATTCCAGCACTTCCTCACGTCTGACCCAAATTCCCCTTTCTGCAGTCTCCTGTGTGGCCCCCTCCTCCAGAAAGCCCTTGCAGAGCCACACCAGAGGCACTCGGGCCTCCTGGCTTCAGCCTTGCCCCAGCTTCAAGCTGCCTGACTTCATCCTATCCGGGGGCAGGCCCTTCCTCCTCTACAGCATACACAGGGTGGGGGATGGGAGTGGCCAAGAAGGAAGCGGGCCCCTGCAGCCCCAAATATCTCCTGTGGGACAAGGGCTGGAGCGGGGGGTCTGGCTTGGAAGGACCAGACACTGGGACTTGGGCCCAGAAAAATCGAGCTTTCCTTTTTTCTTTTTCCACTGCTCATGGATGTGTATTTTAATAAGAATAATTGTGTCCAAATACAACAGGAGTTTTTCATCTCTCAAGTACAATGTAACAGAGCCTTCCCTTTTAAGATATAAAGAGCCATTGACGCACACTGAGGGGGCTTTGGCCACAGGCCAACACAGCCCAGGATAGCTGTCCAGCACAGCTCCTCTGGGTGTTTCTGATGCTCTCCCTGTTTCTCATTCATAGGGTCAATGCTGCACCTCCGACCCCACACTCAGGGCTCCTGCTCTCCAGGCCAGCCTCATCACTGCCCACGGGAGGTGACCTTACAGGAGGTGACTTACGGAAGGTGACTGGCAGTTCCCTAAGTTAGACCCAAGCTTTTCTGCAACCACATGTTTACTTGTGAGGTCCCACCTCTTGAGAACCACCCCTCGGATTCTTCACCTGGGAAAAGCTGCCCATTTTATTAGCCTGGCTCAAGTGGCTGCTTCTTCCAAAAAGTCTTTCCCAGTTTGTTCCCTCTTTTCCTTAGAACTCAGGGGTCATTCCCGGGCAGCTGAAGGCTTGAAGCAGCCTGACAGAGCTGCCCCTGCTGTCCAGGATGGTGCTGCTGGAGAGTCCAGGGCCTGGACGTTGGCAGCTGTGAGTCCCTGAGCAAACCCTTGACCCCTCTGGAACAGTCTCCCTTTTAGCGTAGTGACCACAAGACTCCCTGGTGGCTCAGTTGGTAAAGAATCCTCCTGCAAGGCAGGAGACCCGGGTTCCATCCCTGAGTTGAGAAGATCCCCTGGAGAAGGGAATGGCAACCCACTCCAGCAATCTTGCCTGGGAAATCTCGGACAGAGGAGTCTGGCAGGTTACAGTCCATGGGGTAACAAACAGTCAAACACAACTGAGCAACCAAACCACCACTGCAAGACACCCTGGGAAGCTGACCTGAGACCTGCAAGGGATGGGGGGAACATGGGCACCCACCAGGGTCTCCCATCTCCAACTTTCCCTCATCAGAATAGAGAGGAAACTGGTCTCCAGCGTCTGGAGTTAAAGATCCAAGTCGGAGAGTCTTGGAGCAGGGAGGCCCTGGAGAGCTCCCTTGAGTACAGAAACCCTGTTCCCAGTTTACAGGGCACCTCCAGCCAAAGAAATGCCCCAGCCCACTTGACAGTTGATGAAGAGCCTGCGCTGAGTGCTGACTCCCGGAGCCTTCTGGGAACTTCCTATTACAGCCTGACTCCACTGAGTGACATCCCAAGGCTGGCAGCAAAAGTCAGCGGCTCCGGGCCGGGCGGGCCTTGGGCACGGGCGCCCCTGTTGAGGAGCTCGCAGGGGACTCCTCCGTGGCACCGGTGCCTCGGCGTCCAGCAGAGGCCGGTCGCCCCTCACCCCCGCGCCGCCTCGCTCTCCCGACCCCGCGCCGCTGGAGGGCACTCACCGCCGCTGCTCCCGCCGCTCCCGAGTCGGGCTCGTCCCCGGAGAAGGAGCTGCTGTTCCGGAGCCGCGAGCGCCTCTTCTTCAGCAGGTCCGCGTCGCGCACGTGCGAGAAGGAGCCGTGCGCGCGGGGCGGGGGCACCGGCCCGGCCTCCGCGTTGACCGACGGCCGCCGCAGCCTCACGCCGCCCGTGGCGCCCGGGGTCCCCACCCCGTTCACCAGCCCTTCTGCCGGGGGCACGGACGCCCGGGCTCCGGGGCCGTCGGCCGGGGCCTCGGTGGAGCGCGCCTCCTGGGCGGCTACGGCCCCGCGGTCCTTGGAGGCCGCCTCGGGGGCCGCCCCGTCCATGCGGGTCGCGGCCTCCTGGGGCTGCTGGGGCGCCTCGGCCCGGTGCTCGCGCAGCCGCTGCGCCAGGCCCCCGGTGTCCAGGTCGTCGGGCGGGCTCGGCTGGGCGCTGGCCACGCGGTACGTGCCCGCGCCGCCGCCGCCCTCCAGCTGCACCAGCTGCAGCTCCTGCCCCGTGCAGAAGGCGCGGATCTGGCACAGGTAGGTCATGACGATCAGCTTGTCGGGCACCGACAGCAGCACCATGTCCGCCGGCTCCAGCAGCCGCGACACGCCCAGGGCCGCGAAGCCATCGAAGGCCTAAGGAGCATGCAGGAGGGTTACCCAGCGACGCGGCCGCCCCGCCCCGGCCCGCCGCGGGGGTCCCCGCGACTGGCACGCCCGGGTTTGCCCGCAGCGCCCTCACCCCCCTATTGGGAGAAATCTAGCAACAGGATCCGCCCCCGCGTTACCCAGCAACAGCACACCAAAAGGGTGGTTTCAGGGAAAACCATCTGGTGGAAATATGCTTTAAAAAAAAAATAACTAAACTCAGAAAAACGAACAGTTTAAAGACCAAAAGGGTAAGTGGCAGAACCTCCAAAAGCCAGTGCTGGGGGCCTGAAGCCCACAGATTACTCTCCTACACACAGATAGGATCCCAGATCTCAGCTTGGGCCTAGCCGGGGACCCTTCTTCCCTCCAAGCACCAGCCCTGCCCCTTCTCACCTGCTTGTTGTTCTGTTTGATGTTCAGGGGATCAAGGGAGGCAAAGTCTCTGCAGGGAGAGCACTGATCAGAGGCTGGATTCCCACCACCCTCCCCTCCTCCGCAGGCTTCCCCATTCACTGCCACCCCCTCCAGCCACTCACATCTTATCTGGGTAGAATCGATGCAGGATGGCACAGAAGGCCAAACCGTTGCGCCAGGACGTGGTGAAGTTGGTGATGCGCACGCCGCGGTAGCCGGCAGTGACTTCCTGGCACCACTCCAGCAGGGATTGGCTGAAGCTGACCTGGGCAGGTGGTGCCTGGGGACACAGGGATGGGCTCAGGGAATGCGGAGGTGGGACCTGCGCCCTCTGCCCCTTGGGCACAAAACAGCTCCAGCTCTGGGTCTGCAGGAATCACCGCACACCACTGGCCTGGGCCTTAGCATCAGGCAAAGGGTTTCCAGCTCCAAGGTTATCTATCAAGGTCACCTAAAAGGTCAGTGGCCCCCAGGCAAGAACAGAAGTCACCAGCAGCCACACCTCCAGGTCAGCCTAGAAAATCAGCTTTGGCGGGGTCCTACTCCATGCAGCCCAGGGAAGACAGGGTTGGGGAGCCAGGGCATCCTGAGAGGGGAGGAGGCGAGAGGCTCCTGGAAGCTGAGCCCCTGTCCCACCCCACCCCAGTCGGCCAGGTGGGTCCATGCAGAGCCGCCGTTCGCTCAGCCCAGGTTAGTGGGAAGCAGCAGACTGGGCCCTCGGCGGCCCCCATTCCTACCTGGCTGCCCGGCAGCCTCCTGTCCTCTTCAGGCTCCTCTGGGGAAGAGGCCCCGGAGGGCCTGGACACCCCAGCCCCTGCCCCACTGGCCACCTGCACCTCCATCAGGCTGGCCTCTGGGAGGTTTCCCTCAGCTTCTTTTCCCTTCTCGGCTCCTGAGACCCCAGCCTCTGCTTCCTGGGCCTCAAAAATACCAGATGGGTTCTCTGAAGCCCCTGAAACTTCCATCTCTGCTTCCCTGGCCCCCCAAACCCCAGACTTGGCCTCTGAAACCCCCCAAATCCCAGTATCCGCCTCCTGGCCCCTTGAAACTGTAGTTTCTGCCTCTGTTCCCTGGGATTCTAAAACTTCATGCTTTACGACTGGGACCCCTAAAGCCTCATATTTGAGGGTCTCCCCAAGTCCAGTCTCTGCCTCCTGGACCCCGGAAGTCCGAGCCTTTCCCTTCTCAGCCTCTAAAACTGTAGTTTCTGTCTGTTGATTCCCTAGTCCCTCAGCCTCTGCCATTCCAGCCTCTGACCCTGAGAACCCTGAATCTCCCACCTCTGTCTCCTGGGTCCTCAGGGTCTCAGCCTCCATCTCTGGGGCCCCTGAACCCCCAGCTTCGATCTCCTGGATCCCCAGTATCTCAGCTTCTGCTACCTCAGTCTCTGTCCCTGGGACCCCTGAACTCCCTACCTCTGTCTCCTGGCTCCCTGTTATCTTGGATTTTATCTCTGAGACCCCTGAACATCCCACTTCTGTGTCCTGGGCCCCAAGTATTTCAGACTCTGCTGTCTCAGCTTCCCTTCTCAGTATCCCTGAGCACCCAGATATCTCCTGGGTCCCTAACATCTTAATTTCCAACATCCCAGTCTTTGTCCTCAGAACTCCTGAACCCCCAGCCTCTGTTGCCTGGGTCCCCAGTTCCTTACACTCTGCCATCCCACCCTCTGTCCCTGAGGCTCCTGAAATGCTTACCCCTGTTTTCTGGGTCCCTAGATCCTCAGACTCTGCCATCTCAGCAGCCTCTGACTCCAGGACCCCCGATATCACTGCCTCTGTCTCCTGGGTCCCCAAGGTCTTCGCTTCTGCTGCCTCAGACACTATCTCTGGGGACCCTGAGATCTCCTGGGTTCCCAATAACTCTGACTCTGCCACCCCAGGTTCTGTTCCCAGGACGCTCGAATCCCCAGTTTCTACCTCCCAGACCCTCAGATCCCTGGACATCACCCCTTGTTCAGCTGCTGGTGGGGCCCCCTCATACCGGCTCACCTGGGGCCCAGCGCTTGGTGCTCCAGCAGAGGGCCCCTGCTCCAGGCCTGTCCCCCCAACACCAGGGGCTCCGCCCCTCACCTCTGCACACTCTCTCTCCTGGCCTGCAGCAGCCCTGGCCACCTTGAGGTCACCAAGATGCCCAGAATGCCCCACAGGCTCTTCTGGTGTTGGGCTCAGGACTGTGGGAGCTTCATCCCTGGTCTTGACCCCTGTCCTCCCCTGAGAGCCCCTTGGAGGAGCCTCAGGAGTACCCTTGAATCTTGCCTCAGATGTCACCTCTGTGGCCTCTGGTCCCTTAGTGTCCACAGGTTTCACCTTTGACCTCTGCTCCACATCCACGTGATCGATCTCTAAACTCTCTTCAGCCTCCCCAGCTCTGACCACTGACCTCTGACTGTTCACCTCTCTGACTCCTGGCCCATGCCCAGTGTCCACCCCACTAGCCTCTGCCCTGTCTCCAGCGCCCCCCTCCTCAACCTTGGGTTTCTGCCCTTCCAAAGAGTTGCTGGAGTCTCTGTTCTCAATTCCTGGGCCCAGCCCAGCTCCCTGGGCCTCTGTCCCTTCCTGAGGGCTTGCCCGCGCCTGGGTCTCCACAGCAGAATCCACTCCTGCTGGGGGAGCCCCGGAGGCTTTGGGGGCCTCATCCTCTCCTTGGTGGACTGGGGGCCAGGGGGCATCAGAGCCTTTCTGGAGCCGAGGGGCTGGAGTGGCGGCCATGTCCTGGCCTGGCTGTCTTGAGGGCCTGCGGAGAGAGCAGAGAAGGATGCACTGCAGGAGCTCAGTTGTCCCCCCATCCCAGCTTCCCTCCCCACCTGCCAGACTCCTGGGACCCTGGAAAGGCACGTTGACTCGGGGTGTACAACTTCTGAAGAGCAGACGGGTGAGAGGGGCTGGAGCTGATTCTAAAGCTCACCTTGTCTCTGGCAGGGTTCCGGGGGGCCTTGAGGCCTTGAGCCCCACCTGGCCCCCTGCTACAGTAGCTGGTTCTGAGCCCTGGCCCCGGGAGGCCCTGGCTGGGGGCGCAGGGGCACTCACAGGGGCTGGGCTGGTATCCTCAGCACTAGAAGGGCTGGCAGCTGCAGGGAGGAGGAAGGGAGAGGATGCTGAGGCTTGGGACCTGGGACTGGAAGTCACAGTCCCCCCCGCCCCGGGCCCGCCCCAACCCCAGCCTGGGCCTCACCTGCCTGCCGGGGCTGCAATCGGCCCTCTTCCTCCTCCTCACAGAGTGTCTTCAGCTCCCGAGGGGTCTCTGGGGGTGGGGTGTTGGGGGCACGGTCAGCGCCAGGAAGGGCCCTGCAGGTCTGACCCCCCTCCTTCCCCCAACTAGAATGCTGGGCCTACCTGGGAAATGCCCCAGCCTCAGGGCACCGCCCCGGCCTAGGAGAAGAGACAGGCCCACAGATGCAGAGAAAAAGAGAGAGAAATGGACAGACAGAAAAAAAAAAAAAAAAGCCTTAACAACCAAAAGAGAGGGACGAGGTTGTGTGGTGAGGGGTGGAAAGCCCAGACCGCAGGCCCTCTCTGTGCTTTTGGCCCAGCTGTCTCCCAGCAGGTTTGTGGGCAGGTGCACACTCAGGGTGAGAAGAGGGCAGGGGCACGGCGGCGGGGGGCACTGGGAACCCATCTTGCAGGACACTCAGGGCTGCTGGGCAGGCTGGGATCCCTGGCAGCAGTGAGCTCCCTCCACTGGCGCTGCCCCAAAACAGCAAGAGGATTTTTGGCCTGGGTGATCCCCCACCCTCTCGAGGTCTTGGTGATCTCAACCTCCAGCTGGGAGCCCACCTGGCTGGGGCACACGTGTCCGTGCCTCCAGGGCTCCTGGACCATTGGCCTCCTCCTCATCGCTCTCGGCAAAGTCATCCAAGTTGCCCACGTCACTAGGTTTCATGCTCATGAGGCTCGCAAGGCTCTGCATGTCATCATCCCTGCGGATTGGAGACCAGGGGTAAGGGCTGGCGTCAGAGGTTGTGGACTAGGACCCAGGAGGGCGGGCAGGCACTCACGTGGCACGGCCCTCCCGCAGCAGCACCCCGGACAGAGTGAGGCTTAGCTCGGCCTGTACCACCTTCACCGACTTGGGCTTCAGCCGCAGCCGCAGCGGGACCTGGGTAGGCACGGGCCCTGCGTGGCGGGCCAGGTCCACCTCGGCCGTGGCCAGCACCTTCCGCTGCCCCTTGGACTCCTGGGGGCAGGGGAAGGAGCATCAGTGCTGCCCCAGAGTCCCCGAGACCCCAGGCTCCCGCCCACCCCGGCCACTCACATTCTCAATGATGAACGTCCACTCTTTGGCCTCATACTGATCCACATGGGGGTCCTGCGGAGGAGGGGCACCAGTGAGTACAGGGGCTGCTGGGTTGGGGGCAGGGCAGGGAGGAGAGCTTGCGCTAGTTCAGGAGGAGGTGTTTGTTTGGGGCCTTCAGACAGGCTGGCCCCTCCTGGCAGGTATGCGCTTCAGCTCCTGATCCCAGCTCTCGCTCACGCGGTGGGTAAGTGCCACCTCCTCCAAGGAGACTTCCTGGGCCACTCAGGCTGGGTAGGCCCCCTGCCATGATTCTTGGTCTCACCCTCTGTTCTTTTCTATTTGGATGGATAACCCATCTCCCGTGGCCCCTGGGGTTGCAATCGCCCGCTCACTGCCCCTCTGTGCAGGAGGGCTAGAGACTCACCCGGTACAGGGTCACAGAGATGTCCACATTCTCAGGTACCATCCACACCACGGTGCCCCGGTATGGGTTCTGGATGCCCGGCTGCCAGCTGTGGGCCTACAGGAGCCATTTGAGTCCTCCCTCCATCCTAACGCTCCCCTTCACTCCTTGTCCTCGTCTCCAACCTTGACCCCATCTTTTACTCTCTTCGATAGATTCTGATCTGAATCCAACTCCAGTCCCCCAACAGCCCTCCCCCACTCGCCCCATCCCCCAACTGGCCCCACCCCCAATCTGGACCCCCAGCTGACATCCTCCCCACCTTGGAGCAGATGCGTCGGTTCCGCCGGGTCCACACTACCACCAGCTTATCCGGTTGCCTGGGAGGCGAGGGGCGGGGGAGAGGGGGCCACTCAGTCAGGCCCACCCAGCCTCTCCATCTCTTCCACAGTCTTCCTTCTGCCCGCATCCCCCTCCCCCAGGACAGGGGCTGAACAGCCCCCTTATCTGGGGCCACAAGGAGCAGGGTGGGGCTGCCAAGGCAGGGTGAGGCCTGGGCCAGAGGGCAAAGGCCTGTGGGTTAACAAGGATTATGAAGAAAGTCATACAGAGAGACGGGCACATACAGGGACAAAGACAGCAACCCAACAAGGACCTACAAGACACAGACTCTGAGACAGCGGAAGAGACAAACTTGGAGTAAAAGGAGTCCATTCACTCACAAATATCTGTAGAGTGCACACTATAACCCCAGTCCACGCCAAGGAGAGCCCAGACCCTGCTGGAGCAGGAAATGGGTCGTGTGAGGGCCTGGAGAAGGCAGGCTCCAGGCAGAGGGGACGGCAAGTGCCAGGGTTCGAGGATGGGGGTAGGTGTAGGGTCGGGTAGCGGGGCAGAGGCTGGGAAACAGAGAGGCATAGGGTCAGCTTGTCATTGGATACCCTCCCAGGACCTTCCACGCCCAGCCCTTCTCTTTGCAGGGACCCCCATTCCCACAAGGGACATCAGGGGGGACTTCTAGAAGGTGACATCTGAACAGCATAAGCTGGGGCAGAGGCAAAGAGATGCGGGGGGACAGAGACAAAGCCAGAGGAGAGAGTCACCAGGCACGTGGCTGGGCCTGGGAGGGAGGGGCCGAGTGCTGCCCAAGAGGGTGGGGAGGGCTCGCGGGTCATCAGGCAGAGGGGGCAACACAAGAGCCCTCCGTGCCTGCACCCAGTCCCGTGCCAGGACGCTCAGGTTCACCCAGCTCACAGACCCTCTGGAGGCTGAGCCAGGATAACTGGTTCCCCAGTCATCTTCAGGGGATGCTGAGACCAGAGAGCTTAGGGGCTGGGCAAGGGCACACACCTGAGTCTAGTGGCCCTCCTGCACCCGACACTGCAGGCCTCGGCCAAGGGCAGCCATGGGGCCTTCCCAGAAAGGGGAAGCGGACTGTGGGAGCCTGGGGAGGGCGGGGCCTGGCCGGGCAGCCTGACTCAGGTGGGGCACACCCTCCCGGGGAGCTGTGACCCGGGCAGGGGCAGCTTCCCAGCTGGGGCTCCAGGCAAGAAAGTCCAGGAGGCCCTGCCCGCCTGTTGTGACTCAGACACATTGACACTGCGCACACCCTCAGCCAGCTCTCTGCCATAATGCCCAGCATCCCCCTGGCTTCACCCAGGATGCTGGGGCAGAAGACAGAAGCCACAGGTCAGAGTTCAAGTCCCAGCCGGGTACTGTGTTACCTCAGCCAGCTCCTGGGCCTTTCTGGGCCTCACTGAATGGTGTGAACCACACTCTGGCTGGCCCGGTTAAGATCAGGGATTGTCAGCTGCCCAAGGGACCCCAGGCCTCCTGCTCACTCCCCTGCCTTTGGACCCTCCGGTCCCTTCCTGTCCCTCCTCTTGGGAGCCTAAATTTAGCCCCGCCTGGCTGGGTGAGGCCCCCACAGCTGTGCTCTAATCCAGCCAAGGGAAGCTGACACCAAGGAGCACGTATATTTAGGGTGTGACGCAGGGGCCCGGGCAGCTGCGGGTGGGGGCATGTGAACCAGACGCCCCCAGGCTCTTTGGTAGTCCAGGTCAGGGTCCTGCATCCCCTGACACATCTCCCCCCAGCCCACCACCTTGCCTTCTCCAGGCTCTCTCCTCTGGGACCCACAACCTCTTAAACCCTCGGGCCCCTTTAAGCTGCTGCTTGCCTCCCTCCTCATCACTCCCAGCGCTCAGTTTCCCCTTTTAAGGATATTATGGAAATGAGTCCAGCCGCCCAGGGCCCACTCCAGCTGAAGGGGCGGGTGGTTCCTCTGGTTCAACAAACAGGCAGGGGAGGAGAGGGCACCATCCTTGTTCTGAGCTGTACTGAGGTCATGGAGTTGGTTGTCCCAGGCCCTCCACCCGCGGATCTGAAAACTTGCCCCGTTTTCTGATGTTCCACCTTGAACCACCCCTCTGGCCAGAAATATGAGGCCTCCCTTTCCCCAGCTCTGAGCGCAGCTAAGAAAAGTGTGGGCCCACACAGATCCTCAGGCCTGGAACTCCTGACCTCCACTCCCCAAAGGCTGCCCACAGTCCCCCAACTCTGGGGATCCCCCAGAGTCGCCAGGACCCTTCTCTGTGTCTGGGTCCCCAGGGCCCTGGCTGGAGTGGGCGGTCTCTTTGGCCACTGGACGGAGGTCAGGGTTCTCAGGCCCCCGGATGGGGTCCCAGCCAGTCTGGGGAGTCCCCCAGGCTTCCCTCCCACTCACCATTTCTTGGTGCACTCCACCACCAGCTCGTGGTAACAGGCCACAAACTGGAATTTGGCGGCCCGCTTGCCCACGCGCTGCAAGCGCTTCCACACCGAGGTCATGGCCCCGCCGCCTCCGCCGCCCGCTCCTCAGACCCGGGACTCCCGCTAGTCCGCGACCGCTGGCCCGGCCCAGGTCCCCATGGCCTCCAGGATCCTATCCGCGCCGCCCGCCCCGTCCGTGCGGAGGGGTCCGAGGCGCAGGATCGGGGGCCGCTCTTTCCGCCGCCGCCGCTGCGGGGGCCCGCCGGTGATCTGGCCGCCTCGGCGGGGTCGTCTGGGGCGCGTCGGGTCGCTGGAGCGCTGAGCGGCGAGCGCGCCGTTTCCTGGAGCCGCACCCCCGTCGGAAGGCGGGCGGGGCTCCGGCGGGAGGCGGGGGCCGGGGCCGGAGCGCGGGGGCGGGGCGGCCCGGCTTCCGGGGCCTCGCGCGGGAGGGAGAGCGGGGTCTAGGGGGACGTCTAGACCGCAGCGTCCGCCTGTTGCGAGCCGAGGCGGTGAGGAGGCGCGGGCGGGGTAAGGGGGCGCGCGGGCCGGGGCAGGGGGCCACCAGCAATTGGTCCCGCCCGCGAAAGCGCTGCCCAGCCGCCTCCCTTCCTGCCCGCAGCCCTGCGAGGTACGTACTGGTGGCCCCATTTCACAGGCTGGGGAAATAGAGACCAGAAAGGAGAAGAGACGTGAAGGGTCTCAGTGCGCTGAGCCAGAGCCAGCTGGGGAGAGACTCCTGTTGCGACCCACGTGTTAACCAGAGGAGGAAGGAGCAGGGTTAGGGGCCAACCCCAGTGGCCCTACGGTGAGCAGCACCCACTTGCCAGCCTCCAGACCTGGCTCTCCAGCTGTCAAGTGGGAAGGCAGTCCCAAAACCCCACAAGCAGCTGACCTCCACAAGTGTGTGACCTTGGGCAAAGTACCAACGCTCTGAGCCTCAGTTTTTACCTCTGCAAAATAGGGATAATTATAGTTGCACCTTTTACAACATCATTGAGAATGAAACCTTGGAAAGCATTTAGTGTGGAACCTGGCTGATTTTTGCCAGGTCTTACTAAATGAAATCCGTTATCGTGGAGAGTAAAAGTGTGTGTTTACTCTCCCTCCCCTGGAAAGCCTGCCTCGGGGCGTTAACCGCTGCGTTCACACCTAGATTAGAGCCCTTATCGCCAGCCCGCCTGCTGGGTCGTGAACCGCTGCAGGTGTCAGGCCGAGTTAGGAGAGAGCCGTAGAGCAGCACACTGGCCTGTTCCCTCTCTGTCAGTGCAAACGCTCTGCTAGGTTTGTGAATGGACAGAAGCCTGGTCCTTGATAAATGCTCGGACTGAACAGGACGTCTGACTGCCAGGAGTGTCAGCTGAGTTCTCTCCAGGGCGCAAGTGACTGTGCAGCGGACGTGGGGACAGGCAGCCAGCCGGTAAGCCTAACTGCGCAACTTCGAGGTCCTCTCCTCTTTGTTTCAGGAAGTTGTGGGGTATTGTGTGCGCGAAAGCCTTAGCACCCACCACTCGCAAATGTGCAGACTTAACTGGGGGACGAGGTAAAGAAGCTGACACCCCGGTTTAGCTGCAAGACCCAGCCTTGTGGCTCTCCACTGTAAAAGAAAGCCTTTTATGTACAACTCTAAAGGTCTCAGGTGCTGTAGAGGGGGAGCCAGGCAGAGAATGGGGGTGTTTGGCCGCTGGGAATATGTCTCAGGCATGGAAACCCAGAGCCCCATCACCCCTCCAAGGCTTGCCTGGACTCTAGGGGGGCCTCGGGCACTGGGGCTCCATCCCTTTCTGCCTCTGCAACTCTTTCCTCCCGCCCATTGGTCACTCGTTCCCGGCCCTTCCAGGAGGCGCTTTCCCCTCTCACGCCCAGGGCCCCTCGGCCTGGCCCGCCTGCCCGGGCCCACCCATTTCCTGTGCCGCTTCAACTCCGCCCCAACTTGGGGTGGAAAGTTTCTCTCCTCGAGATGGGCGGCTGCTTCTCCTTCCTTCCCGGCCGGCCAGGAAAGCCCGAAGCGAGTGGGTAGGCTGGTTGGGCTCCAGGCCTCCAGCCAGAGGGGGGAAGTGACTCGGCCGCAATCACACAACCGCGAGACCACGCCGAGCCAGCTTGGAACGATGGGCTGGCAACTCTGCCTGGGGACCGACGTTTCGCACCCGGCCGCAGCCGAGCCTCTTCAAACTCGGGGTCTCGGGCGCCACCCGCTGGCGGAGCGCGGGGCAGCATCTGTCAGAATCACCGCTATCTTCCCGCCCCAGAGCCAAGCAGTCAGAACACACCAATGCTGAGACAGTATTTATTTATCTATGAGCCAAAGAGGCTGACCCCTAAACTTAAATATCCAGCACGGAGCCTTGGCCCTCCTGACCTTGGATGGTGCAGGAATGGGTCCTGGAGAGCCCCTGTCTAGGGCAGTGGAACCAGGGGCCAGAGGTGGGATGCCCCTGAGCCAGCAGCTGCCAACAGCAGCGAAGGTGAAGAGACAGGAGCCAGGCCACTCAATTCCAGTCCCAGAGATGCCAAGGGAAGTGCTTTGGACCCCACTGCCAGACTGAAGGTCAGCCACGCTGGAGGTCCCACAGGTGGGACAAGTGGAGGACCAGTGCCATGGGCAGAGGCTATAGCCCAGGTACCCGCCGCAGTGCCAGCTAACCCAAGACACGAGAAGGTAGGCATCTTTGCCTCCGTGGGGCCCAGACCTTGCCCTCCTGTGAGGTGAGGTGGTATGGGGGAAAGCAGGCACTATAGTCTGAGTACTTGCTGAGGGGTGAGTTTCTGAGCCTTTTTCATGGGTGCATGCCCCCACCCTCCCAGCTCTCAGAGGCTGATGTGGAAGGCATCCTGCAGCCACTGGTCCCGGACATTGTGTGTCTGGGGCACAGTGAGGGGTGGCGGGTCTGGGGGCAGGCTAGCATCTGGAGGCTCCTCGTCATCAGACAGGCCAGCGTCGGGTGGGTAGGAGCTGTCTGAGTGCAGGGAGGACGACAGGTCCTGGCACAGGCTCAAGTCTTGGCACAGGTGCTTATAGTCCTGGATCGACTCATACAGGCCCCACAGCTGGCACAGCAGGGACATGTCCAGCTGCCGCAGGCCCACCTGCAAAAGACTGAAAGTGGGCTGGGGTTGCAGTGCCAGCCACCCCTCCGCCCAAGCCAATCTTCCCAAGCACAGGTTTCTGTGGACAGCTTTGAATCTTTAGGCAAGTCAGTAACCCCTATCTGCAAGACAGGGACAAGACAGCAGAATGGAAAGAAATAACACTAGTAAAGCATTTAAAAATATATGGGAACTATTGCCAATAAACATAGCTGTAATTATTACCGTATCCCCTCTGACCCAGCTGGCTTCTGTCGTTCCTCTAGACCCAGACCGCGTTGCCTGTGGACCCCGCCCCGCCCGCGCCTGGACTCTAGCTTGGTGGCTGCCCCGTCGCCCCCCAACGCCTAGCTGACCGAGGCCCAGCTACTCACCATTTCCTTGCGCAGCGCCGCTAGCGCCGAGTCGAGGTTGACAGGGCGACGCGAGCCAGGAGGACCCGCGGCAGTTCCCGCGTTGGCGGCGCCGGTGGCTTGGCGGGGCCCGTCCGGGACGCGGGCGGCTCGGCTCAGCTCATCGTGGATGCGGCTGCGCTGACTGTAGACGCGCTCTAGCTCCCTCCACGAGCCCCCGCTCGCGTTGAGAAGACCGCTGAGGCCGCGCGGTAACGGCGGGAGACCAGCCAGGGCGCAGCCCGCGCCGTTCGGCGCCTCGGCAGAGGGCAGCCCATTCATGGCCGGGCGGGTACCAGAGGATGATGCCGCCTCTTTTTCTCCAACGCTCCGCCCGGGCCGCCGCCCGCAGGCCCCGTACCCCGTGGCCCCGCCAGCAGAGCCCAGCCGCCGCCCGCAGGCCGCGCTTTGTTCCCACCCGGACTCCTCCGACTCCGCCCCTGCCCCACCCCCTCCGCCTGGGCGGGGCCTGTCTTAAAAGGGCAACGGCTCTGTGCGACCACGTTGCCCCAGGAGACCAGAGAACAGGGCATTGGCCACCGATAGAAGGGAAGCAGGCAAAAAGGAGGAGGGAAGAGGTTAAAAGCGGAGGGTGCGGTTCCTCCCCCTCCCCAACACTGTTTGTTTATTCTGGCCAATTACAACTCTCAAGGAAAAGGATCTAAAAGGGATGGGGTGTGGTCAGGAGACAGGTTAAGACCATCCTTGATCCCTACCTGACTACATCCTGTCAGTATCTGAGTACCTGGTCTGGGCCTGAGGTGGGACAGGATGCTTGTCTGGATGCTTGGGGGAAGAAAGGGAAGCTACCGAGGGGACTGGAACCCCAAATCTCTCTCAAGGGTGGGGAACAGGCTGGATGGCTGGGGAGGTTCCAGGATTCCTTCAGAGATCCACACCTCCTGTTTCTGCTTTTGAGGTTGGGGCCTCCTCACCAGAAAAAAAAAAAAAAAAAATAGCACATAGTCCTCTGCCACCTCATCCTTTGAGTGGGGATACTGAGCAGAAACAAGCCCCACTCATTTCTCAGGGCATCAAGGAGACCACACTGTGATACCATGAAAGACCAAAAGTAGGGAAAAGACGAGTGGAGCTGGGACTTGCATGCACACTCAGAACCAAAAAAAGAACAAACCACACAAGAGGAACAGCTGTTTTTCTACAGGGTTTTTCTCAGGAGGGGTTTTTTAGTGTTGCAGCTGCTGCAGACTACGCAGGGCTTCAGCACACGCCCGGATAAGGCTACACAGCTGGATGCTAGTCTCCAGGGAGGTGCTAGAGCCCAGCTCAGCTGAGGCCCAGGTCAGCTTCTGCAGGAGAGCCTCCTGTGTGCAGGCCACCACATCTGCATTTGGAAGCACAGCAGGAGGGGGTGGCCCCTGGACTGCCTTAAGCCCTGCCGCGGCTCCCTCACAGTGTTCCGGACGGGGTACTGGGGGCTGAGGTGCAGGCCGAGAGCTCAAGGGGGGCTCCGAGGCAGAGGCCAGCTGGTGCTCCCGAGCTTGGGAGAGGGCAGCCTGCGCATTCAGAGCTAAAAAAAGGAGAAAGCCAGTGGAATGATCAGGATATACCTAGCCCCACCTCAGCCCTGAGACACTTCCCTACCCTTCACTGTTCTGTACTTGAGATGTATTCTCTGCCCCAGTACAGGGGAACACATCCATTTTCTTTTTTGTATCAGAGGTATTTACGCCCTTGCTCAAACAGCATAAGGCCTTCTCTCATCAGAACTATGCCTAATAAGCTCAGGCTCTGGTGTCTGGCACACAGTAGGTGCTTAGTGCTCTTACTGAATGAATGGTCCTTTCTAGGAGAAAGGAGAACGCAACTCACCCTTGCCCCACCCACAAATACCACTCTCACCTCCCAACTACTGTTCCTGAGCCTCTATCACTAAGCACCCTCGACCCCTCACCCGGGTTATCTTTATCCACGTCTGAGTCGAGCTCCTGACAAGCCACGCAGTAGATTTTCCGCTGTTTGTCTTGGAGGAGGATCGTCTAGGGCCCAGAAAGCACAGGGAGCAGGGGTGAGACGGGCGATGGGGTTCAGAGGGGAGAGATGGGGAAAGGGCCGTGTGGCCTGGTCCGCGGCCCCATACTGGATCCCACGTCCCGAGTTATCTCCTCACCCCGCAGTCAGCGCAGGTCTCGCCCAGCATGCGGTAACCACGCAGCAGGTAGTCGCCCATGAGCCGGGAGATGCGATCCTGTCGCTCCCGCCGCGCTTGCAGCACCTTCGTCTCCGCTTCGGTCGGGGGCTCCCAGGAGAAGTCGTCGACTTCTGGGGGAAGAGAGGCACAAGGGGCCGGAAGGTCTTGCTAAAGCAAGGTGCCGCCCGAACCGCGAAGCCACAGGCCCCCGCAATCCATGTCCTCACCAGCGCCGTTTAGGGCCATGTTGCCGTTGTCGCCGCTAGACTCACCGGAAGTGACGCACAAGCAGCGCGCCTTCTGCTTGCCCCGCCTTTCCCTGTCGGGCCGAGAGTGAGGGCGGAAATGACGCTATCTCTGCTCTTCCGACGTCGCGATGCCCAGAGTGGGGCGTGTCTCCTGCAGTCTGGACCCTGTCCCACTGGCACGCCCCTCGGTGGGATTCTGTGGACAAAAACTTTTCGACTGGCTGGGCGTCAGGAGGGGCGTCTCCGTGATAATGCCACTCAGGTCTCTGGACCCGAAAGTGACAGTACAGGGTCTCTCTTCCCGCCGCAGTTGGAGGGGATCGCTTGGCTTGAGAAATCTCCGCTGGCCTCCGCCTGCCTGGTGTTTCCCTTTCCGCACTGGCAGGATCCGGGACAGGCGGGGCGGTTGGCATCATCACAACACCACTCTTGATAATAACAAACGGCCCTTTCCGCGTGCGTGGAGCCTCCTCGGGCCTCACTCGTTCGCCATTCAACTGGGAAAGCAGTCCAGGCAACGCAAGTTCTCCCCGTCAGTTGTTCAGTCTCCAAGTCGTGTCCGACTCTTTAGGACCCCAGGGACTGCAGCACGCTAGGCTCCCCTGTCCTTCACTATCTCCCAGAGTTTTCTGAAACTCATGTCCATTGAGTCAGTGATGCCGTCCAACCATCTCATGCTCTGTTGCCCGCTTCTCCTTTTGCCTTCAATATTTTCCCGGCGTCAGGGTCTTTTCGAATGAGTCGACTTTTTGCATCAGGTGGCCAAAGTACTGGAGCTTCAGCATCAATTCTTCCAATGAATATTCAGGGTTGATTTCCTTTAGGATTAAATGGTTTGATCTCCTTGCTGTCCAAAGGACCACAGTTCAAAAGCATCAATTCCGCGCTTAGCCTTTTTTATGGTCCAACTCTCATATCCCTACGTGACTATGGGAAAACCATAGCTTTGACTACACCTACGGACGTTTGTCTGCAAAGTCTATACCTTTCAGCTTATTTCAAGACCCCTCCCCTTCTGCATGTTCGGTGTTCCAGTGTGCCCACCCCACTACCCCCTCCATCCCCATCCAAAGGCCTGGGACTGATGCAAAGTCAGCACCTAAGCAGGTTTTTTTATTTTGTTGAAGTTGGCACACTCAAAAAGCCAGCTGATGGAGGCGGGGGTCGGGTGGGATGGTGGTGGCAATCGCTGTGCTGGGCATGTGCTGTTTCGGTCCCAGCCGCATGCTGGAGAGTAGGGGTTAGGGGTTTGTTATGCATGCCTGTGACCCTTATGGGGGTTCCCAGGTGGTAAAGTGGTAAAGAATCTTTAGGCAACACAGGGGAGAGTGGATTCAATCTCTGCTTGCCGCTGCTGCTAAGTCGTTTCAGTTGTGTCTGACTCAGTGAGACCCCATAGACGGCAGCCCACCAGGCTCCCCCGTCCCTGGGATTCTCCAGGCAAGAACACTGGAGTGGGTTACCATTTCCTTCTCCAATGCATGAAAGTGAAAAATGAAAGTCAAGTCGCTCAGTCGTGTCCGACTGCATGGACTGTATAGCCTACCAGGCTCCTCCGTCCATGGGAGTTTCCAGGCAAGAGTACTAGAGTGGGGTGCCATTGCCTTCTCCAGGATTCGGTCTCTAGGTGGGGTAAATCCCCTAAAGGAGGAAATGACAATCCACTCCAGGATTCTTGCCTGAAAAATCCCACGGACAGAAGAGCCTGGTAAACTACAGCCTGTGGGGTTGCAAAGAGTCAGACATGACAGCACGCACATGACCGTCATGCTCTTCTTGAGTGGGTTGCTGTTAAAATAACTCGGGCTTCCTAAACATTGGCCCCAGTGGGGTTTTTTGTTTGGTTTCTCCTCTCTTTTTTACCCCATACACATTCTCTCCCTTAGTAGGTTTGGAGAAGGCAGGTGGAGCAGGCAGTAGTCCCCCTGATGTGCAGCCTGCAGTGCCTCAAGACTGTATTCCAGGGAAGTGGAGGCACAAGGACTTAGATTCCCACTTCAGCAGTCTGTCTCTGACTGGCAGAACGTGCTTTCATAGTTTTACCTGCAGCTAGTATGGCCTCCTCGTGACCCCATCTTCCTCCTACAGAGACTCCCTGGACCTTCCATTTTTGGACACTTGCTGCCTCCTGCTTCCTTGGAGGGCCCTGGGCCTTGAGTCACTCTGTCCAACTACCAGCAGCAGTCCAACTACCAAGAGCAGCAGTGTACCTGACTCAGGGCCTGACACCAGGTTGGTTCTGCCAAACTGACTAGAGGGACTCCTGGACTCTAGCCTATAGGCACAGTCCCTCCAGGTCCTTACTATCTTCAGCTCTCAGCTCCTCCTTACCCCCAGATTCCTCGATGCATCCTTCTGTGTCATCATAATGACCGATATCCACTTGACAGCTTATCCTACCAGGCCTCAACTAAGACCCTTACATTCATCTTCCCATTTACTCCCTTTAATTTATTCCTCATGACAACTCCTCTCTCCTGGGTGGGGTTGAGGAGTAGAAACAGCTCACAGAAATTCACTACTGCTATGGACAAAAACAAATAGATGAACCACTAGAACTTGGCTGGCTCACTTGGGAGATGAGGGGTAGGGCAAGTGATACTTGGTAAGATAGAATGGCAACAGCTGGGCCATCTTACAGCTCAGCCCTTTCTATAGGCTATCTGCCAATCTTAAATCCATTCTGAGATGACAACACAAGGTCTCAGCTCCTCCATCCCCACCCCGCACCTCACAGTGGGTCCTGGCTGCTATAAGGGAGCTTTGTCCCTCTTAGGGGAATTTCCTTGAGACAGACAAACTCCCATAGCAAACTAGAGATGAGGCAGTGATTACTGCTTGGGCTCGTATTGTTTGAGTTTATAGTACTGACTGCTACAGGTGACACAAAGAAATCTAGATAAATTCTTGTGATCAGCTCCCACTGGAAAACTCTCCTAGTCCTTCTATTAAAACAAGGCAGAAATAACACGTTATTATGAGAGTGGGACAGAAATACCCCCTATTAAGGCAGTCTCCTTTAAAAGAAAAATCACAGCTGTCAAGCCCAAGTCCTGACAGACATCTATAAAACACTCTTGCCAACAACAGCAGAAGTCATATTCTTAAATATACTTGGAACATTCTCCAGGATAGACTGTAGGTTAGACCATAAAACAAGTCTTAATACACTTATTTTAAAAATTTATTTGTTTATTCAGCTGTATTAGGTCTTAGCTGTGGCACATGGGATCTTTCATTGTGGCCTCAGACTCTCCAGTTGTGTGTGGCTTAGTTGCTCTGCAGCATGTGGGACCTTAGTCCCCTGACCAGGGATCAAACCTGAGCCCCTGCACTGCAAGGCAGACTCTTATCCACTCGACCACCAGGGATGTCTCTGAAAACACTTTTTTAAAAGGGTGAAAACCATACAAAATATGCTCTCAGATCACACTGGAATGAAATTAGCAATCAATAACAAGGAAATTTGGGAAATTCACAAATATGTGGACATTAACACCCTCTTGAATAACTAATGGGTCATAGAAGAAATCACACAGGAAGTTAAAAACTACTTTGAGATTAATGAAAACACAGCGTACCCAAACTTGTGAGCTAGAGCCACAGCAGTGCTTAGAGGTAAATTTATAGTTGTGTGTTACTTTTTTTTCTTCTTTTTTTCTTTTGGCTGCACTGTAGGGCTCATATGATCTTAATTCTCCAACCCAGGATTGAACCTCAAACCCGAGGCTTCAGCAATGAGAGCAGCAAGTCCTAACCACTGGACCGCCAGGGAATTCCCTGTACATTCTTATATTTAAAAGAAAAAAAAAAGTCTCAAGTCAGTAATGTAATCTACTACCTTAAGAAACTAGAAAAAGTAGAGCAAACTAAATCCAAAGAAAACAGAAGGAAAGCTAGAAAAAAGATTCAGTTCAGTTCAGTCCCTCAGTCGTGTCCGACTCTTTGCGACCCCATGAATCGCAGCACGCCAGGCCTCCCTGTCCATCACCAACTCCCGGAGTTCACCCAGACTCATGTCCATCGAGTCAGTGATGCCATCCAGCCATCTCATCCTCTGTCGTCCCCTTCTCCTCTTGCCCCCAATCCCTCCCAGCATCAGAGTCTTTTCCAATGAGTCAACACTTCACATGAGGTGGCCAAAGTACTGGAGTTTCAGCTTTAGCATCATTCCTTCCAAAGAAATCCCAGGGCTGATCTCCTTCAGGATGGACTGGTTGGATCTCCTTGCAGTCCAAGGGACTCTCAAGAGTCTTCTCCAACACCACAGTTCAAAAACATCAATTCTTCGGCACTCAGCCTTCTTCACAGTCCAACTCTCAAATCCATACATGACCACAGGAAAAACCATAGCCTTGACCAGACGGACCTTTGTTGGCAAAGTAATGTCTCTGCTTTTGAATATGCTATCTAGGTTGGTCATAACTTTCCTTCCAAGGAGTAAGCGTCTTTTAATTTCATGGCTGCAGTCACCATCTGCAGTGATTTTGGAGCCCCAAAAATAAAGTCTGACACTGTTTCCCCATCTATTTCCCATGAAGTGATGGGACCAGATGCCATGATCTTCGTTTTCTGAAGGTTGAGCTTTAAGCCAAAGATTAGAGAAAATCAACTCACCTACAATTTAGTTCTTTAGAACAGGGGTCCCGACTCCCTGTCCACGGCCTGTTAGAAATCGGGCTGCATGGCCAAAGGTGAGCGGCAGGCGAGCCAGTGAAGCTTCATCTGTACTTACAAATGGCTCCCCATCATTCCCATTACTGCCTGAGCTCCAGCTCCTGTCAGATCACTGGCAGTGTGACATTCTCATAGGAGCACGAAGCCTTCTATGGACTGCACATAGAAAGGATCTAAGCTGCTCACTCCTTATGAGAATCTAGTGCCTGACGATCTGAAGTGGAGCTGAGGTTGTGATGCTAGCATTGGGGATCAGCTGCAAATATAGATGATCATTAGCACAATAAATGTAATGCTCTTAAATCATCCCCAAACCACCTCAACCACCCCTGGCTGTGGAAAAATTGTCTTCCACAAAACTGGTTCCCAGTGCCAGAAAGGTTGGGGACCACTGCTTTAGAAGATCAACAAAATTGCCAAACCTTTAGCGAGACTGACCAACTCAAGACCAGGTCAGCCAAATGGTGTGAACCTTGCAGCTCCAGCTGGAATGCAGTGTGGCTGTGGTTGCTGAGTCAAGGAGTCCCCAGACATGAAACAGATAATGTCACGATCCTGCTGCCTGTAGAGGGCTTTGGACCACAGAGTTCTCAGCTAATTGTGGAAACAAGTCATGGCTGATCAAACCATCTAGATCACTTATGCAGATACCCCTGCTGAGGATCCATTCTCTGATGAGATGACAGGAATCAAGCTGTGGATCGAGCCCACAACGCCCAGATTGTCTCCACTTCTGCCCGGACCCATCATCATACCAGATACAGCAGCACGTCCACCATCACAGAGTGGACACAAAGTGTAGGACTCTGTGCCTCTGATGCAGAGGCCACCACTTCATGCCAGATTTGTGATTCCAGCCAAAATTCTTCGTCCTGCAAAGAGGGAGGCTACAGTGTATATGGCATTGTCGCTGCCCACTCCTGAGAGATTGAAGGCACAGGACCTTGATTCCTTCTTGGGGCTGTGGATGGTGCTTCATACTTTTTCAGTTTACAGTGGTACTCTTTCAGATCAATCAGTCAAGTTTGGTCACACCATTGTGGTTCTTGAGACTAATCCGTGTAATGTTCTTGGCTTTCTGGACCAACTGAAGTCTAACAATGGTGTACCCTTCATCTCAAAAGCCACTCAACAATGGGCTGATAGTCTAGGTATCTGCGGTCCTTACGTTCTCCCTAATCATCCACAAGCATGAAGTACTGTTGAATGTTGAAACAGCTCCTCAAAAATTAGCTCAAAGAGGTTTCTGGCTCCTCCTCCTGGTCCACATACCTCAGTACAGCGGTTTAGTCACTATGGGACCACCTCCTCTAGGCCATGTCCTTCATAATGATCAAGATGAGAGGGGTGGGGTTTATATAGACCAGCTTTGGCATTTTAGGGCTCACCATTCACCATTCCTGGACATAATGCTTCTTTCTTTCCCTTAACAGAAACTCCAGGTCAGCGGGGTTGGTGAACGCTGGGTTACAGCCCGGTCAGAAAGGGGACTTGAGACTTCCCTGGTGGTCCAGTGATTAAGAATCCGCCTTCCAGTGTGGTTCGATACCTGCTCTGGGAACTAAGATCGTACATGCAAACTAACTTCACACGTTGCAGCTACAGAATCTGCACACTACAACTAGAGAGAAGCCTGCGCACTGCAATGAAGAGCCCGCATGCTGTAATGAAGATCTCGTGTGCCATAACTAAGACCCAGTGCGGCCAAAAAAATACATTCTAAAAACTAAAAATAAATAAAGGAGGGGACTGCGGGGATTCTCACTATATTATGGTTCAACCACCTGGATTCTCTTGTTTGACTGACATGGGTCTAGATCATGAGAATCCCTAGAGGGCTTAGTGTGCACTTCCCTCTCTCCGTGAGTCCCCCTGACAGTGGCCCACATGTGGAGTGGTAGACATTGTGGGTCTCTGTATATTTTATAAAAATGTCCCGGTCCTTCTTGCACACAATATTCCAGATGAAAAGTACAGGCAGGAGAGACTGTGGAAAAGGTGGCGCAGTCAAGGAGTCCCCAGATGTGAAACAGATAATGTCACAATGCTGCTGCCTGTAGAGGGCTTTGGACTGCAGTCTTCTCAGCTAATTGTGGAAACAAGTCATGGCTGATCTACTACGGGAGTAGAGCACGCTGACTTTGTGATAGTGGAGGGAGAATAGCAAGCTTGGCACCTGGGGAGGGGATACCTCCGACCCTGGGAGAGAGGGGGGAAGAAAGACACTAACATTCCTGTCTTTCTAAACCACCTGGAACCTTCTGCACTGAGGATAACATCTTGGTCAAACTCTTTCAAGTGGTTTAAATTTGACTGACTTGTAGCTCTGCCATACTCCACTAGACAGTTCTGACCTTGACTTGACTGCCATTCTGCTTAACTTTACCAAGAGATAGGAAAGAGCAGGAGGTAGCCTCAGCTCTTCTTGTTGTTCAGTTGCTAAGTCGTGTCCAACTCTTTGTGACCCCATGGACTGCAGCGCACCAGGTTTCCCTGTCCTTCACCATCTCCTGGAGTTTGCTCAAACGCATGTTCATTGAGTCGGTGATGACATCCAACCATCTCATCCTGTCTCCCCCTTCTCCTCCTGCCCTCAAGTACTTCCCACATAAAATACCTGTCAACCCCATCACCTCCAGATAAAGTCCCCAGGCCCAATCCTGTAGCCATCACCACTCAGTCATGCCATCAAGTGGATAAATGCCATCTGGCCGGTGGCCTAGACAAACAGGACTAACTGCCCTGAGCCAAGCCTTCCAAAAGAAAAGACTAGACTCAGTTATTTGAATTGGGCTGGGAGTCCTAAGGCCTACCAACCCGAGAGGAGGCACTGTCAACCTGGGACCCCCTAACTGATGTAGGTCCAACTGGGGGGCACCATGTTTCTTCCCAGAAGTACCATGTGTACCCTTGAGACTACATGACTGATGTGGAAGTCATATATTAATGTGCCTCTCTCTAGAAAACAGTGATTTGAAATTTCTCCTTGACTTTAGCCTACTTGCAAATTAACATGTGAGCCTGCCACAGGTTCTTGCTTGCTAGCAGAAGACAGAAGACTCCTGGGGGTCAAAGACAAAGAACTGTCTCACTCATGACTGAAAGCATTAATCCAGGTACAGAGGATATATATATATATATATATTTTTTTTTTCCTCTAATACTTATTTGGGCTTCCCTGGTGGCTCAAATGGTAAAGAGTTTGCCTGCAATGCAGGAGACCTGGGCTCAATCCCTGGGTCACTAAGATCCCCTGGAGAAGGAAATGGCAACCCACTCCAGAATTCTTGCCTGGAGAACCCTATGGACAGAGGAGCCTAGTGGGCCACAGTCCATGGGATCACGAAGAGTCAGACACGACTGAGCGACTAACACTCAATACTTACTTATTTGGCGGTGCCAGGTCTTAGCTGCAGCATTCTGATCTTCAGTCTTCATGGTGGCATGCGGGAATCTTAGTTGCAGCATGTGGGATCTAGCTCCCTGACCAGGGATTGAACCTGGGCCCCCTGCCTTGGGAGTGTGGAGTCTTAGCCACTGGACCACCAGCAAAGTCCTCCAGAAGATATATTAATTGCACAGATTCTGGCCTTCAGGGGAGAAGTCTGGAAGAAATCTATCATCCATAGCAACCTTGCTCGGTGAACTGAGTGGGACTGTCCTGAATGCCTTCTGGGCCAAGGTGGAAAGGGTAATGCAAAGAACTAAGGAGCGAGCCACCTGCTTTCTGAGGTAGACCTATTGTTTTCTGGATTTGTTCAGCTGGGAAGCATGGCTGAGGTCAGAAGAGCAAGTTGGCTTTATCCTGCTGCTTGCAGTCTTATTGATAGTAGCTTTAATTAAATGCTGTATGTGACAAATTGAACAGGCTTGGTCCTAGCTTCTGTCGATCAGATCTGCCAACAGAGTGGTGAACTCATGGGAAAATTCACCAAAAGCCAAGACAGTGTAGAAATGGGGGGTGGATATTATTGTAACACAATTCTCCAGGGATCCTTTTGAGTTTATGCACGTTTTGCAAGAGAGGCACTGACTGCCTTTGTCCCGGACTCTCTTCTTAAGGATGTTGTGAACAGCCATGAAAGACTGAGATAGACGTTCCCTCTAGAGCAAAGAGCACCCATCAGCAAAGACCTGGGAGGACTTCCCTGGTGGTTGAGTGGTTAAGATCCCACCTTGCAGGGCTGAGGACTCAGATGCAATCCCCGTCAGGGAACTAAGACCCCACATGCCATAGAGCAGCTAAGCTCATGCCACACAGCTACTGAGCCTGCGCACTCTGGAGCCCACGTGCCACAACTAGAGAGTATGTGCCCCAGCGGAAGGTACCACATGATGCAATGAAGATCCTGCATACTGCAACCGAGACCCAAAAAAGAACCAAATACATAAAAATACAGAAACAAACAAACAAGAATTGTTAAAAAAAAAAAAAAAAAAACTTGAAAAAAACAAAAAAGACATAAGTCCTTAAATTTAGGGCCTGCTCCCATACCACAATCCATTGCGTGCAGTCATCTACCCAGGCCACTGGCGCCACCCCACAGGACTTGGGGACCAGAGGACTGATGTCAATATGCTGATGATTGTGCTATTTACTATGCCATGAATAACGAGGTCCTTTGTCTCTGACCCAGGAATCTCCTGTCTTCTGCCAGCATCCATGAACCTGTGGCAGGCTCATTTGTATTTGCTGGTACGGTAGAACCGCAGACCCATCGCAGTCCTTGACACGAGGAAAGCACTCAGGTCTCAGGAGTGCTGGTGGTAAAGCCAATTCAGAGCAGGCACGGTGGGCAGCCCAGCTGTTTGGGAAGCAGTGGGACCCTTTCCTACCCTCTCGTGGCCGAGCCCAGCATTTGTCCTTTCTGTGGCACAGTGGGCATGGCAGTAGCTAGGCCTGACCCTGAGTGACAGCACACCCCACCAGGGCACATTCACACACAGCTCAGTTATAAGCTCCTCAACCGCCGCATTTGATGGATCAGGTTCTCGTGGCAACAGGTGGCCTACGTTTTGTAGCCACGGCTCTGAGCACTGTAACTGGCGTTATTGTATCATCAGGCTAACAGGCATCCAAAAGGCGTTGGCTTTTCTTCTTGTTTTTCACTGCGGTGTGAATTGGCCTGACATTTCCGGAGCAAGAAGAAACGGCTAGATGATACAGTAATAAACTAATAATACTCGGACTTTCCTGGTGGTCCAGGGATTAAGAATCCACCTGCCAGTGCAGGGGACATGGATTTGATCCCTGGTCCAGGAAGATCCTGGGCCTCCCAGTGGCGCCAGTGGTAAAGAACCTGCCTGCCAGTGCAGGAGAAGTAAGAGACGTGGGATCGATCCCTGGGTCGGGAAGATCCTCTGAAGGAGGGCATGGCAACCCACTCCATTCTTGCCTGGAGAATCCCATGGACAGAGGAGCCTGGCAGGCTACAGTTCATGGAGTCGCACAGAGTCGGACATGACTGAAGTGACTTAGCACACACGCACACCAGGAAGATCCCACGTGCTATGGGGCAACTAAGCTTGTGTATCACAACTACTGAGCCCAAGCTCTAGAGCCTGTGATCCGCAACAGGAGAAGCCACCGCAGTGAGAAGTCCACACACCACAAGAAGGAGTAGCTCCAGCTCACTGCAACTAGCAAAACCCCGAGTGCAGCAATGAAGACCCAGTGCAGCGAAAAAGAAATAAATAATACATAAATAAAAATGTAAATATATATATAATTTAATTGAGTTAAGATGAATGAAATAGCCTAATAAAAAATAATAATACTCAACTTTTGGTGTATTTTTTTTCAAACACAACAGAAACTTTATTTCCACAATCCATGTGAGATTTCTGAACCTGTGCCAAAGAGGCAAGACAAGACCTTTTCTCTCAGGCCTGTAACTGACATGTAAATAAACACAAATGCAAGTCCAACATACACACTGTTGACAAGTAACTCCTAGTCCCTGTTTTAGTACCATCATCACAGGGGGATGCTCAAAGGGCAGTCGGTGTCAGCAGCCCCTCAGAGGAATTTTGGTGTATTTTATCTTGGGGCCAGGCACTGCGCAAACAGCTTGAATTACCTTCCTTTAAGCCTCAGGACAGTGCCGTGAATTGTGTCTTATCATCCCCAAAGTGCAGATGGAGAAGCTGAAGCCTGGACAGGTTAAGAGATTTCTTCACAATCACCCTGCTGGGAGGTGGCAGGGCTGGGCCTCCACCCAGGCCGAGCTTGTCTCCGGTCAGATTCTCCCCGGTGGACTTTTCCTGGGTTCGGAAGGTAGAGACAAGGGTCGGGGCTGAAGATCCTCTGGCTGATCAAGCATGAAAGTGAAAGTGAAGTTGCTCAGTCGTGCCCGACTCTTAGCGACCCCATGGACTGCAGCCTATCAGGCTCCTCCATCCATGGGATTTTCCAGGCAAGAGTACTGGAGTGGGGTACCATTGCCTTCTCGCCTGATCCTTGACTTCCCCTTAAAGGAAAGTATTACGGAATTTCAGCAGCAAACATCATCTGGTTCCTACTCAAACCCCATCTCCAAGAAAACGTGAGAGAGAATCTAAAAGTTCTGTTCAAGGCAAGAAGAAATCCCAAACTCAAACATTTTACTCCAACAATTTGGATATACCAGCTGCTCCATGAAGCATGAAGACAGATTCATTTCGTTTTCCAGTCCCATCTCTCATGCTCTTCATCACCATGGGGACACATCAGAGGGACTCAGGGACGGCCACTTCACATCTCTTGGAGAGAGATGCTTCAGGGCAGAACTGTCCCCTCCAGGCCTCTGAAACTTCCAACCATCACCTTTAGAACCTACCACCCCTAGAGCCGTTTCTTTCTTCAGAGCCTAGAAGCTTCCCAAAGACATTCAGAACTCAGGGAGGTGTCACAGAGCCTGACACACAGTCAGCCGTCTTTCAGAGGTATTCTCCCCGTCCTCCAGGAAGCCAGCTCCCACCTGCAGCCCATTTTGGAGCCCAGTGTGTGCGCTCAGTTGCTTCAGTCGTGTCCAACTCTTTGCGACCCCATGGACTGCAGCCCACCAGGCTCCTCTGTCCATGGGATTTTCCCAGCAAGCCCATTTTGGACCCCAGGCCCAGATAATAATGGAAAGAGCTAATATAGGGACTTCCCTGGTGGTCCAGTGGTTGAAACTCCACGTTCCCAATGCAGGGGGTCCGGGTTGGATTCCTAGTCAGGGAACTAGATCCCACGTGCTGCAACTAAGAGTTTTCATGCCAAAACTAAAAAAGATCCCACGTGCCGCAACTAAGACCTAGTGCAGCCAAATAAAAAAATGAGTATCTTTTTAAAAAGACTGAAAGAAAAGAAAATAGGGGTAATATATACTGAGGGCTTACAGTGCGGCCAGCATCCACCGAGGGTTTCATGAATGTCGGCTGCTTTACTTCCTTGTCTGAAAATGAGGAAGGAGGCATACAGAAGATGAAGAATTTTCCCAATGCTCACAGCAGGTATTCCAGAAAACTACCACTGTGGTATGCTGCCTCCTGAAACCTAACTTCCGTTACACAGGCTGGGGCCACCCCGTCCAGCCAATGTCCCTAAGGAAGCATCAGGAACCCTAGGTTTGAGTCCTGGGATATCCGGCTCTTCATGACTCTATGGACTGCAGCCCACCAGGCCGCTCTGTCCATGGGATTCTCCAGGGAAGAATACTGGAGTGGGTTGCCATACCTTGCTCCAGGGGATCTTTCCGACCCAGGGATCGAACCCGCATCTCGTGTCTCCTGCATTGGCAGGTGGGTTCTTTACCACCAGTGCCTGGGAAGACCCAATAACGTAACCTTGGCCAAGTCCCTGCAATCTCTGGGCCTCAAGAACCTCTCTGCACAAAGGCGCCCTTCCCTGAGGTTGTGGCAGACAGACCATTCCTCGGGCTAAAAGCCCCTTATTGCCCTCAGGGCCCCGCCCTCCTGTTTGTAGACTATCTGTGGGACTCCTCTCCTTCCTCCTCCCAGGAACGCCCTGTGGGTTTTGGATCAGGCCAGCCTACATTCAATCCCCACATCTTACTCGCCAGATGAGCCGAGTCTAACTGTTTCATCTTTCACAGCCTCGTAGTCTCAGTCCATCCAATCAGTCAACAAATGTCAGTGCCCTCTGCCTGCCAGGTCATGATGTGCTAAGAGCTGGAGGCGAGGTTGTGCTTCCTGGGAGGGCGGTGAGATGGACAATATGTAATCAAACCCATAGAGAAGAATGCTTCAGGCTGTGAGGAGGACCAGCAGGAGATAAACACGGGATGTGACTCAAAGGGCTGGGGGTAGCTGTTTTAGAGAAATGCCTCCTGGAGGCAGGAACTAGAGACGTGCAGGACTAGGTCCACGGGGAGGCACAGAGGACCTTGCAGGCCAGGTGAGCAGAGGGAAGCTGCTGGAGGTTTTGTAAACTGAGAAGGAGCTCGGTTGCAATTAGGTTTTTGTTTTTGCTTTTGGCCACGCCTTGCATTGTGTAGGATCTTAGTTCCCTGACCAGGGATTAAACCCGATCTCCTGGGGTGGAAGTATGGAGTCTTTACCAGTGGGCTGCCAGGGAAGCCCTCTGAAATCAGTTTTTTTTTGGCTGTGCTGTGTTTTCACTGCAGCATGTGGGCTTCCCACACGGGCTCTAACTGCGTGGGCTTCAGTAGTTGTGGCTCTCAGGCTCAAGAGCACAGGCTCAGTAATTGTGGCCCACGGGCTTAGTTGCTCAGTGGCATGAGGAATCTTCCCAGGCCACAGATCGAAACTGTGTCCCCCGCATTGGCAGGTGGATCCTTTTTTTTTTCCCAGTCTGGATAAGATAGGAAGCCCACCAGACTCCTCTGCCCATCGGATTTTTCAGGCAAGAATACTGGAGTACAGGCAGGTGGAGTCTTAACCACTGGACCAGCAGGGAAGTCCTGGAATGAGGTTTTAAAAGGTGAGTCCTGTATCAGGTGGAGGAGGGATGGGACTGGGAAGCAATGGCAGTGTGGAGACCCATTAGGTGGCCGAAGTGATCCGCACTGAGCACAGAGGTCATGGCCTCCTTGGACTTATAGAAGAACTTCCATCTGGGAGACATGCTGGTAGATTCCAAGAACCTGGGCTGCCTGGGTGTGGTGACACAGGAGATGCAGACAGAAAAGGAGGACAAGCTACGGACACTCCCTGGTTGGGCCGTTGCAGTGAGCCCTGTGGATCCACTCTGCATCTGTGTCCTCCAGGCCTCACGCCCCGAGGCCAACCCTGCCTGCCCTGTGCCCTCCCCAGCCCCGCTGCCCACAGACTTCCTTTGGGGTTTGGCCCCTGGGAGGCTGGGCTGGACAGGAGGAATATGATTTCCAGAGCTCCCTCCCTGCTGGCTGCAGGAGGACAGGTACTGTCAGTGTCTACAGAAAGCCGAGGCTCCCGAGGGCAGGCCCCCCCACCCCGCGTTTCAGCTCCAGCTCCAGCTTCTGCGGCTCCAGGCTTCGGTTAATGTTCATAACCCACGTAACAGTGCCGACTGCTTCCAGCTGGGCCTCTGATAAGCTTAAGTGAAACTGAAAGTTGCTCAGTCGTGTCCAACTCTTTGTGACCCCATGGACTGTAACAGTCCATGGAATTCTCCAGGCCAGAATAATGGAGTGGGTAGCCTTTCCCTTCTCCAGGGGATCTTCCCAACCCAGGGATCAAACCCAGGTCTCCTGCATTGCAGGTGGATTCTTTACCAACTGAGCTATCAGGGAAGCCAAGAATACTGGAGTGGGTAGCCTATCCCTTCTCCAGCGGATCTTCCTGACTCAGGAATCAAACCGGGGTCTCCTGCATTGCAGGCAGATTCTTTACCGACTGAGCTATCAGGGAAGCCCTGATGAGCTTAAGGAGTCTGGTAATGACAGTAAGTAAATGTATGGAGTACTCACTGCATGCCAAGCATGGGGCTGGGCGCTGGCCCTCATGGCTCCCGGTCACTCAGCCCCCTCAGCGGTCCCGGAACAGAGGCTGCCTTACCTCCATCCTCCTGTCAGCAGCATTAGACACCCTTGGCCATGCTCTCCTCCCAAAACACTTGCTTCTCTGGGCTCTCTGACATCACACTCCTGGTTTTCTTTCCTCAGCTTCCTCCAGCTGCTCCTTCCACTGAGTCACATCAGACTCTGCCTCCTCTCTGTGACCTGGGGGAGGAGACCTCCCTGGTTCTCCCTGACCCTCTTCTCCCCGACCCTCTTCTCCCCAGCAGAGCCCCTCCTTTCCCGTGGCTATAAATGCCCGTGTGTGCTGAGGACACCAAGCCCATGTCTCCAGGGCGGGCATCCTGGCTGAGCTCCACATATCTGGATTGAGACGTCTCCACTTGGATGACACAAGCATCTCAAACTCTCAGTCATGTCCAATCTAAAACGCTCAGTCATGTCCAACTCTTTGTGAGCCCATGGACTGTAGCCTACCAGGCTCCTCCATCCATGGGATTTTCCAGGCAAGAATACTGGAGCGGATTGCCATTTCCTTCTCCAGGGGATCTTCCCGACTCAGGGATCGAACCCCGGTCTCCTGCATTGCAGGCAGACGCTTTACCATCTGAGCCACCAGGGAGGCTCTATCTCAAACTCAGCAAGTTGCAAACAGAACCCACACTCCTTTGTGGGTCTCCCTCTCCCCTGTCACATTCCTCACCCACCTGGGGGCTCAGGCAGACACCTGGGAAGCATTCATACCACTTGCCTCTCCGGTACCCTCCACTTCACCTAGTCTCTGGATTCTACCCCCAAACACATCTCCACCACGTCTCTCCTGGGAAGATAGCAAGAACACCCTTCTTGCTCTGATACAGTTCCACTGCGATGAAAATAAAACTCAAGACTCCTCACCATGGCCTCCCGCCTCCGCCTCCGGATGCTCTCTCTCTCTCTACCTCCCCACCCTGTTGCTCCGCTGGCCCTGTCTCAGCTCCTGGAAGAAATGAATCTTCTTCCTACCCCCCATCCCGGCATGACAGTGTCAACTGTCCCCTCCGAAATTCCCCTCAATCCCTCAGGCCTCCTCCAGCCTTCCCCCCACGCTGGGTGGACTGTACACCCGTTAACTCCTGCTCCTCCTTCAGCTCCTGGCTTAAAAGTCCCTTTGTCAGAGGGGCTTCCTGGACTTCGGGTCTCATCACTGCTCTCGCTCCCAGCTCCCTCTTCTTCTCTGTCTTAGCACTGACCTCTGGCACAGCCTCAGTCAGGTGTGGGTTGATCTGTCGAGTATCTGTCTCCTCCAGGACAGAAGCTCCAGGAAAGCAGCGATTGGTTCTACCTTTTAACAAGTGCATGTTGAGGACTTCCGTGGTTCAGTTGTTAAGATTCCACGCTCCCAATGCTCAGGGCCTGAGTTTGATGCCTGGTCAGGGAACTAGACCCCACATGCCGCAACTCAAAGTTCCCTGCGGCAACTAGGACCTGGCGAAGCCTAATTAATTTTTTAAAAAGAGCATGCAAGAGGTTCCTTGTTTGTCGAATGACTAGATCCCCATTTACAGGTCAAAAAACAGGCTCAGAGATGAGGACTCTAACCCTAGTCTGTTTATGCTGTGTTCCAAGGTGAGTCACATCTTACTGTAGGCAGAGGAGGGTCAGGTTCAGATGAGTATGAGGGAAAAATGACCGGAAAATGCTTAGCCCTATGCCTGGCAGGTGGTGAGCATCAGTACCACTCCCGGCCTCAGTGTGTGACCAGAGACCCCCCTGAGGGAGTGTGGGGGCTGTCCATACTACATACCCTCCTACCTCCCCTGGGGACACGGGACTGCCCCCCGCATCTTACTCCTCCAATACCTGTCTATCTGAACAGGGCCTGAGCCCACTGAGCAATTTGGGCAGGGGTCCACTAAAAAGTCTCCCTCGGTCACCCCAAATAAGCCCACCCTCAAAGTTAAAGCCATGAGTTACTTACACAGGTGTACCTCAAGTCACGTACCTGAACCCCTTTTCCTTCAGACTGCAACCCCTGTTCCCCCTGGAGAGAGGGTATCACCCTGTCTTGGCTGTGACCCGCTCTGGAGGTACCCTGGTCATACTCACCCCCTGCTGAGTTCTGTGAGTCAGAGACTGAATCGGGGGTCTCCCCTGGCCAGGTACGCGGTGATATGGCCTGGGTACCAGGCCACTGCAGCCCTCAAGGGCCTCCCTTCCAGACCAGTGGGCAGGCCTGGCTTCTCTCCAGCCTTGACCCAACTCAGGGCCCTTCCCCAGTCCCTGCCAGACCCTGCCCTGGGGCCCGGCTGTGCCCCTCCCCAGCCCCAGGCCCTCAGGCATCACTCCCCTCCTCCCGGCTGTTAGCCTGGGAAGGGGGCCAGGCCCTGAGCTCAGACCTTGGCGATTCCAGAGTGTCTGAGGCCCAGAGCCAGCCCAGCCAGCCCGGCCAGACAAGGCGGAGGGGCGGGGGCAGGGTGGGCACCGGGAAGCCATTTACTGGGGGTTGGCAGGCAAGCTGGATTTCAAACTTTGCTCTATCTACTCTTCTTCAGGACCCCAAGGACTTCTTCCCGGGACTCCCACGGAGGGCCTGGTGAAGGGGTACCCCCTCCTCGAGTCCTAGTGGGCAGGGGTGGACCGGTACTCATGAGAAGTGACTGAGGGGTGGTGAGACCCCCGCATGTGCAAAGGAGGCTGGGCCAGGGCTGGGAGCCCTGGGTTCCAGCCCCACCTGGCCTCCTACCAGCCGCGCGACCCCCGGGCCCGGCCCATCTTCCGCCTCCAGCCTCGGTTTCCCACTTGGATGCTACGGGGCGGAGGTGGGCGCTGGCCTCCCGGCCCCGCCCGGAGGAATCCGGCGGGGCGGCCAGCGGTCCCAGGTGAGGGCTCGCTGGAGCGGGCCCAGCGCGGCGGCGGCGGGTTCCGGCGGGGCGGGCATCTGGGGCGGGGACCGCCCCCCCTAGCCTCCACCCGCCCGCACACCCTCGCTCCCCCAGGCGGCAGCGACGACGCTTTAAACAGAAAAAAACTGTCTCCCTGGCCCGGGGCCAGCGTCCCAGCCCCCCTCGCCGCCGCCGCGCCGCGCTCCAGCCAGGGAAAACAACTGCTCACTTCTCCCTGCGTCCGCCCCGCGCGCTCCCTGCTTCCCGGCGGCCGCGGGAGCCCAGCCCGGCCGGGGGAGGCGCGGAGCGGGCCGGCCGCCCGGCCTTCCTCTCCCCTCGCTCCTCCTCTCCGCCTCAACTTGCTCCGGCCTCCTCGCTCCGGCCTCACGTTTGGGCCTCCGCAGGCCCCCGGCCCCGGCTCGTGGCTGGGCTCCTTCCCGGGGCGGTGGAAGTTTCTGGGCTCCCCGCGGTCCAGCCTCCATCTCTCTGCCTCTCACTGGGCCCGCGCCCGCGCCTGCAGTCCCCTCCACGCGCGCTTCCTCCCATCCTGTCCCTCGCTGCCCTCTCTGCGCCTCTCCCGGGGCTCCCGGCTTGCTTATCCCCCTCGGGCGTCGGGACCATCGCCCCCGCCCGGGCGCGCCCCCCCGGGTCCTGCGGCCCCGGATGCCCGGGCCCCGTGGGGCTGCTGGCGGCCTGGCCCCTGAGATGCGCGGGGCGGGGGCGGCGGGGCTGCTGGCGCTGCTGCTGCTGCTGCTGCTGGGCCCGGGCGGCGGGGCCGAGGGGGGGCCGGCGGGCGAGAGGGGCGCTGGCGGGGGCGGGGCGCTGGCCCGCGAGCGCTTCAAGGTGGTCTTTGCGCCGGTGATCTGCAAGCGGACCTGTCTCAAGGGCCAGTGTCGGGACAGTTGTCAGAAGGGCTCCAACATGACGCTCATCGGAGAGAACGGCCACAGCACCGACACGCTCACGGGCTCCGGCTTCCGCGTGGGTGAGGGCCGGGGGCGCGGGCGGGGGGCGCGGGGAAGGCCAGCTCCCGGAGCCCACGTGGGAGACATGGCAGCGGAGGCCTTGTGACCCTGGCGACCGTGGGTTCAGAGAGCGGAACCGGAGGGCCGCGGGCCCCAGGGGCTTCAGGGGTCTTGGGAGGCTGGAGTGCTGGGGTCGCGGTTGGGAGGGCTGCGTGGAAGCCTGGACTTCACAGCTTCGGGTTGGGGTTGAGGCCTAAGGTGTGGGGTCATGCTGGTGCCCTGGATGGCACAGGCTTCTAGGAAAGTGCTGGGTTCTGAGAGGGAGTCGAGGTCGACAGGCAGGGGCTTTTGCGGGGATGCCAGCTGGCCCAGGTCTCAGAGAAGGGTTAAGTATTCCCCCTAGAAACAGACTCGGTGAAAGAAACAGGAAAAGTCTTTAAAAAATGTCTCAAGTAGGGCCTGCCAGCGGTAGACACCTGCATTCCCTGGGAGGAGGAGCCAAGCTCAGGCTGGGAGTGAGGGAATTAGTTACTGGCGAGGTCTTAGAGGGGAGGGGCGTTGAGGCCTAACAAGTGGGGCACAGGCCTGGAGGTAGGGGCTGGCTTGGATCCTCGGTCTCTCCTTTTCCTGATGCCCCATCTGTGCTTCCCCCAGAAGCTCGGAACAGTTCCGCCTCAGAGTCTACCCCCAACTCCCCAAACCCTGAAAACTCCTCCTGGTCCTGGAGCCCACCCTTCTCCCAACATTGCTCTTCAAAGGGCCAGGCCTGGGGCTCAGCGCTCCTCCCCCAGGGCCCTGTGGGCCAGGCTGGGGGAGGTGTCCCAGCAGTAATTACCCTCCTGGACAGGGTAATTAGGCTAGGCCCACGATGGCACCAGCAAAACAGCCCCTCTCACACACTCCTATACTCACATAGCCACTACAGATCTGAGGAACCCCACAGATGTGGCTCACGCTTCTCATAAGATGTGTGCACGCGTGCTTACACATGGCATACACGCAGGGGTATGCCCGGGCTTTGGGCTGGCACACTGGGCTCAAGTACAGGTTTCTTTGTGTTATCTTGGGTGCACGTCTGCAGTGACTATGGGAGTGTTTATGTAAGCCTGTGTTGGTGTCAGAATGAGTCTGTGCATGTGTGTGTGTGATGAGATGACTGTGCATGTGAGTGTCCCTGGGCCCGGCCTCCCAAGCCCCCGGCCATCCTGCCCAGGCTGCTGTCTCCATCCGTGCTGCCCACATCCCTCAGGCTCGGTGCCCAGGCCACAGTGGGCGGGTGTCACTGGGAGGTCACCCTCACCACTGTGGGTGACTCACTGGGAGGCAGGAAGGAGAGGATCCTGCCTCCCCCAGCCCAGGACACACCCCTTCTGCCCTGAGAATCTGGCCCCCAGAGGCCAAGCAGGATGGGCTGGGCTGGGCTGGGCTGGGCTGCTCGTAGCCAGGCCCCGGTGGCCTTGCATGTGGGCCATCCCTCTGAGGCCCTCCAGGTGTCCAGGGGGCAGCACCCCTACTTCCCCATCCTGGCAAGTGAGGGCAGTCCTGGGGGAGGGGCCGGAGAGGGGCTGGGCTTGGTGGACAAGCACAGGTCCCCAAGGCTGGATTTCAGATGTGAGTGTGGGACAGACAGACAGACATCCCATCAGCTCCCTGAATTCACTCCTTCATTCATTCCCCCAGCACCTCCTCTGGCACCCAGAGCTGAGGCAGAGGGTGGGTGGGATGTGAGGAAGGGCTCTCCTCCTGGGGGAGGGGCTGGAAGGATATGATGTGAATATGCACAGATGGGGACTAGGCTCTGAGTGGGCAGAAATGGCATGGGTCAAGGCAGGGAAGCAGAAGACGTGGCACGTTTGTAGGAAACAGGAGATGAGTCCTGGAGCGTAGGGTGCACATGGAAAGAGCAGACGGGGATGGGCCGAAAGACGGTTCCTTCTGGGCCACGGAGAGCAGGCAGGGAAGCTAGCTGGGAGCAGGGCTGTGACTGAGCCGGAGCTTTACCCGAGGCAAGTTTCTCTGAGGGTGCTTGGGACGTGGACAGGCAGGGGAGGGGCAGGGGGCATGGGGAGGAGGGAAGATGGATTATGAGACATTACAGAGGCCAGAACTGGCTGGGGTGGGAGCAGGGGAGACTGGAGCCTCAAGACTCAGTTACGAATGACCGGGCAGGCAGGGATCCCAGTGGTGGTCCAAGGCCAAGAAGAGGTGGGGAGGCAGAATGCTGATTTCTGACAGGGTCCCCTGGGTGGAGTTGCTTAAGAGAGGTCCCAGCGGAGTACAGCTCAAGTTGGCAGTGGTGAGGTGCGGGCCCTGGGATGGCTGAACAGAGGGAGGGAGAGCCCAGAGGGGGCTGAGTCAGGGGAAGGACTGAGGGGCAAGGAGGAGGCACCAGATAGAGACTGGGTGTCCAGGAAAGGCCCAAGGGGAGGGAAAGGCTAGTCCATCACCATCATCAGCTGCTGCTGCTGCTTATTAAATACGCTCTGTGCACTGGGCACTGTGCAGAGTTTTGGACAGGCCTTGCTTCATTTAATAGATGGGACCGCCCTACAGATGAGGACACAGGCCTGGGAGGGGAAGTCAGTCGCTCAGGGTCACGCAGCTGGCACAGGGTCTCCTAGCTAGGATGCAAGTTCAAGATGCCAGTGGCCCCTAGGGTATAAGGATGTTGGGGGACCTAGAGGGTAGCATGTGTGTGTATCTGATGTGTTACTAAGGCCAGCTTCCCAGGGAGGACAGAACCAGTGGGTGGCTTGGAAGTAGGGAGGAGGGGAAAGAAGAGACAGGATGTGGGTGAGGGACTGGGTCTGGGCGCTGGCCACAGGGGTCTGCCTGGGCCCTGACCCACCTCTCCTCCCCAGTGGTGTGCCCCCTGCCCTGTATGAACGGCGGCCAGTGCTCCTCGCGAAACCAGTGCCTGTGTCCCCCGGACTTCACGGGTCGCTTCTGCCAGGTGCCGGCTGGAGGAGCTGGCGGAGGCGCTGGCGGCTCAGGCCCTGGGCTTGGCCGGGCCGGGGCCCTGTCCACGGGTGCGCTGCCGCCCCTGGCTCCAGAAGGCGAGTCTGTGGCCAGCAAGCACGCCATGTACGCGGTCCAGGTGATCGCCGATCCGCCAGGGCCCGGGGAGGGGCCTCCTGCCCAGCATGCGACCTTCCTGGTGCCCCTCGGGCCAGGACAGATCTCAGCGGAAGGTACCAGGCAACGGGCAGACCCCGGGAGGCCGAGGTGGGCGGGCACTGGCCGGGGTGGGCAGGACCCGGGCGGGGCCAGCCCTGGAGGAGCTCCTCGCCACCACCTGCCATCCGGCGCTGCGGGGCAGCCCTGAAGCCGCCGTGCCCCGCCCCCCAGTGCAGGCCCCGCCCCCCGTGGTGAACGTGCGCGTCCACCACCCGGCCGAGGCCTCAGTCCAAGTGCACCGCATTGAAGGGCCCAACGCCGAGGGCCCGGCCCCCTCCCAGCACCTGCTGCCGCACCCCAAGCCCGCGCATCCCCGGCCACCCACCCAGAAGCCCCTGGGCCGTTGCTTCCAGGACACGCTGCCCAAGCAACCAGTGAGTGAACCCACAGATGCCTCTCAGGGCCGCCCTGTTCCAATCCACCGGGTTTGCTCAAAACTGGAGGGTGTCCTGCAGGTTGAGTGGGGGGAGGAGGAAAAGGGCCCGAGGAGGGAGGCCAGGTGAGGGCTGGGCAGCCTGTCACCCCTGTCCACACTCCTCTCCCTAGTGTGGCAGCAACCCCCTCCCGGGCCTCACCAAGCAGGAAGACTGCTGCGGGAGCATCGGCACCGCTTGGGGCCAGAGCAAGTGCCACAAGTGCCCCCAGCTGCAGTGTGAGTGCCCTGGCTCGGTGAGATCTCTGCCCTCCCCACGGGGCACACCCTCACCCAGCCCCTCCCATCCCTGCAGCTGGATGCCACCCGGATCCCCTCAGTACCCCACTCCCCCACCCAGTGCGGTCTCTTCCCTCTCTGCAGCCCCCGTGTCCTCTCCTGCCATGCTCTCCTCTCTCCACAGACACAGGGGTGCAGAAGCCAGGGCCTGTACGTGGGGAGATGGGCACTGACTGCCCCCAGGGCTACAAGAGGCTCAACAGCACACACTGCCAGGGTATGGGCCAGTTGTCACTGGGGAGGGGGGAAGGGAGGAGGTGGGGCTGGGGTAGAACCCTGAGGTTCCTGGAGCAGATCGCTGTCACCTTGTGGCCCCAGCCTGGAGGGACCAAACTCTCACTTATTACCGCAGACATCAATGAGTGCGCGATGCCAGGCATGTGTCGCCATGGTGACTGCCTCAACAACCCTGGTTCCTATCGCTGTGTCTGCCCACCTGGCCATAGCTTGGGCCCCTCCCGCACACAGTGCATTGGTGAGACTCGGGGGTCCTTGGAGGTCACCAAGTATGGGTGGAGGGTAAGGCTCCAAACAGTAAGGATCAGAGGTCACAGAGGTCAGAGTGGGGTCAAGGGTTGACTGCTAGAGGAGCAAGATCTAAAACAGATGGGGTCAGGGATCAGTGGGTTCAGGAGTTGCATGAGATCTGGAGTAAGAGGTCACATGGGGTCAGGGGTTATGAGAAGGCAGTGTCATATGAGACCAGGGGCTTGATGAGTGGGAGGGATCAAGTCTAGAGCAGCTAGAATCAGGGCTCAATGGGTTCAGAGGTCACAGAAGTTTCAGGTATTACATGAGGTCAGAATAATACAGGTTTCAGGGGTCAAATGAATTCAGGGTCAGGGACAACACGAGAATCAAGGCCTCCTGTGCCAGAGAGGTGAGGTCTGGGGCAGCTGGGAAGAGGGGCGTGGGCAGCGTTCAGGCCCAGATGCCCATGCCCATCACTGGCCCCTGCAGCGGACAAGCCGGAAGAGAAGAGCCTGTGTTTCCGCCTGGTGAGCCCTGAACACCAGTGCCAGCACCCCCTGACCACACGCCTCACCCGCCAACTCTGCTGCTGCAGTGTCGGCAAGGCCTGGGGTGCCAGGTGCCAGCGCTGCCCAGCTGATGGCACTGGTGAGCCAGGGGCCTTTGAGGCTGGGGGGCTGTCTGTGAGCCTGCTTCTCCAGGAAGGGCTCACTTGCCTGCCTCTTGCTCTGGCCACAGCTGCCTTCAAGGAGATCTGCCCAGCTGGGAAGGGGTACCACATCCTCACCTCCCACCAGACGCTCACCATTCAGGGCGAAAGTGACTTTTCCCTTTTCCTGCACCCGGATGGGCCACCCAAGCCCCAGCAGCTGCCCGAGAGCCCCAGCCGGGCACCACCACCTGAGGACACAGAGGAAGAGAGAGGTCTGGCCCGATCCCTCCTGTTTCCTGACAGTTGCAGAACCCCTAGGTCTGACACCTTGACCTTTGACCCACAGGACCCAAGTCTAACCTCTAGCTCCTAATCCCAGACTAGCATTGGCCCCCGGAGCTGACACTCTGACCCCTAACCAGTGTTGTAACTAAGCCCAGGATGTCACCCCTGAGCCACGGGATTTGATCATTTATTGCCCTCCAGGTTCAATCCTCTGACACCAAGACACTTTTGATTTCCAGATCAGGACACTAATGCAGCTCAAATGCTGCCTCTAGATCTGACCCTCTGACCCCTGACTCAGGGATTTGACCCTGGCTATAAGCTCCCAAGCTGAGGACCTTGTCCAGCCATCGCTTCACTGACCTGTGATGAAAACATTCCCAGACATCAGGATCTAATCCTTGATGCTTGACCCAGAGACATGATCGTTGAACTCTCAGGGACTCTGACCACACATGTCCAACTGCCAATCCCAGACTTGACTCCCTTCTCCCAGCCCAACACTTAATGGCCCCATCTTCTTCCCTTCTAGGGGTGAGCACAGACTCAGTGAGTATGAGAACTCAGGTGGGAGGGGCGGGGAGGCCGAGGAGACACAGAGGGTTCACGCTGCTGTCGCCCGCAGCCAGTGATTGAAGAGCAGTCAGCGCAGCAGAGCCACCCGACTGTCACCGTATCTCCTGCCCGGCCCTACCCGGGTGAGCTGGGCCCTGTAGGGACCAGTCCTCAAGGGCTGTCACTGACGGGGAAGTTCACAGCTTAGGCACCAGGGGGCGGTGCAGCTGGGTGTGGAGTTGCCGGCCCCCTGACCTGCGGGGAGAGGGGCGGCGCTCTCAGCCTCCTCACCCGCTGATGGTCGTGTGCTGCTGCCCGCAGAGCTGATCTCCTGGCCCCCGCCGCCCCAGTTCCTGCCCGACTTGCCCCCGTCCCGCAGTGCGGTGGAAATCGCCCCTACTCAAGTCACAGGTAAGACCCGCCCACCTAGGTCACGACCCAGGTAAGCCACGCCCCCAACTTAGAGTTTCTCCTCCCTCACCCCTTCCAATCCTTCCGGAGGGCTGACACCCTCAAGGGCTTACTGTATGCCAGACCCTGGGCTGGGGGCTGGGGAAGCCTCGGCGTGCAACACTCTGAGACGCCACTCTGCCCTCAGCTGATCCGGGTGGTGTGATGGTCAGGCCAGTCTGAAGGCATTCACAGTCAGTGAATATTTATGGAGCACCTACTATGCGCAGGCACTGTTTAGGTGCTGAGGACACAGAAATAAACAAAACAGACAAAAATTCCCTGTCCTTGTGGAATAGACAGACAGCAAACAGATCAATGAGTCCAAATCTAGTGTGTCTCATAAGGGCTGTGCAAAAGTAAATCAGAGAAGAAGGAAGGAAGTCTGGGTGTTTGATCATATGTAGAATGGCGATGAGAGAAGCCTTTCTGAACAGAGCTTTTAAGAGTGTTAGAAATTAACGACAAAATGTGGGAAAGAAATGGGCTAGCAGGTTGGGGAAAAGGACATTCCAGTTTGGGCAGAAGTTTGGGCAAAGGCATGGAAACATGAAACCCTGGTTTCATGGAGAAGAGAGAAACCACACATAGATCAGTGTTTCTGAACTAGGAGAGGGCCAGCTCAGGGAGCTTTAAGAGGCTTGGATTTGATCCCAAAGGCTGTGGGAAGTGTCTGCATGGTTTGGGGCATCATAATAATTGCTAGCTATGGCTGAACAGTTGCCCTGGGCCAGGCACTGACTGGAGAGTTTTACATACTAAATACCATTTAACTTTCTTGACCTCTGTGAAGTGGGCACGGCTAGCCTCATTTTCCAGATGAGAAAACTGAGGCTAAGAGAGGTTCAGTAGCTGATCCCAGGTCACACAGTTGAGCCGGATTCAAGCCCATGTCTGGTTGGACTCCAGCCACAAGGAAGCCACCAACCCAATTGAAAACTGGAGGCTAGATGAGCTCCTAGTGGAAGGTGGCTGCCCAGGAAATCTGCACAGGCTGGGATAACCCAGTGACAGCCTGGGGGCTGTGGGAATGTGGAGAAAGAGGCACTTGGGGACACTTATCAGAGGACGGGGTGTTAAGGAGACTAGGGAGAGTCACTCTAAGCAGAGAGAACAGCCTGCAAGAGCCCCCTGGCCAGGTGTGTTTGGGAAGGAGTGGAGTTCAGCCGCCAGGGCTTCCTGGGGCTTCCTAGGGCAGGGTTCAGGGGAGGGGCCACAAGGAGGAAGAGGTGGGAGGCAGGGAGTACTGTGAATACTAGGAAAGAAGGTAAGGAGGCTTCCTGAGTCTGATCACCTGTTCCAGCCAGGGTTCCCAGGAAACTAGCTCCTGCCTGCCTTGAGAGGGGGAGGAAAACTTCTGGAATTGGGGGGAGGTGGGCAGGTCTCTAAGGCAAGGGGTGTTGGTTCGCTTGTCTGGAGGATATTGGTGTGATTGAGGCGACAGAGTTTGAGGTGTTGAGGTGACTGGAGTCAGAGTATAGTAAGTGGAGAGAGAAGTATCAAGGGTCCTGAACTTGAGGAGGTGGGGATCCCAGGGATCTGGGATCATGGTTTGGGGCTACTTGGGGTTGTGATTTTGCGGTTATCTGTGATGGAGGTGTAGGGAATCCTAGGATGGGGGGCATGGCTGTATGGAGATCTGAACTCATAGTGCGACCAGGCTCAGTTATCGGCGTCGAGAGTGATGGGGTGTCCAGTTCTTCCCTGGGAATGTGGCAGAAAGTGACTGCTCCCTGCCTGCCCCCTCTGACCTGCCGCCGTTTTCCCCCGGGCGCCCCCCGCAGAGACGGACGAGTGCCGACTGAACCAGAACATCTGTGGCCACGGAGAGTGCGTCCCGGGACCCTCGGACTATTCCTGCCATTGCAATCCCGGCTACCGGTCGCATCCGCAGCACCGCTACTGCGTGGGTGAGCGTGGAGAGTGGGTGGCGCAGCGGCGGCCCTGGCTCCCGACCGTCGTGTGACGTCTCCCCACCCGCGCGCCCTTCTCAGACGTGAACGAATGCGAGGCGGAGCCTTGCGGCGCCGGGCGGGGCATCTGCATGAACACCGGCGGTTCCTACAACTGCCACTGCAACCGAGGCTACCGCCTGCACGTCGGCGCCGGGGGGCGCTCTTGCGTGGGTGAGCACGGAGTGGCCGGGGGCGTGGCCGGGGCCGGGGGCGGGCCCGGGGATCGGCGGACCCGAGGGGCTCTCCCGACCGCATGTCATCCCCTCCGCCGCCTTGCATTCCCCTCGCGCCCCCTTCCTCCCTCTCAGACCTGAACGAGTGCGCAAAGCCCCACCTGTGCGGCGACGGCGGCTTCTGCATCAACTTTCCGGGACACTACAAGTGCAACTGCTACCCCGGCTACCGGCTTAAAGCCTCCAGACCGCCCGTGTGCGAAGGTGGGGAAGACCCATCCGGACCGACGCGGGTCCTCAGCGGTGCCTCGGCCTAGGGTGGGGGCGGAGGGCCTCACTCCCGTCTCTGCCCACCCCTGGGCCTCTCGGAGGTTTCGGACTGGAACCCAGAGGGCCCGCTTCGCCTGGTCGATCCGTGACAGAGGGAGGCCCTGCCGAGGCCCCTGAGCACCTGGCCGGCAATGTTGTCCCCAGACAAGTCTTCTTCCTTCCTACTGCGCAGACATCGACGAGTGCCGAGACCCTAGCACCTGCCCGGATAGCAAATGCGAGAACAAACCTGGGAGCTTCAAGTGCATTGCCTGTCTGCCAGGCTACCGCAGCCAGGGGGGCGGGGCCTGCCGCGGTGAGCATGAGGCTGGGGCCCGGGTGGGGAGGGGCTTCGATCACAAGAGGACGGGGCCCTTCGGGAGTTGCCCCGGTGATGGGGCGGGGCTATTGGCGTGGGAGTCGGCTCCAGAACCCGGCTTCCACACCCCCCCCAATTCTGGAAGGAGGGTCTCCCATCCCCTCACAGTACCTCGTCCAGTGGGGCGGGGTCCGAGGCGAGCCTTCTCCGCCGCAGATGTAAACGAGTGCGCTGAGGGCAACCCCTGCTCTCCCGGCTGGTGCGAGAACCTTCCGGGCTCCTTCCGCTGCACGTGCGCCCAGGGCTATGCGCCCGCGCAGGACGGCCGCAGTTGCCTGGGTGAGCGACAGCCCTCCCCGCCCTGCGTCCCTCCACCTACTCGAGCGTCGAAGTTGGGGACCGGGTTACTCCATCTGTCGGCCGGGAGACAGCTAATTCGCAGGCACCTTCCCTTCACTGACCCACTCACTCACTTTCTCCGCAACCTGACGGAGGAGGGGGCCGCGGAATTTCTAGGTAGGAAGGATCTTAGGAGGCAAGGCTTGGAGCTGCGTTTGCAAAGCAGTTACTTGAATATGGAGTGGAAGAGATATAAAAGAAAGGGGGTGTCAGTAGTCCTCTCCCCCCACCGACAATAATGTTTCTTATGCATCAGGAGATGGGCTGAGGGATGAGAGTCAGAGAAACTGGAGAACCATGGACACCGACTGTGGAGCGCAGGGCTGTCGGCCTCAATGGAGTCTGGGTGTTTCTGGGAAACCTCAGGGGGACTGGGAGAAGAGGAGGCGTGAGTTGTCTTAAAGGATCAACAGGAGTTAGCCAAGCAAAGAAAGGAGAGAGGGAAGAGTATGCCAGGCTCTGTGAACACCAGCACAGAGTGTACAGGGAAAGTAAGGTGTAAGTAGGGGGTGGGGCTGAGGCTGGCTGGTGAGGGGCAGGCCCCCACCTCCTGAAGGGCCCACCTAAGCCCTGCCCAGGAGGTTGAGCTTCGCCCTGAAGGTATTAGGAGGCACCTGAAGCATTTTAAGGGGAAGAATGACATTTGCTATTTGTTCTAGAAAGTTCCCTGATGCCCATTGTGCAGAGGACTGGAGGTCTGGTGGAGACTCAGGACAGAGACAGTGGTGGATGTGATAATAGTGGCCTCAAAGATGGTCATAAGACAGTGTGATATTAGAGAAATATTAAAACGAGTTACCTGGGCTTGTTAACTGGATGTCAAGGCGAAGGAGAGAGAGGAGTAAGGGGTCTCCAGGTTTCTAGTTTGGGTGACTCAGTGGGTGCTGTTCACTGGGATAGGGTCCCTGGGGTGAGGCGTGTTTGAGAAGGAAGACATTAAGTTTCCTGTTGGATAGCTGAGTGTGTGGTCCCTGTGGGTCTCTCAGCTGGTGATTCCCACAGAGGGCCGGCGGTATAGATTGGAAGCCTTGGGCCAGACACACCCAGTTGCGACTGTGGGCTGTAGAGCTGGGGGGTGCACACTAGGGGAGCTGTGGAGCCGTGGGGTGCACACTAGGGGAGCTGTGGAGCCTCGGGGTGCACACTAGGGGAGCTGTGGAGCCTCGGGGTGCACACTAGGGGAGCTGTGGAGCCGTGGGGTGCGCACTAGGGGAGATGTGGAGCCGTGGGGTGCACACTAGGGGAGCTGTGGAGCTGTGGGGTGCAGTCAAGGAGGGTGAGTCCAGTGAGCGGAGCATGGTGGACACTGCCAGGTCGGCAGAAGGCAGGGGGATAGGAGCGGGAGACGGGGGAACGGGGGGCCTGGGGGGCCGGTTGGGGAGGGCAGGCATCGAGGGCAGAGGAGGATGCGCTAAATGCAGTAGAGAGGTCCTTGTAACTAAGAACTAACCAGGGAGATGAGAAGGCGGCCTTAGCAGGGTAGCTTCTGTGTCCTGAGGAGAGGCCAGAAGACGGAGGCAGCAGGTGAGGAAGAGCGAGTGGGGTGGAGGCTGTGGGCTGAGGAGAACGGCACAAGTTTGGACCTGCTGAAGGGCATGGGGCTCCCTAGGCCTCCCCGGTGTCAAGGCCTGAGAGGAGGAGGAGAGAGTGGTGCGGCCATGCAGAGGATCTAGCCCAGCTGAAGGCCACAGGGAGTGGAGTGGCCCGGGGTGCTCCGCGTGGTGGCCAGCCTCAGCCGCACTCAGCACCCAGCATCCTGAGAAGCAGGCGAGGGCTCTGGCTTTGCCACAGCAGAGGGGAGGCAGGAGAGGTGTTCAGGGGCCCTTGGGGAGAGGAGGTGAGGAGGGGCCTGGAGAGCAGCAGCGGAGGCAGTGCGAAAGGAGCCGAGTCTGAGACGCCGGGGCCTGGAGATGGCGGGGCAGCTCCCAGTCCCTTGTACTGAGAGCAAGTGACTGGCGTTGAAGTGGAGGTCGCAGACACTGAGGGAAGGACTCTTGGATCAGAGGCTGGGCCTGGCTGGCCAAATGGATGTTGAAAACGCCCAGGATGGAGAGGGAGAGAAAGGGAAAGGGAGAGCACTAGGGAGGTGGGTGCTGATGGCAATAGAGAGGTGGGAGGCCGGGGTGGGGTTCAGGTGTCCTTCAGGAAGTGCGGGGTTTGGAAGGGGTCTGGGGTGTGGGCGACTACCAGCTCCCCCCAGAAAGGACTGCACAGAAGCGTGCTCTCAGAGCCAAGTCCCTTTACTGCACAAGCGGGAGAAATTATTCTGTGAGACTGAAGATATAGGGGAGCTTACTTATAAAGGGAGCCCTGGCAGTGGGGGAGGGGCGGGAGCAGCCACCAGAGCAGCTGGGGCCATGAACCCGGGGCAGAAGGCGAGGATTGTTTGGTGAGGGTGGACGAAGGATGGGGAGGCCTGAGCTCTTTGGAACCAGAAATGGCCCAGGGTTCCTGCCAGCACCTGGCCTGGTCATTAGGGCACGGTGTGCCACACAGGGGCGGGGTGAGGGGCCCATGCTTGTCTCCAGCTCCACCTGCCTCAGCTCTGGTGCTCCAGGCTGTGGGCAGGAGTGGGAAGAGGGGAGCAGAGACACAGGACCACCCCGTCCTAGCCCTCTGATGGCCCCTGTGCCCCACAGATGTGGACGAGTGTGAGGCTGGGGACGTGTGCGACAACGGCATCTGTGCCAACACGCCAGGCTCCTTCCAGTGTCAGTGCCTCTCTGGCTACCATCTGTCAAGGGACCGGAGCCGCTGCGAGGGTGAGGGGAGACCTCAAGCTGGGGGGCTGACCTGTTCCCCCCTGTCCCAGACCTTCACTGCCCAGGCCCCAACCCCAGGGGCTACTGTGAGCAAGCCCACCACTCCATGGCCAGCCCCCATCCAGATCCAAGATAGGCCATAGGGTGTGGGCCCTACCCAGGGCTCTTCGGAAGCCTTAGGCTGTGAGAGTGGGCTTTGTCCCTGAGATTCTCCACCCCTTTGATTCCCTACAGACATCAATGAGTGTGACTTCCCTGCAGCCTGCATTGGGGGTGATTGCATCAACACCAATGGCTCCTATCGATGTCTCTGTCCCCAGGGGCATCGGCTGGTAGGCGGCCGGAAATGCCAAGGTATGGGGGGATTGGCTGAGAACTCCCAAGGAGCAATGGCAGCAAGCAGTCATCTCCTAGACACACTGTTGATCTGTCTTTCCATCCATCCATCCACCCACTCATTCATCTTACTCTTTCACAGAAAATAATATAACAGTAATAATGACAGTAATTAGATGATGCTTATTACTATGTGCCAACTCACCCCTCAATGCATTCATCCAATAAGAGTTTCAGTTCAGTTCAGTTCAGTTGCTCAGTCGTGTCCGACTCTTTGCAACCCCATGAATCGCAGCACGCCAGGCCTCCCTGTCCATCACCAACTCCTGGAATTCACCCAGACTCATGTCCATCGAGTTGGTGATGCCATCCAGCCATCTCATCCTCTGTTGTCCCGTTCTCCTCCTGCCCCCAATCCCTCCCAGCATCAGAGTCTTTCCCAATGAGTCAGTTCTTTGCATGAGGTGGCCAAAGTATTGGAGTTTCAGCTTTAGCATCAGTCCTTCCAAAGAACACCCAGGACTGATCTCCTTTACAATGGACTGGTTGGATCTCCTCACAGTCCAAGGGACTTTCAAGAGTCTTCTCCAACACCACAGTTTAAAAGCATCAGTTCTTCAGCGCTCAGCTTTCTTCACAGTCCAACTCTCACATCCATACATGACTACTGGAAAAACCGTAGCCTTGACTAGACGGACCTTTGTTGGCAAAGTAATGTCTCTGCTTTTGAATATGCTATCTAGGTTGGTCATAACTTTCCTTCCAAGGAGTAAGCGTCTTTTAATTTCATGGCTGCTGTCACCATCTGTAGTGATTTTGGAGCCCCCCAAAATAAAGTCTGACACTGTTTCCCCATCTATTTCCCAAGAAGTGATGGGACCAGATGCCATGATGTTCGTTTTCTGAATGTTGAGCTTTAAGCCAACTTTTTCACTCTCCTCTTTTACTTTCATCAAGAGGCTTTTGAGTTCCTCTTCACTTTCTGCCATAAGGGTGGTGTCATCTGCATATCTGAGGTTATTGATATTTCTCCTGGCAATCTTGATTCCAGCTTGTGCTTCTTCCAGCCCAGCATTTGTCATGATGTACTCTGCATAGAAGTTAAATAAGCAGGGTGACAATATACAGCCTTGACATACTCCTTTTCCTATTTGGAACCAGTCTGTTGTTCCACGTCCAGTTCTAACTACTGCTTCCTGACCTGCATATAGGTTTCTCAAGAAGCAGGTCAGGTGGTCTGGTATTCCCATCTCTTTCAGAATTTTCCACAGTTTATTGTGATCCACACAGTCAAAGGCTTTGGCATAGTCAATAAAGCAGAAATAGATGTTTTTCTGGAACTCTCTTCCTTTTTCCATGATCCAGCACATGTTGGCAATTTGATCTCTGGTTCCTCTGTCTTTTCTAAAACCAGCTTGAACATCTGGAAGTTCACGGTTCACCTATTGCTGAAGCCTGGCTTGGAGAATTTTGAGCATTACTTTACTAGCGTGTGAGATGAATACAATTGTGCAGCAGTTTGAGCATTCTTTGGCATTGCCTTTCTTTGGGATTGGAATGAAAACTGACCTTTTCCAGTCCTGTGGCCACTGCTGAGTTTTCCAAATTTGCTGACATATTGAGTGCAGCACTTTCACAGCATCATCTTTCAGGATTTGAAATAGCTCAACTGGAATTCCATCACCTCCACTGGCTTTGTAGTGATGCTTTCTAAGGCCCACTTGACTTCTCATTCCAGGATATCTGGCTCTAGGTGAGTGATCACACCATCGTGATTATCTTGGTCATGAAGATCTTTTTCGTACAGTTCTTCTGTGTATTCTTGCCACCTCTTCTTAATATCTTCTGCTTCTGTTAGGTCCATACCATTTCTGTCCTTTATCGAGCCCATCTTTGCATGAAATGTTCCCTTGGTATCTCTAATTTTCTTGAAGAGATCTCTAGTCTTTCCCATTCTGTTGTTTTCCTCTATTTCTTTGCATTGATCGCTGAGGAAGGCTTTCTTATCTCTCCTTGCTATTCTTTGGAACTCTGCATTCAGATGCTTATATCTTTCCTTTTCTCCTTTGCTTTTCGCTTCTCTTCTTTTCACAGCTATTTGTAAGGCCTCCCCAGACAGTCATTTTGCTTTTTTGCATTTCTTTTCCATGGGGATGGTCTTGATCCCTGTCGCCTGTACAGTGTCACGAATCTCCATCCATAGTTCATCAGGCACTCTATCACATCTAGTCGCTTAAATCTATTTCTCATTTCCATTGTATAATCATAAGGGATTTGATGTAGGTCATACCTGAATGGTATAGTGGTTTTCCCTATTTTCTTCAATTTAAGTCTGAATTTGGCAATAAGGAGTTCATGATCTGAGACACAGTCAGCTCCCGGTCTTGTTTTTGCTGACTGTATAGAGCTTCTCCATCTTTTGCTGCAAAGAATATAATCAATCTGATTTCGGTGTTGACCATCTGGTGATGTCCATGTGTAGAGTCTTCTCTTGTGTTGTTGGAAGAGGGTGTTTGCTATGACCAATTTACTGAACACCTAATATTTGCCAGGTTCTATGCTATATGCTAGATACTGAGCAATAACCCAGGGTTCCTTGCTAGGAAGACAGTCTCCCCTAGGAAGGAGCCCTGGGTAAATTGATTCTTACAATTCAGAGTGCTAAGTGCCAAAAGAGGTCTGGACTAGTGATTAATTGCAACTGAGAAGTGACAGTTGTATTGGAACTTGAAGTATAAACAGGCTTCCCTAAAGCATAAGTAGATTCCCTAAGCAGAGAAAAACAAAGGATGGTATTTACCAGGCCCAAAGAAGAGTATTTGCAAAGCACAGAGATCAGGAAGCAGAGCTAGTTGTGTTTTTAGGGAGAGTAGATACCTTGGCCTAGACATAGAGCTGAGGGTGTTAGTGGTTTAGAGCAAAGGGTGATGAGACAAAGATACTGGGAGAGCAAACTGAACCCCCAGATGCTGAGCTGAGAGCTAGGGCTTCATTCTGTTAGCGCTTGTGAAGAACAGTGCACTGAATGTGTATACATCGACCCCTGTGCACAGACCCACACGAGTGGCTTTCCTGTTGTGTGTGCTTTGAAGTCAAAGTGGAAATTCAGGTTCTCGGCTTGTGTGAGGCCCTTGAGGCCCACCCCCAGGGAGAGAGGGGCTGGTTTCCCTCTGAGTGATTCTTTCTGCTCTTCTCCCCCCTGAAGACATAGATGAGTGCAGCCAGGACCCAGGCCTGTGCCTTCCCCATGGGGCCTGCGAGAACCTGCAGGGCTCCTACGTTTGCATCTGTGATGAGGGCTTCACACCCACCCAGGACCAACATGGCTGTGAGGGTGAGTGCCCTCTCGGCTCCCTCCTCAGTCTAGACGCTGCAGCTGGGACTCAGAGTTGGACCTGGTCCCACCCTCTGGACTATGAGGAACAGGAAGAAATTTCTTTTGCCTGGGAGACCCTGGCGGGACCAGACCTGTCAGGCGGCCCCTGAATGCCACACTGAGGATGGAGCTTGGCTTTCACGTGGCAGCTCCAGGAGCCAGGCGATGTGGGGGCACAGAGGGCGGAGGTTGGTGGGCAGTGTGGACAGGCAAGGACACAGTGCCAGACCCTGAGCTGCTCTCCCCTCCCCTCAGAGGTGGAGCAGCCCCACCACAAGAAGGAGTGCTACCTTAACTTCGATGATACCGTGTTCTGTGACAGTGTTCTGGCCACCAACGTCACCCAGCAGGAGTGCTGCTGCTCGCTGGGGGCTGGCTGGGGAGACCACTGCGAGATCTATCCCTGCCCAGTCTACAGCTCAGGTCAGGAGCCGGGCAGGCCTCTCCCCTTTCCAGAACCTCAGTTTCTTCATTTGGGGCCGGACTGGGGAAGAGGGCCCCTTCCTGAGTTGGTGGGAAATGAGGCCAGAGCTCTGGCCCTATGGCCAGGACGTACGTGCTCAATCCTGCTCTTTTCCTTCCCCATGGCCACTGTCTCCCTGTAGCTGAGTTCCACAGCCTCTGCCCAGACGGGAAGGGCTATACCCAGGACAACAACATTGTCAACTATGGCATCCCAGCCCACCGTGGTAAGCCCCAACATGGCTCCGCCCACCTGGCTCGCCCCGCTCTGCCCTCCGGTTTGGACCACCCCATCCCTCCAGTGCTTGCTTGTCAATTGCGGGTACTGGGATAAGGCCCGCCCACTCTCTCACCGACTGCCCCGCCCCTCTCCCAAGCCCCGCCCTATCGCCTTAAGTAGGCGTTGGGAAAAGGCCATAGCAGACTTTTCGCCTTTCCACGGTAAGCGCCACCCCCACGTCCTCTGCTGCGGGGCCTCAGAGGCCCGGCAGGTAGAGGGTGCGGTCGCCCACGGCCTGTCGCTCTGCAGACATCGATGAATGCATATTGTTTGGGGCGGAGATATGCAAGGAGGGCAAGTGCGTGAACACGCAGCCCGGCTACGAGTGCTATTGCCAGCACGGATTCTACTACGACTCGAACCTGCTGGAATGCGTGGGTGAGTGCAGCTGCCCCCGTGGCCGTGGGAAAGCAGCCAGGAGACACGCAAAACCACCCGACTGCAGGCCGGTTCCTACCACTCGCGCTTTTCCTCCCCTCAGACGTGGACGAGTGTTTGGACGAGTCTAATTGCCGGAACGGAGTGTGTGAGAATACGCGCGGTGGTTACCGCTGTGCCTGCACTCCCCCGGCCGAGTACAGCCCGGTGCAGCGCCAGTGTCTGAGCCCAGAAGAGATGGGTGAGGCCCGGGTCGGTCCTCTGGGGAAACGGGAGAGAGGCTAGCCGAGCCAAGCTGTGATTTCCACCCCGACCCATCCACTTGCTGCCCGCAGACGTGGACGAGTGCCAGGACCCCACAGCCTGCCGCCCTGGCCGGTGTGTCAACCTGCCCGGCTCCTACCGCTGCGAGTGCCGCCCGCCCTGGGTACCCGGACCCTCAGGCCGCGACTGCCAGCGCCCCGAGAGCCCGGCCGGTAAGGGCGAGGGTCATCTTGGGCTCTCCAGAACACTGTGTGCCCCGTGGAGGCCCGGGGCCGTCGTTCCCACGAGGGTGGATTGGAGCGGGGGAGGGCGGCCCCTGCTTTGGGCTCCTCCCTGACGCCGGGTCCCCCTCCGCAGAGCGTGCCCCGGAGCGGCGGGACGTGTGCTGGGGCCAGCGCGGAGATGACGGCATGTGTGCGGGGCCCCTGGCCGGGCCCGCCCTCACCTTCGATGACTGCTGCTGTCGCCAGGGTCGAGGTTGGGGAGCCCAGTGCCGTCCGTGCCCGCCGCGCGGCGCTGGTGAGCATGCCCGAGAGGGGTTGGCCCGGAGGGAATTTGGGGGCCGAGCCGAAGTGAATCAAAGCCATTGACTGCTGATCGCCCCCCTGCCCCTCTCAGGGTCCCAGTGTCCGACGTCGCAGAGTGAAAGTAATTCTTTCTGGGACACGAGCCCCCTGCTGCTGGGGAAGCCCGCCAGAGGTGAGTGTAGCTGGAGGGACAGAGGCGGGTCCGCGGCCATCGCCGGGGGCAGTGTTGACGTCTCATTCTCTCGGCCCGCGCAGAAGAGGACAGCTCAGAGGAGGATTCGGACGAGTGTCGCTGCGTGAGTGGTCGCTGTGTGCCGCGGCCGGGCGGCGCAGTGTGCGAGTGTCCTGGCGGTTTCCAGCTGGACGCGTCCCGCGCCCGCTGCGTCGGTGAGCCGCGCCGAGGGGGCGGGGCCAGAGGGCATGTGGGCGGGGCGGGGCGGGGTCAGGCCCTGCAGAAGCTCGGCTCGGACCAGAAACCAAGGGGTCGCACAGCTTTGGCGCCCTCTTAAAGTCCTCACTTGTCACCCCCACTTCCAGACATCGATGAGTGCCGAGAGCTGAACCAGCGCGGGTTACTATGTAAGACCGAGCGCTGCGTGAACACGAGCGGTTCCTACCGCTGCGTCTGCAAAGCTGGCTTCGCGCGCAGCCGCACGCATGGAGCCTGCGTGCCCCAGCGACGCCGCTGACACCACCCTCGGTCTGGACCTTCGCAATCACCGAGGGGTTTCTGCCCAGCAATTGGGGCGAGCTCGGCCTCTCGCTGGTGCCCCGACTCGGGGCTCGGACCCAGGGACCCTTCGGGCCCGTAGACCCCTTCCCCGCGCCCCATGTTCCAAGGGCGCCCCTGCCGGTTCCGCCTGGCTCACAGGCAGATGTTGGGTCTGTCTGGCGCTGCCGGCCTTCCTTCCAGAGGGCATTTCCCCAGAAACTGATAAATCAGATCGTTTCTCTTTACTCTTGGTTTTCGAAGTAAATTGATGTTCACGTCCGTGATGGGCGCAGACTCCAAAGGGCAGCGCCAGACTCTAGCCTCCTTGGAGGCGCTGGACTGAGCCCAGCACAACAGGTGTGAAATAGAATTTATTGTGGCTCTGATTATGTACATGTGAGATGTGCCTGGCCAGGCTGACCGGGCTCGCATGGTTTGTACAATAAATACATCTGTGGGGCCTCCGAGACTGGGAAGGGCCCACACCTGCAGTTCAGTCCAGCTTCCGGGTTCCCAGCTTCATGGGACCCTTGGCTGCCTTTTTCTCAGCGCGTTTTGCCTCCATCTCCCTCCTTCGCTCCTCGCGCTTCTTCCGGGCTAGCTCCGCCTTCGCCTGTCCTAGAAACAAGAAAGGGAGGGCTGAAGGTGTCAGGACAACCTGGGTCTCGGCTTCCCTTCCCATGCCTGCCCCGGTGGAAGGTAGGCCCAGGCCATCAACCAGCTGGCTGGGGAGAAACACTTACTGCTCTCGGTCTCCAGGCCTTCCCAGTTGTCATCACCCCATGAGTCTCGCCTCGACTGAAAAGGGAAGTGTGGGCTGGAGTGGAGACCTACTCTCAGCTGAGGTCCACCCCAGGTCTGCACCCTCCCACTGGAAAGGCACCAGTACCTGCGCCCCAGCCTCCCGATGCACTGACAGGGCAGCAAAAGGGTCGCCTTTGTCACTAGGCTCCGGTCCACCCCAGTTATACTCGCTGGCCAGCCGTGTGCCCTCAGGGGGTGGCGCCGGGGGGCTTGCCTCCTGCCAGTCTTGCTCCCACGAGCCCTCAGCTTCCCAACTGCTCCAGTCTGACTCCTGGGATCTGTGGCCAGGGTTGCTGGCCTGTAGAAGAGGCGGCGGAGACAGTGCTAGAGAAGGGGAGGGAGGAGCAGGGGCACCCCGCTCCCCCGTACACACGCTCTGTCCCGCCCAGCTCACCTGCCCAGCCCGGCTGGCTTGGTTCCCAGTACTCCAGTCATCCCGCTGAGCCAACACAGATTCGGCCTCCTGCTGCAGGATGGGGAGGAAAGCACGACCATAGAGCCCTCTTGCTCCACCCGAAAGGCCAAGGAAGCCCCCAGTCTCTGCCTAGCTATGGGCTCCACCCTTTCTTCTTTTGTCTTCCATCTCATTTTCTCCTCAGCCCTGTGTCCCATCAATAAACTGGACACGCTGAACCAGGCCTGTTGTCACTCCTCTGTGAGGTGGGGAACGAGATCCTGAGTTCCACACCCCTGCCTGCGGCCTCAGGGGCAGAGACTGCTGGCAGCCGGAGCTCTGCCCACCCCGTTCCCCTTAGGACAGCCCCACTCTGGCCTCAGCCCATCCTGAGCCCACCCTCAGGGAGGACAGGTTGGTTGTAGGCCTGGGCGTAACCTCTCTCTGCTGATCACAGGGCAGGGCGGGCCCCAGAAAGGCCATAGGAGGGATGGGCAGACCCAACCACCATCAGCTTGGCCTCTCATTTCTGGAGTTGAGATGGGGCTCAGCTGTCAGCTCCGACCCACAATGGCTGCTCCATGACTCCTGCTTAGGATACTTGCAGATGAGGAAAGATCTGACTCCGGCCAAGCCCACGAGAGCTCCCCGAATGGCAGTCTGTGGCCCTGCCGCTGGGTCCCCGCGGGAGTCCTCGGCCCCTCACCTCCAGGCTTCCCCAGTCCTCATCATCCCATCTGTCAGCGGCACTGCTGTCCTCTTCCGTGTCCTTGCTCTCCTCCTGGGTCTCCCAGGGGCCTGAGGTCGTAGGCGTGGCAGGCACAGGGGTAGGGGCTGGGGCAGGAAGTCCTGGGGAGCAGAGGTTCACTGAGTTTCCGCCCACTAAGCCCCAGGAAGGCCTCAGCACAGGGCAGAGGTTGCTGGGGCTGGGGGTGTCCCCATCACCATCCTGGGGGGAACTCCAAGCCCTCTCAGTCCAGGACTCTCACCCTCAGGCGCAGGTCTCTGGGGGACGTTGGTCTCAGCCAGGGCAGCCGTGGGATGTGCCCGGATCAGCTTAGATGTGAGCGAGGAGACCCCCGTCACGGCCCAGCCTGCCCAGCTGGCTGCGGCTCCTCCCATCCCGGGGCTGGAGGCTGCGTGGACATCCTTCTCTGGGCAGGGACAGGAGCGACAAGTACAGACACCTCAGGCCTCCGTGGGGAGGGCGACAGGACGGCACTAACTGAAGCAGAGCAACCTAGAGTGGGCGCCCTCCTCCCCAGGCCTGCGCTCTCCCAGCTGTTAAATGGGAGGTTGAAGAGTGCGCAACAATCTGTCCCCTGGGGCTCTGCAGACACTCCAGCGAGGCAGACGGGGGCCACAACAGGCCAGTCAAGAAAGTGGCAAGAAGAACAGGGAACATGAGCGTGGGCCACTCACCCACTTCGGCCAGCTGTGTGGGGTCCTCTGACACAGACTCCAGTTTGGACAGGAAGCTTCGAATGGCCTTGAAGGCCTGTGGGGCAGCAAGGGGCAGAGCTGGAGCCTCCAAGGTTCCTGTGAGCCCGCCAGGCCAGCTGGGGCCCAGGTACCCCCGGACCCCCAGCCCCAGGGCCCAGCCCCAGTAACGCCTCACCTGGTCTCGCACGGATTTCTCAGGATCCACAGTGAGGCCGCAGAGCACAGGCAGGATCTTGTGGGCGCAGTCGTTCATCGAGTAGAGGTTGTGGGTAGCGGCAAAACCCAAAACGCCCGCGACCCGGGATGGTGCAAATGGGTCCTTTGTGGCCCGGCTAAAGGCGGAGGTGAGGACCCTGTGTCTGGTCTGGGGCAGGAAGAGGGCTCCTGGGTATAGGGTCCGTCCTGGGGTCCAGAACTGCCACAACAGAGGCCAACCACAGGGCCTCCAGAGTCTAACAGGTGTGAGTTAATCACTAACGACAACTCTGGATCTTGGCTTGTCCTTCCAGATCACCGGCCCACGGCTCAGAGTGACAGGGGCCAGAGCAGAAGCTGCCCTGGGGCCGGGCCACGCCTCCCTGCCTGCCTGCCCTGCTGACCCATTCAATCATTCCTGCTAAGTGCCCAGGGGCTGCAGTGTCTGCGTTCACAGACCCTGAGGGGGCAGGCAGACCTAGGTTCGGTTCCAGCAGCCACCACCTACTGGCTGTGTGACCTGGCACAACTTACTCTGTCCCTCAGACATGGGGACTGGAGCACCCAGGGCCTGGGTCTGTGTGTGTGTGTATGTGTGGGGTGACAGCCCCCACACAAGGGGACCTGACCCTGGGGGATGTGGCTGTGACGCTGACAGAACTCCTGCCACGTGTGCGGGGCACTCACACTGGCACTGAGGTAGGAGCCGATCTTGCCCAGGCACACGGTGGTGTTGCAACGGATGGGGCCCTGCTCGTCCTTGGCCTGCAGCCGCGCGAAGTGTTTCATCAGCTCCACATTGAGGTTGGTCTCATTCAGCTTTGGGGCCAGAAGCAGCATGGACTGCAGGGCGGGAGACCGGAGAGTGTGGGCCGGAGTGGGCGGGGTACCACACATGGGAGGGGCCTCCTGGGAGGGCACCAGTGACCCTGGGTGCTGAGGAGAACCGCCAGAGCCCTCCAACCTGCTCCTGGGCCTTACCCAGAAGGCTTTGGAAGGGGTACCCCGTCTGCACTCCAGTCTCATGAATGTCTGTTGCACTCAGGACTATTAGCCATACCCACCCTTCCCCCGACCACCTGCAGTGCTATACCCACAGCCAGGACCCACATGCAGAACAGTGCCTGTCTGCCCCTCCCATACCCTGTTTGAGCCACAGACCAAAACCAAGGCCTCTGTGTCCTCTGATGAGCCGCCTCTGAGCCTTAGAAAACCAGGGGTGGCCCCTTTGGGCCTGGCCACACCCACCTTGACTGTCTGCTCCCGGATGGCAGGGTTGGTGTCCAGGAAACCGTGCACAACGTGGGGAAAGATCTGGGTGTTGACTGTTGGCTCATCAAGGTACTGGATGAACTGCTCCATCTGCGGCCCGGGTTGGGGCATGAGAACACGGTGAGGCCTTCCACCCCTCACCAGAGCCAGGGGGCCACCCTTGGCATGGTTTCTCTACCCAGCAGACACTGGCTGGCCAGGGAGTCTCCTGAGCCCTGCACCGTGCCTCTGGCCTCAGGGCCACATGGAATGAAGAGGGTGCTGGGGGCGAGGGAGGGGGCTGAGAAGAACCAGGGACTGGGTGCTGGAGAGCTGGAGTGGTCACACCCCCTCTCGGAGCCTCCCAACCTTTTCTATAAAAAGGGTATAACCCCTGCCTAGAGGAGTGCTGGGAGGAGGCTGGAGTGTTTGGAGTTGGAGAAGGACTGATACCTGGATACCTAACGCAGCGGCCCCCCATCCCCGATCCCATCAACCCTGTCTGATGCTCCCAACTGCCTGGGGGTTGGCAAGAGAGACGCTATCCCCCCTCAAGAGGAAATCAACCCTGAATAGTCATTGGAAGGACTGATCCTGAAGCTCCAATACTTTGGCCACCTAATGTGAAGCACCGACTCTTTGGAAAAGACCCCGATGCTGGGAAAGATTGAGGGCAGGAGGAAAAGTGGGTGGCAGAGGATGAGGTGGTTGAATGGCATCACTGACTCAATGGACATGAGTTTGAGAAAACTCTGTGAGATAGTGAAAGACAGAGAAGTCTGGCATGCTGCAGTCCATGGGGTCAGAGTTGGATGTGACTTAGCGACTGAACAACAGAACAACAGGCTCAACCCGGGAGACTGGGCAGCACAGGGAGAAGCATTTGAGCCATGCAGCCTGGGTGGGGGCGTTCCCTAAGCCTCCAATGAGCCCAGTGATTATCTTGACTTCCTGAGAGCACAGCCTCACTGGTCCCTCACCTGTGTGTATGTTTCGAGGAGGGGTTTCTGGGGCCCCCATGCAGCCAAAGCAACGGCTCAAGTTATCTGCCTGGGGCTAGAGGTGAGACAGGGGCCTACCCTGCAGCAAGGGTGAGGTCTGGGTGGAGTAGAAGCGGGCAGGCTCTCCCCACAGCCCCTACCTGCTGCAGGAGGCGAATGCGCATGGCCCGGTCAGTCGAGGAGAACATTTTGACCACGACAGGGATGATCTTCTGCTGATACTCCTCGGCGTTGAGGAACTTACCCACCTGAGAAGGAGCAGGAAGAGGGGCTCAGCCACGTCCACACGAGTGGGATGATGTCCCTGGGCTCAGTGAACTTCCTCAGGCCCCCTGCTGATTTCTCGGGGTGGGAACAGGGTGATCGTGGTGGGATGAGGCGGGCATTTCCTCAGCAGCCCCTCTGCCCAGACTCCATGTCAAGTTAGCCCTACCCTTACCCTTTCTAAGTCAGGCCTCTCTTAGGAGGCTCGAAGAAGCTCTGGGCCTTTCCCTGTAATCAGGCACTAGATCCCACGTGCACACAGGATTCTGCCTGTAAGTTCTGGGGGTTCCCAGCTACACAGGATGTATACAGGATGTACTTGCTGTCCTCCCCACCTCCCCCCACACCAAGTTCCTTTGGGGAAGGGGTTCTCCCACTGAGCAGGGAATGGTAGATGTCCAGCTACTGGCAGGCTGGGATCTGAGGAGGGAGAGAGGATCCAGCCCCAAGAAGCCAAGACAGCTAAGTGCTGAACAGTCAGGAGGGAGGAAGGAAAGCGAGGCGGTGAGCAGCTGACCCCTGGGCACCAGAGTGTCCGGGTCAGACCGGGGAGACTGTCCTGAGGAAATGGAGGAAGGGCTGTAGGCTGTGAAGCAAGGGGTCTTTGGAAAAAGAATTTTGGAGGCACAGATTTTCCCTTCACCAAGGACAGGAGGTCCCCATGTCTCCCTGACAGCTGGTCACATGGCCATGGCCTGCTGAACCGCTGGATGTCAGAGGTCCTCAAGTGGGCTTGGGGCCCCCTGACCAGGCTCCCCTCCCAGGACGCTGGCAAGGCTGGCCCCACCCACGGCCCTCTCTTCTGCCCTTCAGGCCACTCAGCCAGTCTCTGGGCCCCACAGGTACTGAGGCTCCAGGCCCCACTCACCTTGAATAGGGGTGTGAGGACCACGGCCCCCGCACTGCCAAACTCGAAGGCAGTCAGCAGCTGGGGCAGCACCTTGTGCCGGCAGAAATCCTCAGGGAACGAGTCCAGGCTTTTGCTCAGCTCTTGGAAGAACTTTTGCTTCTCAGCTGGCTCTTTGATCTGGGGGAGAGTGGGCAGGAGGCAGGGAACAAGAAATTAGCCTGGTCGCGGTCCCTTCAGCCAAGGGCCAGGACATGGGGTCACCTCCAACCCGAAGGAAAACAAGTTGCGGAGCCAGACTGCCTGGGTTCAAAGCCCAACTCTCCCACTTATTAGCCATGTGACTTTAGGGGGCTTTAAGTGGTAAGGAATCCTCCTGCCAATGCAGGAGACGTGGGTTCGATCCCTGGGTTGGGAAGGTCCCCTGGAGAAAGAAATGGCAATCTGCTCCAGTATTCCTGCCTGGAAAATCCCATGGACGGAGGAGCCCGGTGGGCCACAGTCCACCGGACAGGACTGAGTGACCGACAGTTTCACTTTCACTAGCGAGTGTGAGACTGAGCAACCAAACGTGACCTTAGGCAAGTTCCTCCACGAGTGAAATGGGGTAATAACTGTACTGCCTCATAACTGTTCTGAGGATTCAACCAGAAAAGGCACACTAATGCTGCTAGCGCAGCGCCTGGCACACTGGAGGCGCCCAGTCAGTCAGTGGCACTGCCACCTGACCTGCCGCTATGAAAGCGGCCACTAGGGGGATCAAGCCCTTTATCAGTATCGCCTTAGCTCCTGAGGACCACAGAAGAGACCACTATCCCAGGAGCACCATTAAACATATGGTACAAGGAAGCAGGGAATAAGGGCTTACTCCGCCACCTGGCCCTGTTGGCTTGGGCTCACCGGCAGCTCTGCGGTAGAGGCGTGGCAGGCTGTCAGAAGGCAGGGATGAGGTGCATTTACCCCTAGATCTGGTCCTCTCACTGAGCCGAGTCAGGCCACACCGTCAGCTCAATGGTCTCCCTCCATCCTTCTAACCTCCCCGAGGCTGTCCTATCCACAACTCACACTTCCTGAGCATAGACCACATGGCCAGGCAGGATTATATTCTTAAACCATTACACAGATGAAATAATCCAAGGAAGCTGAGGCACAGAAAGGGCAAGGAGCTTATCCAAAGTCACACAGCTAAGCAGCAGTCAAGGAAGGGTGTGGGGACTTCTCTGGTGGTCTGCTGGTTAAGAATCCACCTTGTAATGCAGGGGATGCAGGTTTGATTCCTGGTTGGGAAACTAAGATTCCACATGCTGTGAAGCAACTGAGCTCACGCACAACTAGAGAGTCTGTGCTCCTCAACCAAAGATCCTGCATGATGCAATGAAGATCCTGTATATCGCAACTAAGACTGGACACAGCCAAATAAACAGAGAAATAAATAAAAAGAAAGGGCGTGGCCCAGTGGTGTGGCACTTCTGCTGTGTTGCGCCCTGTGAAGAAGTGCTCTCATTCCCCCATTTACAAAGGAAGAGGCTTGAGGTTCAAGGTCACCAGGCAAGAGAGTCCGGACAGGTGTTACAGCCCCGTCCAGTACGCTTCCATAGTCCCTGTGCTCTTGGTTGTACCCTCATGGCCACAGCCGCTGCCTGACCCAGAAGTGACCTCTAACCCGGGTTGGGGAGGACCTGATTGGGCTGTAGCAGCTCAGTCTGACGTGGCAGGCAGGCTTGGTGCTCTGACACAGGGTTTGGGGGAGCACAGTCCCAGAGAGAGGCCAAGCCGCATCCAAGGCTGCCCCCTGACAGTCACAGCTGGGCTCCTCCACCGCTCTGCTCTCCGATGGGAAGGGAGGCCTCCAGGCGCGGCCCTCCCACATTCTCCTCGGGACCCTCCAGAAACAGCTTGTTTCCTATGGGGCGCACATTAAGGAGAAGGGCAGCCCGGCAGAGCCAGCCATGTGAGAACTCCATGTAACAGAGCTCCTGCTGCCCATACTGCCCGGGGGCCGCAAGGCTCAACTTCTCCAGCACCTTCTCCTTCGGCGCAGGTTCCCATCCTCTGACGGCCCCCTAGCCCCATCTGAGTCAAGACTCCACTGACCAAGGAGGGCCATGAAAGCCCTGTCACTCCTCCCATTCCACTCTCATCACCTCTCTGTGCCCCACACAAGGCCGGGGCAGGGGACAGAGCCTCCCTTCTGCATCCCCTACAACAACCCTGTGGGTCAGCAGACACCGCCATTATCCTCACCACACAGATAAGGAAACTGAGGTTCAGTGAGGTTAAGCTGCGGGCTCCCTCCTCGCAAAGAGGTTCCCTCTGCCTGGAACTTTCTTCCCCAGTTACCATCCCCATGACTCCCACCTTCACACCCTTCAGGTCACAGCTCAGACGTCACCCTTGAGAACTCTTCCCCAGGCCCCACCCTCACTCTTTTCCTTCCGGCACTTATCTGCAACCGGGAAGCACGTTTCCTCATTTACGTGTTTTCTGTCCCTTTTCCCCAGTGAGAGTCCCCAAGGGTGGACACCTGGATCATTCACCCCATGCTAGAGCCTCGAGGGCAGGGGTCTGGGTCTGACTCTTCCTCCCCACCCTGCAGCCAACATCAGGGCCAGGGCTGGAATGTATGTGTGCAGTTAACAGAGTGCCAGGCGCACTCACGAAGCACCCACTATGTGCCAGACACTGTACTGTGCACTTCAGACTCACTGACTCCTCATCCGGCTCCTCTGAAGCAGGTACTATTAATAGGACTGAACTTCAGCCGAGGAAAGTCGCACATAAATAATAACTAGAGGGACTTTCCTGATGGTCCAGTGGCTAAGACTCTGAGCTCCCAATGCAGGGGGCCAGAGTTTGATCCCTGGTCAAGGAACGCTATCCCACATGCCACAACTAAAGATCTGACATGCCACAATGAAGATGGAAGATCCTGCAAGATACAACTGAGACCCAGCCCAGCCAAATAAATAGATAGATCAATATTTTAAATAAGCAATAGTTGGAGCCAGGGTATGAACTTAAAGAGCCTAGCTCCATCATCTGCGCACAGAGGTGAGGAATGTAGGGCCAGAGCCCAGGGTGGTGCAAGGGGCTCACCTGAATCTCTTCCAGGAAGAGGTTGGTCTCCACGAAGCGGTTGTTCATGAAGCCACCAGGCGCCCGGCAGTTCTGCAGGAAGCGGGCTGGGTTGGGACGCACCTTGGGGTTGGCTCCGACCAGTTCGCAGTAATGGGGCACCAGTGATTTGGGGATCTGCGGGAGAAGTGTCAGGGTCAGGGCAGTGGCTGGTGGGCTGGGGGAGAGGGGCTGGGGTGCAGGTGGAGTCGGACACTCACCTTCCCAGGGTTTCGCAGGGCTGCCGCTCGAGGTAGGGGCCCATTGAAGACTTCCCAGATGAGGCAGCCCAAACGCCACATGTCAGCTGACCTGAGACAGTGACCAGAGCTGCTCAAGACTCTGCCACCTGCCTGCATAGGCCTCCAACCTACCCTGGGCACCAGGCAGTCACTGCATGGCAAACCCTGGGCTGTGTTCCTTAGCTGATGATCCCATCAGCCTCAAGAAGCAGGTTTCATTAGCCCCAATGGACAGATCAGGAAACTGAGGCTCAGAGAAACAAGGACATCCATCCCAGGTGACATAACATTCAAATTCAGAACCACCTAACCCCAAAGCCTGTGTTTCCCCTGCCCTTCCTCCCTGAGGATCCTGGGAGCGAGGAGTGGGCTCCACCCTGAGGACCCTGGTTCCCTCCCCAGCCAAGCAGCAGGGGATGGAGGGAGTGCCAGCTAGTCTAGGGGTCCTGAGACTACAGGAGGCTTCCAGAATAGGGCAGGATGGGACATACTCCCCCTAGTCACCCACCATTTCTCTCTGACTGCTCTGCCGCTACCATCAGCCAACTCCGGGGGATCATACTGCTCAAGCTCAGGGATCCCCTTGCGGGGAGGTCCCCCACCATTGCCCTGGGCTGAATACATGTAGTCCAGGCCCCCAAGCTTCCACTCGCCAGCGCGGTCCACGAACACAGCGGCCATGCAGACATTGTTGTGGATGAGGCTGCAGTCGTTGACCAGGAAGCTGAGGGCTTTCTAGGGGCAGAAGGACCCATCACAGCCCAGTAGCTGCAGCCCCTCCACCCCTGCTCTCATCCCCACTGCCCCCCCACCTCACCACAATCTGGTGTAGCCCCCAGGAGAGCTCCAGCTCCTTCAGGCCACCGGCCTCTGCTCGCGCCTTGAGGTATACTCCCAGCGGGGTCACAGCCTCTGTCACTACGTGGAGGCATTTGTCTGTCTGAAGAAGGGAACACGGGGTATCAGGGAGGGATGGGGGAGAGCAAGAAGCGATGAGAGACATGGGGACAGGAGCAAAGAAGGGGAAGTCAAATCTGGGGGGGTGGGGCGCTGGCGCAGAAGGGCTGGAAATCCACAGGAAGACAGAAGACAGGACTGGAAGAAAGTGAGGGACAGAGGTGGGGTAGACTGAGCAGCTGGTAGGTACCTCCAGCCCATCGATGTAGGCAAGGATATTGGGGTGCCGGAGAGTTTTGAGGCGCTTGAAGGCAGCTTTGGCCACCTGGGTCTGCTCTTCGGCACCGGGCTTCACGTCATACACGAAGATGGACACCGGGCTCCCTGTGGCCTGGGGGAGGGCAGAGGGGCCTCAGGTTGTGGCCTCAGGTTGCTGACCACTCCACCTCCGAGATAAGTCCCCGGAGTTGGTTCAGTGCCGGAAGAGAAGGGCCGCCGGCCGGGTCTCTCCCCAAGTCCCCTCGGAGATTGAACCCGGCCCACGTAACCCTGGTTGGGTCCGCCTGTGGGTCCCTCGGTCCTTCCGCCCGCCACGTCGACACTGCCCGTCCCCCTCCCTCGGCCCGTAGTCCTAGAGGCTCCGCAGCCACGTCAGGCGGGCGCGACGCGGCGGAGCCGGCGGCGCTAGTTAGGCGAGACCGAGGTCGGCCGCGGCCTGCAGAGCGGGGCCGCTCTCACCTTCTTGCGGCCGCGGTGCAGGACCCAGGGTCCCGGCGGGCTGCCCTCGGGGGGTTCCGGGCTGAGCTCGAACGGGAAATCCCGGACCGGGTCCCGGGCAAAGAACCACATCGTCCCCGCCGCCGCGGCGGCCTCGGGCGCCTGAGCTCCTGGTCCTCCGGCAGCCCGAGCCGGGGCGGGGCGGGGCGAGGGCGGGGCATAACCGGATGGGCGTGGTTTTGGTCGGTGGGCGTGGTCGGCGGGCGGAGTAGGAGTCGGAGGGTGACTGGGAGACCAACCTTTGGCGCAACTGCTCGGGCCCAGCCAGTTACCAGGTCTGCCTCTCTGTCAGGTCCCCTAAACTCTCAGCCCCTCTGTGTCCTTATATCTAACATGTGGATGGTAATAGAGTCCACCTCCCAGCGTTATATAAGGATGAGACCTTGAGAAGAAACAGAGGATAGGGAAACCGAGGCAAGGAAGCAGAGAGAGAGACAAATGGAAGAGGAAGTCGATAGAAAGATATGAAAGGATGCAGTGTTCAGTGGGAAAAAACTTGGGGAGGGCGACTGTCCCCAAGCCAGACTCTTGCACCCACCTGCTGGTGGGCACCTCGAGGATCCAGTGAGGCATCGTGTTGGTGGAATGATGGAGTGACCAGGGGAGAGAGGCATAAGGAAGCAGAACCTCTGAAAAGGAGCGTGTTTGGGGAGCAGAGTGAAACAAAGGTCCTGGGAAGGTCTAGGAACCCTGGGACAAGGGAGGGAGCCTGGGGAGGGAAAAGGCAGTGAACCTAGGAAAGGAGAAGGGTAGAGGAGGGACAACCCAGCACGTCCAGAAGAAGCCAAGAGGTCAAGAGGGCCCCCTCCTCCCTTGAGCCCAGCAGACTTGGCTCTCTGTCTCTAGGGCCAGCATCGCCTCCAGGTCCCCCAGTGTCTGTGCGGAGAGGGTCTGTCAGCAGCTCAAATGCCTTTCACACTGATGGAAACCTGGCCCCTTAGCTGGACAGAGTCCAGTGTCCAGGAGTGACTGGGCTGGCAAGGGGCTCCTCCAAAGGTAAGGTCTCAGGGGACTCAAGGTTGGGGACAGACCTGCAGCCACACCCTATGGAGCCTGGACGAGAGTTCTGAGGTTGATTATGAAATGTCTGGTTGGGATGCCCTTGGGAGCAGATTCAAGGGGAAGGGATGCCAGAGTCAGTAGGTGTTGCTCAGATGGTAAGCCGTGTCTGACTCTTTTCAACCCCGTGGACTACAGCCTGCCTGTCCATGGAATTCTCCAGGCAAGAATACTGGAGTGGGTTGCCATCTCTTCTCCAGGGGATCTTCCCAACCCAGGGATTGAACCCAGGTCTCCTGCATTGCGGACAGGTTCTTTACCCTCTGAGCCACCAGGGACACACCCCTTAAAGTCAGTAGATTAAAAAAAAAAAAAAAAACCTGATCAAAATTAGTCACTTAGTCGTGTATGACTCTTTATGAACCCATGGACTGTAGCCCACCAACTTCCACTGTCTGTGGAATTCTCCAGGCAAGAGTACTGGAGTGGATCGCCATTTCCTGGGTTCAAATCCTGGCCCAGCCCCCATCATTGCCTGTGGGAACTCACATTATCTGGGAGCCTCAGTTCCCCCATCTATAAACTGGGGTGCCTTACCTGACACAGAGCCGCTGCTCAGCAGAGACTTGTCCCTTTTCTCATCCAACAACTTGTGCAGGGCACTCAGAGGGACGATCAGACAGTGCTGGCCGCTTGGGGCAGAATAGAAATATTAACTAGAGATTCTTCTGACTTCCCTGGGAAGATGGGGACAACATTGTGAATATGGACTTGGCAGTGTTGGGGGTGGGGAGCATCTTGTCATGAAAAGGGAGAAAGTAGGGGGCTTCAATACCAGAATACAGAGTCTGGAACTTTGCCCCACTTAAGCCTGAACTGTGTTTGTGGGATGATGGAGTGTGGCAGGCTGGGCTGGAGTGATGCTTTGGGGTAGAGATCACAGTTGGAGAGGAGGGTTTAACAACACAGGGGGGCGGCGGTGTTGTTTAGTTAGTGGCACATTCTCTTAGCACCTGCCAAACATCAGTCCTGTGCCATGCATGGGGCCTCACCTAGAGAGGAAACCAGAGCAGGAAGGGCAGGGCCCCTGAGCTGGGGCAGGGGTGGGGGGCATCTGAAAGTCCCAGTGCACAGAAGAACAGCGAGGAGATACAACAGGATGGACAGGGGACACCAGGAAGAGTTACAAAAGAAGAGCCAGATAAAGGGTTGGCCTCCCAGATTCTGTAACTCTGCTTCTCCAGCTGAGCTTGGCACACAGAGGCTAGCAGCCTAGGAAGGGAACAGCCTGACCTCACAGTGTGACCCTCCATTTCATCGATTACAAACTGGGGATAATACCAGCTCCTCATTACTGGCCTATGAGGGGGACCAGTGTTGTTCCCATCTTACAGATGAGGAAACTGAGGCTCTGAAGGCTCACGCAGTAGGAAGTAGCAGGGCCTGAGTGTTGCTGGCTGCCTTCGTCACCTGCCAGGACGAGTGCAAGCAGCCCTGCAAGCTTGGCCAAGACCCAGGGAAGTCCCAGGGCAGGCAGGCCTGGGGTTCAAGGGCACACCAGGAGGCCATTTGCTCCTGAGGAGACACAGTAGGATCAGGAGCATCTTTAGGCAGATGCCTGTTTGAATCCCATTTCTGTGGGAACTTGAACCTGTCACTTCACTCCTTTTCCTCATCTGTAAAATGAAGACTCTAAAAGTAACTATATTAAGTGTTTGCCTTTGGGGTTAGTGAAGTATTTGGTCTCATACACTGGGAAGGAAAATGGAAAACCTTGAAAAGCAAGCTATAAATAACACATGTGGCATGGTTGCAAGATAAAGAAGGGTGATTGGACTTCCCTGGTGGTCAAGGGGTTAAAATTCCGTGTTTCAACTTCAGGAGCCACAGGTTGCATCCTCCAGGTAACTAAGATCCTCCATGCCACCAGTGTGACCCCGCCCCCCAAAAGGGAGTGATTGAAAAGGCTCAGTGAAGGAAGTGATTTATTACCCAGAGATCTTCAGGAGATGACATGGGAGATGAAAACAGCCCATTTAGGTGGAAAATAAAACTCTCAGAAGCAGTGCTTCTGACAAGGTAGAACGTTCAAGTCTTGGTGAAGACAGGAAGCTGGTCTTCATGATCAGTGTTAGGACAATGTTTGCGGTCTTACAGTATGTTAAGGTAACGAAATGATTTTCTTTTCTCCAGGAAATCGATGTTTCTTTATTCCAACTGTAATTTTTTGGTTACTATTATCTAAGGAACGTTCCTCTCCTCTCATGAAGAGAAACACTTTTCAGTCCCTAAGTTGATAAGAAGCAGTAAAAATCTTTTGATTTTGTGTGTTCAAGTAACATTCTGACCCTAGAGCATCAAGAGTTGGGGTAACAGTTCAGGATTTCAGACACTGCTGGTGGGAAATAATTGGCACAGCTGTCATGAAGGAAGAATTGGAAATAACTGTTAAACAATTTGCCCAGTCACTCCACTTCTAGAAATATATTCTACACAAGTGCTTATACAGGTATGCGAAGATTTATAACAACGCTATGTAATCCTTAGAGCTTGGATTATCAAGCCAGATTGCCTGTATCCTAACTCTGCTGCTTATGAGCTGTGTGACTTTGGGCAAGTTAATTACTCTCCTTGTTCCTCGGTTTTCTCACCTGTCAAATGAGTGGAATAGTAGTTTCAAATTCATAGGTGTGGGAGGCTGAATAATGCCCACTCAAAGATATCCACATCCTGATCCCTGGAACCTATGAATATGTTCCCTTATACAATCAAAGGGACTTTACTCTTTTGATTAAGTTAAGGGCCTTGCGATGGCGAGAGTATACTGGATTATCTGGGCCAGCCTGATGCAGTTACAAGGGTTCTTGTAAGAGGGAGGCAGGAGGATCACAGTGAGTAGTTGGATCAAGAAGGTGAAGTGATGGGAGGAAGAGGTCATGAGCCAAGGAAGGCAGGTGGCCTCTAGAAGCTGAAAAAGACAAGGAAACAGATTCTCTTGTGCAGCTTTCAGAAGGACACAGCCCTACCCACACCTTCATTTTAGATTTCTGACATCCAGACTGTAAGATAATAAATATGTGTTGTTTTAAGCCACGAAGATTGTGGCAATTCGTTACAGCAGCCATGGGAGCTAATACACTAGGCATGTTGTGAGGATTCCTGAGTTAATATGTGTAACTACTGCAGCTCAATAAAAGATAGCTCTTCTGTGCAGCAATCACAGGGCTGTTTGTAGTCATGGAAAACTGGAATAATCCAAATTCCATCAGGAATAGTGTGATTCACAACTCCATCCATACTATAGAAGCAGAACAATAGTTGCTAAGAAAGAGGCTGCTCTACAGGTACTGACATGGAGAAATGATGATTGTGGTAGAGATATTACAACTGTTTTCTGAGTGCTCACTGCCCCACAGGCACTGAACTAGGAGCTCTCCCTGCAGGATCTCGTCTGATCTTTGTAACAATGTACGGGATCTGTGCCAGTCAGAGGGGGGAAAAAAGTGATTTTCATAGGGAAAGTCTAATATAAGGAATCATTAACTGTTTATATTAGCCTTAAAGTCTAATATAAGAATTATTTGGGCTTCCCTGGTAGCTCAGCTGGTTAAGAATCTGCTTGCAATGCAGGAGACCCCAGTTCAACTCTTAGGTTGGGAAGATCTGCTGGAGAAGGGATAGGCTACCCACTCCAATATTTTGGGGCTTCCCTGGTGGCTCAGCTGGTAAAGAATCTGCCTGCAATTTGATCTTTATAACAGTGCAGGGGATCTGTGCCAGAGAAGAACCACAAAGTGATTTGAACAGGAAAAGTCTAATATAAAGAATTATTAACTGTTTATATTATACATATTAAAGTCTAATATAAGAATTACTTATATTTTATAAATATATTTATTTTAAATAAATATATTCTATTTATATTTTTATAAATGTATATTATTTATACTCTGTGACCCCATGGACTATACAATCCATGGAATTCTCCAGGCCAGAATACTGGAGTAGACTGTCCCTTCTCCAGGGGATCTTCCCAACCCAGGGATCGAACCCAGGTCTCACACATTGCAGGCTGATTCTTTACCACCTGAGCCACAAGGGAAGCCCGTGTAAGACTTATATTAAAGTCTAATATAAAAATTATTTACAGGGGGTTGGGATAACCAGGAACTGACTAGTAAGAAGTAAAGAGAACTCTAAAGGGCACAGGAATAGCAAATATAAGTAGCAGCTCCCATCCCCAGGGCTGGGCTGAGATCCAGACCTGTTGGAGAGGGAATGGCTGGGGCTCATTGGATGGTAGAGAAGTTACTCAAATGCTGTGCACGCCCCGTGAAACTTGCTGGAAAACCACCCCCTACGATGCTGGGAAAAACTGTTCATGAAGAGTCTCCCTAGAGGCGTTCCACTCCTCCCAGGTTGCGGGCTAAGGGCTGCTGGCCACCTGCACTGCAGAGACCCAGTGCTGTAAAAGCTGCCTCAGGAAGCTGAGCTGGGGAGGCTGGGCCCCCTGCGGAAGTCCGCCGAGATGCTCATCAAAACCCGGAAGTAAAACCTTTTCCTCAAGCAGTGTCTGTTAGCGCCCTCTACTGGCAAAATTTAACACTCTGCCATCTGGCAAAGGAAAAAAAAAGGTAAAGGGCCTGGATTCATACTCACAGAGAAGGCAAACATGATAAATTTGGAGCTGAGAGTCAATAAATTAATAACTGGAACGGAATCACTAGTTTGACTTTTACAAGTAAGGAAACTGAGGCTCCAGCGAAGGGAAACGGCACAACCAGTGCTAGGATTTGCTTTGCTCTTGTTCAGTGGCGAAGTCGTGTCTGACTCTTTGCGACCCCAAGGACTGTATCCCACCAGGCTTCTCTGTTCTCCACTATCTCCCAGAGTTTGCTCAAATTCATATCCATTGAGTGGGTGATGCTGCCTAACCGTCTCATTCTCTGCCACCCCCTTTTCTTTTTGCCTTCAAACTTTCCCAGTATTAGGGTCTTTTCCAGTGAGTTGGCTCTTTGCATCAGGTGGCCAAAGTATTGGAGCTTCAACATCAGCTACGGTCCTTGCAATGAATATTGCTTTGTTCTACAAGGTGATTAAAAAGCAGGTTGCAAAATTATCCACGTTATATCATTGTGGTGATAACTCCACTAACCTTAAACGTGCACAGACATACTCTCCAGCATGAAGGAATGTATACTGAATGTCAGTGGTTTCCTCTAGGATGCAAGGATTACAGGGAGTCCTCCTATACATTCTTAGGTTGACGGTAGAAAATTGATGTCTTTAGAAGAACTAAAGAGCCTCTTGATGAAAGTGAAAGAGGAGAGTGAAAAAGTTGGCTTAAACCTCAACATTCAGAAAACTAAGATCATGGCATCCGGTCCCATCACTTCATGGCAGATAGATGGGGAAACAGTGGGAAAAGTGGCTGACTTTATTTTTCTGGGCTCCAAAATCACTGTAGATGGCGATTGCAGCAATGAAATTAAAAGACGCTTACACCGTGGAAGGAAAGTTATGACCAACCTGGACAGTATATTCAAAAGCAGAGACACTACTTTGCCAACAAAGGTCCGTCTAGTCAAGGCTATGGTTTTTCCAGTGGTCACGTATGGATATGAGAATTGGACTGTGAAGAAAGCTGAGTGCCGAAGAATTGATGCTTTTGAACTGTGGTGTTGGAGAAGACTCTTGAGAGTCCCTTGGACTGCAAGGAGATCCAACCAGTCCATCCTAAAGGAGATCAGTCCTGGGTGTTCATTGGAAGGACTGATGTTGAGGCTGAAACTCCAGTACTTTGGCCACCTGATGCGAAGAGCTAACTCATTGGAAAAGACCCTGATGCTGGGAAAGATTGAGGGCACGAGGAGAAGGGGACGACAGAGGATGAGATGGTTGGATGACATCATCAACTTGATGGACATGGGTTTGGGTGGACTCCAGGAGTTGGTGATAGACAGGGAGGCCTGGCATGCTGCGGTTCATGGGGTTGCAGAGTCGGACGCTACTGAGTGACTGAACTGAACTGAATTTATCAAAAAATAGTGAAATATTGGCAAATTTATAAGTGCAACATAATATTTATTTCTGAGATGTGATGTTTGAAGTTTTCACAATGTGTGAATTCCTTTTGTAAACCGGAAATTATGTATATATGTATATATACATTTATACTTACATATATGTGTATGTATACATATGTGTATACATATATGTATGTATACATATGTGTGTACCTATAATTTCATTGTATATGTGTAATTATATTTTTTCATTATAAAACATATATAATGTGAAAGTGAAAGTCGCTCAGTTGTATCTGACTCTCTGCGACCCCATGGACTATACAGTGCATGGAATTCTCCAGGCCAGAGTACTGGAGTGGGTAGCCTTTCCCTTCTCCAGGGGATCTTCCCCACCCAGGGATGGAACCCAGGTCTCCCACATTGCGGGCGGATTCTTTACCAGCTGATGTAAAAGAACATATTATGCATACATGCAGGTTTTGGAAAGTCTCCCCTCCAACTGTCTCTCTCTTTTCTTTTTTTTAAATTTTATTTTATTATCTTTTTTGTTTGTTTTTAATTTTAAAAATGTATTTACTTATTTAGTTTTGGTTGCATGGGGCCTTCATTCCTGTGCGTGAGCTTTCTCTAGTTGCAGCTAGCGGGGGCTACCCTTTGTCGTGGTGTGTGGACTTCTCATTGAACTGGTTTCTCCTGTAGTGGAGCACAGGCTCTAGAGCGCGGCTTCAGTAGCTGTGCTGCATGGGCTTAATTGCTCCACAGACATGTAGGATTTTCCCAGATCAGGGACCGAACCCATGTCCCCTGCATTGGCAGGCAGATTGCTATCTGCTGCACCACCAGGGAAATCTAACTGTCTTTTGCCAGTAGTAGTATCTTCCCCTACAATACAATAGAAACTTTAACTAACAGAGATCCAAAGACTTCAGAGGAAACTATTTCTCATTTAGCTCACTGCAAGATCCCAAGAGCTACTTGCTAATGGTCCATGCTTTGTTTCTTGATGACTTACCACAGGATAAAACCATCAGTTGTGTTTTTTCTACTTATTTTATGAGATTTAAGTCATGAAACAGAAAAAAAAATGCTATTAAATAATGGTGGGTTTTTTGTGGCAGTTACCCAAATGTCATTTTAGAAAGTATTTCAATTGTGCTTTGTATTAAGTCTAAAAATTGATAATTAAAGAAAGCATTTAGGGACTTCACTGGTGGTTCAATTGTTAAGACTCCATGCTTCTACTGCAGGAAGCATAGGTTTGATCCATGGATGGGGAACTAAAGATCCCACATGCCATGCTGCTGCTGCTGCTAAGTTGCTTCTGTTGTGTCCGACTCTGTGCGACCCCATGGACTGCAGCCCACCAGGCTCCCCCATGCCTGGGATTCTCCAGGCAAGAACACTGGAGTGGGTTGCCATTTCCTTCTCCAAAGCATGAAAGTGAAAAGTAAAAGTAAAGTCGCTCAGTCGTGCCCGACTCTTAGCGACCCCATGGACTGCAGCCCACCAGGCTCCTCGGTCCGTGGGATTTTCCAGGCAAGAGTGCTGGAGTGGGTTGCCATTGCCTTCTCCAAACATGCCATGTGGCATAGCCAAAAAAAAAAAAAAAAGTTAATTTACTCACTCAAAAGAGAAGAAGAAGAAGAAATATCTCATATCAATAACTTCAATGTCTATCTTAAGACATCAGAAAAAGAGAAAACTAAGCCTACAGCAAGTGGAAGGAAGGAAATAATAAAGATGAAAGTGGGAATTGGGAGTGGGGAGTGGGAAAATTGATTGAAGGGGGTCAAAAGGTACAAATTTCCAGTTATAAAATTAACAAGCTGTGGGGAGATACTGTAGAGCATGGTGACTATAGTTTATAATACTGTATGGCATATTTGAAAGTCGGTAAGAGAATGGATCTTGAAACTTCTTGTCTCAAGACAAAAATGGTTTGCAATCCCAATGAAAAATAAATGCAAGAAGGTAAATTGGTTGTCTGAGCAGTCTTTACAAATAGCTGATACCACTTTAAAGACAGAATGTGAAGAGGAACTAAGTGCCTCTTGATGAGGGGGAAAGAGGAGAATGAAAAAGCTTCCTTGAAACTCAACATTAAAGAAACAAAGATCATGGCATTCAGTCCCATCATTTTGTGGCAAATAGAAGGAGTAAAAGTGGAAGCAGTGACAGATGTTATTTTCTTGGGCACCAAAATCACTGGGGACAGTGACTCCAGCAATGAAATTAAAAGACGCCTGCTCCTTGGAAGGGAAGTGACGACAAACCTAAACAACATGTTAAAAAGCAGAGACGTCGCTTTGCGGACAAAAGTCCATATGCTCAAAGCTGTGGTTTTTCCGGTAGTCATGTACAGATGTGAGAGTTGGGCCCTAAAGAAGGCTGAGCAGCAAAGAATTGATGCTTTCAAATTGTGGGGCTGGAAGAGATGCTTGAGAGTCCCTTGGACAGCAAAGGAGATCAAACCAGACAATCCTAAAGGAAATCAACCCTGAATATTCATTAGAAGGACTGATGCTGAAGCTGAAGCTCCAATACCTTGGCCACCTGATGTGGAGAGTCAATTCATTGGAAAAGATCCTGATCCTGGGAAGTATTGAAGGCAGGAGGAGCAGGGAGCAGCAGAGAATGAGATGGATGGTATCACCAACTCAATGGACTTGAATTTGAGCAAATTCCAGGAGACAGTGGAGGACAGAGGAACCTGGTGCGCCAAAGTCCATGGGGTCACAGAGTCAGACACGACTTAGCGACTGAATAACAATGGTAATGGATGATAACTGAACTATTTTGGTGATCATTTTGCTCTCTCTCTGTATATAATTGTTATGTTGTACATCTGAAACAAAAAATTAAGTCTATTTCTCAGTAAAATAGAAAAAGATTTAAAATTTTTAACTTTATTTGAAATTAATGGAATAGAAAATAGAAAAACATAAAATGAATGAAATAGAAAATAGAAAAACAAAAGAGAAAAATTAACGAAACCAAAATCTAGTTCTTTGAAGATATCAGTAAATTTGAAAAACCTTTAGCTGGGTTGACTAAGGAAAAAGAAGATTCAAATTAATAGAATCAAAAGTGGAAAAAGGGACTGTATTAATGACTTTATAGAAATTAAAAAAAGATTATAAAGGAATACTATAAGTAATTTATGTCAATAGACTAGATAACTTAGGTGAAATGGACAAATTTTTAGATGATACAAACTCCCAAAATTGACTCAAGAAGAAATGTGTGCACGCATGCTAAGTTGCTTCAGTTACATCCAACTCTGCGAGCCTATGGACCCACCAGGCTCCTCTGTCCGTGGGATTCTTCAGGCAAGAATACTGGGTTGCTATCCTCCTCCGGGGATCTTCCCGACCCAGAGATTGAACCCAAATCTCTGTCTCTCCTGCACTGGCAGGTGGGTTCTTTACCATTAGTGCCACCTGGGAAACCCCCAAGACAAAATAAACAATGTGAATAGATCTATAACAAGTAGAGATTGAATTAATAATCAAAACCAATTCCCTGGCAGTCCAGTGGGTAGGACTCCACACTTTCACTGCTGAGGTCCCAGGTTTGATCCTGATCAGGGAACTAAGATCCCACAAGCTGCCTGCGTGGTGTGGTCAAAAAAAAAAAAAAAACAAACCCTGCACACACAGAAAAATCCAGGCCCAGATGATTTAGATGGTAACTTTCACCAAACATTTAAAAAAGAATATCAATTCTTCACAAATACACAATCTCAACCAGAATTCCATAGGGCTTCTTTGCAGAAATTAACAAGCTGATTTTAAAATTCACATGTGATTGCAAGGGATTCAAAGTAGCCAAAACAATCCTGAAAAAGAACAAAGTTGGAGGATTCACTCTTCCTGATTTCAGAACTTACTCCAAGGCAATAGTAAGCAAGAAAGTGTGGTGTCATAAGGATAAACATACAGAGAAATGGAATAGAATTAAGAGTTCTGAAAAACCTTGAATGTGGTGGTAGTTACACAGGTAATTTGTCAGAGCTCATCAACCTACATCCTTAAAAGACCTGAATTTTATTGTATGTAAACATAGAGTTGAGTTAAAAAAAAAAAAAAATGCCTCCTGGTTCAAAGAAGAAACCAAAATACAATACAATGTTCAGCATTTCACCCAGCCAGAGGGGTTTTACATTTACCCACAATAGACTGTGGTGTTTGACAAAGTGCCATTGTAGCTGCTTTTGGCTTATCTGATGCTGTTTGTTTGTAGATAAAATTGTTTCCCAACTGCTTCCTGTGGGAGTCTTGAAAGGAGTCCTTGGTTTGAGGTGGGGAAGATGGAACCAGGAAGTGAGATCGGGCAATCACGGAAGGCCCCTCAGTCAGGTGATGGAGCTCGACTCTGGGAGAAAACGAGGTGGGTGGCAGGATCAGATTTGCACATTAGAAGCGTCTATCAGGCCACAGCCTGGGAAAGGACTGGAAGGGGTAAAATTATCATGTAGAGAACTCTCAGGAAGGGTTGTAGATGTGCAGTACAGGGAGCTGGTGGCTGGACCAGGGCAGAGGCAGTGGGCAGTGGGAGGCATGGGTGATGCTGAAGCTGGGCAGGAGGTGGAGAGTCAGGAGGAAGAAGAGAATCTGGGGTGGGGAGCAGGAGAGGGGAGAGTCACACAGAAGGAGAGAGGCCCAAGGACCGCATGGGGCAGAGAGGTGGGGTACTTTGTGAGCAGGGTAATGGTATTGTAGCCACATGTTCTGGGAAACAAACTCACTCAGAAGGACAATGCAGATAGTGGAGTGCAGTTTATTACACCGGCGGGCCCAAGGCAGAGTCTCCTCTTAGCCAAGGAGCCCGACCAGTTTTTGTGAAAACCTTATGTACCCAAAGTGTACATGCCCAAACCCACTTCCCCAAATTCCCTGAAACTAGTCTGAACAAAGGAAAAGAAAGATACAATCAAAGTTAACCCGTGATTCATATGCCTTAAGCCTAGGTAGTTAACAGTGGACAGTTATCAACAGGCCTGTGGTCATACCCCAATAAGCATAATAAAATTTATGATTCTATTGGGTTACACAGATGTACGAGCCCTGGGGCTCTTCCATCCGGGGGGGTCTGGTTTTCCAGTTGGTATTGTTAGGTAGGCAGAATAGGGACAAGGATTCCAAAATGGCGGTGGCTAAAAGACAAGGAAGGGAAAAACCCTTGAAAATAGAACAAAAGAAGGTCCGGAGTGAGGACCTCAGGTAAAACAAACAACACTCCTGGCTGGCCCAGTTTACATAGGACAGGCCCAGGGAGAGATAAATGTATAAAAAGAGGAGACAAAGGTAGCACGCGAGCTCACTCGTTGCCCTGGGGCGTTCTTCTCTTCACGTCTTAGGATCTACGTGCCCTCACACCTCAGAGATGGATTTTCCTGCTATCTTCTAAATAAAATAGAGCTGTAACACTGATATGTCTAAGAGCTATAACATGGTCCTTTCGAGACCTAAGAGCTGTGACACGATGAGGGGGCTTTAATGTCCGTCACTCCGAATCTTTGTTGTGACCAAAGAACCAAGGAACATACATTCGCGTGACAGTACGTCATTTCCATAGATACTGGGCATATAGCTCAAAGTCCACAGTCCGGCCCAAGAAGGAGTCCTGCTTTCAAGATGGAGCCTGTTCTGCCTGTCTCCTCCTTCAGTGGCAGACAGCTCTGAGGACTGAAATTGGGGCAATGTAGGATGCCAAGAGCTTCATCCTTGGGAGATTCCCATCTGGAGATTCCTCAAATGGCCCAGAGGAACCAGAAGCAACCTGTGAGGACTCAGGGTCCAAGAAGGCAGAATGTGGGACAGAGGCAGTTTCTGAAAAGCAACAACTGAATCCAGACAACATCTTCAGATGCTGAGAAGTGAGGGCTACTGAAAGTGCCATACCAGCTCAACTGGCTGTGAAAGCAGACAGTGAAATAAAGATATTTCAAACAAAGGCTCTAAGTATTTACCACTCAGAAATCCTTGCTGAGAGAACTTCCAGAACCTTAGGAAGAAGGACCTTGGGACTTGGTGGTTCAGTGGCTAAGACTCCATGCTCCCAAGGCAGGGATCCTGGGTTCAATCCCTGGTCAGGGAACTAGATCCCACAAGCCACAACTCAGAGTTTGCATGCCACAACTAGGGCAGACCTCATGTAGCCAAATAAATATTTTTTAAAAAAGGACCTTGAGTCCAGAAGGAAGAAATAGGATCCAAGAAAGCAATGGGGAGCTGAGCAGCTGGGGCACAAGTAGGCCATTGTGAAAAATCAGTGTCCTGGGTACAAATGTATGAAGTGAAGTGAAAGTCGCTCAGTTGTGTCCAACTCTTTGCAACCCTCTGGACTCTACAGTCCATGGAATTCTCCAGGCCAGAATACTGGAGTGGGTAGCTATTCCCATTCTCTAGGGGATCTTCCCAACATAGGGATCAAACCCAGGTCTCCCGAATTGCAGGCAGATTCTTTTTTTTTTTTTTTGTCTTTTTTAAATAATTTTTGTTGTTGTTGCAGGTGGATTCTTTACCAGCTGAGCCACAAGGGTAGCCTACTCCAGCAGATCCCTTCTCTAGCAAATCTTCCCAGCCTGGGAATTGAACTGGTCTCTCCTGCATTGCAGGCAGATTCTTTACCAGCTGAGCTACCAGGGAAGCCCTTGTATGCTGCTGCTGCTGCTGCTAAGTCGCTTTAGTCGTGTCTGACTCTGTGCGACCCCATAGACGGCAGCCCACCAGGCTCCGCCATCCCTGGGATTCTCCAGGCAAGAGTACTGGAGTGGGGTGCCATTGCCTTCTCCAAGCCCTTGTATGAATGACACCAAAAGATTAGAAATAAGTGCAAGTCGTGAAAAGTGAAAGTGTTAGTCGCTCAGTCATGCCCATGTCTTTGTGACCCCGTGGATTGTAGCCCACCTAGCCCCTCTGTCCATGGAATTCTCCAGGCAAGAATTCCGGAATGGGTTGCCATTCTCTTCTCCAGGGGATCTTCCCAACCCAGGGATCGAACCTGGGTCTCCTGAATTGCAGGCAGATTCTTTACCATCTGAGCCACCAGGGAAGCTTTGGAAGGAGAGGAAAAAAGAAATCAAGAGAAAGTGAATGTTGGGGAGGCCCAAGAAAAGATCTGGAGTGGGGATTGGGGTGGGGCGGTCCCCACAGCTCAGGGGTGACATAGAGTAGGTTGGGAACCATGATCACCTGGAATTGAGGATGTAACTCCACGGACGGACACTTTCAGCCTCTTGTCTTGGCTCTCCCTTGGCCTGACGTTCCCCCTGTCCTTGCATGAGTGAGTCCCAACATTTTGTCAAGATTGAATTCAGATGCCTGCTTCTCCAGGAAGCCTACCCTCCTCCCAGCCCTGAGGCTCCTGGCCTGACCCTAAGGGCCTGTGCACCCAGCGTTAGTGAGCATGTCAGGGCTGATGGTGTTAGGGCCCATGCCTACTCTGTCACCAGGCCCAGGCCCAGCTGGCTGGCGAATGTGCTGAGAATGTAAGTTGGGTGTGTGCCAGGCTGCCTGGGTTCAAACCTCAGTGCAGTGACTACTGATGGTGTGTGGATGACTGTTATGAGTGGATGAGTGCAGGCAGGATGGGACAGCCTAGTGAGGCAAAGGGATGAAGGGATTGCACTGTCTCCAGGTGGCCTGGCTCCACATGGGCAGAAATGAGTGCAGCTTGAGCCACCTGTTTGACTGTCAGTTGCTTGAGCCAGGGAATGCCTGGTTCCCAGTAACACCATTTCAGCACTGGCCTGGGAACCTGTCAGCTTCTGCCACCACCCTCGCCCTCCCCCAGCAGCACTTCTCTGGGGAAAGTGGCCCAGGTCAGATGAGGGTGAGACACCCCCATCCCCCTCTGCTCTACATGCTCGCGTCTTCCTTCCCAGGTTTGTTGGCCGCCTACCACCCTGCACCCCTACTGCCATTGTTCCAGGTTCCAGGTAGAGCCCTTTTGACTCCACCTTCCCTGGTGGCTCAGACGGTAAAGAATCTGCCTGCAACACAGGAGACCGGTGTTCAATCCCTGGGTTGGGAAGATCCCCTGAAGAAGGAAAATACAACCCACTCCAGTATTCTTGCCTGGAAAATCCCATGGACAGAGGAGCCTGGCAAGCTACAGTCCACAGGGTCACAAAGAGTTGGACATGACTGAGCGACTAATGATGCCCTTTCGGGGCACTTGGGCTGCCAGGAGGCCTGGTGTGGTTTCTTTCCCTGGTGGGAAGAGGAGGGGACGACCACACTGTTTGCTGGGTATTGGCAGTGTCCGTATGACAGGTTTGTGATGCTGAATCCCAGTGGTGCCTTCAGAGTTCCAATCCCTGGTCACAGGCGCCAAGGTGGGCTAGGGGGGAGGGTGGCTTCCGGGGAAGAATTTTAGGCTGAGGAACTAAGGCCAGGCAGCTGGTCTGGCCAGGGCAAGTCATCCCAGGTCATCTCATGGAGTTTGGGGTTTTAAATGCCATCTGCATCCCTCACCACAGTGGGGACCCTCCCCTTTGCCCAGCCCAGATGTCTAACAGACTCAAACAGCTCTCCATGTCCCCAGCTAGCTCAGCAACTCCACCCTTCCAGACCAGAAGCCAAGGTAACCCCAACGCTTCCGCTCCCATCCCCGAAGGCCACCAGCATGGGGACTGGGGCTCCAGTCACCTGGCACCGCCACCTCCGCTGCCCCTCCCCCAGCCACAGGCCACCAGCCTCTGTTGCTGGGGCCTAAGGCAACTGATGTCCCCTGCAAGCCCCTGTTCTCCAGCCCCTAGAGAGATCTTTAGAGAAGGTAAGGCAGGTCACCTGGCTCCACTGCTCAAGACCCTCCAACAGTTCCCACTTCACTTAGCATCCTGCCTTAGGCCTGCAAGTCTAGGACCACCCGTTCCGTTTCCACTCTGCCCACTCTCAGGCTTGGCAGGACTGCGGTCCAAAGCTGAGTGCTCTTGGCTCAACCAAATCTGATCCATGATTCCATTTGTTCCAGATTGTTCCCAACTGTTGTGTTGAGTTCAGTAATGAATCTCTTTCCCTGGATGTTGAATTAGTTGTTGATGTTGTAATGTAAGAGTGTGTCGATTTGATGTGTTTCTTGGTTAAAAAAAAAAAGTCACTATATCTCGCTGTACTATTTTTGCAATTTTTCTATAAGTCTAAAAGCAGTATAAAAAAGGTTATGAAGATACAAAAGAAAGGGGATTTGCTGGCAGCCCCATGGTTAGGACCCCACGCTCTCAATGCCAGGAGTCTGGGTTCAAGCCCCGATGGGGGAACTGAGATCCCACAAGCTGCATGGTGCAGCCAAAATATAGTCACTGTCAAAAACTTCCTTAATTTTGTAAGAGCTGCTCTGGCAAGTGTGCAACAACACCAGGGGCTGTGACCAGGGCTCTCACATGCACACGTGTACATGCACATCTGTTCAGGACGATATGGTCCTCCTGTTTTAGTGGAGTGAGCCAGAGCATGGTCGTGGGTTGGTGCCCAGGTAGGGCTTGGATGGGAACCAAGACACAGGCTCCAGGAGGTTGGGGATCATGCACGATGGGGGCTCCAGGCAAGACGGCCCAGATGAGGGCTGAAGGAGGGGGCTGAACCTCGAAGGAGTGGGATTCACCCTGGAGATTGGTGAGGACAGAGAGTATTCTAGAAAGGGGGAAAGGCATGAGGGAAGGCCAGAGACAGGACAGGAGAAGATGTGTGTGGGTGTGAGTGGTTCCTGTAGGGGGAAGGAAAGACTGCCGGTCAAGTGGGGTGTGGGTATCAGAGGTTGGGTGGAGGCCGGTGAGGTGGACACAGCTGGAATCGGCAAGGGAACCCTAACAGGGAATCTGTGAAAACAGGATCAAGGAGCAGAGATGGGTCTGGAACACACCCCGTCAGCCCAACCTTGGGGAAGTGACAAGGAGGGCTCTACTTCAAGTCTTGAGCTGCTCAAGACAGTCCACTCTTTCTCTTTGCATCCCCAGCATCTGGTCAGTGTTTGGCACACAATAAGTGAACGAGAAATGCTAGTTCATGTGTGTGCACTTTATTTTACAGTTTATCAATGTACAATAAAGTGCAAGTAACTGAAGTACGTAATTGGATAACTTCTGACATAAATGTACATCCTTGAAAGCCACGATCCAGGCCATGAACATCTTCATTACTCCCAGGGTTTCCCTGTGCTCCTTTGTAACTCCTAGTCAGCTGTTTTATTTTTTTAATCATTTCTCTTATGCTTTTCGGTTGCACTGGATGTTTGTTGCTATGTGAGGACTTTGTCCAGCTGCATAAGTGGAGGCCACTCTTCATTGTGGTGCAGGCTTCTCACCGTGGGGGCTTCTCTCCTTACGGGGCACAGGCTCTGGGCTCACGGGCTTTAGTAGTCGCAGCCCCTGGGCTCAGTAGTTGTGGCACATGGGCTTCGTTGCTCAGCGGCATGTGGGATCTTCCCGAACCAGAGATTGAAACTGTGCCCCCTGCATTGGCAGGCAGATTCTTACCCACTGTACCACCAGGGAATTCCTTGGCTGTTATTTTAGATTAGTTTTTATTTTTGAAAAATTTTGTATACATGGAACCGGACTGTATGTACTTTTTTTTTTGACAGTGTCACTGACTTTGCAGGATCTCAGTTTCCCAACCAGCGATTGAAACTGCACCCTTGGCAGTGAAAGGTCCTAACCAGTGGACTGCCAGGGAATTCCCTGTATGTATTTTTTTTAAACTGGCTTCTTCTTCACAATGTAATTATTTTGAAATTTCTCCATGTTACTGTACACATTAGTGATTTGTTGAAGATTTAAAACTTCTACTCTGAAAACACAGGCTTCCCTCGTAGCTCAGTTGGTAAAGAATCTGCCTGCAATGCAGGAGACCTGGGTTCAATTCCTGGGTCAGGAAGATCCCCTGGAGAAGGAAATGGCAACCCACTTCAGTGTTCTTGTCTGGAAAATTCCACGGACAGAGGAGCACGGCCGGCTCCAGTGCATGGAGTTCCAAGAGTTGGACACAACTTAGCGACTAAACCACCACCACTCTGAAAAGACAGTTACAAAAAAATGAAAAGTCAAGGCACATACTGAAAGAAAATATATTGAAAATATACATTGACAAAGAACTTAAACCTGATAAATGTAAAAGCTCTTACAATTCAGCAATAAAAAGATAAACATCCCAATAACACTGGCAAAAAACCCTGAATAGACCCTGCTGCTGCTGCTAAGTCGCTTCAGTCGTGTCCAACTCTGTGCGACCCCATAGACGGCAGGCCACCAGGCTCCCCCATCCCTGGGATTCTCCAGGCAAGAACACTGAAGTGGGTTGCTATTTCCTTCTCCAATGCATGAAAGTGAAAAGTGAAAGTGAAGTCGCTCAGTCGTGTCTGACTCCTAGCGACCCCATGGACTGCAGCCCACCAGGCTCCTCCGTCCATGGGATTTTCCAGGCAAGAGTGCTGGAGTGGGGTGCCATTGCCTTCTCCATGAATAGACACTACACCTAAGAAAATATATAAATGGCAAGTAAGCACACGAAAAGATTCTAAACATCATTAGTCATGCTGTCGTTCAGTGCTAACTCATGTCCAACTCTTTGCTACACCATGCACTACAGCACACCAGGCTCCTGTGTCCTCCACTATCTCCCAGAATTTGTTCAAATTCATGTGCATTGAGTCGGTGATGCTATCCAACCATCTCATCCTCTGTCGTCCCCTTCTCCTCCTGCTTCAATCTTTCCCAGCATTAGAGTCTTTTCCGATGAGCCAGTTCTTTGCATCAGGTGACCAAAGTATTGGAGTTTCAGCTTCAGCATCAGTCCTTCCAATGAATATTCAGGAGTGATTTCGTTTAGGATTGACTGATTTGATCTCCTTTCAGTCCAAGGGACTTTCAAGAATCTTCTTCAGCACCACAGTTCAAAACCATAAACTCTTTGGTGCTCAGCCTTCTTTATGGTCCAACTCTCACATCTGTACACAACTACTGGAAAAACCCTAGCTTTGACTATATGTTCTCTGTTGGCAAAATGATGTCTCTGCATTTTAATATGCTGTCTAGGTTTGCCATAGCATCCCTTCCAATGAGCAAGAGTCAGAATGCAAATTAAAATCACAATGAGATATCGCTACGTATTCATGAGAATAGCTAAAATTTAAAGATATGATCAAACCATATGATGGTGAATATCGAGCAACTGGAACTTTCATACACTATTGGTGAGGATCCAAAACGGTACAACCACTTTGGAAAATAGTTTGGAAATTTCTTAAAAACTACTTATATACCTACCATACAACATACCAAGAAAAAGGAAAATTTATATCCACAGAGACTTGTAAGCAGCGTTCATAACATCTTTAGTCATAATTAGAAAAAATGGGGAAAGACTCAAATGATGATATCCATGCAATGGAATACTGTTGCTATTGTTCAGTCGCTCCATCATGTCCAACTCTTTGTGACCCCATGGACTGCTGCATGCCAGGCTTCACTGTCCTTCACCATCTCCTGGAGCTTGCTCAAACTCATGTCCATTGAGTCTGTGATGCTACCCAACCATCTCATCCTCTGTCGTCCCCTTCTCCTCCTGCCTTCAGTCTTTCCCAGCATCAAGGTCTTTTCCAATGAATTGGCTCTTTGCATCAGGTGGCCAAAGTATTGGAGTTTCAACTTCAGCATCAGTCCTTCCAATGAATATTCAGGAGTGATTTCCTTTAGGATTGACTGGTTGGATCTCCTTGCAGTCCAAGGGACTCTTTAAGAGTCTTCTCCAGCACCACAGTTCAAAAGCATCAATTCTTTGGTGCTCAGCCTTCTTTATGGTCCAACTGTCACATCCATACATGACTACTGGGAAAACAATAGCTTTGACTGCCGGGAGCCAGCATGGGAGATCCCACCCATGACAAGGTAATGCGGAAGAGACCTGACAGGCAAGGTGGATCAGGACTCGAGGGACTCCCTGGACCTGCTTGAGCATCTACCCCGAAACCAAAGTCTGTCTGTCTACTGTTTACTATATTATGCCTTTCACCAACTCTTCTGACATTAGCAGGGGGCTGTCCCCGACCACCTTTCTCTGAAAAAAATCAACTTAGGGCTCTAATTAATAAGTCTCCTGGGCGTGAAAGGAGTATCTCAATTCATTTTAGCTTGCTTGACAGGTTTATCCATACTCTTGCAACTAACACAAATAATTGCTCACAACTCCCCAACCATGAAAGGCACGGGAAGCCTAAGCATTCTAAAAGTCCTAATGAGCATAGAGCCCTTTGAGAGATGAAAACTTATTAGATAGTACTAATGAAGGGTTTCATTGTTGAGCCAATGCTTGCTGCCAAGTCTCCACATCCCTTACCCACTGTGTGCCTGAGAGTGCATTAATTAATATAGTTGAAATGTAGGAAAAACAAGTAGTAGCCTTGACATTAGCAACATAAGACCCTGAGTTAATGAGCTCTTTCTTTGTTGTAACCCATTATACCTTTGCTCTATGAAATGTAACTTTATTTAGTACTTTTTTGAGGGTGATGCAGATTGGAAAAATAAAGAAAAAACACTTTAAAAGAGAAAACAAGTTTTCTGGTTGACCAACCTTTATCAGGAAAGAGTCATAAAATGTTGGCAGGCCACAGGGCCAGAAGATAATGTACATAACACAACTACTACTACTACTAAGTTGCTTCAGTTGTGTCCGACTCTGTGCAACCCCATGGACTGCAGCCCACCAGGCTTCTCCATCCATGGGATTCTCCAGACAAGAACACTGGAGTGGGTTGCCATTTCCTTCTCCAATGCATGAAAGTGAAAAGTGAAAGTGAAGTCGCTCAGTCGTGTCCGACTCCCAGCGACCCCATGGACTGCAGCCTACCAGGCTCCTCCATCCATGGGATTTTCCAGGCAACAGTACTGGAGTGGGGTGCCATTGCCTTCTCCCACATAACACAAAGGCCCTTGTAAATGAAAAGGTATGCAGAAAACATCCTGGTCCCAAAGAAGGTGAAACTGATGTAATGTTGAGCTGACTCTGCATGACTTTGTATCTTTCACTTCTGGAAATGTGTAACTCAGGGTATAAAAGCTCCTTTTGAAAATAAAGCTGCGGATCCCATTTCACCAGAGCTCTCGTCTCTGTGTCTTTCTTTCTCTCTTTCTCCTTTTTTTTTCAGGCTGATTCCCTGGAGCACAGAGGCTCTCTGAGTTCACTTTTTTGCCTGGGCTTCTAAGACCCAATCGAGAAAGCGCTCTGCGTCTTCGCCCCATCGAGAGGGCACCTGAGGCCTCCGTGAACAGAGCAAGTCCCGTGTCAGGGGCTTTATTGGCTTTCTGTGTAAACCAAGGAATATCAACCTCTTTCTTTCTTCTTTCTTCTCTATTGTTCAACCCCGGACCATCAGGTTCCAGTCCATTATAAGACCCGTGTCATCTCTCTCGCCGACGCCATCCATCCTGAGGGTATCCTTGGATCCTGCTGGGGCTGGACCCTGGCATTTGACTATACAGATCTTTTTTGCAAAGTAATGAATGTCTCTGCTTTTAAATACACTGTCTAAGTTTGTCATACTTTTCTTCCAAGGACCAAGCATCTTTTAATTTCATGGCTGCAGTCACCATCTGCAGTGATCTTGGAGCCCAACAGAAGAAAATCTGTCACTGTTTCCATTGTTTCCCCATCTATTTGCCATGAAGTGATGGAATTACATGCCATGATCTTCATTTTTTGAATGTAGAGTTTTAAGCCCGCTTTTTCACTTTCCTCTTTCACTTTCATCAAGAGGCTGTAGCTCATCTTCACTTTCTGCCATAAGGGTGGTGTCATCTGCATATCTGAGGTTATTGATATTTCTCCCGGCAATCTTGATTCCGGCTTGTGCTTCTTCCAGCCCAGCATTTCACGTGATGTACTCTGCACTTAAGTTAAATAAGCAGGGTCACAATATACAGCCTTGACGTACTACTTTTCCAATTCTGAACCAGTCTGTTATTCCATGTCTGGTTCTAACCGTTGCTTCTTGCCCTGCATACAGGTTTCTCAGGAGGCAGGTAAGGTGGTCTGGTATTCCCATCTCTTTAAGAATCTTCCACAGTTTGTTGTGAGCCACACAGTCAAAGGCTTTAGCGTAGTCAATGAAGCAGAAGTAAATGTTTGTCTGGAATTCTCTTGTTTTTTCTGTGAGCCAATGGATGTTGGCAATTTTATCTCTGGTTCCTCTGCGTTTTCTAAATCCAGCTTGTACATCTGGAAGTTCTTGGTTCACATACTGTTAAAGCCTAGCTTGAAAGATTTTTGAGCATTACCTTGCTAGCATGTGAAATGAGTACAATTGTGCACTTGTTTGAACATTCCTTGGCATTGCCCTTCTTAGGGATTGGGATGAAAACTGACCTTTTTCAGACCTGTGGCCCCAGTTGAGTTTTCCAAATTTGCTGGCATATTGAGTGCAGCACTTAAACAGCATCATCTTTTAGGATTTGAAATAGCTCAGCTAGAATTCCATCACCTCCACTAGCTTTGTTCGTAGTGATGCTTCCTAAGGCCCATTTGACTTCACACTCCAGGATATCTGACTCTAGGTGAGTGATCACACCACCGTGGTTATCTGGGTCATGAAGATCTTTTTTGTATAGTTCTATGTGTGTTCTTGCTTCCCTGGTGGCTCAGAGGTAAAGCCTCTGCCTGCAATGTGGGAGACCGGGTTTGATCCCTGGGTCAGGAAGATTCCCTGGAAAAGGAAATGGCAACCCACTCTAGTCCTCTTGCCTGGAAAATTCCACGGGCTACAATCCATGGGTTCGCAAAGTGTCAGACACGACTGAGCGACTTCACTTTCACTTTATCTCTCCTTGCTATTCTTTGGAACTCTGCATTCAGATGGGTATATCTTCCCTTTTCACTTCTCTTCTTTTCTCAGATATTTGTAAGGCCTCCTCGGACAACCATTTTGCCTTTTTGCATTCCTTTTTCTTGCGGATGGTTTTGATCACCACGTCCTGTACAATGTCCTGAATTTTTGGTCATAGTTCTTCAGGCACTCTATCAGATCTAATCCTTTGAATCTATTTGTCACTTCCACTGTATAATCGTAAGGGAGTTGATTTAGGTCATACCTAAATGGTCAGCAATAAAAATAAACATTTGTTGAATGAACAAGGGTAGCATTAAGAAACACTCCACGGACAGGATGTGCAATACTGTTATTGTCCACTAGATGGTGGCAAAGCACACTCATTTCCAGTTTCATAAATTTGCATCTCCTGTGGCTAGCTGTCCTTACCATAGCAGGTAGACAGGACATTATCTCCATTTAACCAGCAGGAAAGCAAGGACCTGGAAAGGACACATGACATCCCGGTTTGCCAACTTGTCAGAGCCAGCCAAGACACCAGGATCTGACACATCTCCTAGATTTTCAGAGCATCTGAATCAGCAACCCAGCTAGATACCCCCATTTTTCACTTTCCGTATACCCTGCCCTCTCTCCAAGTCTCATTCTCCTAGTTGCACCCTTTGACTGAGGTCAGAAATCTATTTCCCAAGTCCAAACCAACTAGCCCTGGGCCTGGGAGACTTCAGGACAAGTTTGGAGAGGTTACGAAATGGAGCTATCTCACTCGCTGCTGCTGCTGCTGCTGCTGCTGCTGCTGCTGCTAAGTCGCTTCAGTTGTGTCCAACTCTGTGCTACCCCATAGATGGCAGCCCACCAGGCTCCCCCGTCCCTGGGATTCTCCAGGCAAGAACACTGGAGTGGGTTGCCATTTTCTTCTCCAATACTCATGTTTATTAGGCACCCACAGAACTACTGAAATTATCAGGATAATGAAATACCAAAAAGCCCAGTGTGAAAGCCCTTGGTAAAGCTGAAGGGGTATATAAAAGACTTGCCTGGGGGGTTCATTTATATTATTGAGACCTAGCCCCTTGACTTGGATATAGCCTTCAGAAGTTTTATGCTGGCCTCCTTCTGTATTCTCTTTTTGTGCCAAGGAGGAAATGACTTCCGGCCTGCTTCTCTGGCCCTTCTTATTGCTGACCCTGGCACTGACATTTCCCGATCCTGGCCAATTTTGAGCCTAAGCAGTGCCAGGAACCATGTAGCCCCTGGTGAATCCCTAGCCGCTCTTCTTTCTCCTTTGCTCTCCGGGGAAGTCCTTCCAGGGAGTAATACAGCTCTGGAAGAACAAAGACTTCTCCATAAGGTACTTGAATGGCATCAATTCAGAACAGGTACTTAACCAAGCCCAGGGACCGTGTTGGAGATTAGATTGCTGCTGACCCACTGGACAGTTATTTTTTTAATTCAAGTGTATTTGGTTTACAATGTTGTGCTTCAGGTGAACAGCAAGTGAAGATTATATATATGTGTATATAAATTGCATATACATTATATACTTTTCAGATTCTTTTCCATTATAGGTTATTACAAGATATTGCCTGTGCAAGATATTCCCTGTGCTATATAAGCTAGGTCCTTGTTACATATAGTTGGACAGTTGATTCTTAAAAAAAAAATTATTTTTGGTTGTGCTGAGTCTTCATTGCTACCCACCGGCTTTCTCTAGTTGCAGCCAGCAGGGGCTACTGTTCTTTGAGGTGCATGAGCTGCTTCTTACAGTGGGCTCTAGGTGCACAGGCTTCTGCAGTTGTGACTTTTGGGCTCTAGAGTGTAGGTTGTTGCTCTCCGCAGCATGTGGAATCTCCCTGCACCAGGGATTGAACCCATGACCCCTGCATTGGCCGACCAATTTATATCCACTGCACCACCAGGCAAGTCCCTGGATAATTATGTGAGGACATTCGTGCACTTAAGTAGACCATAGAGTTGAAGTGTTGAAGGTTAGGGTTCAAATTCCAGCACTCCCGCCTTGCCAGTGTCCCAGAGCTTGCTTCTCCATTTGCAACACAAGTTATAACTTGAGTTCAGAAGTACAGGACAGAAATTCATTTGCTAAAGCCTCTGCCCACTTCGGTATCCTTGCCTGGAGAATTCCGTGGACAGAGATGCCTGGTGGGCTAGTGCAGTCAGAAACAACCAAGTAACTTAACACTGCCCTCCACTGGGCCAAGGGTATAGCCAAGGCTGGGAGACCTGTAGACCTATAACCCGGTTTCACTGGCCAGATTTACTGGGAGCCTTTTACCTACCTATGCAGGGAATACAATCTGAGCTAGGACACTTTAGGGATTTAGAGAATGGGTGGGACCATGAGGGTATTTCACTTGCAAATGAGGCATTATCTGCTGGTATACAGGCCATTTTTGGCCACCTGATATGAAGAGCGAGCTCACTAGAAAGACCCTGATACTGGCAAAAAATGAAGGCAGAAGGGGAGAGGACGAGATGGTTGGATGGCATCACTGACTCGATGGAGTTTTTGAGCAAACTCTGGGAAACAGTAACAGAGAAGCCTGGCGTGCTGCAGTCCATGGCGTTGCTAAGAGTTGGGGACGACTTGGCAACTGAACATACAGGAATTCCACAGGACACGTGACCACATACTCAACTTGTAGCTTGGGAATTGACAACTTTAAAAGATTGTGTGCGAGTCACCTACTGTCAGAGCTCTTAGACTGGCCTTACTTAGATAGAATCAATGTAACACCTCTCCTCCCCATGTTCCCCAGTTGTTTCTCTTTATCCCAATCCAGCTTACAGGCAACTGCTAAGCAGCAGAAAGTAGGTTTCTTTAAACAAGTGTCTTTCAGGTCACTCACCCATTTCACCCCTTTCCTCTGTAGATTCCTGCTCTTCCTGGAGATGGGGCTGCATGACAGAACCATATACTTATACAGGAACCAGGCAGAACACTCACAAAACATCCATTTTCTATTCACGAACAGAAGTTTGGTATATACATAAATGAATCACACCAGTGAAGTTTTTTCAATTTTTATTGATATGTATAATCAATTTTTCAAAACAGGCTTCTCCAATCACTAGTTGCATGAGGAATATCTGCAAATTACATGCATGGTAGTTACATTACGTTGTCATGTAAACACAAATGCAAAGTTTCACACTATTATCTTCCACCTCCCCTAATTCTAAGGCCTAGCACCTGAGAGACAGGAAGTAGAGTCTGGAGAGTAAAAGTCAAGCAAAGACGCCACAGGGATTTGAACCCCGTCCTGGAAACCAGGAGTGCCAACCACCAGCATCTTTTGCTTTTTTTTTTAAGATAAGAAAAGGCAAAAAAGCAAAACCTGAGAAAACAAAAAAGATTTTGTTTTCTCAGGAAAAGAAAAACCTTTATCAATAACCCTATTGAAGAGCACTGGAGAATCTGCTTCAGCTAAGGTGCTAGCTTGGTCAAGTCTGTTATGTTCACCTGAAAAAGTCTTAGCAGAGAATTTTTGCAATCCCACCCAACAGCCCTCTCAACTGCCAAAACACTTTTCAGTTCATAAATGTACTCTCCCACCCAATATGACAGTTCTTAGATGCTATTTCTCCACTTACTGGTTTGAAATGTTTTTTTAAAGTCATTGGATAATGCCACACACTTACAACACTTTAAGAGCTTTTTAGTTGTGGTCTAAATATTACCTGTTGACAGGTAAATTAATGGTCTTTTCTAGTAGTGCAACCCACCGGAAGACCTTGGCAATTACCTTAAAAGCGATTATGGATCATGCCCACAAGGATCCAAGCTACCAGCAGCATCGAGGTGAGGGGTGAAGGGTCTGCGCTAGGCCAAAGGCACAGGGTGGCGATGTGGCAGAGAAGTCACTTGTGGGGAGACCTTGCTTTTTAACAGGCTTCTGGAAAAGCTAGGGAAAAGTGGTTGCCCGCTTTCCCCCTTTCCCTCCCCTTCAAGCATCACTTGAAGTTCAGGCTTCATTAACAGCTGCTATGAAAACAGCCAAATTAAATATTAGGACAAGCACAGGGATATATATACAAGGTACTCAAGCATTCCTTTAAATGCTCGCTCCCCCAGAGAGCCTCAATGCACATTGTCAAGGGGGTTGAGTCAAGTCCTCATTTCTAACAGAAGATGGGGCTGTGAGGCCGACACCATTTTGATTGACCTTAGTTAATAGCGCTTTGTTGTCTCTCTTGCCACAGGAAGACTCCATGGTTGTCCTACTTTAAGCCTTTGGTGCCTTTAGTGAGGGGTACCTGAAAAATCTTAAAAAAAAGGCTTAGCGCCCACCTCACCCCTCCACCCCCAGGCCAACAAACAACTTGCTCATGCTGTTGACTCCAGCGTAAAGCTGAAAGGTCATTTAACACTGAATTGTTTACTCATACAGATCTGACTTGGTATGTAGACATAGAAAAAACTTGTTCACCTGTTGTCCTCATTTTGTCCACTGGTGAATTCAACTGGAAGCTCCTTCTATAGTCTGAAGAATACCATCTGAAAGAACTAGTGGTTCCCAATCCCCACATTTAAAATGCAGTGTTTGGTTTATTATTTTAAAAGTAAGTAAGCTATTTTTCCTTACTGGGTCTGGCTTCTCTGGCCTTTCGCATACGTCTGTTGTTTTGAATGTTCCTGTGTATGAAATTAAGACCAGGGGAGGAGAGAGAGACACCCAAACAAAAACAAATGCACTAAGACCACTGAACTGTTGGTAAACATTTCCACTTGCCAGTTAAATTTCTTCAAGAGTGCTGCTCGTTTGGAATTATTTCTTGTCACTGATTTTAAAGTTGCATCTGGAAAAGACTAAAGGCTTCAGTGCCCTCCCCACCCCCTTACCAGAAGTGAACAAAAAGCATTTTACCTAAAAAAAGCACAGCAAAAGGGACTCCGCTCCAATCACAAACATGAATGCTTAAAAAGCTGCAGAAATTTCCTCAACACTCAGCCTTTTATCACTCAGCTGGATTTTCTTTTAACAATCACTACTCCACTCCAAGCATTGGGGGAAACACAACTTTGACTCATACTCCAGTCGTTTCAAAATGCATTCTAATAGCAGCGGATCAGAACAGTACTGTATTACTTGCCAAGAGAACACACAGACCTGAGGTCAAGACAACTGCATTCTGTGTAGTCTGTAAAAAAAAAAGCTAAAACAAGTAAGCCCCACCCTCTCCTCCCTTCCCTCCAAATTCAAGGGGAAAAATGTTTATACTTAAATATGCCGATAAACTCACTGCAAGGTCTGACACACTCCCTAGGAGAACAGAAGGCAGAGCCAAGCGTTTACATGAAAGCCAAAATCCTGAAAAGCTTCACGAAGGATGAAATGAAGCCTCTGCAAAGGAAAATTCTTTAAAAAAAAAAAAAAAAAAACCAACCACCCCCCCACCAGGTATCTAAAAAGTAGGCCAACAGTGTGAACACTGGCTAACACCAGATGAGATGACTAAGCAAAGTTAACATGCAAACTGGAAATGTGGACAGTACATTCCATTACTCTAGTTTAACCACTAGACAGACTCCTGACTTTCTGTAAACATTGTAGGAGTTAAGTTACCTGTTCTTCTGATCATAATCTCCCACCTGTCTAAGAGGTATTTATTCCTTATTTAGAGGGCCTCTATTGCCATGTGCCTGGAATTATTAAATGCTCATCACTTTTACGAAGGACAAAATTTTTTCCTGCCTTAAATTAAATTCGTTCTTCTGCTCAATTTCCTGATCTTGTCCATTAAAGAGTGTTCGCAGACAAAGTTTCTGAAAGATGAGAAGAAACCCCCCCCAGATTGCCCCAACACTAACTACAGACAAACAATGTTTTATTTAAATAAGGAGACAGCTTCCTAAAAGCATACATTCTCTAAAAATAAAAAGTATTTTATTTTGAATGATTTAATGGTTTTCTGCACAATACACATAACATTTGAATTTTAGCAAGATTAACAAAATCTGAATTCTTAACAGTACAATACTATCCCTTAAATAGGGCTGTCAGATTCAAGGCTAAACAAATGTTCTTAGTTTTATAAACATTATCTTTGCTAATCTCAAGAGGCTTTAAGGAATTACTTGCCTCTTGAATGAAATGTGCTGTCCCATCATCAAAGCCCACAGGAACGCTGTCCTGTCTAATTTTAAAAGGCTGGATGGGACGATGCCTCACAATCCTGAAATCCCTTAGGTAAGGGACCTAGGACTTCCACAGCTCTTCACAAAGGTAAGCACTTATTCCTAACATGCAATACTGCAGATGCAAGTTAAACTTATCTGTTAACAGCTGCCTGCTGTTTTCTGCTCCCAGATGAAATGAAGCAACTCTTCTGATAATGAAGAAAAACCTGTCTGAGGCAAACGAAAGATTGGCAAACAGCACAGCCTCTTCCTCCTCTCAATTCACTTGATCCCACTCATTTCAATTATTTCAGCTTCTTTTTTTTCCAGGATTAATATGTAGCGCTATTTTCATTTCGCTTTTTTAATTCTGCTTTTGTAAAAGCAGTATTGAGATTGACATTTTGATCTTCACTGTATCGTTATTTTTATTTTTCATCAATTCATTATTTTTGTGGATACAGCTTGATAAGCCATTAACTTTATAGTAGTAGATTCCATTAACTTTAAATTGGTAGTTTTCATTTGCTTTTTTTTTTGCATGTGCAGACAATGTGTTCATCAGAAGAAAATCTCAGGGTTATGCTTTTTTCCCCAATGTAGGTATGAAATACAATCTTTTCTGCCTTTACTTATCATTCACCAAGGAGCTGTTCCCCTCTCCATCTAGGCCATCAGATTGCCAGGCTGGTTATGACTCAGAAGATGTTATCTGAAAAAAGTCTACAGAAAAAAAAAAGGTTTCCCCTCCCTCATCAACAAAAGCCCACCCCCTCTTATCAGTTATGATTTACAAGGCTTAGATGTAAATTCAAAATACAATTAACAATAATTTTGAAGCATACCTTAACAACAAACTTTTCCTACGCTAAAAAAGAAAAGAATAAACCAAACAATCTTGCTTATATACAGCCGAAAAAAGAATCTTACTTGATAATACAAAAGCTACCACCAGAAGAAATCCCTTCAGGATCATTAAGCCACCTCCTTTGCTCTGAAGCTCCTATAGTAGTATTAAGTTTTATTAAATCACCTGAAAAATATTCCAAGAGAGAACCACACACTACTATATCCGAACTTTACCATTTAAAAAAAATTCCCCAAGTTTTTATCTAAGTCAGCGCAGAGGGCCAGACCAACCCCCAGTCATTTTCCTTTCCCAAGCCCTACTCTTTTAAATCCAGTGAATCTTCATCAACTTCCCCATCTGTTAAATTCAAAAATTGGGGCAAAACAGAACCAGAGGATTTTGAGTTACTTGCCAACTTGGAAGTTGAGATTTCTTTAGTTTTTCCACCTTAAGTATTTAAGTTCTCTGGCATGAGTTTATCTGTAATCAAAAACTAAACAATTACCTAAACCCACGCCCCCCCCCCCATCCCAATCATCACAAGCCACTGCCAACTACAAATCGCCAAAATTTGCCCCTCCCCTTTAATAAAGGTATCTTAAAAGTCGTTATTTGAAAACTTAACTTCAACATTTGGCCTAGTCAAGCTCTTCTGAAGTTCTCCTGAGATGACTGAATATGAACCAAAGCTGCACTGGGCTGTACATTTCAGCTTCACTGGGAATACTCTTCCAAGGAAAAAAGCTGCTCCAATCCCTGAAGGTGTTGGTGCCAAACAGCGTAGCAGTACAATCCTTCTCTAACTCAGATTGTCAATAGTACTATAGAATCTGTGGAAAATCTTAGAAAAAAAAAGTTTCTCCCCCACCCTCTTCCCTGTTCACACCACCCCAAAATATTTAAGTAAAAATAACCAGTTACGTACTTTATAAAAATATTTAATAAAGGGGTGGGGAAAAAAAGAATAAACTACCAGCCATTACTCCAATGGACAGCTGCGCCACAGACCTCAAAGTGAAAGCTGCTTGTGCTAGAGTTTCTATAACTGTAAACCTGCAGTGTTCTGATTATCCTGATATTGGATTTTCTTTTCGCCTGTTACCTCGAGTCATTTGCCTTTGGAATTCTAGACAGACCTAAAGGGAAAAGAACTCAAAACATATTTTGCTCCCCCCCAAAAAAAACTCCCCCCGCCCAGAATTATACACCGAAACTACATATTTAGAAGACTTTTAAAATACAGGGTGAGGAAAGAAAAGTAGGCCCTCTACTCACGAAACTGAAATGCTTCATTACCCCCAAACTGAATATAAAACCTGTTTACAAAGCTTGCTGAAGTTGTCTCACAGTTGTTCTACCAAATTCAGGACATCCCTCATATTGGTTAAAAACAAGAACACTTGCCATCTACCATTCCTCCGGGCCTTGAAGTCTGCCCTCAAAAGCTCCAGACAAGATGCATGAGAAAATAGGCCTGAAAAAGAGAAACCTACGACACCCGAAAACCGGCCTACATCCCCGTAATAAAATCCCCTTTATGCTTAAGTATACAACTCCCCCATTACTATTAGGAAAATTTAATAAGAGATATTACCATACTGAGTTACAGGAGGAAAAAAAACCCACGATAGTGCCGACTTCACGGATTTTTACCACACCACTGGCTCTCCCTGCGGGGCTCGTACACTGGTCTGCTGCTCTAGGATCCTCTATCTATCCTCCACTCCGCCTGCTCGCCGCCTCCGCGTGGTTGCCAAGCCAAGCCGCACGCTAGCTTCACCACACCGCACTGGCTTCCTCCTTCCTGGAATCCTCTCCTAGCTTCACCTCCAAATCGTTAGGACTCGCTCCTTCTTCCTAGCTTCCTTCACCAAGTCGCACTGGCTCCCGGGCTTCTCTTTCCTATCTTCACGAACTGCCGCTGGCTCCTCAGTCCTAGTTTTCACCAACACTGGCTCCGAATCCTGTCTGCCGCTCCTGTCTTCCTAGCTTCACTGAATCCACTTCTGCGTAGCACCTGCGTCAGCTGTTATTTAGCGCCTAGTCCTCAGGATTTAAACATTCATCTTAGCTCAAAGTCCAATAACTCGATGGTTATTCTTGCTCTTCAATTTAATTCACTTATAAAGTCCTTTACATTTTCCAAAGGAAACTACGCTACCGCATTTAAGGCCTTTCAGATTTTTAACTCTCCCAAATACATTCTTAACTTTTAAGTTACTTCAGTCCCCTTCAGTAACTTTTTGCTGAGATTTTAAATTGACTCTCCTAGTTTCCGGATTTTCTTCTAAGTTGGTCCTGGTCTACAGTAGTTTTAAAAAAAAACCCTCATCTTCTGAGATCTAACTTTTGCACCACTAGAAATAAGTTGATGGGCTTTTACAATAAATTCTTATTGGCTATAAAAATTTCCTTAGTTTTTGTTCCTGTAATTTATCCAACATTATTGATTTTGAACTATCTAAATTTTTGGACGTCTATCTTGTATGTTTGCGTCCAATAGCTTTCTTTTCATTCTATCTTAAGCACTCGACCGTATTTTCAATTTTCTCCTAGATTTGTCTTTTTCTGCCTACTTACTAGGCTCAGGTTTTGTCTTCTAAAACGTGTATCTCTATCTTCTCTAGTTTTTTCTTCACCTTCCTGTACTTCTGTCTTCCGAATTTTCCACTTCAATCTTCCAATTTTCTTTCCTACCATTCCTAGTATTTCCGTCAACTTTAGCCAAACAAAGCCTTAATATCAAGCAGGCTTCAAATGACGCCATTTTTACTGCGCCGTGAATTTGAAGGCATTATTTCTGAAACCACCTTCAGTTAAATCTTAAGATGGCCTTTGTAGTATTTTAATCACCTACAACTCAACCTTTTAAAACGTTTAGGTTCGATTTACGTAACCCAACGTTTTAATGTTAAGGTAAAAGGTTGCCCTTCAAGTTAAGGCTTAAAAAAAAAAAAATCCAGACTTTGCAGTCCTAGCTCATCAATTCTTTTAAATTTTTCACTCCATGAAAAAATTTCAGCTCTTAACCTCCATCAGGTTCTAAAATTATCTTTTTTCTTCCCTCTTCCTTTCTCCAACTACTCTTTAAGTCTTCATATTTTCCGTAAAATTTATCTAAGAACTTAATGCAAAGCAGTATCTCCGTATTTTCACTACTTATAATCCCTAAAGAAATACACTAACGCCTATCTTTTTTAATAGAAAAACTTATCTGCGGGCTCCTCAAGCAGCATCTCCATCCCTAGAGCCATCTCTGCGCTCGCTGCCTCAATGCCTGTCGCACAGGCCGCAGCGGAGTATTTATAGAACAAGTACAGCTCACACCTCCGGTATTCAATACTCCTCCGCCGCCTTTGTGAGGAAAGCAAAAATAGTTCCTCTGAAGAGGTAAAAATAGAATCTCATTTACAAAACTTTCTGGACTTTTCCTAACAGTTTATCCAACTTGCTTGCAAGCCCTGTACCTTGTACTTATTAGCAAATAGATTTGAGCTGAAAATTTGGGCAAAAACAATGAAAAGCACATTTAAATAAACATCGAATAGCTCATAAAAACTAAGCGCCGTTACGTGGGAAGGTTTCTAGTAGGTTTTAAAATACTTTTCGTGTTTCCTTGGAGTACATTGGGTACAAGTCAGTGGTTTTGGAAAGGAGGTTAAGTTTCCTGACGGCCTTCCTTTCCATTATGCAACCGAACTTCAGCCTCACAACTACAGACCGCAGCCATTTTAGAAGCCGTAAAGTTTTGGGAGGCACCCCCCCCCCCCAAAAAAAACACAAAAACGGTCTCAGGTCCTGCGAGGTGGTTTTGATGTTTATACCTCACCCGGCTCATTTGGCCTTTTATTCGTAAAATACAGCTACTCCGGGTTATCCACTTAAGAATTCTACTAATTGTAGAAATCCACTTCCGGAAAATCTCTCAACAGTTACCGTTTACTGTTGTCCCCTGCAATAGAGCTGGACCCATCTGAAGGGCTTAACACAATGGTGGGCTTGTTACTTGGCTTTTGTTGTTGATTTTGTATTTACTAAATACCAGCTAGACTCCTACACTTTTGGTAGCCTGTTTAGACATGGCCTGGACTTTCTGTTCTTTCCAAACGTGTGCTGTTTCAAGTATCCGGAAAAGCCAATGGTTTCACTGTCAAAGACAGACCTCCGGCTGCCACTCGCGGAAGGAACGTGTTCTAAAATGTTTGTGAACCTTTAGTTAAGGGTTTACTAGGTTTTTGTGGTTTTCCCCCCTCCCCAAATTTTGTATTATCTCCATTTTGATTCCCTTAAGACTTTTAAAAGTAGAGCACAAAGAGAAATAACTTTCCCCCAAACCCAAAGCCTTTTCTTTGTCCAGATTAATCAGTAGTCCATTTTAAAAACACGTTCTCTGTCCTACCAAAAGGGAAATCCGAGGGAAGCACCGGGAAAGGAGAACTGCTGCGTCTCCGACGTTTGAAGACATGCCTCAGTTCTCCCGACTGCAAGGGGGACCTGTCTCGCGGGCGAGGACTGAGGATTTAGAAAAGACAATGGCGCCGCTGGTTTCCAGACACGCCTTCCACGCAGCTAAAGCGACTGCGGCGACAAAAAACCAGGGAGAGGCCAAGCGGGATAAGTATAACCTCCAGAACCCTCGGCCAGTGAGTCCAGGGGTGGGGCTCGATCCCCACACCCCACGCCGGCACGGCGCAGGGATATGCTGGCCGTGAGCCGCCTCCCTTTGTGAGGCGTCGACTCGCGGGCGGGTTGCCGGTTCTAACCGGCTCCAACCGGTCCCGGCCGCCTCCGGGGGCGGGGGCGGTGGCGGTGGCTGTTGACGCAGCGCGCCACTGCGCACGCGCGCCCCACCCCCAAGGCCGATGCCTAGCCTAGAGAAATGCGTGGGGGAGGGTGGCAGCTGTCCTTGGTTGGGGGTTTATTGGCCGCCGCTCCAACTTTTCACCACGCTTGGGCTTCTCTTCTCTTCCAGGAGATCCTGCCTTCCTTTTCAGCCCAGATGGCCTATCTTTCACGTCCTCCGTCTTTTGTCATTCCATTATCGCAAAGTCATCCATTAACTAAAAATTTTGGCACATCATCCTTCCTCTTTAATTGTTTATTGTAACAGCCCTTGAGTGTTTGTACGTCACCAGATTTTGTTAATCTGGGTTGCTTGAAACAGAAGGGGTCTCAGAGATTGACCTAACAGCTGCCTGTTTTTGTTTGTTTTTTTTGGAAGAGGGTGTTGGTTGTTTTTGAGGAGAGCAGTGGTGAGATAAAGTGGAACGCTGCAGGGCACATGGTGATTTAAAACCTAGACCCCAGGACAGGGTGACCCCACTCTTTGACCCTCTCTTAACTCCAGAGTTTTTAATTCTAGAACGTGTGCAGATGTTTACGCAGTACATTCCAAAAGGGGTAAACGGAGTCCGTTGGCACGGTATAGCTTAGGATGGCCTCTTAACGTCTCTAATCTGTATTTTTAAAACCCCTTTGGTTTTTACAAACGGCACTGGTTGTGAAAGGGTGAGGGAGCAAGCTTGGGGGCCTTTAGCAAGTGAGGGTTCTGTACCCTGTGCTAACCTCATAACTTTACTAACCCCCCCCCCCCCGATAAAGCAGGGCTAGCTTAAGCAGCTAATTAAAATGATGTTCGTGAAGCTGTACTTTTTTAATCAATCTTTTTCCCTGTAAGAGTGGAATATTACAGAGAAGCCGATGGTTCCCCTCAGATGCAGTTTTGATATTTGCTCAGGGACTGGAAAATTTTTAGTAGATTTTTAGGACTAGAAGGAGGAAAAACTGAGTTGGGTCACCTCATTTTACAAATGGGGATTTGGGGGCCTGGGGAGTTTGGGATTTGCTTAAAATCAGACACAGCTAATTAGTATCAGAAGTTATTCTTGAATCTAAGAATTCCAATCTCATGGCACTTGCCTTTCTCTCCCACTCCCTCTTACTACTAACCCCCCTTCTCCCAGGGCTCCTGTCAGTCTCCTTGACTGCCCTTCTCTAGAGCTTGGTGGGAATGGGAGACCTAGGCCCCCCGTCTTGTCTGCGATCTCTCGCCCACTCTTTCTCTTCAGGAGCCACTGAAATAAGAGCCCTGAAGTGCTTTAAGTAGCTGTTAACATAGCTAACATCACCGACTTGATGGACATGAGTTTGGGTGAACTCCCGAGAGTTGGTGATGGACAGGGAGGCCTGGCCTGATGCAATTCATGGGGTCGCAAAGAGTCGGACACGACTGAGCAACTGAACTGAACTGGACATAGCTAACTAGTCATTTCCATTCTCCTTACACACAGGTGTAGCATTTTGCTTATACTGTGAGAATGGCTGTGTTGTATTTGGCTAATTCCCCCTGAGTTTGGGGAAAGAGATTTGAATGAAGGAAACTTCGGTGAGAGGTATGGCTTGCCAGAGACAATTCTTACCTTTTTTTCCCCCGTTGGTAAGTAAAAAATATTTTAGAGGTTATGAACTCTGACCCTCTTTTTTACTATTTAGGCCTGAAGGTTTACTGCCCTCATCTCTCCTAGCTTTTGCTTCACAAAATTAGTGGTCTCCAAAATACTCCTTAGCAAAATACTAATTCCTTCTTCTTCTTCTTGATATGGTGAGTCTCTTTTTCTGTAAGATAATTTAAACAAGATGGCCTAAATTTGCCATTTTCTTTGGTGAGGAGATAGATAATACATTTGATTATGAGCCTTTCTCTCAATTCTTTTGAACCAAGGCTCTCTTTAACACAAAACTAAATTTTCTTCAAGGCATCTTTTGTCTGGCCCTCGTTCATGTTCCTTTTACTTCATAACATTCTAAGGCAGCTGGTCTCAAAACCCTGTTTATTCCCCTCTACCTCAGGCTGAAACCTGGTCTTTATTTGGGCCTAAGGGCACAGGTATAAGAGGGCTAATCCATCTCAGCTGATGGGTCACCTTGTGCTCCCACCGCACCCTCAAAATGCCCAGGCTAAAAATAGGAGGCTCCTGGTTCTGGTTTCTGGCAATTACTCTCCTGGCAGCATGTGACCTTGGGTACTACCCCAAATAGCTTCTCAGTGGCAATTTTCTTACGTGTAAAATGAGGAGATGAGAGGAAAGGAATGATGATGCGGAGTCTATAAAGTGCAGTAAACAAAGAGATGAGACGGGAACATGGAAGGTTTTAGACCTCCTGGCTGTAGCTCCAAGGAGGTGGGGCACTGAAAAGGACTAAAGTAGCAAAAATTTAGAATCAGGCCTCTACAGCATCTGTCACCTAATCCTCCAGAATCACGTCAGGCCAGAAACCTCCAAAGAATGCTAGAATCTGCTCCACCTCCTCTTTTTAATAAGGCCAGTGGGGCTTAGTCAAGAGAAGTTTCTGAGGCCTTTCCTTTCTGGGTTTAAGGTTCAGAGGCCAGTCTGAGTGGGTCTTCAGGGATATCTGGGAACCCCCCACACCTCTTTTCTTGTATTTCCTCTAAGCTCGTGCTATTTAGCTAATCCTTTGTTGCCAGAGACAGTTTTGGAAATGCTGGTCAGCAATAAAGTAAAGAGTGAAGTCGCTTGTCGTGTCCGACTCTTTGCGACCCCATGGACTGTAACCTACCAGGCTCCTCCGTCCACGGAATTTTCCAGGCAAGAGTACTGGAATGGGTTGTCATTTCCTTCTCCATGGGATCTTCCCGACTGAGGGACTGAACCTGGGTCTCCTGCATTGTAGGCAGATGCTTTACCATCTGAGCCACCAGGGAAGTGCGGTCAGCAATAAAAGGCAAGGGGAATCCCCACCCAACCCCCATCCCGGAGAACAACTTTCTTGTTTTCTAAAGACTCAAGAAATTTGCAGTTCCCAGCGCCATTCTGCTGCCCACCTTCCCCAAGCTGATCTCTGGAATGATGACTGCACAAAAGTTAGCTCCCTCCTCTCTGCACAGCAGACTACTCACACTGTAGGAAAATCCCACAGAGATGGATGCAGCTCAGAGCTCCATTATGCAAAAGAGAGGTCATTGTTTTCTAGGGGATTTTGGGCAGCTAAAAACGTACCCAGAGAAAATCTAAAATCAACCACTGAAATCCACCAGACACATAGTTTACCTCACAGAGAACTGTGGGCAATTCTAGCAAAAACAAGTTACAGAAACTAAAAATGGCTGTGTCATCGGCCTTCCCCAAACTATTGTTGGGAAGAGACAGCCTGAGCCTCTCTCTCTCAGGCACTGAACATAACTAGGCTGAAGAGTAAGGGAAACATTCTCCTCTTATCTTCCTCAGAAAAGCAGCCATCTTAAAGGAACAAAATTGTGACATTTGCAGAAATGTGACCGGACATACAGACTGTCTTACAGGGTGAAGTAAAAAAGAGAAATATAGTGGAACCTAGAAAAATGGTACAGATGATCTTTTTTGCAAAGCAGAAATAGAGACACAAATGTAGAGAACAAACGTATGGATACCAAGGGAAAAAGAGGGGCGAGAGAGTGGGATAAACTGGGAGTTTGGATTGACATATATACACTGTTACACTATGTGCAAAATGGATAACTAATAAACTATTGTATGACATAGGAAACTCTCCTCAGTGCTCAGTGGTGAACTAACTACATGGGAAGGAAATCCAAAAAAGAAGGCATGTATATGTAAACACGTAGCTGATTCACTTTGCTGTACAGCAGAAACTAACACACGTTGTAAAGCAATTATACTTCAATAAAAGTTAGTAAAAAGAATCCAGGGACTCCCCGGGTGGTCCAGTGGCTAGGACTCTGTGCTCCCAACACAGAGGGCTCAAGTTTGATCTCTGGTCAGGGAACTAGATCCCACATGCTGCAACTCAGGCCCAGCACAGCCGAATAAATAATTAAAACAAGAAAAGAAAAGAATCCATCTTTAAGTGTAGGACATAGTGGAAGAGTTCTGTGAAGATAGAATCCTCTTTCTGGGGGAGAATATAGGCGAAAGTATCTTGAAAAAGAGGTTTCTCATCTCCAGTCCAAGAACATGCTGCTAGTTCCCTCTTTATTTGCCACATAATGTTCTTGGCCCTGGGCCCTGCAGCCTATTTGTGGATCTTTCCGGAAGGCCAATCTGTAGCATCATGGGGTGTAGGAGGACAGAATGACAACAAGAGGCAGAAGGCAGCTCTGTTTCACCCTGTTTCTCCCCAGTTTAAGGGCCCTTCACCGGCTTCACCCAGAACTTCCAGACCTTCCTTTCCTAGGCTGTGCACCCTCCCTGTGGCCTCTGCTCTTGTCCTGGCTAGCCTTGAGTGGAGACGGTCTACCGACCCCCTCCCTAGGCAGAGAACAGGGTCTCCCAGCTTTCTTCAGTCCCTTCGTTGTGCCTGGTGCACCTGCAGGACAGGAAATCCAGTGGCAGCTTTATTTTCTGTAATATTTATTGAGCACTGTGCCATACGCATTCCGTGGACCTCTCTTTTCAGTTCTCACGATCACCCTGTGAGGGAGATGCTGTTGTTAACCCCTTGGATGGATGAGAAAACTGAGGCCAAGGCTGTCTCTCTTGGCATCACTAGTGCCTGGCACAGACTAGAAGCTCAAAATGTGTCTATTAAATAATAATTAAATGAATACATTGGAATAGTATCTCTTTTGAAAGTGAAAGTGAAGTCGCTCAGTCGTGTCTTGACTCTTTGCAACCCTATGGACTGTAGCCCGTCAGGCCCTTCTGTCCATGGGATTTTCCAGGCAAGAATACTGTAGTGGGTTGCCATTTCCTTCTCCAGGGGATCTTCCTGACCCAGGGATCGAATTCAGGTCTCCCACATTGCAGGCAGACTCTTTACCCCCTGAGCCACCAGGGAATCCTTAAATTAAAAAAAACAGAATAGTTTTTTTAACACAGTAGATGCCCAGTAAGTGCAGAGTGATGGGTAACCCAGCCAGGGAGGGGCTGTGAAAGGATAACTTGGCCCCCATCCAGGAATGTCCAGTCCAGGGACACTTTTATAAAGTGAGCTCAGTGGTTCTCTGAAGTTTCCAGCACTTTGTTGCACTGTGTAAGTATTGGAGGGTGGTGGTGAGGAAGAAGGCAGTGATTAGACAAAAGCTTGATGTGCTTTGATAGGAACAAAATGCTTTCAGATGTGACGCAAACATGATCTCCCAGCAGGCTGGAGTAAAATGGCACTGAGCTGTCCTGGGCAAGAAACTGCAGAACTTCTAGACAGAGTGATCCACAGCGGTGGGGGAAGGGCGGCACCGGAAGGCTGTCTTCAGTGTCCATGGAGCTCTGGCCTCCAGAGCGGAGGGCAGGTCTCACTATCGCTTCACTGGAGGACTCACTGTAGGAGTCGCTGTGTCTAGCTCTGACCTGTGCTGGGGGCACTCTGGTTACTCATCCTCTGAGGCCTGAGAGCAGACCTTCCAAAATAGCCTGGAGGGACTGTGAAGCTTCCCAGTGGGCAGCATGCATGTGTTCAGTCACCCGCTGAGGTCCAGACAGATGCTGTGTTAGCATCACACACCCAGCACAAGGCTAGAAAACACTCCTCCCCTCCTACACACACACACACACACACTCACACTCATACACACACACAGGTGTCCATTCTTTCTCCACACAGCTGTGGCCCACATCCAGCAGAGACCAGTCTCATGAAATAGGGGTAGAGGTCACGAAGCTCTAGGAACCTTGCCTGCGTGCCTGTGTGCATGCTCAGTCATGTATTCCTCAGCACATGCCAGATAAAAACTGAAGCCACGGCACCATGGGTCTTTATCCAGGGCTGATGTAATAGTAGAGGCTTGCAGCAATTGAGGCGGAATGGACCTTAAAGCCCTTTAGGTGATGGGAGCTCACTAGAAAGCAAGAGGAGCAGGCGGGGAGACAGAAGCGAGGTCTGGGAGGACTTGAGTTACCTGGAGAGGGAGTTGAGACTCGACTGTTTGCACAGAAGGATGGCTTTTGAGCTGGGAGAGGCCCTGGCTTTGGGTGGTATTGTGTAGCTGCTCTTTGCAAGGTGGCTGAGCTGGGAGAGGCCACAGAGGGGAGGGCACCAGAGTCCATCGTCCCAGCCTGGGCCAGACGTCATGGAGGCTTGGATTGGGGTGGATGGTGGCATGGGACAAGAGAAACAAGACAGGTATAGGTCTGCAGAGGCTCTCTGGGCTCCCCACCCTGGCCGCCTCCTCAGCACCCTTTCCAGACTCATGTTCTTTCCTCCTTTTTTTGGCCACACTGTGTGGCATATGGGATCTTAGTTTTCCATCCAGGAATGGAATCTGTGCTCCCTATGGTGGAAATGCAGTAACCATTGGACCTCCAGGGAAGTCCCCCCACTTTTTTAAGCATTCATGTTCATCCTTATTTATTTTTGTGGGGGACCGAACCCAGGTCTCCCACATTGCAAGCAGATTCTTTACCAGCCGAGCCACCAAGAATACTGGAGTACCCACTTTCCAGGGGATCTTCTTGACCCGGGAATCAAACCAGGGTCTTCTGCATTGCAGGCAGATTCTTTACCAGCTGAGCTATCAGGGAAGCCCAGGCACTCAATAGATGTTTATTAAAAGAAAGATTCTGTAAATTCTATAGTGCTTTACAATTTTCAAGTTTCACATGGGGTTTTTCCTGGTGGTCCAGTGGCTAAGACTCGAGTTCCTGATGCAGGGGGCCTAGGTTTGATCTCTAGTCAGAGAACTAGATCCCACACGCTGCAACTAACAGCTCTCACAAGCCACAACTAAGACCTGACACAGCTAAATAAATAATTTTTTAACAATTTCACACATGTGACTTCATATAATCCCATAATAACCCTTTCCCTCCACCTTTGTATTGCCCCTCTCCCTTCCCTCTCCCCACGGGTAACCACTAGTTTGTTTCTATATCTGTGAGTCCAGACGCCTGTTCCCTACTCTCAGTGACACATCTGCCTGGGATGCCCCTCCCTCTCTCTTCAGATGACATTCTCATCACCCTGCCCAGACGTCACTCCTGGGAAAGGGCCTCTCTGACCAGCACATCTGAAGTCATCCTGTATCACCACCCCGCAGTAACTCTGTCACAACACAGCCTATATTTTCCTGCTTGAGTATGTGTTTGGTAACACGTCCCCCTCTCTTCAGAGGGTCAAAGGGCCTCCAGGGTTTGCAGCCTGGTTGGCAGGGAGGATGGGATGTCACTGCTGGAGGCTCATTCTTCATAGATACAGGAGAGATGGGTCTGTGCCATCCCTCCTACAAGCCCTGGCTGTGGACAAAGGGCAGGAACTCCACAGAGATGTCCCTTGGCTTCTTTTGAAAACTTGTTTCTGTAAGGCCAGAGCTCATTCTGGCCCCTGCATTCCCAGCTGCTGCTGCTGCGGTGCAGCTAACCTGAGATGGGGCGCAGCTTAGAATCCAGAGGAGGGAAATGGGGGAGGGGAGAAGGAAGAGAGAACTTCCCGTGTCTTCCCCACTCTCCACAGACGTCGTCGTCACTTCTGCTTGTGAGTTCCACAAATGGACAAACAAAATACTCCCCCTAAGAAATCAGAGCATCCAGATAATTTCTGGGGAGCGGAAGTGGTGCACCCCCACTACTTAGGTGCCCCTGGGCTTGTTTCAGCCCCGCTGCCCTGTAATCCAGGGGCGTGGCGGAGGGGTACGGGGGCGGGGCGGAGGGGTACGGGGGCGGGGCGGAGGGGTACGGGGGCGGGGCGGGGCGGGGGGGGGCGGAGCATGCCCGACAGAGTGACTTGGCTCAAGAACCATAAAATGGTTATAGAAGCTGTCATTTCTCTCCTTTTGCCTTCCCCCAAGGCAAGAATCCTGGGGCTCCTGGGAACATCGGTTGGGGGCCAGCCCTGGCGACCCATGGCAGCACAGTGCCCAGCATGACTGCAGTTCTGACACGTCCACACCAGACGGGCCCTGGTGTCACCAAGTCTCAGGCTGCCTCAGGCCTCTTCAGCCTGCAGCCTGCAAAAACCCAAGAACTTTAGACACAGCAGAGCTTGGGAAGAAGGTGGAGCCAAGAACAGTACTGGGAAAAGTATATGGGTGGAAATTTCCATGACTCTTCTGCCAAAGCAAAGACTTCAGCTGAGGCCCAAGACAGAGACAAACCTGGGAGCTAGAAACCATCAAGGTCACAAAGGGTCACCTTTCCTCATTCTCCCAGATCTTTGTCAGTAGCTGCCCCACCCTGAACCTGGGCCATAAAACTAAATCAGTTGTGTCCCCTCTATTCCAGCCCCACTTGATATCAGTCTCCTAGTTTCATGAGACATCCTACCACCTCTCCCTCAAGGACATGGGCCAACCTCCCGGCCAGTGGAAGCCCCTGCTTTAGAAGCCACATCAAGGCCCCTTGCCTCCTGCGGGAAGCCTTTCCTGCTGAATGGCCCATCCGTCCTTCGGTCACCCATTGCCATCATTGTCCAGTGACCTCCCCAGCACTCTTGTGATCATGCCCTTTGCTCAGTGACTCATCTGTTACCCTCAGCCATGGTCTATGACTTTTATTGCTGTTTATCACTTATCCTTGAAAGCACAGTCCAAGTCTTCCTATAGCCCTGCCTCAGCTCAAAATAGTGGTGCACACAGCTTGTACAGCATCCACACAGACCATCCTGTGTGTTCCTCCAGCTGGTGAGACTCTGAGAGGCTCACCCCAGGTTCCAGCTGCTGGTCCCCAGGATCCACCCCCAGCCCAAGCCTGCACTTCCCCAGCAGGAGTCCAGCATGAATATTTACAGACTTGACCTCTTTCCCCACTCCACCCCCACCCCGATCTGAATCCCAGAGAGGATGAATGATGGGGACTCAGCCCGGGGTCCTGGCCACAGCCTTCCCTGGGGCCTGTGCAGCCATGCCCACCAGCCCTCAGCCCCAACCCAGCAACATGGGTGTCCTGGAGCCAAGCAGGTGTCTCCTCCCCATTCTTCCATTCAGTCGAAAGTCACCTTCCCTCAGTCCCCCAGAAGATCATGAATCTCTCCCCCTCTCCACCCCATCTGGTTCTAAAACTCTTTGGCCTTTATAGAGGGGTCATGGAGAGAGTGGCCTTGAGAGTCCCACACACTTGGTCTCAGCCTGGTTCCCCCATTGCTGGCTATGCCCTGTTATGTGGCAAGTAAGTTAACCTCTCTGAATCAAGTTTATTCCTCAGTGAAATAGGGGTGATCTGTGTAGTACCCCCTTCTCAGAGTTGTGAGGATGTCCAGAGCTTAGTATAGTGCCTGGCTCAAATGATCCATCCTGTAAATGGTGGCCATCACCACCTTCCTTCCCCCCACTCCTGTACTAAGTAGGTAGCCCCCTCCCAGACTCCCAGGTCTGACTAGAGCCAGGCACATCTCAGGAAGGGGTTAAACACTGCAATGACTTCATCCTTGCCTTGGAGGAGGAAGGAGGCAGAGAAAATAACAAAATCAGGCCAGAGACTGGGTGGAATTTTCCAGTGTTCATAAACAGGGCCATCTGGGTTGCTAACTGTGGTCACCATGGAAACGGTCACGTGTGCCTACTTTCTGATTATTCCAACCTGGCTCAAGGCCTATGACACAAGCTCCAGGCCTTTTCATTGGCTGCCACATTCTCTTGCCACCAAAATCTAGCAGGAGATTGGCCAAGTGCAGTTACTGGGCTGGAGTTAGATCTTCCCCACGCCACTGCTGGAACCTGCTGGAAGCTGTTGTTTTGAACCAGAGGAAGATGGAAAATAGGCTGCCAGAGATATTGCCATAGCAACTGCTTTCCTTTCTGCTCTCTTAGGAGTTGATACTTGACTTCTTTGTAGTTGAAGTACTTTTCCAAAGGCAGAAGGAGTGGCGGCCATTTTACACTGACTTAAGCATCTTCTTTGAAGGGGAATACTCTCATCATCCCCAGTAGTCAAGGAATTTCTGAGCCTCTACTTATGGCTTTGGTTACCAGTCCACCCTGCTTTCTTTTTGTGAAATGGAGTATTCATTCAGGACACCCTATCTTCTAGGGCTGGAGTAAGTTTGCAAATGGGCTTCCCTGGTAGCTCAGTGCTAAAGAATCCACCTGCTAATGCAGGAGATTCGGGTTTGATTCTTGGTCCAGGAAGATCCCTTGGAGACTGAAATGGCAACCCACTCCTGTGTTCTTGCCTGGGACATCCCATGGTCAGAGGAGCCTGGCAGGCTACAGTCCATGGGGTCACAAAGAGTCAGACACAACTTAGTGATTCTTTTTTTTAAGTTTGCAAATGCTCACTGTAAACTGTAAAGCTCTGTGCACTCACCGTGTGTCTTTAATTGATGAGCGTTGACATTAGTGTAGGGTGGAACAACCCTATGAAGTGGAGTTGAGGGCCCTACTGACTTGTTTAGCAAAGCCCAGAGCCTTGCGCCAGGGGCTTTGGACCCAGGGGCCCCTTGGAAGTCCACTTACTGTTCTGCCACTGGGACGATCAGCAGTTCACATAGCTTCCCAGGGACTCCCTTTCTCTTTCTGTAAAAGAATTCTGTAGAGGACCTTGGAAGGCCCATTCTAGCTCTGACATCTTACGAATCTAAGTTAAAAGCCTGCCTGCTTGTTGCACTGAAAAGGAAAAAAGAGGAATGAGTTTTTCTCTTTCTCTTTCCCAAGAACAAAATAGATAAAGAAAAGTGTGAGCAGGCCTGAACATTCCTAGTTGTTTTTTTTTTTTTTTTTAACTTTAACTGCTCCTAACTCTACATGTCTATAACTAAGTTTGCTTTTCTGCTCCCTAACTCTGCAGGAGCTATAATTCAGTTTTTCCTTTGACTCCATGCTAAATACATCCTGTATCTGGTGTTTACCCTTAAAACAGCTTTCCCCTTGTAGAAAGGAGGCTGTAGAGCCACTGAACTACCAGACTCAATCACTAGGTTACTGACGCCAAACTATGACTGTCTTAGAAAGAATGCAAGGGGAAGAAATCAAGATCTTATCACCTTTGTTCCTCATCACCGAATCCTGACTTCGAGCCCTTGCCTTATATAAGCCCCTAGACTCCTTATACGGAGAAGGCAATGGCACCCCACTCCAGTACTCTTGCCTGGAAAAATCCCATGGGAGGAGCCTGGTGGGCTGCAGTCCATGCGGTCACTAAGAGCCGGACACGACTGAGCGACTTCACTTTCACTTTTCACTTTCATGCATTGGAGAAGGAAATGGCACCCCACTCCAGTACTCTTGCCTGGAGAATCCCAGGGATGGGGGAGCCTGGTGGGCTGCCATCTATGGGGTCGCACAGAGTCGGACATGACTGAAGCGACTTAGCAGCAGCAGCAGCAGACTCCTTATGGGGGGGGGAGGGCACAGTTCTTGAGGCATGAACCCTTCCGTGTTCCTCTCTCTGGCAGCTGAGAATTAAAGCCACCTTCTATTTCCTCCAAATTCTATTTTTTATTCGGCTTCAGTGGGTAGAGAAAGCCAAGATTTTGGCCAGCAACATGTTCTCCACACTAAATCTGTGGACCTCATCATCCCCGCAGGAAGTAAAAACATAGGCAACTGCTGTACACCGAGCACTGTTCTCTGTGGCAGGCACTGCTCATGCCCAGTTCCATCCTCACTGCAGCCTTAGAAGGGAGGATCATTATTACAGTTCCCACTCATTTTCAGATGAAGAAACTGAGGCCCTGAGAAGACAGGTAGACCCAAGGTCACACAGTAGCAGGTGGCAAGATTTAAAGCCTGGTGGTTTGGTAGCAAGTCCATGTAGCTATCTTCCCAGGCACCAGCTGCAATGAAGACAAAGACAACGTGAGTCAATCAAAGAAGGTAAAACAGTGGGTGGAGGGGACACTGGCATAGGAATCAAAAGTCCTGGGTTCAACTGTGGGCTCTGCTATTAGGTCATTCTGTCTTGTGTAACCTCTAGCAAGTCACTTTTGCTCTCTTGGCCTCAGTTTTCCCATCTGTAAAAATAAGAGGTTAAACCAGATCTCTGAGGGCCTTTCTAGGTTAAATACACAGATTCTTTGAGAAATTGACCAAGAGGAGACAGGTGACAGCCTTCCCAAGACACAGAGCAGACAAGTCCAGCGCCAATGGACTGTCCACTGGCTTAGACCTCAACTTTTGAAAAACACAAGGTCTGGGAGGGATGGTTGAGCTGGAGCCCACTGCCCAGCACTGGCCGATGGTAGTGTGCTGTGATTTTTGCAGAAAGCAAAATACATTCCGTCTTGACTGGCCTTTATCAGAGATCCAGCCTTTCCTGCATCTTTGATTTGATAAAGTCCTTCTTCTTATGAAACGATGATGATAGCAGATGGGAGCTATTTCGTTGTCATGTTCTTATTTGGTAAAAGTTGGCTAACTGACAAAAGGCTAACCTTTTGTCAACATATCCGAATTTTTTGGCTCCTCTGGTCTTTGTTGCTGTGTTCAGGCTTTCTCTAACTGTGGCAAGCAGGGGCTACTCTCTAGCTGCAGTGCTTGGGCTTCTCTTATTGCTGAGCACAAGCTCTAGGGCTCTCGGGCTTCGGTTGTTGCAGCAAGGCGGCTCAGTAGCTGTGGCGCACAAGATTAATTGCCCCACAGCATGTGGGGTCTTCCTGGGCCAGGGATTGAACTGGTGTCCCCTGCAATGCAAGGCAGAATCTTAACCACTGGACCGCCAGGGAAGCCCAACATATCCAATTTTTAAAAATGTTTTTCAGCTTTTTGTTTTTTTGGTGCCCCACACAGCTTGCAGGAGCTCAGTTCCCTGACCAGAGATCGAACCTGGGTGGGCCATGGCCGTGAAAGCCCAGAATTTAAACCACTAGACCACCAGGGGACTCCCTAAACATGTCTTATTATGGAAAATTTCAAACATGCAAAAAACTAATATGAATAGTTTAAAGAATTCCTGGGTTAGGCAGGTTCAATATTACTAACTGCTTGCCACTTTTGTCTCCCAAAAACATGTACCCTGGGTTATTCTAGAACAAATCACAGACATCAAATAAATTCATATGTAAAAAATAAAAAAAGATCTTTTAATATAACCAGATGAGCATTTCCACACTTTAAAAAATAATGTACTTTTTAAATATTAGTCTTCAGATATATAATTTATCTCTCTCTGTTTTGCAGTTTGTTAGTTCAGTTACACATTGTACAGGAGGCAGTGATTCAAGACCATCCCCAAGAAAAAGAAATGCAAAAAGACAAAATGGTTGTCTGAGGAGGCCTTACAAATAGCTGTGAAAAGAAGAGAAGCGAGAGGCAAAGGAGAAAAGGAAAGATATAAGCATCTGAATGAAGAGTTCCAAAGAATAGCAAGGAGAGATAAGAAAGCCTTCCTCAGTGATCAATGCAAAGAAATAGAGGAAAACAATAGAGTGGGAAAGACTAGAGGTCTCTTCAAGAAAAGTAGAGATACCAAGGGAAATTTCATGCAAAGATGGGCACAATAAAGGACAGAAATGGCATGGACCTAACAGAAGCAGAAGATATTAAGAAGAGATGATTAGAATACACAGAAGAACTATACAAAAAAGATTATCTGATGATTATCATCACCAGATAATCACGATGGTGTGATCACCAACCTAGAGCCAGACATCCTGGAATGAGAAGTCAAGTGGGCCTTAGGAAGCATCACTACAAACAAAGCTAGTGGAGGTGATGGAATTCCAGTTGACCTATTCCAAATCCTGAAAGATGATGCTCTGAAAGTGCTACACTCAATATGGCAGCAAATTTGGAAAACTCAGCAGTGGCCACAGGTCTGGAAAAGGTCAGTTTTCATTCCAATCCCTAAGAAAGACAATGCCAAGGAATGTTCAAGCTACCACATAATTGCACTCATCTCACATGCTAGCAAAGTAATGCTCAAAATTCTCCAAGCCAGGCTTCAACAGTATGTGAACTGTGAATTTCCAGATGTTCAAGCTGGATTTAGAAAAGGCAGAGGAACCAAAGATCAAATTGCCAACATCTGTTGGATCATTGAAAAAGTAAGAGAGTTCCAGAAAAACATCTATTTCTTCTTTATTGACTATGCCAAAGCCTTTGACTGTGTGGATCACACACAGAAACTGTGGGAAATTCTTAAAGAGATGGAAATACCAGACCACCTTACCTGCCCCCTGAGAAATCTGTATGCAGGTCAAGAAGCAGGTTAGAACCGGACATGGAACAACAGACTGGTTCCAAATTGGGAAAGGAGTACGTCGAGGCTGTGTATTGTCACCCTGCTTATTTAACTTATATGCAGAGTACATCATGAGAAACACTGGGCTGGAAGAAGCACAAGCTGGAATCAAGATTGCCGGGAGAAAAATCAATAACCTCAGATATGCAGATGACACCACACTTATGGCAGAAAGCAAAGAACTAAAGAGCCTCTTGAGGAAAGTGAAAAAGTTGGCTTAAAGCTCAACATTCAGAAAACTAAGATCATGGCATCTGGTCCCATTACTTCATGGCGAATAGATGGGGAAACAATGGAAACAGTGACAGACTTTATTTTTGGGGGCTCCAAAATCACTGCAAATTGTGACTGCAGCCATGAAATTAAGAGACACTTGCTCCTTGGAAGAAAAGTTATGACCAACCTAGACAGCATATTAAAAAGCAGAGACATTACTTTACCAACAAAGGTCCGTCTAGTCAAAGCTATGGTTTTTCCAGTGGTCATGTATGGATGTGAGAGTTGGACTATAAAGAAAGCTGAGCACCAAAGAATTGATGCTTTTGAACTATGGTATTCAAGACTCTTGAGAGTCCCTTGGACTGCAAGGAGATCCAACCAGTTCATCCTAAAGGGACTCAGTCCTGAATATTCATTGGAAGGACTGATGCTAAAGCTGAAACTCCAATACTTTGGCCACCTGATGCAAAGAACTGACTCATTGGAAAAGACCCTGATACTGGGAAGGATTGAAGGCAGGAGGAGAAGGGGACAACAGAGGATGAGCTGATTGGATGGCATCACCAACTCAATGGACATGAGTTTGAGTAGGCTCTGGGAGTTGGTGATGGACAGGGAGGCCTGGTGTGCTGCGGTCCATGGGTTCACAAAGAGTCAGACATGACTGAGTGAGTGACTGAACTGAATTGAACTGAGTTCAATTAAGATCTTAACAGAGTCCAAACATTTCCTTTGATTATGTCTCTTAAGATTCTCTTTATATTCTATAGGTTTCCCTTCCCCACTTTTTTTTTCCCCCTTGTAGTTTATTTGGTGAGGAATCTAGGTTGTTGGCCCTTGGAATTTTTCACGTTGTAGATTTTGCTGATTATACCCCTGTGGTATGGTGAGACATATTCTTCTGTCTCTTCTGCAGTTTTTGTAAAGAGGGGATTAGATCTTGATCCGATTTGGGTTCTTTTTTTTTAAACAGGAATATTTTATTGATATCAGTAGCAATATTGGTGTTGAAAACATCCAATTTGAAAATAAAATTATTGACCGTGTAAGCCCAAAAATGAGAGCCACACTGTTTAGAAAGGAATTGTGTCCCTCCATCCCTCTTTGATGCGAGGCCTCACACCCCTCCCCGCACCCAACCCCCGGGTCTAGCCAGAGCCCCAGAAAACCCCTTTGTCCACACTGCAGCACTGCATGTGCTGAGTCGTTCTTGGCACCCAGCTCACTGCTGATGCTGCAATGCTCTGCGAACAAGGCCTTCAGCTCGAAACGCTGCTGTCGAGAGCATCCCCATCTGAAGGCCTATGTGAGAAACTTCTTCGATATTAACTACCCACAAAAAGTTTGCTTTCCCTGAGGAACTGGGAAACTCTTAATAGACAAGATAAATCATGTAATAAATACTGTTCCCTTTTCCTTTAGCTCTCAGGAAGCTCAAAGCTATAAGTGAGGCACAAAGTTGGCAATGATAAAGGACTCTAAGGCCTTTACCCTGGTCTTTTAAACCTGCCTGAGCTTTCTCTGCCTGACTTTTCAATCTAGCTACCTACCTATCTCAGGCTCACTGTATATTTAAAAGCTGACTCCAGTCCTTTGTGTAAAAAATAGGTATAAAGAGAAAATTTTAAATATTTCCTTGTTTGGCTGTGCTGGGTCTCAGTTGTGACACTCAGGATCTACGGTCCTTATTGTGGTCTGAGGGGTCTTTAGCTGTGGCATGTGAGCTCTTAGTTGCGGCATGTGGGATCTGGTTCCCTGACCTGGGATGGAACCCAGGCCTCCTGCATTGTGCAGTATGCGGAATGGGAGTGCAGAATCTTAGCCACTGGATCACCAGGGAGGTCCCCAAGATAAATTTAAAAATTAGTATCAGAACAGGATTTGGTTTTCCCTACTTCTAGCTTCATTCTTTTTATGATTCTGGAACAGAACTTCATTCGTTCAACAAATACCCTCTATGCAAGGCACATCTAACGGGAATAAGGCAGATGAAAGGCAAGGTTTCTACCTTTAGGGAGCGTATTTTCTGGCGGAGGAGTGAGGCAACAATCCCAGTGAGTAGCAGCAGTGTAAGTGTTCTGAAAAAGGTAAAGTGATGGGATAAAGGGAACCAGAGGAGGGAACCAATTTTAGATAGGGTAGACCAGGAAGGTGACATCTGAGCAGCAAGTCAAAGGATGAGAATGAACTAGCCTTGAGGAGAGATAGAGGAATTTCAGCCATAAGGAAGAACAAGGGTGGACAGAGGAAGTCAGGCTCACGGAGATGTAGCTCTGGGAGATGGGCTGTTCCGCAATGGGGAGAGGGGGTTCCTTCCCCTCACCCCTGGGGAAGTCTCCCAGCATGGCCATCTGAAGCTCCAGTACTTTGGCCACCTGATGCCAACAGCAGACTCATTGGACAAGACCCTGACCCTGATGCTGGGAAAGATTGAAGGCAGGAAGAGAAGGGGATGAGAGAGGATGAGATGGTTGAATGATTCCACGGACTCAATGCATATGAATTTGAGCAAACTGCAGGAGATGGTGAAGGACAGGGAAGCCTGGCATACTGCGGTCCACGGGGTCACAAAGAGTCAGACATGACTGAGCGACTGAACAACGACATAGCTATCTGCCCTTGGCCAATGAATGTGAAATATGCGGCCACCCTCCCTGCTCCTAGATTCCAACCACCACCTGTGTGAAAACACATGCTCACGTCCTTGTTTGTGGGTAGGGGCCCCAGGCTTTTTGACCTGTGGGCTTCACCTCAGACAGGCAACCCCTGCAATCCTGGCTTCCTGTACCACACGTTTGTCAGGATACCTGCTCTAGGGTCTGTGCTTCAAGGCAAGACCCGGTTTCCCCTGGACAGCCTACTCCAGAGCACAAAGCTGGAAGCTGTGGGGATTTCTCAAAGCTCAGGATTCAGGTCTCACCAGGCGTTGGTGCATCAGTCATCACTAAACACCTTGGTCAAGTCCAAACCAGAAGAGGCCCTGCCTTCTCCGGATTAATGAGGTGGAGGTATGGTGGGTGCTGATGAAGGGGGAGGCTGGGGGCTACTAGAGCAAAGAAGAGGGGCTTAACTCAGAGGGCAGAGCTAGGAGGGCTTCCAGGGGGAAGCAATCCACACAGAAGAATCCTGGAACATCAACCACAAGGCTCTATTTTATCAGGGCTAAATTAATCCTCATTATCTAAACCAGTGCCCAGCCTCTGCCACACAGTAGGTGCTTGGTAAATATCTGTGGCGTGAATGAATGGGCAGGGGTTGTTAAGATCTTTCTTAGCAGTAATAGTTAGTAAGCTCCTTATTACTGGGAGGAACCCGCTGGCCCTGTTAGATGGCCACTGGTCTGGGGTCCCACCTTGGGGACTGGTGAGGACCGAGGAGAGCCTTCTATCCCAGGGCGGTGTGAGGTTAACTTTGAATAACCTGGGATGGGAAGTCAAGTCCAGCAAAGCAATACACACGGAGACTGCTGGCTCAGTCCCCTAGACCCCTCTGCGTCCCCGCAGCCGCCAGAGTCGTTCGCGCAGTCATGCCTCCCAGGCCCCCAGACTTGAGAAGCGCCCACCCCTGCGCCTCCCCGGCGCGGAGCTCAGGCTGAAGACCCGCGTCGGCAGGGCGGCGGAGCTGACGCAGCTGCGGGCGTGCTCGCCCGCTCGGTTCCGAGGCGGGGCCGCGGGGGCCGCAGTTGGAGCACGCGCGTCACTGCAGCCGAGTGAGCTCAGCCTGCGGCTGCCACTCGACCCCGAGGGGAGAAGGGGTGGATGGGAAGGAGGGGCGGAGGAGAGGAGAGGGGAGGAGGGGAGAAGGGGGTAAGAGGAGGGGGAGGAAGACCGGAGAGAGGAGGAGGAGAGAGAGGAGAGAAGGGGGGAAGAGGAGGGGGAGGAGGACCGGAGAGAGGAGGAGGAGAGAGAGGAGAGAAGGGGGGAAGAGGAGGGGGAGGAGGACCGGAGAGGGGAGGAGGACCGGAGAGGGGAGGAGGGGGAGGAGGAGGAGGGGAGGGGAGGAGGGAGCGCAGGCACTAGCCTGGTTTGCAGTTCTGCATACCACCACCACCCCCCACCCTAACCTGGGGCGGGCAGAGCCCCAGAGCACCACACCCCTCCTTCCTTCCATCACTGTCCCCCCTCCACGCTGCCCAGAGTCCCTTGACACCCGATTCCCAGAGGCCGAGTGACCCGCCCATTCACCCGGAGCCCTGTGCGGTTCCCCAGCCCCAGAGCCTTTTCGCAGCAAGTGACAGGCCCCGAGCACGCGCTTGGGTCCCCCGTCTGAGGGAGGTCTGAAAGTGAGGCTGAGAGTGGAGCTGGTGGTAGAGGCTCGCAGAGAAGCCATTCCGGAGGGTGTGCTGCTTTGTAGCTGGGTGTAGCGCTGGCTCCAGCGTTCACCAAGGCGAGAAGAGGGGTTTGGGGGAGGGCAGTGCACGTGCAAAGGCACCAGGTTTCCCAATCGGTAAGGCCCAGGCAGAGACCCTGGGCAGAGAAGGGGCCTGGGCTCCTCCCACCCACCCAGCCTGGGGATCTCTGGGCGGGGAGAGACACAATGTCCGCAGATTAGCCAGGCCCCTACCCCACCAGATCCTCTGCTGGTTCAGTCAGAGTGGCTCCTCCCTTGACTGTCCCAGTAAATATCCATCTGACGGCTTCTAGGAGTCCCTGGTGGTGGTGGTTTAGTCGCTAAGTCGTGTCTGACTCTTTGCGACCCTTTGGACTGTAGCCTTCCAGGCTCCTGTCCCTGGGATTTCCCAGGCAAGAATATTGGAGTGGGTTGCCAGGGGATCTTCTCCAAGAGATCTTTCCCAGGGATGGAACCCACAGACCCACATCTCCTGCATTGCAGGCGGATTCTTTACCTCTGAGCCTCCGGAAAATCTATTGTGTCTAACCTGCCTCCGTGCAAGCTGGGGCTGAGACAGGCACCAGCGGGGCGGGCCCCCTCTGAACTGCATGGTCCCCTCGCCTCTGTTCCCTGGTCTGCCACTTGCTGGTGGCCCCATGTCTGAAGCCTGGCCAGTGTCTGAGTTGGCTGGGAAGGAGGGGCTTATGGGGCGGGAACTCCTGGGTCCCGGTGGGCCTGGGCCTTTGAGAACTGCTTTTCCTATCGGCTTGGCCCATCTTGGTATCTGCACAGTGTCGGGCAGGTACTGTGGTCCTTGATCCAAAGGCGTGGTAACGTGATTGGGGCAGGAGCACAGGGGCCAAAGGGTTCTCGAAGGACCCTAGAGCTGGGCCTCTTTCTGGGCGGTACAGGAAGGCCCCAGGGTGAGGCAGGGCTGCCCTCTGTCAGCCTGAGGTCCCCTGCTACCTCACTTGAGCCTCACCTGCTGAGTCGGCCTCCTCCACAGTCCCCTTCCCCGCACCCACAAGCGGCCTCCTCCCCAGGCCAGGGCCTCTCCCTTGTGCCGCATACCTCCTCCCCAGAGCCCCAGGTCATCTGCCTTCAGGAAACTTGATGAACCAGTCTTTGGTCCTGTCCCACCCTAGCCTTCCTGAGTAAACCCTGGCTTCTCTGGGTTTATTCTGCTTGTGTTCCTGGCTCACCCAGTTGCCCCCTGCCCCAGTCTTGGTGAATTCTAGTTTGTCCTTGAGTCTCAGCTCAGCCCTGCAGCCTCCTTGAAGACATGAGTGTGAGAGTCCTGCTGCAGGGCTCCCTGACCTTAGGCAGAGGGCTGCCTGGTTCCTGCTCTCTCAAGACAGGAGCTCCAGTGGCCCAGACCTAGAGTAGACTAGAGTGCTGCCACCGAGTGTGGCCACTTCACTCTCCACCCAGCGCAGACCAGTCGCTCTGAGAAAACTTGCGATCCACAGAGGTTCGCAGCAACACTGCAGTTAAGAAAAAAATTCAGAATTTGAAAAGGCAAAAGGATGACTGTCAGCTCCAACTCGGTGTTAAGCAGACTGCGAAGCTGTGAATAACTCTGGCAGGTAGAGAAGATGACCCCCAAGGTAACAGTGACCCCTGTAGGTCATCAGCCAGTCTGTGTGTAACCCAGAGCCTTACTCCAGCACTTTCGCTTTTGGTGCCTCTCGATACTTCCGTCTCGCCAGTTCTCTTTGAACTAGCTCTTCCCCCATACGGGTACCTTCCTTAAGGCGTTAAGTAATCTTTGACACATACCCTATATTAAGAGTCATGCTTTGAACTTTGAAAATTATATACTGTGACTCTTCCAGAAACTGTCTAACCAAGATGTCCAACCAGACTCAGCTGCCAGGGCCAATTAAACTTTGTTGAAGTGTCTCATGGGCTTAGCTGAAATGACGCCTCTCCCACCTCAGGCTTCCTGATTGCATCCTGTGATGTATTTATATTATTATTTATTTAGAAATATCCACCACTTTATTGTTACAAAATTTAAATAGTGCTGTCAAAACCCCTTGAACCATTGTGTCCCCCTCAACCTGTCCTAAAGTTGACAACTGTTTATATATATGATATATAGATATCATATATATAACACAAATATATCAGTGTGAAGAATATATATACACTCTTGTTTGGGTATATATACAGACATACATATATTAATGTACTGTGTGTATATATATACACACACACATATATGTATATATAGCTATACGAATATGTATACACCCTAATTGATACATGTGTATATCACATATACATATATACAAATGTAATATCATTTTAGTGGCTGGAGATTTTCTTCTATAAAAGGTATTATTCTGAAGAAATTATTTTGCAGCCTGCTTTTTCTCAAAACTAGAATTGAAAATCTCTTTTGGCACATAAGACCTACCTTATTCTTTTTAAGTGCTAACATGGCAACACAAACCATAAAATACCTAGGAATACATTTAAGAAGTATGTGACATTTCATGTAGAATGTTATTAAAGATGTTGTTTTCTAACAAATTCAAGGGTTGTAATATTTACAGCCTTGTAATATTGATAATTTTATAAACGATGAAATGTATGAAGCAAGAAGTAAAAGTACACACACACCCCCTACCGAAGGCCACAACGTTGTTTTTTCCCAGGTTTCTTTACCTTCCTAAGCATATTTCTAGAACTTGCTTTTGGGGGTTGAGTCGCTTTCCTTCCAGGGAGTTGAAGACATCTATAAATAGTTGTGATGCGCGTGGGCCTGCCAACGCTGTAACTGAGGCACCCAGCGCATTGGGAACCTGCGTCAGGGAGATAGTCATGGTCACGAGTTTGGAAGAGGCTTCCGAGAGTGGGTGGTGCTTTAATTAGGCCAGGAAGGATGAGCTGGTGGATAAGTTGGGCAGGACACTGCAGGCAGGGAACTTGGTTTGCTGGTGGGAAAATAATGTCTAAATAGCAGAACTGAGGCCCACGGAGGCTGGGGGGAGTGGGGGGTGGGGGTGCGGGGAGCCATGGTCAGAACCACCAGACTGTGGCTCAAGTTCTAGCCCCAAGGAACCAGCAAGGTCCAGTTTGTGAATCTCCTGTGCTCCTCAGAGCGGGGGCCACGGAGGAGCCCCTCTTTGCTGCCCAGAGGAAAAGTCTGAACCCTGAAGGGGCTTCCCAGTGTGCTGGCGCTGGGGACAGGCAGTCACAGAGATGAGTGGGAGCTAGCAGGCAAGGCAGCCTGGCCTCCCCTGCCTCTCCCATCACGTCAGTTGGCAGTGGATGTATCTGTTCTGAGTCACGAGTCCGAGTTCTGACCCCAAGAGTCCCCTGGGGGAGTGCACACTGCCCTCTGAGGAGCGGGTGGCTGTGGTGCAGCTGGCAGCCTGGGCAGGGGACATGGAGGCCGAGCCTTCACTCCCTCAGCCTCTCCACAGCCTTGGGAAACACAGGCCCAGAGACAACTCAGTGAGGAAGTAGAAGCCAGTCTAGAGTTCACGTTTCCTGCCCCACAGCAGGTCAGGTCTGCTGCTGCTGCTGCTAAGTGGCTTCAGTCGGGTCCAACTCTGTGCGACCCCATAGATGGCAGCCCACCAGGCTCCCCCGTCCCTGGGATTCTCCAGGCAAGAACACTGGAGTGGGTTGCCATTTCCTTCTCCAATGCATGAAAGTGAAAAGTGAAAGTGAAGTCGCTCAGTCGTATCCAACTCTTCACGACCCCATGGACTGCAGCCTACCAGACTCCTCCGTCCATGGGATTTTCCAGGCAAGAGTACTGGAGTGGGGTGCCATTGCCTTCTCTGAGGTCAGGTCTAGGACTGGTCTTTTTTCTCCCCTCAAGAGACATGCCCTCATCCCGTTATTACTTGCCTGACGTCGCATACCTGAGGCATGTCAGCACTAGCGCACTAGGCCCACGTCAAGGTCTCCCAGACCTCCTTGAGTTTCACCTGAAACTTCCACACCAGCTTAAGAGGCGCTAAGCAAAAAAGGGTATTTATTGTATTAGGTTATTGAAAAATGCACAGGTGGTCTCCGCCTGGGGCAGAGCTGGCCCCAGGGCTCTCCAAGGCTCCCCACTGTGAGGCTCTGCTGTCCTCTAGGAGACTTCCTTCTCAGACCAGCCTTCTCACGTCACTTAGCAGTGGTTTGTATTGTACAGAAGGAACAGAAAATGCTTGTTAAACTGGCTGAACAAGGATGTTCACTGTGATTTCCTCCTGCTGTGGAATGCTATACCTGGAAGGACGCTAAAGGAGGTATTTCAAAGCTATCCAAGTACTGGATTCATCAGACCCCAGGACAGTGGAAGGGAGAAGCTGATGTCGGACTTCTTTGGTGGTTGAGGGGTTAAGAATCTGCCTGCCAATGCAGAGAACATGAGTTTAATCCCTGGTCCAGGAAGATTCCCCATGCTTCGGGGCAACTAAGGCCGTGCAGCACTACTGAGCCTGAGCTCAGAGCGCGCGTGCTTGGCAGCAAGAGAAACCACAATGAGAAGCTCTCACAGTGTGACTAGAGAGTAGCCTCTGCTCACCACAGCTAGAGAAAGCCCACGAGGAGCACCAGAGATCCAGAGCAGTCAATAAATCAATACATGAAAAGCTGGTGTCAGGGTCAAAGCAAAACAGAGTCAGACCAGGCCAGAAGAAATGCAGAGGGGGATCAGAGGACAAGGAGAGAGGCCCCAGGAATCTGGGTGTTGAAGTTCAGTGTGAGTTTAGGAGATGAAGGCTGGAGTGGGAGGAAACAGCAAGCAGGCGCTCGGCCCAGCCCAGCCTTCAGCCGTCGCTAGAAATGGGCACAGAGTGACCTTGACTTGTTTTCCAAGCTCTGTAACAGGAGGGCTGGCAGCACACAGACCCAGTGTGTGGGTAGCAGGGGGCTTTTCTGCAGCTGGCTCTGTTCATTTGCCTCATGTTTGTATAGTGTGCCTGGTTCTAGCGTGTTCATTTTCCTGCTGAGCCCTGCTGAAATATAAATGTAGGGAGTTCCCTGGTGGCCCAGGGGCTGACACTCTGTGCTCCCAATGCAAGGGGCCTGGATGTGATGCCTGGTCAGGGAACTAGATCTCACATGTGGCAATTAAGAGTTCCCATGCCACAACAAAAAGATGAAGATCAAAGATCCCAAGGGACAAAACTAAGAGCTGGTACAGCCAAATAAATAAATAAAATAAACATTTTATTATTTATTTATTTTTTTTTATTTTTTTAAATAAACATTTTAAAAAGAGAAATTTCTGTTGTACCCTGAGGTTCCCTGTGTCCCCTTGCTGTCAGTCTACCCACTACCACCCAGCCAGGCAACCACGGGTCTGCTTTCTGTTACTTTAGCTGCGGCTTTCTAGAATTTCTATAAATAAGATCATAAAAAGTAGGCAAGTCTTTTGTGTCTGGCTTGTTTTCAATATTTTTGAGATTCATCCATGTTGTTACATGTGTCAGTAGTTCTCTCCTTTTTGTTGCCGAGTAATATTCCATTGTATGGACATACAGAAATTTGTTTATATATTCATCTGTGATGGATATTTAGGATGTCCATTTGGGGGTTTTTATGAATAAGACCACTCTGAACATTCTTTGTGTGTAAAACTCTTTGTGAGGATATATGTTTTCATTGCTAAGTCATATGGTAATTATATGTTTAACTATAAGAAATGGCAAAATCATTCTCCATTGTGTTATTTTACAGTCTCACCAGCAGAGCATGAGAATTTTTGTGGCTTCACATGTTTGCCTGTGCTTGGTATCGTTCCAATTTATTTATTTTTTTTTGGCTGCAAAATGCAGCTTGTGGGATCTCATTTCCCCATCAGGGATTCTACCTGGGCCAAGGTAGTAAAAGCAGGAAGCTTAACCACTAGGCCACCAAGGAACTCCTGACCTACTGATTCTGTCATTTGTTGCTAGATCCAGCTGAACCTGAAGATGGAGGTTGCCTTTCGTCTTTTATGAAGGCCTAGTTGCTGCCCTTTTCTGGCAGTGTACTTTTAAAAAGCTAGTTATTTCCTCTGTATTCTTTTTTTCTTTAATAAATAAAACTATACCAAAAATGAGATGGCTCTTTGCATCAGGTGGCCAAAGTATTGGAGCTTCAGCTCCAGCATCAGTCCTTCTAGTGAATATTCAGGGTTGATTTCCTTTAGGATTGACTGGTTTGATCTCCTTGCTGTCCAGAGGACTCTCAAGAGCCGACTCATTGGAAAAGACCCCAGTGCTGCAAAGTTTGCAGGCAGGAGGAGAAGGGGATGACAGAGGATGAGATGGTTGGATGGCATCATCGACTCAATGGATGAGCAACCTCTGGGAGATAGTGAAGGACAGGGAAGCCTGGTGTGCTGCAGTTCATAGGTTTGCAAAGAGTCAGACACGACTTAGTAACTGAACAACAACAATACCAATAATAGCTACACTAAGGGGTATTTTTTGGGGGTGAGTGAAAGCACAGAAGCAAAGCATCAGTACTTGGCACAAAGTAGGTGGTCAATAAACATTAGACTCTTTCTGTTTTCTCATGTACCTTGTCCAGTGTCTTATAATAACCCCTGTATTTATGCTGCATTTTAACTGTATATATACAGTGAATTTTTTTCTAATTAAAAGGCAGGACAAAGGTTAATATTTCTAATCAAAAACTACAAGACTGAGGACAAGTTCAGTGACTCACTGAAGGTCACACAGCGAGACTGTGACAGTAGACAGGCCAGGCCCTCCGGTGGTGGTCTGTGGATTCCCCAGTCTTGACCTCATCAGCCCCTGGTGACGTGTGCCAGGCTGCTTGTCCTTCACTAAGCGGCCTCTGCAGTTGTACCTTTGGAATTCTTCTTTTTAATTTCTCCCTGTTTTGAGTCTAGCAGCCCGTTGCCCACCTGCAGCAATCCTGCTACTCATGGTAATTTGTTGTTTCTTAGTGGCTCTGGCAGGCTTCCTTGGTAGCTCTGCTGGTAAAGAATCTGCCTGCAAAATGCAGGAGACCCTGGTTTGATTCCTGGGTTCGGAAGAACCCCTGGAGAAAGTATGGCAAGCCACTCCAGTATTCTTGCCTGGAGAATCCCTATGGACAGAGGTACCTGGCAGGCTACAGTCCATGGGGTTGCAAAGAGTCAGACACGACTGAGTGACTAAGTGCATGCACACACACACACATACACACACACACACATACACACGCACTGGCTTTGGAGGAAATCAGACCCCACATGATACAAATATACGTAAAATAGAAATCAGGAAGCTGTGAGGTGGGGATTCCAAGAGCTATGTTCTTGCTTATTTTATTTTTACTTTATTTGGCCATACCACGCAGCTTGCAGGATCTTAGTTCCCGACCAGAGGCTGAACCCAGGCTACAGCAGTGAAAGCAGTGAGTCCTGACTTCTGGTTTTTGTTATCGCTTAGTCACTCAGTCATATCCAATTCTTTGTGACCCTATGGACCGCAGCACGCCAGGCTTCCCTGTCCTTCAGCATCTGCTGAAGTTTGCTCAAACTCATGTCCATTGAGTCGGTAATGCCACCCAACCATCTCATCCTCTTCTCCTCCTGCCCTCAATCTTTCCCAGCATCAGGGTCTTTTCCAATAAGTGGGCTCTTCGCATCAGGTGGCCAAAGGATTGGAGTTTCAGCGTCAGCATCAGTCCTTCCAATGAATATTCAGGGTTGATTTCCTTTAGGATCGACTGGTTTGACCTCCTTGCTCTCCAAGGGACTCTCAAGAGTCTTCTCCAGCACTATAATTCAAAAGCATCAATTCTTTGACGCTCAGCCTTCTTTATGGTCCAACTCTCATATCCTTACGTGACTACTGGAAAAACCATAACTTTGACTATATAGACCTTTGTCAGCAAAGTCATGTCTGCTTTTTAATATGCTAACTTCTGGACCACCAGGGAATTCCCTATTAATTTTAACTGCTCAGCGGCCTTCAAGACTCCCTTTTGGGATGCAGGAAGCCCCCTACTGGGTATGTAGTACCCTGCCCGCCTGCCTGATCCAAGCACAATCTTACAACAGCAGTGGACCAGTCAATGCCTACTGAATAAATAGTCTAAAAGTTCTGAGAAAGTGTCAGCTTTGATGTTGCCCCTAATAACACCACCAAAGGGCTCTCTCCAAGGTCACTAGGGATTCTAGTCTCTAAACCCAGGAAACAAGTTTCAATGGCTGTGGGCTATGGAGAAGAAGGGAACCAAGGAGAAGGCCAGGGTCTTCAGTCTGAGCAGTAGGAATACCAGAACCGCCATAAACCACAGCAGGAGATTTTGAAGAGAAAAATCAGCAGCTCTGTTTTGGAGTTCGGAAAGAGAGGTCTAGCAGGAGGTACAACTTTGGGAGTTAGGAGCACATTAACACCCATTTAAAACCAGGAGAACAAGAGGAATGTGCGTCAGGGGAGGGAGTGTAAATGAAAAAGAACAGAGCCTGAGGAGCTATAACATTTAGAATTTGGGAAGTGACAAAGAATCAGAAAGGAGGCTGAGAAAGAGTTGCCAGTGTGGCGAAAGGGAAGCAACTTGGACATGTTTTTGGAGGAGGGAGACATCAACTGTGTCAGATTCCGTTATTAACCCCCCCAAGACTGCCATGCTGGAGAGCTCATGTATAGCCAACTGGAGCTCCCAGCTTAAACCAGGACCACAGCTGGTTTGCCATCATGAACATCCAGCCCAGCTAAGCCTTCAGACTGACTGCAGCCCCAGCTGACAGCTGACTGCAACCACAGGGAGAGCCTTCACTGTATTTTCTGCAGGAAGGAATGGGCAAGGCAGAACGGCTGGGTTTAGTATTGGTAACTCTGAATAATTTCATCAGGCTCTGAGTCACAGGGACTGTCTGATGCCTGGCCTTGAAGTGATTAGGATATACGGACAGTGGCCTAGAGTGTTAGAGCCTGACAAAGGAGGTGGTTGTGGGTATAAGCTCTGATTGGTTAGTTTATATCCCTTGGGATTGGCTAATCTTAGGGTCAGCACGGCCCCAGATGTTAGAGCATCAGAACACAGAAAATAAAATACATGATAAATACAGTGACCAACAGAATAAGGCAGAAGCGATGGTGTGTCGCTTTCAAGATCAGGTTATAAAGATACTGTGTCTTTCTCTTTCACACCATTTGCTTCAGGAAAGTCAGCCACCATGCTGTGAGCAGCCCTACAGATAGGCCCAGGTAGCCAAGGACTGAGGCCTCTTGCCAACAGCCATGTGTGTGCCATCTTGGATGCAGATCCTCTCATCCTGCTGAAGCCTTCAGAGAACTGCAGGCCCAGCTGACAATTTGATTGCAAACTCTTAAGAGACCCTCGCTGAAACCACCCTGCTAAGCCACTCCCAGATTCCTGACCTAGAAATACCAGTATGATAATATTTGTTGTTTTAAGCCATTTCACACTGATATAACTTGAATGCAGTAACAGAAAACTAATATGTGCAGTAATAGCCTCATTTTATGAATAAAGGTAAAGCTCAAAGGGACAAGGTAACCAGATCAAGGTCAAGGAATGAACAAAAGACAGAACTGACTTGCACTCAGAGTAGGGCCTTGCATATAGTATATTGCCAACAAATATTTGTTGAATTGGCTCAATCATTTTTTTTTCCTGTTATCAAATTAGTTTAGGGAATTCCCTGGCAGCCCAATGGTTAGGACTTCATGCTTTCACTGGCATGGCTTGGGTTCATTCCCTAATTGGAGATCTAGGATCCTGAAAGATATGTGGCATAGCCCAAAAAAAAAAAAAAAAAAATTAGCTTAAAGTTGAGGTACAATAGTTATCAGATAAAACCAACTATTATAAACATAATTAAGAGTCTGCCTAATTAAGTGTTACAGGTCCCAGGGACATCTGCTTTTTGTTAGGTGACTTGCTGACTCAAGTAAAGGCAAAGACAAAGGCAAAGGCCTCTTTGTTGCCCAGAACCCAGTCTTATTTGGGGGGAATCCCAAGACAGATAAGAAAAAATAGGGTCTGAGTCTGTCAGGGTGCAATCAGGAGAAAGAAAACACACAGTAACTTGAACAGGGACAATTTAATATAAAGAATTAACTACAATGGGCATAAGGAAAACTCTAAAGAAAGAGCAGGTCCAAGAAGCAGCCACTACCCCCAGGGCTGAAATAGGTGCCCAAGGAAGAAGTTTCCCACTGCAGGGCTAAAATTCACACCTGGTTGGATAGGGTATGGTTCAGGCTTATGGAATAACAGAGAAATAGCTTCTATGTCACAGTGAAAGAATTTGCTGGAAATCTGCCCTCTAGGGTACTAGGGAAAGCTGTTCATGGGGAAATGTCTCAGCAGAAGGATTCAATTATGTAACTGCTGGAAGCAGGGGAGGCCGCTGGTTCCTGGGGGCTGCTGACTGCTGGGCACTGCAGGAGCCTGGTACCTGCCATCCGTCACCCATACTGCAGGAACCTGCCAAGTGAGCAGACCAGAAAGGAAAACTCCTTTCTTTGGCAATGCGTGTCCAGTGCCCTCTACCGACAAAGCTTAACATCATGCCAGGTGTCAAAGGAAAGATATTTAAAGGCCCAGATCTGTTTTTGGAGAGCAGACAATGAAGGATAAATCTGGGGCTAAGAGGCAAAAATTAATAACAGCCACAATTTCATTCAAACAGCCACAGAAATTCTACAACTCAGGTACATTTTGCTCAAGGTGTGAGACCAGTAGAAAAACACAAAAAATAAGTGTGGTAACTTAATTTTTTTATTAAACACAGTATAAGCACATAACATACAAAATTTATAATACTAGATATTTCAAAGATAAAATTTAGAAATACACATTTAAAAATAGAGATCTTATAATTATTAAACATTTCTTTCATTATCTGTTACTCCTTTGACTTGGAACCAGAAACCTGACACCTTTTTTTTCTGCACCAAGATATCAAGGTCTGGTCTCATATTTTGAAGTTCGGTGTGTAGGACTGAATTCAATCTTATATCCTTTAACTGGGAGCAAAATTTAGTTATACTCAATTTCATGACAGAAAATAGCTGTTCACAGACATAGGTGCTTCCAAACATGGACAGAATCTTCGCACAATGGTTTCTATATCTAGGGGAACTCTTGCTCAAGTATCTGTAGAATTCTGGTACCCCAATGCCATCATATTTAGTCTTCAGTACTGTATCACACCGCAGTTCAATAACTTCCATTTGTAATTCTTCGTTAAAGCTATCAATGTTAGTTAAGAAAGGTGAGCTAAACAATGTGAGCTGATTTTCATAATGTTTGAAATCAAAAGAATCTTTTTTGGGATGCAATGCTCAACTCTACAATTTTGGAGATGTAGATTAAACCATAACTTTCATTTCTGTAAACTAATCTCAATGTGAGCCAGATTGTTTACTCCAAATGAGTAGCCCAAGGTTTCAGTTTTACTAGGAAAGAGCAAACTATCATACATTTGTGTAACTATTTGGTGAATGTCTTTGCAGAAAAGTATTCAAAATGCTTAGATGGTTTGTAATGTCACCCAAAAAGGCCAGACCTCTGATCCAATCTTCACTGGTGAGCTGGGGAAGGGATTTGCCCTTGGATGACATGAACAAATCTATCTCCTTTATCAATTCAAAAAATCTCTTCAATACCATGACAGACTAAGCCACCTTACCTTTGTATAGTAAAGGAGATTATCATATTGTATATTCAATTCCTCAAGCAAAACACTGAATTATCTATGACTGGAGCCATGAGAGTGTATCCAGTTCACTGTGTTAATGACTACATCCATGACACGTTCTAGTTTTAACTTCTTAGTATAAAACAATTCCTGGGGAATAATGCAGTGAATGGATTTAAGTTCTGCATCCTTGCAAAAACATTTTGACCTTGCATTAAAGTTTTACAGCAAGCCCGATGTTATCACAGACCATCACATGGGGACCATTGTGATCACACTTACTAATTTTGACTAGTCAACATCAAACTTTTTGAGACTTTTCTAAACATGCAAAAATAAGTCATCTTCAGATGCTGAGTAAGTCATAAAGTACCATGTCCAAAAGTTCTTCAGTGATGTCAAAATTCTCAACGCTGCAGATAAATATAATTAACTGGCTCATATTATTTATGTATGTGCTGTCATCAACTGCAATAGAAAATGTCACAAATAATTTATTTAACTTTTTCTCACAACTTATCCTGTAAGTTCTCAGCCATATCTTTTACTTGCTGAGCAACAGTGTTTCCATGTAGAACTTACGTTTGCAAATGCTTCTGTTCAGGTCGCATGATTTCAGCTGCACTGGATAGACAAGCTTTTATAAACTCACCATCTGTGAAAGGTTTTGATGCCTGGGCAATTTTTTCGCTTATGTAACTGCACTTCATAGCAGCATCACTTGTTTTATTTGTATTTGATGATAAACGCTGTAGAAAGTTTAGTCTTTTTTTTTGAGCTCATGAAGGTTTTCATCATGCATCTTTTCTGCGTACCAGTCAAAATTCTTACTATGGTTTGTTTCATGATGGTGTCTTAAGTTGGATTCTTTTGACACAAGGTTTGGTTGCATATTAAACACACGGGGCTATTCTTTACTTCCAAAAAAAAAAAAAATAGGCTCCTTCCCGCTTTTCTTGAAACATGCAATGCCCTGGATCCATCTTTCATTGTCCCACTTTTGATAGAGATACAAAAAGAGAGCTCATTTTTCTTTTCTCTGAGAGAAGCAGCAGCACAAACCTGCTGAAAAATGGTAACTGACACCGTTTTGAGGAGTAACAGGGAGGAGGAGGGACTGTAGCAAACTGGAGAGCCTTCCAAGGGGAGCAGCCCTTAGTCACGTAGGGCAGACTCTTGGTATTTGATAACACAGGTTATTGTCACTAGATCTTCCCAATTTTTGAAGCCAGATATTGCATTTTATCCAGAGAAGGCAATGGCACCCCACTCCAGTACTTTTGCCTAGAAAATCCCATGGACGGAGGAGCCTGGTAGGCTGCAGTCCATGGGGTCGCTAAGAGCCGGACACGCACGACTGAGCGACTTCACTTTCACTTTCCACTTTCATGCATTGGAGGAGGAAATGGCAACCCACTCCAGTGTTCTTGCCTTGAGAATCCCGGGGAAGGGGGAGCCTGGTGGGCTGCTGTCTATGGGGTCGCACAGGGTCAGACACGACTGAAGCGACTTAGCAGCAGCAGCATTGCATTTGATCACAAAATGAGCTGGCTCATTAAGATATTGTAAATTAAAACAAAAAATGTTAGACGCTGTGCAGGGCAAACAAAATAAACCTAAGGGTCAAAAACACCCTCTGGGCACCAGTCTGGGGCCTCTGTAGCTCCACTCACCTCCTAGCATGCCGCCCACCACTTCCAGGGTAGTCAGGGCTTCTACCCACACTGGCCCAGGGGGGCTTCATTCTGAGGGGAAATCTGCCGGAAGCACACCCTTAGCCTCAGGAGTGAGCCCCTCCAGGGAGGCTACATGGGACGAGGAAGGAAAGGGAGAGCCAAGAGTATTCTCTGAGGGAGCCACAGGATTGGCAAAGGGCGGATGGCTCGGTGATACTCTGTTATCTTTGCCTAGATCTGGACAACGGTCTCCAGGCCGGTCACTTCAAGAGTGTGCAGCTCCCGGCCACAGACAAACAGCTGCATCTTGGCGACTGGAGGATAGACAATAGTGAAGTCAGGAGCTGGGCGAGGTAGGGGAAGGAGTATGGGAATCCAGGACAGTTCGTGGCTCTTAAGGGTGTTTGTGGACCAGATAGCATCCTAGAGAGCCACAGAAGGGGCATGTGCCGGGCAAGCCAGGCCTCCTGAGACCCAGGGTGAGGCACTGCTTTCCCATTCCTCGGAGCCCTGAAGACTTCAGTCTCTCAGGTTTCATGTTTCAGTTCTACCTAGATCTTACCTGGGACACTGTCTCGAAAGGCCGCCGTAACCGTGGAAACGGAATCCAACGGAGGCAGAGCAGGAGCACGAACCCAGCCGCCACTAGAGGCGCATTGCATCACTGCCTCACGCCTTCCACTGAGGCCACACCCCCATCCTCTTCGCCACGCCCCCTGCGATCCACAGCGGGGCGCAGGCATCCTCCTGGGCGCACAACGGCTTTCGGAGGGCGTGCCCAAGATGGCGTCCTCAGTTCTCGTCCGGCCTTGAGGAGCTGGAAAATTGGCACCCTGCCGGGCTGTGGAACGTTGCAGATGCTGGAATCTTAACCACTGGACCACCAGGGAAGTCCCCAAGTTCACGTATTTATAAAATATTCAGAACAGTGTTTGGCACAGACTAGATAAGTAGCCTCTTGAGTTAGACCTGTAATTAAAACTTGCCTCAGAATTCTTCAAATGCATCTGCTTACTCGAGTCCCACAGGTCGGAGGAGCAGACACATCGGAGCCCAACCCTTTTTCCAACCTTGTTTGTAGCCCACTAGTCTCCCCGACTCCTGGCAAATTGAACCCAATGCTTTTCTACCTCCAGGCCCCTGCCGCCTTGCTTCCTACTTGGAATGCTCTCCTTTCACCTGTTGGGTTTCTTCCCATCCTTGGAGGCCAGTGGCTGAGAGAAAGGTGGTTGTTTCTTTGCTTCAGACACAGACCCAAGGCCTGCCTAATCATGCTGTCATGGTGTGATCTGTGGTTGAGGGCTAGTTTATGGAGCTCCTGCTACCCCCAGCAGCCTCCCACAGCAGCTCTAGATGAGGAGAGGGAGAGACATTCGGCCAGTGGGTGGGTCAGACTTCTTGGTCTCTGCCTTTTCAGGGAAAGGGGATTAGGAACCTAGAAGGCTAGACTGCTGTCTGGAGGGTGCCCCTGGCGAGGCCTGCCTGACCTTACCCCTGGCCCACAGCAGGACGTGGAGGGCTTCCCCCGCTAGGTTTGATGCCCATCACCCACATCAGTGAGGTAAAGGGGACCATGCCGGCCAAGGGCGGCTCCCTCCTGGCCCCTAGGGAAGGGCTTCTGAAGTTCGGCCAAGCAGCCAGCATTCGTGTCCCCTGTATTACAGACAAGCTCAAGGGGCCTCTAAGCTGGGGAGAGATGCTGGAATTGTGACTGAGAGAGCACAGTAACTGGATCCGTGGAACCAGGCTCTGCCCTGAAAGGGATGGAGGTGGGAACCCACGGAGGGATCAGCAGCAGAAGACAGGCTCTGAGTACCTTCAGGGAGGGGTATTTATAGAGACCCACCAGGAGTAGGCAGGCAGTGTGTGGGAAAGCTGCTGGTGTCCACTTCCTTCCCGCTTCACTTGTGAGGCCACTGGCTCTTCTGCTTGGTGGGAGCATGTATCCTAACCCAGCTCCAGCAGGAGGCAACTTAAACTCTGGAAGTGGGTGTGGTACTCAAGACGGGGTGGGCTTTCCTCCTAGGCCAACTGTCCCTACAGTCCCCTGTGAAAATGGTTGAGCCCCTGCCCCGTGCCCTGCCAGGTGGTGTTGGGCCCTACAGAGCTGGCCCAGAGGTGGGCCTGAAGGACAGTGCCCTTGGGTGGTAGGACTCTAGGGTGGTAGACCAGCTGTGATGCCCCCACCAGTCTCTTCCACTTCAGAACCTCTCTTCACTCATTCATGGCAGCTTTGGGTTCTCACAGACCTGAGTTTAAATCCCACTACACTTTCCCTGGTGGCTCAGTGGTAAATGTGCCATTGCAGGAGATGCTGGAGACATGGGTTTGATCCCTGGGTCGGGAAGATCTGCTGGAGAAGAGCATGGCAACCCACTGCAGTATTCTTGCCTGGAGAATTCCCTGGACAGAGGAGCTTGGCAGCCTACAGTCCATAGGGTCACAGAGGGTCGGACATGACTGACCATGCACGCACACATGCAAATTAAGCAATGTTAGCCCTGATTTTCTCAACAACCCTGCAAGGCAGGTATCACTGACTCTATTTTGGAAATGGGGAAACTGACTCTCACAGGCTAGGTTGGACTCAGAGACCTAGGTTCTTTTTGCCATGTGTTGGCTCCCCTCTGGCATTAACTCTGGTGCCTCTGTGCCTTTGCTCATGCATGCGCATAAGCCTGTCAGCCAGGTCCCACGGCTTCTTTTTGCCCTTGCGCCTGCCAAGCTTCAGATAGATGGGCACCTTGGTGGACATGGTGATCTCACCACCCAGGCCTGGACAGTCTGCTCGTTGGGATCATAGCCTCCTCTGTCTCCTCTTACCACCCTCAAGAAACACCATCTCCAAAGAGGGATTCTGTCACCAGAAGTTGCCAAGGGGCTGAGGCATTGCAGATGATGGCAAAGCAGCCACTGCTCTCATTCAGGAGGCCCAAGCCAAGGCCCCTTATTAAGGAATTCTTTAACCAAGGCTGGCTGGCCCGCACCCTTCTCTTTCCTAGTTCTGCCCCCCATCCCTCCCCCGACCCCACTCCAGGCTTGCAGCCTGTGTCTGCCTCAGGCTTGTCCAGGTATGGGAGCCCGGCTTCCTGGGAGAACCTGTCCCATCATGTGACTGGAGTTTGAGCTGAGAAGACCTACAGGGGCCTGGTGTTCAAACTGGGCTCCGAGAGCCCTGTGTCCCAGGCCAACTTGGCATACCTCCCCTCCTGCTTCCAGCTGTTCTTTATGGGATGCGTGTTGTTAAAGGGAGAGATTATTGCAATGATGGGCAGGGGCTCCCTCGGGAATCGCAGGGTTTGACTGGAGCCCAGGCAGCCCTGTTCCGAGTTGCAGACTGTCAGCATCAGGTCCAGCAAAATGGGCTGTGATCCTCTTGACCTCTTGCAAGGTGGGAATGAGGGAAGCTGGTCAAAGTTAGGGGACGGGCAGAGGGAAACTCTGAGGCTGAGAGACCAGGCACCCAATGTCAGCTTGTGTTGGGGCTTGCCTAGGATCACAGCCACCCCTGTTGGGTTATGAGCTGGGGTCTCCTGGGGTCCTGCGTCCAGTCCCAGGTGCCAGGAGAGTGCAGGCTCAGGGCCACTCAGGCCCCTCTTGCGTTTTCTGCACCGAGGCCTGCTTATTGTTGAGGCCCCGCTCCCCAGGGCCACTCCACGACCTGCCCACTTCGGCCAGGCCTACCTTGTCCACCCAGCCCTTCCTGGCCCTCAGAAGCAGAGAGGAGGGCAGTGGTGAGTTGATCCCAGGAGCCCTGGGTGGATAAGGCCAGGTGGGGAGCACACCCTGGCTGTCCTCCCCTTTCCGCGTCCGCCCACCACATGTGGCCTGGGGGAGGGGGGCTGCAACCTGTAGAGCCCTTGAGCTCCAGCCACCTTCCATGTCTGCTGTCTCAGCCAGGCCCCTCCAGGGGTTGAGGGGCCGAGCGGGGCTGGAGGGCTCCTGGGAGAGGCCCTGGGTGCCCCACCCCCACACCTCTCTCCTTGGGGACCACGATGCCTGATGAGGCGGGAAGGGCCTGGAGTGGGGAGCCGGAAGGAAGCAGGGACGCTGCAGGGACTCGAACCCCAGCCCAGCAGTGCCAGGCGTGCCACCACCAGCGCCTTTTGCTTTTTCCTGCTCATTTTCTCACAGACTCAAAGGTGAAAAGCAAAACCTGGATGCGGCCATGAGCCGCATCTAGGAAAAGAAACACCTGCGGCGGCTCCGTGCTCCCCGTCCCCCAGGCTCAGTCCTCCCCGGACACCCCTTTCACAGGCACAGCCAGGGGACACGCGTCCCCTCAGCTTCACAGAGATGTGTCTGCTGTCGTGTTGCGCTGCACAGCGTCCGGGAGCACGTGACATCCGACGGGCAAACCCACCCACGAGTTACAATCCTGATGCTTCTAGGACAGGGCCAGCGGTGACAGGATGTGTGTGGGTGCAGAAACCTCCGAGACCCTGAGACACTTGAGAAGTCACTTCTGCGTAGTAGGGCTGGGATGGGTGAGGGAAAGGAATTTTACTTTTGTTTTCTAGCTTTTCCATGGCTTGATTTTTTAACTCTATGCAGATTACTTTTATGATAAAAGACAAAAATCTTAAATCTTTCATCACAACAGGAAATCTAAGAGCCAGGGGAAACTTGAGCACTCAGGCCTAGCACCAATGCCAACGGTCCTGCAGGTCTGCTGTGCCCCGGCTGCCTGGGGTCAGAGACATGCCCACCTGCCTCGCCTGCTGTCCTCCGTCTCAGCCATCGTCATCTGTGGAATCCCTCCTGGGAACTGCCTTGACTGGAAGACGAAGTCGGAAGCACAGGGTCCCCACCAGTCTCTCCTCTCACCGACTCAGTGGGGCCTGCGTTCCAGGGTCCAGAGGTACAAGGGGCTCACTGTGGACCCTGGCCAGTACCTCCCCCAGCTCTCCCTCTCAGCCCCCTGCCCGCAGCACCCACTGCTCCCAGGCCAGGCTCTGCCTCCCCTGGGCCCACGACTGGTCCAGTGGGTGCACCCCTCCCAGCTCCGTAATCTTCATCCAGAAGTTCTGCCCCGGCCTCTCAAAGGGAGAGGGCTCCTGGCCCCCTGCTGTCAGCCCCGAGAAGCTCAGAAGCCCCTTCCTTTGCAAAGTCCAGATGAAAGGCTGAGAGGCTCAGAGAGGACCCAGACCTGCTCGGGGCCACAAACATCAGGCTGAGAGGTGTGAGCGGAGCTGACCCCGTTCACACACACCCCACACCCCAAGGCCTGGGGCCCACCAGGCGGGCTCAGAGCCGGGCCTGTGACCCGAGCCTCCATCCCCTCACCCACATCCCTTGTGTCCCTTTCCCTCTCTCTAGCCCATCTCCCCTCACAGCCTTCCTTCAACTCACCCCCCCCAAACACACAACAAAAGGCAGCACTTACTTATTGCAGCAGGAGAGAGAGACGTGCATGGCCATCTAAGTCCCAACCTGATGAAGAAGCAACAAAGCTATGACCTTAAAAGGCCCCAGAAATGGGGGTAGTCAAAACACAGTCTGCAAGATGAGCAAAGAGTTAATTTGACACGTTAGTGACAAGGCCCTCACTGTTTGTACTTTGGGAAACCCAGAGGGTGATCTACACAGGGAAACATGCCACCGACTAAAGGGTTGAAATTAAGGTGGTGTCAAGAAACCACCACACACTCATAGTCAGTGAGCAAATGTAAGCGCGTCACTGGCCACTGAGAGCCATCTGGGGGGCACAGGGCAGTGAGCAAGGAGGACTAGGCAACTGCTGCTTCCCTTTGGGGTTCCAGTGGGGAATGCAAGGCCGTGAGGGATTTGCCCAAAGGCGTCTGTGACAGTCATCTGTCATCACAAAATGCTGGGCCCCAGCTGCTGTGGCTCACAAGGCACCAGTAACAGTCTCCCACCTGGGATGCCCAGGGGCCTCAACTAGAGCAGGTGCATGCTTTCAGAGGGTAACTGTGCTCACAATGTGACCTCAAGTGGAAAAAGCAAAATAGCACCAATTTAACAATGTAAAGTGAACACACATACATAGGCAGAAAGACGTAAAAATAGTTTCAAATTCCAGTTGAAAATACTCTCCACAGGTACTTCAGTCAAATGCAAATGAGACAGGGCCAGGCCGGGGGTGGGGTGGGGTGAAGGTCTGCCCTGTCTACATCAGACAAAGGGAATTCCAAGCAGGCAGCAGTCAAACAGGCAGATCTTGTTCCAATGATGCTGCAGCAAAACACAGAGAACAGAGCTGCTGAACCATCTTGGGGGACGTGGGGAGAACCAGAAGAGGTGCTGAGAGTGTAACCACACTCCTCATACAAAAAGACTGGATTTGAACCAGACCAAAAAACACACAGAAGGACTGATCCAGAATGTGGAACGTATCAGAGAATACCTTCTTGAGTGCCGTGGAACATTTATAAAAATAATACTTTAAGCAATGAACAAAGGGAGCCATAGATTCAAAAAAGCAGTAGTGTTTAGAACTACTTCTCGTCACTTCTTCAAGTAACCATTCAGTAAACCACAGCCTGATTACCATAGTTAAAAAACAACGTGTACCATGAAGGCAGGGCCAGTCGTCATGTTTACCTGTGTTCCTGGGGACCCGCTCAGGGTCTGGCCATGGAGATGAACGTTAGAAGTCAAAGCTTGAAGGAGGCGACAGCAGCTCACTGCTTCTCTTTGCTGAATTCCCTGTGTGTCTGCCAGGCCCCAACCACCAGCTGGCATTGGTACATCCTCCTGGGTGGCATCAGTAGCCTCTCTTAGGCCCCACACCCCAGTAGTTGAGGGCCCTGTCCAAGGTCACAGGGATGACAGAGCCACAGAGCTGGAGCAGGACCTCAGGCCACAGCCACCCTGTGCCATTCTCCACCTCCTTCCGTTGTTAAAAGTGTGTGAGTCTGAACATGAGTGAATGAGGTATGCAAGACTCTAGAAAGAGAGTAACAGAACAAAGTCCAAGGAAAGCCAGAGAGAAGAATAAAATAAAAGCAGAAATTTATGAATTACAAAATGAAAGCAGTAGAACTGGTTATTTTATCTAAAGCTGCTTCTTTGAAAAGGTCAATAAAATAGAGTTCTTAAAAGACTATTCAAGAAAAACCAGTAGGAAGAACATAGTGGAGGACTTCGTGGTGGTCCAGTGGTTCGGAGTCCACCTGCAGGGGACACAGGTGTGATCCCTGGTCCAGGAAGGTTCCACATGCCACCGGACAGCTAAGCCCGTGCTCCACAACTGCTGAGCTCACCTGCCCTGGAGCTGGGGCTCCACAACGGGAGAAACCACTGACAGTGAGGATTCTGCGCGGGCAACTAGAGAGCAGCCCAAGCTTACCGCAGCTAGAGACAGCCCGTGCACGACAACGAGGACTCAGCACAGTCAGCAATAAGTTCATTTAAAACAAAGTGAAGAAAACTACTCATAAGGATATTAAAATGTAAATAAAATGTAAAAGGATATTGCACACTAATACATATGAACGACGTGATTTTCTTAGAAAATAAACCTAAAAAGTGTATGATCAGATAGAAATATTGACTAGTCCAGGACTCAGTTTTCAAAGAATCACTCAACCTCCACAAAGAAGTGGCAAACACCCCACTGTGTGCGATCTGGGAAGAGAAGGCTGGGAACTTTCCATCCTTAGGTGTTTCTGTCATAACGGACGGGAAGGGTGGCGCCACCCCCTCACTTCAGCTTCACACATGCACCCCTCACTTCAGCTTCACACCTTTGGAGAGCGATGCACTGTTTTTACCCCCATTCTCAGGAAATTGGCTTTAAGAATTTAAGGAATTTGGCCAAAAGCATGTGCCCATAAGCACCAAAGCAGGGAACAGGGACCAGCTATCAGAGCTGAGCTCAAACCAATGCCCTGAAGTTATGTCTGCCTTTCCTGAGATCCCCACACCTGCCTGCCTGGCAAGGCCCCAAGTCAAAGTCGACCCTCTGGTTCATTTCTGTCAACAAAATAGAGCTCCAGGCCTGGAAAAGTTTGTTTCAGAAGTCAAAGGAGGGCTTACCATCCCATTAATTCTTAATCATTAGAAAATGCAAGGAGAAAACCCTGATGCTCCATCTCAAAAGATGCAGAAAAGACATTAATAAATCCCTATCACTGATTTAAAAAATACAATAGAAGCTTCCTCATAATCTACTAACAAATGATCCCAGTGCATCTAGCAGTGAACCCGCTGACATCAGTATGGAGGGACAGTGCTCCTCATTCACTTACTTCTCATTTAAGGTTCACACTCTTTTTTCCCCAAACGCTTGTGGTTTCACAGAAGACACTTTCCCAAACCGTAATTCACACATCTTTTTGCCACATCTGAATACAGCAGTCCTATTTCCCCCACTTAAATCAACTAACTTTTAAAATATAAATTAACTTATTTCAAAAGACAGTATCAAGAAAGTAGAGTTGCAACCTACAGAATGGGAGAAAACATGAGGAGATCATATATCAGATAAGGGTATAGCATCCAGAATATATAAAGAACTCACAGCTCAATGATGAGAAGACAAACACCCAACTGAAAAGATGGCAAAGGATCAGTATAGACACTTCCTTAAAGAAGATACACACGTGGCTAACAAACACGTTAAAAATGTGCTTGACGTTATCAGTCATCACAGAAAGGCAAATCAAAATTATGAGATGCCACCATCATTTTCACTCAGATGGCTACAACCAAAAAGGTAAGAACAAGTGTTGGCAAGAATGTGGGAAAACTGGAACCCTCGTAAATTACTGATGGGAATGTAAAACAGCATAGCTCCACTGAGAAATACTCTGGTTAAAGTTAAACAGAGTTGTTGTATGAACCAGCAGTTCCACGCCTAGGTATACACGAGAACTTAAAACTTGTGTTTTCACAAGAACTTGTACACAAATGTTCACAGAAGAATTACTTCTAATTGCACAAATGGTGGGACAATTCAAATGTCCAACTGATGAATGGATAAACAAATATGGTATATCCATACCATGAAATATTACTCAGTCACAAAAAGAAATATTATTGCCTGCCACAACATGAATGAACCTTGAAAACACCACACTAAATAAGACAGACACAAAAGGACAAACATCGTATGGTTCCACTTATACAAGGTATCAAGAAAAGGCAAATTCACAGAGCCAGAGAGTGTAATAAAGGAACCAGGGATCGGGGGGGTAGGGTTGGAAGATGGGAAACTGCAAGGGTAGAGAACTTCTGTTTGAAATAATGAAATGTTCTGGAAATGGATAATGGAAATGGAACATTAGTGCATGTGAACTAATGTGAACACACAGCACATTCACAACACACTGAACATACTGCTGCTGCGTCACTTCAGTCGTGTCCAACTGTGCAACCCCATAGACGGCAGCCCACCAGGCTTCTCATCCCTGGGATTCTCCAGGCAAGAACACTGGAGTGGGTTGCCATTTCCTTCTCCAATGCATGAAAGTGAAAAGTGAAAGTGAAGCCGCTCAGTCGTGTCCAACTCTATTGACCCCATGGACTGCAGCCTACCAGGCTCCTCCGTCCATGGGATTTTCTAGGCAAAAGTACTGGAGTGGGGTGCCATTCCCTTCTCCACTGAACATACTAAAACCCACTTAATCATACACTTTGAAAGCATGAATTTTATGGTACTGTGAATATTTCAGTTAAAAAAGGAAAAATAAATCTAGTTAAAAGGAAACTTTGTATTACCACAAGTGGAAAACAAGGAATTTCCAAGTACATGTTAAAAAAATACATAAATATTGAAATTTAAAATGTATATCAGCAGATCACCCCAACTCGCCTTGAGGACCACCAGCAGAACAATCACTCCCTTGGGCAACCTGGTGTGGGCTGCCTGCGTGGCCTCCTCCATTTGCTAATGGGTGGCTCAGAAGGGAACAGGATCACAATGTAATTACAGCCAATGCAAACAAGACAGGAGAGAAGCATGAAAACGGAATAAATCATATGGATAATATGATTAAAGATGACGTTAGTTACTTGGAAACCACTTTGAACAGTGCTCATGCCATGGCAGGCCAGCACCAAGCACAAAGCTTACATTGCTCCGTTAGTCCTCATCCCACTTTTTCACAGATAATACGATTAGCACTCCCCTCCCTGTACAGATGGGAAAACCGAGGCAGAGAGATGGTCACACAGAAATGAGGCAGGCCCAGCATGAAAGTAGGGTCACCCAACTCAAAAGTCCACACTTTTAGCCAAGATGCTATATTGCATCTCAACTGGCTCTAGTAATAAATTTCAATGTGTTTGTTTATAAAATACATTAAAATCAGTCTTACCATATGCTACCATAGTCAGAAAGTTTAATAGAAAAATGTATCCAACCACAATACAGAATACTTCTAGGAACATACTTTATAAACATGCTTAATTTGAATGAAGTCTAAAATTCCCAAGAGAGGTGAAAATCATCCTATCCTGAATTAACAGGGAGGCCAGTTCCTAAACGGGAAGTTTCAGTAACATATATATATAAATGCAATTCAACTCCAATAAAATCCAAATACTTGAAAAAAGAATGGTGGGGGCCTGTATTACTTATATTAAAGCAGATATTATAAAGCTAAATACTTAAAACATTGGGTTGGCACAAGGAAAGACATCAGTGGAGCAGACTGAAGAGTTCATGAACAGATTCAGAGTATTTAGCCCATAATTAACAAATCAGTAGAGAGAGCAATTATTTAGTAAAGGTGTGGGAAAATGTTAACCATTTCAAAAGATCTAAATTAGATTCTTACCTCATACGGTACACCAAAACTTCTAGATGGAGTAAAACGTTAAATGTCAAAAATGAAACCAAAAAAGAACCAGAAAAAGGACTTCCCTGGTAGGTCAGTGGTTACGACTCTGCGTTTCCACTGCAGGCGTCTGGATTCGAACTAAGATCTCACAGGCTGTGCAGTGACACCGAAGTACATAACCCTAATGATAAAATCAGATTTGGTTACAAAATTTAAAACCAACAGCAAGATCCAAGACGTAAACTTAAAAAGCAAATTACAAACTTGAAAAACATTTTGTAGTTATCTACAGTAAATGTCCTCAACACAAAAAAGGATTCTCAGGAAGCGATGAAAATAAAAGTGAAGCACAAAGCAGATGCAGAGACCAACTAACAAACACAGTGTATATTCAGCCCTACAGAGTCAAATGTGCAAATTAAAACACTAAGACACTGCTTAAACTGCCTATCAGTTTGGCTTAAACTGCCAAGAAAAGGGCAGGGCCGGGCTGAAGTGTGCTGGCCTTTCAAGAAGGCACTCAGAAACGTGAGACCAAAACCTTCACACTGGCCATGCCCACTGAGCCAGTAATGTCACCAGTAAGAAATTCCCCTAAGGAAACAATCAGGTTTCTGCACAACGACATCTTCCAAGACAAAGAAAAGCATCCTGGTGTATTTCAACAGTAAATGAGAAAAAAATCATAATCAGAAAACAGAATTGTGTTGGGTTGAAAAACAAACCCATACACGTTACCTCTGAAGAGACACAGGCCACCACTGACGCACAGGTGAAACAGTAAAATAACTGAAGGGAAGGCCTGGCTGTCTCACCTCCAGTCACCTCCAGTCCGCCCCTAGTATAGACATCGCAAGTCTGGTACAGGAGGGGTGGGCCAACCCTGAGGAAGGGCTGCGCTGGGGAGGGTGGTCAGCGAGGGGACAAACAGGCCACTGAAGCAGACCCCAAATCAACTGCCGTGTGCCAGACAGGACAACATGGATGTGGATGGCGGCCTTGAGACGCTAAAGCAATGGTAAATTCTAGTTTGCATAACCACTCTGATAAGGCAGGAAAGCATGCAAGACATTCTGTAAACAGCCTGTCAGGCGTTGACAGGAGAAAAAAGGCAGTTCAGGGTCAGGCGCTGCTTTCCAGGACAGGATTCCCCTTGACATTCTGGGTACACAGATCATCCTAGGTGACAGGAGTCAGCCACACAGGGACAGAGGTTCAGAATGCAAACCTTCCCGCTGAACTCCCTTCCTAGGAGGTCACCTCCTAGAATATGCCCAATTCATTCTTCACGCTGGGTCTGCAGAAAGCTATTGGCATTGTTGGCAGTATGTTTTGGAGCATTTCACCTGTAAAGTCCACTGAACAGGACATCGTCAGTTCAATAGTGACAAGTACCCATTAGGCTCAGCAGAAACCAGCAGAAAAACATGTAAGTGCTGTGATGGGGGTGGTCATGAGGGTGGCTGCTGGGGGCTCTCTCGAAGCAGGTTAGGACGCCCAGACACACAGGAAGAAAATGGCTAGTCATACAAATGTGCGAGGGTAACCATTACAGAGTCATGAAAATATTAATTACAGACAGATTAAGATCAGTCTAATGGACCACAGCTTTCTACATCCTATGGACCCAAATCAAAATAATGGGAGTAAACAGGAGGACATGCCTTATCCTCGCACAGGGAGACAACAGCATGAAGACATCATACGGAAGGAAAAGTAAACAGGCAAGAACCCCCAGGAAAATCTGGGAGTGAAATAATAAGGCGGGCCTATCTTCACCGTATAATGAGGCACAGAACTACAGTATTGAAAACTGGAACTGGAACATGGACAGATAAATGGTGAACAGGTACATAAACCAGTAAGTCATGGAGGGATGATAGGCTGATTATCAGTCACTCATTATGACAAGATTAAGTTCAGATGGAGCTAAGATTCAAATAAAAATAAAATCTTAGAAGAACTGGGTAAAACACAAGGTTTAACAAAAAATAATCTTGAGCTGGATTAGTCTTTCTGAAAGAAAGAAAGTGAAGCCGCTCAGTTGTGTCCACCTCTTTGCGATCCCATGGACTGTAGCCTACCAGGATCCTCCATCCTTGGGATTTTTCAGGCAAGAGTACTGGAGTGGGGTGCCATTTCCTCTCATAAAATCCAGAAGTCATAAAAGAAAACACTCATAAAAAAGCTTAAATATATTTAAAACTCTTGAACACCAAAAAATCTAGAAGCATAAAATTTAAAGGTAAATGACAAACAAATCACAAAGGGTTATTAACTAATATGTTAAGAGCTCTTCTTTACCAGCTGAGCCACAAGGGGAGCCCTAAGAGCTCTTAAAATTCCCTAAGTACACACCCCAATAGAAATGCAAATCAAAACTGCAATGAAATAACTGTTTTTACTTTTCACATAGACAAATAACCAAGTTCAAGAACAGTGTCAGTAAAGGTGTAGGAAATGGTCAACCAGAACAGCCTTCCTGGAGTGTAAGCTGATGGCTCCCTCATGTTTGGAAAGGAAGAACTACGGGCCAGAATTTCCCTCAAAAGAAGCGTACGACACAGATATAGCTGCCATGTACATAGAAACACATAGAAACTGACACTTAGCGTAGATTTACATACAGTAAAAGTTGCTGGAAACCACCTTCGTTGTTCCTCAAAAGGGGAACGGGCAATTCAAACATGGACCTGCACGCAGACACTGAAGTGCCCAAGGCGGACAAGAGCACAGGTGCGCAGTGAGCTCGTGCACCGCTATCCGACCCACGCGGAGTAACACAGGGCCTGTGGTTTATCAGGGCCTCACAGCAAAGTGCATACAAGAGCTCTCCAGAAAACTCCAGCAACTACCTGGCCACAATAGCAGTCTCTACGGGACGGGAGGCCGGGGTTAGAGGAAAACACATCACAGTAACTCTCATGGGTTTGGATTTTAACATGTGCAGGTTTTACTTTGAACATTTTTTTACACCTTTAAGTTGAATTAGAGGAGTCTTTGCCCTTAGGGTCAGCTCAGGGCAGAGGCAGAGCCTGGATCTGACACCCAGACGGCGGGTCACACAGTTGTCACATCGAAAGAAGAGTAAGGGGGACATTGCAGCAATCACCCCAGAAGCTGCGAGGAGAGAACAAGGCTGGGGGACAGATCCCGAACTCCTCGTGACCCTACGAGGAGAGTGAGAGACAGAGGGATTCACACCTGTGTTCCCGCCATCGAGTGGCCTCTCAGAGGAGAGCGAGCATGCACCTAAACCAGAAAGCAGCCAAGGCAGCGCTGAGAAGACAGGGAGCAGACTGTGCCTCACCTGAACACTCCTCTTTCCCGAGGAGAGAAATGCCTACAGATAGCAGCCAGTCAGGTTTCAACAGACCAAACGCATAAGGTAATTTTGCAAATGTCACAACTGCTTTTCTAGAAGTTTGTTTTTCAACCTTAGGGGAAGAACAGTGGAAAAGACTGAGGTTTGTTAGGCCTGTCCTTGTTTTGTGCTAAAAAGTCGGATACCATCTTCAGTTAAAATCTGGTATGAACAAGCAGTTTCAACTGAACTCCACAGCACATTAGGAGAAGACCAGCATTATTCTACTTGGGCAGCAGAAACTCTCAACCCACCGCACAAGACTGTGAGCCCCAGACCTGGACAGCACCAGGGCAGGCGAGCTGGGCGCAGGGCATTTGGAGCAGGTGTGCCTGGAACTCACGCTTCCTGCAGCATCATGACCCGAGGGCTGGCACAGCACATGCACAGAAAGGTATTTGTAAGACGCTCACTGCAGCACTGTTTGTAGGCCAGAAAACCCTGGAAACCACCTTAAAAACTCATCAACAGGAAAATGGTTAAGATGACTATACCAACATGTGCAAGATTAAGTAAATATTATAGAATCATGAAAATAATAAAGATGTTGCAGAACAGTCACACCGCATGTTTGCGATTGAGCAGATAATAATAGGATAAAACTGTTGTATGTCCAAGGAGGGGAAATCTCTGAAGGACAATAAATGAAGTTTCTATTAGTAACTATTCTTGGGAGAAGAACTACAGAGAAACATCTTCTATGTTTTTTTACACAGTGTTTAAAATTTAAATGCAAAACCAGTGATTTATAAAGGGATTAATATAAATTCTGCCACAAACATACACTCCACAGTCCCATCCATTATACAGTACACAGTATAGTGACATTAGCCACGAACTTACCTAAATCTTCCAGGTTTTGGTCCCTTCGAGAGTTGCTGCAATGCAGACAAGTGGAGAACAAAGCCACAGGGTGACGTGGATGGAGAGTGTTTGGCTGGGTACTCTCATCAGCAGCCTCATGACATGAATAATTTACAAAATTATACCTCAAGAAGATTACCAATGATGATATGCCTTGGATCTGGCACCTCCATCAGCTTCAAGCCCACAAATGTAAACCCACAGATGACAGGAGTCCACTGTACCCATTAGAGTCTCAGTGGGTCACTGTGAACACGACAGATCAAAGACAGCATCTGGCAGGAATTTCAGAGCTTGCTCTTCAGACTGTCTAAGAGGACATGGACATACACACTACACTCTGGCAAGCACATTTGTACGCCCACTCTGGAGAACAGGGCAGAATTGAGTGTACAACGTCTGACATTTTGGTACCGACTCTGAGAAACATTCATGTGTATGCACACAGGGTGTGTCTGACAATGATCACACAGCATCCAAAAGGACTGGAAAGAGTGTAAATATCCATCAGCAGCAGAAGCTCTAAATAACCCACGGAACGTCCAAGTGAAGGACTAGTGCCCAGCAGCTTAATACAAGGCTGGCAGTTCAACACGTACTCATGGGAATCTCCCTACTGCCAAGTGAAAAAAGCAAGTCAGTAATGATATATGCTATAAAACAGTATTTTACCACTTACATAGATTTTTTAATATTAGATGTGGATAAAAGTGTACAGAATAACGTCTAGCAGGAAACAGCACTCAAGGTGGTAGGGGCTGGGGTCAGGGGGTGGTGTTTGGTAGTGACAACCTAGTCAAACTTTAATTCTGTATAAGAGAGCATCCACCTACCACTTATCCAATGACACTGACCAGAATAAAAAACAATGGGAAAAATGGAATCATTAACTATGTCCATATAGTCACATGAGAGGCTCCAAAACAACTACACACTAAGGTAAAGGATGAATGGTAACATCATTAAATGAGAAAATTCCAGAAACTTATATACTTTTTCTATAAAGTTAAAAACTACTAAAATGAAAATTATAGTTCATTTAGGTAAGTTTTTTCTTTTTTCCAAAGTTAGATGAGAAAAGAATAAGTAAAAGAAAAACTTAGTATTCAGGATCATAACCACTTTGGCTTAGAGGGAGGCAGGAAGGGGAACGAGCAGAACCACACAGGTGGCCAAAGTCAGTGTCTACAAGTCCTAGTTATATACTAGAAGATTCAGAAATGTTTGCCACAGCATTAAAACATCACGGAACCAAAAAAAAGACAGCCATGTTTTATGTCTCGAACCAAAGATTAGCCCAGTTCTGTCTGCTCAAGTTCCAACAAAGAGAAGGAATAGTCTTGTCTTAAGGAGTATCATATCTTCCACTTACTAGATTTTATAATGAACACTAAGTCATTACAATCCAAAGCATTTGATTAGAAACAACAAAAACTAGAGACTAAAAATTTGAGAAGCAGATTCAGGCAGATAATGACAAGAAGCTAATACTGACAGACCTGGAACAAAAGAGTGATGACAGTATTTACTTGAAGTCTGATAATTCAACTCTGATAATTCAACTTTATCAGTGTAATTAGTTTAGAGACATCAAGTAGGCTGGATACATAACTCCTTAAATGGAGGAGAGCATTTACTGTAAGGTGGGAGTACACACATGTTTAGCTGCTAAAGAAAAAGTAATCAGAAGCAAACCCAACAGTTTTAATTCATTGTTATTATTAGTCTTGTTACATCAATCTTTAAAATGTCTTTGTATAATACTTTCTAAGCACAACAATAAAAGGAAAAAATGAGAGTAAGTTTGATAATCACTGGCAAAAGCTTCCCTTCCCAACTATACAAGGAATTCATGATCTTTATAAAAATCAATATAGAAATTTTAAATGGTAAATGGTCAAAGAAAAAATACAAATGGTAAATCAAGTGGTAAAATAGACTAAAAAGTTATTACATAAATACAGGCTGACCATGTAAGTAGTTTTAAAATAAAGTAACAATAAATACTTTATAACATTCAACATGGCAACAGTTTCTTGGACATGACACCAAAAGCAGGGGAAACAAAAGTAAAAACAGATAAATTGAATTACATCAAAATTAGAACCTTCTGTGCATCAATAGACACAATCAACAGTGAAAAGGCAACCTATGGAATGGAAAAACATGTTTGAAACCATGTATCTGATAAGAGGTCAATATTCAGAATATGTAAATAACTCCCATAAATCAACAACAAAAAATAAACCATTTTTTCAATGGGCAAAGGTGAAAGGACATTTCTCCAAAGATACAGAATTGGGCAGACAGCATACGAAAAGATGCAACACCACTACTAGGGAAGTGTAAATCAGATCACAATGAAATATCTCTTCACACCCGTTAAGATGGCTACACTAAAAACAAGTGTTGCTGAGGATATGAGACCTTGTAAATTGTCCACAGGAGTATAAAATGGTGCAGCTGCTACAGAAGATAGCATGAAAGTTCGCCCCAAATTTAAAATAGCAATATCCTATGAGGCAACAATACCCCTTCTGAGTACTGTTCTCTATATCCAAAAGAATCGAAAGCAGTGTCTCAAGAAGGCATTGTACACCCATGTTCATAACAGGATCATTCACAACTTACAAGTAGAAGCAACCCAATGTTCAAGGATGAGCTGGTCAATAGCTATGTCCAATATAAACAAGTTGTGATGTATACGTACAATGGAATCTTCTTCTAAAAAGGAAAAAAACCTTGACTCATGGTACAATATGCATGAACCTAGGGGACATTATGCTACATAAAATAAGCCAGTCACAAAACACAAATATCACATGATTCCACTTAATACGAGGTACCCAGAGTTCTCAAACTCATAGAAACAGAGAAGCAGAATGGTGGTTGCCCAGGGTTAGGGAGAAGAGGATGAGTTTAATGGGTACAGAGTTTCAATTTTACTAAATGAGAAAGTTCTGGAGATTATCTGAACGCTACTGAACTGTACAGTAGAATGGTTAAGATGGTGAAATTCATGTTACGCATATTTTACCACTCGTTTTTTAGAAAGTAGCAATAAATAAAACAGAAAAACCTGATGCTAGCAATTATGAAGGGAAATGGATATTCTCACAAGAGGAAGTGTAAGGTATCTGGAGAGTATCTGAGAGTCTGTGACAAAAGCTAGAAAACCATGCATGCTCAGTGCCCAGGCTGTGCCACCCTAGAAAACAGATATGGATATACATATATTTCTACCAATACATATTTACATATTTTCACAAAACTTAAGAGATGCTCATACTAGCACAACTGAAAACAGTTAAAACGCTGTTTACAACTTAAGAAACCGGCTCAATGTCTTATAGCATACGCACAACAGGATAAAGTACTGCAACTGTTCATTATGGTATTTTCTTGAGGTCATGAACCCCTTCAGCAAGCTTATGCTTTCCGTGGAAAAACAGTTTCAGAGCACTCACAGGCTTCTAGAAGAGTCCTCCATGGGACTTCTGTGGGAGAATTATTAATATTCCTGAGAAAAAGCACTTCCAACACATTTATTTGTGGACTCTGCTGATACAGGGAAATCTGCATGGAAACAAACTTAAGGTGGAAAACCAGAACAGCCCAGAACACGCACACGGATTACACGACATGAAAGGCCCAGAGAAGGCGGGGAACTAGTGGGAACCAGAAGGAAGAGGCTGGACCTAGGCTGGCCACAAAGGAGGCGAAGGAATCACCATCACCACTCAGTGGGGATCGGCCACGTGCCAAATACAGACATCCATTCTCCCACCTCACACTGGAGGAAAACCAGCCCCGAGAGGCTCAGAAACTGCTCCCAGTCAGGAGTAGATCCGCACGTCTGTCTGCACCAGAACCGCCCCACCCAGGGGTGCCAGGTGGGCTCAGTTAACACAATAGCCACCTGCCCCCACGTCTTCAGCGAACTGTCCAGTTGTGACAAGTCTCCCAGCTGACAGCACTCTCTGCCACTCCATCATCCAGCCACAGGGAAGGAGCAAGCCCGGGGGCTCTGGGCGGGCACCAGGCCTCCTCTTGTATACACACACACACACCCCCAGCCCCGACTGCTAATAAAACCCAGTTGGATTGAACGTTTAAATGTAAAAAAATGAAACCATACAATTGTCACAAAATAAGAGATTGATACATACTTTGGGGTTGGGAGAGATCTAGACATAACACAAGTACAGAAACCACATGAAGAATGACGGACTCAGAAACACTAACTTTTGTATGACTGAAAAATGAAAAGGCAATCTACAAACTGGGAAAATATTTGCATCAAACAGAATGAAGCATTATTAATACATAAGTGCTTTTACAAAATAGAAAAATGAGCCATTTCGAAGTACGAAGTCACACATGGACGCACATACAACACTGCAGATGTCGAAACACATGGATTTCAGCGTCACTAGCAGGGCTCACACACAAAAAACGCTGCTGGATCCAAAACGGAAGCAAAGGTTTTTAGTGTGAAACTACCTCGTTCGAGAAAAAGCGGGGCCAACAAGGTTTACCTTAAGATTGAGGATGCTATTTACAAAACCCCTCCCAGGAGGGCAACTTAGCAACATGAACTCAGACGTAAGAAGTCTGACAAAGGCAATTCATGTGCTGAAATACATTCATGTACCCCAAAGAAATACTATCAGGTATGATAAAGTTTGAGCTAGAAGGAGGGTTATCACAGCATTACTTACTAAAAAAAAGTGGAAAATAACTTACATGTTGTCTAAATGAAGATATTTTAAATTGATAAAGTCACACAATGCACATTATGTCACCACAAAGATGCCTAAGTGAAAAGAGTTGCACAACAGAATCTACAGTATAATTCCAATTTTGTGTAAAAAGGTATAAATATCCTATGCATAGGAAAAAAAACCAAACCTCTAGAAGCAAAGAGGCCAATAACAATTGTCAATAAGATTACTGAGGAGTTTGTTTTTATCAATTTTCTTATTTGTAAACTTTACAATAAACCCTTTTACAACATGAGAACTAACAGTTACTTAAAAGAAAGGGATGTTGGTCCAACGCTGAGGGGCCCTGGAAGGTGGAGCCTTCAGCAGAAGGCATCCTACTTGGGAGACCAAGGGTAGAAGCAGCTGCCTTCACCCAAAGGTCAAGGCCACCCTCCCCAAATACAGCTTTCTTATTTCTGGTTATTTTTCTATCTTCCTCTTGTCATTTCCAGACTGCATCTGTATATTTTTGCACGTTAACCATTTAAAATTTACCACAAATATCCAAAGCCTGTCTTGCCGTTTCATTTAATATCAGCACTGCACAATAGCAAGTACTGCTCAAGGCCAGAGGTTAACATTTCCTCCAGAAACTTAAGTACACAAGAGGTTAGCCCTGACATAAGAGGTTCAAGGAGTCCCTTCATGGCCACAACCAGTAAGACAAACCAGGGGCAGCCAAGAGAGTGAAGTGGGGGTGAGGAACCCCTTCTGTAACACAGGCCATTTCCACAGTTCTCAGGGTGTCCAGTCTGGGCCCACAAAGGAGCCTAAACCAACACTTCCTCTCCGGCTATTTCTTTTTGAAAGAACTTCCAAATTCACCTCTTGTTATTTTTATACCCCATTACATTTAGCTGCACCAGGTCTCCATTGTCTACTAAATGCTACAAGCCCATTCACTGAATTTCATTGTACCATCCACTGCCTCTCAGAGTTCAGAGGGAAGGCTGAATTCAGATCTGTGTACGAAGACAAAAACTGATCAGCAGTGATCACCAACACCATCAATACCTTTGACCTATCCCACCTGACCTGTGAACAGAGGATAAAGAACAGGCAGGGCCCTGGGACAAGGCAGATGCCAGGAGGGCATGGGCACAGCCTCTAGCTGCCTGCTCTGCTCCTGTACCATCAGGCCCACCTCACAGTCCCTTTTCAAAGACGAACATTTACACCCCTGCGGAGAAACCCTTCATCAGCCCACCGGTCGCTAGGTAACAGTACCCAGAGGCACTCATAGCAGCTACCCTTGAGTTTGATAACCACTGTATAAAAACAAAAGGAAAAATAAGTTCTGAAAAAAAGGAAAAGCAGGCAGAAGAGAGCTGAGCAAAAACAAGAAGGGCAAGGTAGGAAAGGAAGCCTCGATTGTTCTGGGGAAATTAGAGAACAAGGTGCCAAGCAGGGAAAGATCCTGGAACCTGGACAGCTGTGAGCCTCGGACAGGCGGGAACCTAATTCCAGTTTCTGCAGGGGCCACACCCAGCTGCTCTCCCAGCCCCTCACTGTGGTCAGAGCACAACCTGTCCCTGTCCCCTTTCCACTCCCTTGGACATAAAAGCCTTCTCAGTAGAGGCGGGTGGTGGTTTCTATTCCAAGTTCATCTCGCGCAAAGCAAAACCTTAGGGCCCCAATGAACACACAACAGCATCACTGCTGGGCTCTCCCCGCCCAGGACACAGGGTCAGCTTAGACACAACACACACCCTGGATTCCAAATTGCTTAGCACAGCACTTACGCAACTCTTTAGTAAAATGAGAAGTATGTGCTTAAACCCAAATCCTAGACACATTCCAGCCTCCCAAAGACCACAACTACGTCAAACATATATTACATGTTCTTTCCATTTGTTAGGCTGCTTACAGTCATCGAGAGAGATCCCCTTTTTGACAATATCATTTGGAAATAGAATTGGGTAAAATTCCAAGAAGTTAGGAAATAGTCCCCCCACCCTGACAATGACCTTCGTTGGCTTGTGCTTTGTCATCACATTTTGCACAACCATCACACACTCCCAGTCAGCAGAGTCCATCCCCAACTGCCACTGGGGATGCAGGCCATTCAGGACCTACCCGTTCTGTTGAGGTTACCACACCGAGCTCAACGAGCTCAGTCTGGAGTTATATTAGTGAATCCAAGCCTAAATCTACAGTATGAAGGTACATTTCACTTCATGATACACAGGCAAGATCAGGGTTGAAAAAATATAGCAATACAAGCAATTCTAATGAGTCCAGAACGCAAACCTTTATTCGTGCTGCAAAGGGGAAGAAAGTGTTAGTAGTCACATACATGATGCAACAAGGACTGGTTCTTACCATACAGAGCAACGTACAAGAACCCTTTCCACCTGTTTTTACAGTTTCAGTTTCACAACAGAAACATATTTACCGGAATGTTTTTACCGGAACATATTTCCCCATAGACGCATGACTAATACTCTAAATTCATGACAGTAACTGTATCACATGCCCAAGTTACAGGTTAAGATCGGATCAACATACTTGTAAACATTCAAGAGAGAACCCAGAAAAATTCCGTGTCGTAAGTATTGAGGGTTTAAAATTCTCAAAACGAAATTCAATGGGAAAATGGACAGGATAGTCACTGGTATTCTCACAAAACTGATACTTCCCTAAATGTTTACAAACACCATAATCCAGGAAAGAAACTCCCCGCCCCCAGTTTTGCTCTTATTTCCCTACCTGATTTTGGTTAAGTTTCCCCTCTAGTACCACCTTCACTAAGACAAACATTCAAACTGAAGATGGAGTAAACTATTAACTGGAACCTTAGCAAGGGTACATAGATTGTTTGCTACCAAATATTACAGTAATTAGAGTGATCATCGTCGATTTAAGTTCTCCTTGTTACAATGAGGATGAAAAGCAAGCACTTTGGCTATTACTAATTACTCATCACAAAGAAAAGATAAGATGTTTATAAGGCAGGAAGTAACATATAAAACTCCTTTAAAAACCATTGTGTTTTCACTTTGCTCAAACTTTCAACTGCAAAATATCAAGTGAACAAAAATGTTACAAACCCAGAAGAGGGCATCTAAGCCTGTACCAAAATCTCAAAATACTTTAAAAGCCCACAATTAGGGTACTGAAAGTCTTTTCTGAAACTAGTCCCTGAACATTGCACACCTTCAGATAAACCACTTAAGAAGCTTGCAAAGGAGTGAAAGATGTTAATCTGCTGATGCAAGTCCCTAACAATCTTTCAAGAGACTGATATCCAGGTTTCAGTTAACTTTTCAGTCTTCCCCTTCTTGTAGCAAAGCAAAACAATTTTGCTTTTTTCCTTCCCCACACTTAGCAGTTTTAAGCATTGTAGAAACTTTTCAAGTAACAATTTAACATTAACAATGTACTATTAACTAGCATTTTCTTTGCCTTTGAGCTCTATTCCCCAGAGCTCTGCCTACTGATCTTTTCTCCAGAGAATTCCCTTCAACCCACTTTCCCTACCCTCCCACCCTCCGCAAGCCACACCTAATCACAGCCTTCTCTTCAGCTCACCCTCCCCAGCCCAGGCTGTTTCCCACCCAAACCCTCACCTCAGGGCCCTCCCATTTGTACACGAAGATTCCTCTGAAATCTAATCAAGTAAGATAAATTAAGCATATAGAGCAAGATGAACAGAAGATTACTCTTGGTACCCCAACTATTCCCTTCTGGTAGCAGAAGTGACCAAACGAAACCTGCCATTTTTATCACCATCTGGACATGACCATATCGCGCCCTCCCACCTAGCACAGCACAATGACACCCCACCCCCACTTCGCCAGTTGGCTTCATTTAAGTCAGTTGGCTTCATTTAAGTATTTGCCTAATGCATTTCAGTCTGGAACGCTTTCCCAACACACACATTATATATCACACTAAGAATTCCTCTGACAAAAGCACAGGCAGGCAGGTGGGTAGATGAGGGTCACTGGGATCCATGTGCAAGCTCCATCTACAAGGCATCATCTGTGTTGTGGCATCAGCGTTAAAATGTTCTACAGCTTAAGAGTCTTCTGGAAACAAGGTTCGTAGCACACTAGTATGACAGGAGACAATTTAGAAGATGGCAGCATCTGAAACCTCCAACCCAGGAGACGTGCTTGCTGACATTCACGTGCCCAGAGATCGTTGCTCCCGGATCAAATACTCAAAGCAACACATCTGCTGACGGCCCGGCTCCATCTGCTTTGGCCTTTTAAAGACTGCCCCTCATAAGCTCATGAAAACCTTAAAGGATGGCCTCCTGAATACAGGGCTTCCTGAGCAAGGCCTGGAAACATGCCACTGGAGAACTTCCTCCTCCTAAGCCTCTGGAAATTCACTCTGCAGACAGCAATTTAGGCGGGCTCTTTCCTCCAGGGTCTCCCCTCCTGCACCGCTACGACTCACACTGGCCAGGGGCTCCATTTCTCCTGGTGCCATCAGATCGCCATGATGAACACTACAGTAACAAACCACCGTCTATGAGGCATTTTCGTAGCTTTTAGATGGTACCGTCGTTGCGGGCCCACCCAAGGGTGCACATTCAATCCCCACCCTTTCCACTGGCAAGCAACACCACCCCGCCCACCCAGAGTCTCAGCAGGGGATGCCTCTCCTCTTGACGGTTACCAAGATACCCACTCCAATGGCAACAACTTTCCCGTCTTACCAGATTACCAGAAGCAATGTTTTAAGTGAATGGGTAACCTCGAGAGAGTGAAGGGGAGGAGGGGGAGTGGGGGGTGGGCAGAGTGAGCTCGCAGAAGAGGTTAGCGCAGAACCTAGAGGAAAAGTCCAAAGGGGAGCACTGCCACCTGGAAAATAAAGTGAGGGTCAATTTTGTCTGCCTACAGCTCCCGCCTGCCAGACATAATAGTAACCGCTTGGACCGGCACCTTACCTCCTCACTCACTCCCTAGACCACCCTCACACCCAGACCTGGGTTTCACCAGGCTGGGCCTGGCTGGACCCTGTCCCGGGCCGAGCCAGACTTACATACCGCCCTGGGCCAGAGCTGTCAGCCCCGCGAAGCTAAGGGCAGCTTCCACCACATGAGGCCTCATCCCCAGGCAGGCTCACAACCCTTTGTCTGGAAAAAAAGGGGGCTGCTGGTATTGACAAGTTCAAGTCCTGCCCTCCCTGCCCACCTGCCACCCTGCACCCCACTGCCTGCCTTCCAGCTCCTTTTCAAAGCATCGACTGACCAACTCCGCCTCCAGCAAGGGAGGCAAGACCCTCAACCTCCTCCACCTCTCCGTCTCTGTCTTCCTCCTCCTACACAAACCAGGGCACCGGGGGCCGCTCAGCCTACGCAGGAGCGGCGCCCACCCGAAGGTCAAGTTCCCCTTCTCCAGCAGACAGCTGCGACAGCCAGGCCTGGGGTGTCGTCTTCCCCCTGGACTACTAAGAGCCCTTTCAACACAGCTCTCCCCAGCACAATTTCCCCAAGATCTAGTCCGCCCGTTAACCCTCCTTCTCTTGGCACCCCAAATCCCCCAGGCTCATCTAACTCTGCCATCTCTCTCATCGGTCTCCTAAGACCCTAAACTGGTCTACTCCGCCCTCCACAACTAAGCCCAGGCCCTCGGCCCTCCCTGTCGCTAACTCCTGCTGGACAGGCCACAACTTTTGCTTTTATAGTCCTGGGCCGCGTCACTGGGGCACTGCTCAACGGGACGATTCCTCCACTGCCACTAGAAAAAAAGTCCCTCCCCGACCCTGGCCAAGTAGAGGACTCGGGGCGGCTCCCAGTTTCCCGAGTGTGCAGGTCTCGAATTCCCCGATTATCCCCACTCCTCTAAGCAAGTGCTTCCTGAGATCGACGACAGATCTCAAGGTCACCTTGGGGGGGAGGCGGATTCCAACGGGGACGAGGAATCCCCTTCTCAGCCTGTGATGGAGCCGAGGGTTGGCAGGCTTCCTGTTCCTTGAGGGGAGGTGTGAGTGGGGAGTGGATGAGGCGGGTTGGGGCTGCTCTCTGGAAGCGAAGGGAACTGCTGGGGGTCGCCTCAGGTCACCCCTGCCCAGCAGAAGTCCGAAAGAAGCGCCGGCAGAGCGTCTGGAAAATTCCAGGCGGCGGCCGCGGAGGGATCTCTGCAGAGGGCGCATCACTCCCTGGCGGCGGGGGTGGGGGTGGAGCGGCAGCGCGTGACTCCTCGGGCGTCGGCTGGGCCTCGTGAGCGCCGGTGACGTCAGCGCTGAGGCCTGCGGGTGGGAGCGGGGCGGGGGAGGGGAAGCCCGCGGCCCGACGGGCTGGAGCCAGGGCTCCGCCTGCGGGGGTCGTGGATTGTGAGCACGTCTGCACCGGGGCGGCTCTTAGAGAACCGCACCCACAGCTGTGCTCAGTGTCTCTGGCTAAGAAACATCGCTGTGATTTTTAAAACGTTGATTAAAAAGTTAAGCCCCCCTGTTGCTGCTTGGTAGCTTGAGGGACGTGTGTCATCGCTTGTTATTCTGTTACCAGGGGCCTGGAGGCTTGAAGTATTTCATCAGAAAAGTTGTGCCTGTTGGGTTAGAGTACTTTATGATTATTCATTCTCTATTAACTGGGAAAAGGTAGTTGTGAGGTAATGAAAAGCAAGAGCTTGTTTGTGCAGAAAACAAAACGTGTAATTGTATGGCAACAAGACTAAAAGGATATAGATAACCCTCTTTCCTTTGGGGTTGGGAGGTGAGGGAAAACATTTGGGGTGCGAAGGGAACTAGTTTGTCCAAGCTACTTGACAACCTGTGATGGGCCTCAGGGAGTCTGCCTGATGATTGTGGGGGGCACCTCCCGGTGACTGCCTACAGGGAGCAGGCCCTCAATGTGGCTCTTCCAAAGTGGAAGCAAAAGCAACCCCGTGAGCGCCTGTCCACTTCACCGAGGCCTGGCAGCGCCTGCGGGACTGGTGAGAATTTGGAAAGGGTCGCTGGCACCTCCCTTGCCCATGTAGGGACCAGAGTAAGGGGAGTCGCAGCCCCAGACCCCCACGGGGCGTCCTCTCAGCCCTGCCGCATGGGATGGAAGGACAGTGGTCAGGAGTAAGGAGAACTGAGAAGGGCCTCTTGGACCAACTCCAGCCAGGAAGTCTTCTCCCAGGATAAACACCCACACCCTAAACAAACCCACCTGTGACAACAGGCTCCCTTGGCAACAAGGGGAAAACTGGGGAAGGAGGTTTTTCCCCTCAGCCTCTGCAAGATGGCATCTGCAGCTGCTAGGTGGGGGCTGGGGCCAGCTGCTGCACCCTTCCTGGTTCTCGGAAAACTGCTGTTGCTCATGTGACCGTCGACCCAGAAGGTTGAGTATGTGGCAAGCCCAGGCTTGTTCACAGGGCAGCTCAGCTGCTCTCTCCAGCCAGGGAAAGATTATGGAAGCTCACTTTTCCCCAAGGTCTGGCTCATCTGTCTTGTCCTGATATTTCCGTAGGTGGGTTGGGGAGACTAGACCTGAAAGAACAGTGTGGAAAAAGGGAATTGCATGTCAGAATGTTCTAGAAAGGCTGAGAGGTGTGTGTAATACCAAGCAAGTACCTTCTCTGCTGAGTCACAGTACCAGGCTGTGGGCTCAGCTCTATATTTATCTACAAGGTGCCTGAGAGGATGTAGTCACTGCTGTGTGTCTGCTTGATGTCTCAGCTTGCTGCTTTCTGTGTGTTAGTCTCTCGGTCGTGTCCGACTCTTTGTGACCCCATGGACTGTAGCCCGCCAGGCTTCTCTGTCCATGGAATTCTCCAGGCGAGAATACTGGAGTGGGTTGCCATGCCCTTCTCCAGATGCTGCTCTCTACCTGGTCTAATAACCTTTCTCATTCACACATACTCCCAAATTCCAGGACCACACTACCTTAGGTTTTCTTTTTCAGGAGAGCAGGAGTATGTGGAAGTAGGCACACAGAAAGCATTAGGATCCTACAGATCTGATGACTCCAGCACAAAAGGAATGAACCATCTCCTCTGTGCCCTTATGTCTGGAGGAGCCCAGCTCCATTTCAAGGACAAAATGACAGGGTTGCAGTGGGTCCTGGTTTGTTTCTCCTGGCCATGGACTTTTCCACAGCTAGTTTTCTTTGGAAACGGGATGTGGGACGTGTTTGAGCTCAGATGAGGGTAGAAAGCCACACAGGGACCACTTTGTGCTGCCTTAAGGGGCCAAGGCAGTGCTCACAGTACGGTGGACAAATGTGGGACCTGGGTTCTGCCTCTTTCTCTGCAAATAAGGCTAAAAATACTTCCATCCTGACAGAGGAGGAGGGGCAAGGCGGCCAGTGTGTCAGCAGATTTCTGTAGATCAAAACAAGCTGTTCCAGGAAACAGGCGTAAACAAGATGACCTTGGATCCCTGGGTGGGGCTGGGTAGTGATGGGTCTGCCACACCCGGGTGGGTGGCTGAAGCCTGCTGCTTCTGGCCAGCCAGCTTTGGAGCTCATGGTTGGAGGGGAAAGGAGGTTAGGAAGGACCCCTTGGGCAACCGGTGTTGCCCAGGATTTCAGGGTCAAAGTCCAGGTTCCAAGTCTTTTCTCACAGCCAGGGTTTCCTCCCCGACTTGTTCCGCAGCCTGCTCAGCTGGATTGTTAACTAGCATACACACCAGCCGGAGAAGGACCCAGCAAAGAGAGGATGAGGGGTGAGGGACATCCCTGGTGGTCCAGTGGTTAGAATTCCTCACTTCCACTGCAGGGGGAACGAGTGCCATCTCTGGTTAGGGAACCAGGATCCCATAAGGGGTGAAGTGTGGCCAAAAATGGAGAAGGAGAGGGGTGAGAAAGGGGTGGTACTTCAGGTTCAAATGGGGACAGGATGACAGTATTGCTGCAGCCATTAGAGAAGGTGCCAGAACCCTGCCCCCCACCACCCCCAGGTCCAATTCCAGAGCCATGGCCTCCTGGGTCACCTTGGGCTCACCACTCACAGGAGACCGGTGGCGGGGGCCTTTTCCCTCTGAGCCCTGAGGCCCCTGGTCCCAGGGCCTGAGTGAGGAACTGCACAGTCACTGCGTACTGGCCCAGAGCCCTTCCTGCCCTGGCCCGCCTCACTGCAGCCCAGCAGGAACCACAACCGGGAACTCCTGCCCAGCCCGCCCTGGCCTCTCCTGCCCTGGCAGGAAGCGGGCCTCAGCCTGGGCTTCAGCCTGCTCCCCGCACCCCCTTGCAGCATGACCCTGGCAGGCCCTCACACGCTCACAGCGCGCCTTCCTGTTCTTACTTCATAATTCTGATGAATACTGTCCTGCCTAAAAGCACTTCACCCAGTGGTCGCCTGGCCCAGTCCACACTCAGCTCCTCCTGGCTTCTGCCGGGGTCACCTTCTCATTGAGTCCCCCCCTCCCTACCCCTTCCCTGTGGCTCAGATGGTAAAGAATCTGCCTGCAATGCAGAAGACCTGAATTCTATCCCTGGGTGGGGAAGATCCCCTGGAGAAGAGAATGGTAACCCACTCTAGTATTCTTGTCTGGAGAATCCCATGGACAGAGGTACAGTCTATGGGGTAGCAAAGAGTTGGACATGATTGAGCCACTAACACCTTCATCCTACCCTACTCCACCCCCACTGGGACTTGAGCTCCTCAAGGGAGGGGTTTCTCTCTGTTTTGTCCTCCACTGGGCCCGGCAGTCTCTGAAAATGGCTCTGGCATGGAACAGACCTCCAGGCACGTGTTGACCACACAATTTACGTTGGTTTGGTTTTGTTATTTTGTCACTCAGCATGCAGGATCTTATTTCCCTGACCAGGGATTGAACCTGTATCCCCTGCAGTGAAAGCACAGAGTCTTAACCACTGGACTGACAGGGAAGTCCCTAACAATTATGTTTTGTAAAGGTCACTTTGCAAAAGGAGGTTATGGTTGGATGGCATCACTGACTCAACCAACATGAATTTGAGCAAACTCCAGGAGATCGTGAAGGACAGCGAAGCCTGGCAGGCCGCAGACAATGAGGTTGCAAGGAGTGGAACACAACTTAGCAACTGAACAACAAAAAGCTTGCTGTCCACTGTGAGGCTCTCAGTAAATATTTGGGATGTTTCTGGACAGATGGAAGGAAGGAAATGAGTTCCCAGGTCAGCAGCAGGCCCACAAGCTCGATTACAGGTCCAGCTCTGGCGGCCTGTCCAGCCCTGGACTCCCAGGTCTTGAGAGGAGGAGAAAGGAGAGGGTTGCTCCCTGTGGCCCCCGACCAGCAGTTCACATGAAGGGTGGCCCTGGTCACTGCTGAGCAGCTCCAGCTGGGCCTCCGAGGTGGTGCTAGTGGTAACGAACACCCCTGCTAATGCAGGAGACATAAGAGAGGCAGGTTCGATCCCTGGGTCTGGAAGATCCCATGGAGGCATTGGACAGGACTGAAGTGATTCAGCAGGCAAGCTCTTTTTTTTATGGCTCCCCTGGTGGCTCAGCTGGTAAAGAATCTGCCTGCAATGTGGGAGACCTGGTTCAATTCCTGGGTTAGGAAAATCACCTGCAGAAGGGAATGGCTACCCACTCCAGTATTCTGGCCTGGAGAATTCCATGGACAGAGGAGCCTGGCAGACTGTAGTCCATGGGGTCACTAAGAGTTGGACACGACTAAGTGACTTTCACTTTCATTTTTTGGGCGGCTAAGGGAACCAGGGGGCGCGTCTCTCAGCCAGTGCTGGTGGGAGGCATTCCAGGGAGAGGGTGCCAGGGGTGGATACTCCCAGACCCTGGTGTGTAAGACAGAGGAGTAGATGGGCCAGCCCACCTGCAGTTCACACTCATTTTTTGGATCCATGTGTGTAGAAAAGTGGGAGGAAAGCAAGGAGGGGATGCTAAGTTAGGAGAGGGCTTTTCACAGGTGTGACCCACGCCTCCTCTGGGGGTCCCAGGCCACGTAGGTTCTGGGTTCCTGAAGTCCTTTCTTGGCCACTGCCAGGCAGCTCCAACCAGGAGCACCTCCCAGTTCCTAAGGCCAGGCCTCGGGCCTCAGGCCATGCCTCCAGGAAATAACTTTGTCAATGTGTTTCTTGCATCCGGATGTTTGGGACTCCCTGCCACGTAAAGGGCATCAGGCCCTTGGTGCCTCAGCCCTTCTACCCGCCTCCCTGCCATCCCTGAGCCTTGCCCACGCTGGCCTCCTGCCTGGAGCTCTCTCTGCCCTTCTCCTGCCAGCTCCTTTACAGGTTCATGGTCCTTGTGCCCTGAAGCCCTGCCCCTAAGTGCTGACCAGATTCAGTTGTCCTCTCTGCCCCACCCTGAGCGGTTGTGTCCTCACCCCCAAGCCCCCAGCAGAGGGAAGGCCTGTGGAATGAGGGACTTGGTCCCACACGTCTTGCCCCCCTTGACCACTGTTGCCCCACTAGTGGCTTCCAGATCTCCTTGCCAGCCCCCCTGTTGCAGACTGTCAACTACAAATTGGCACGTGCCAAAAGCTTTGCCAAGGACTGAACAACAAGGCCATTTGCCATCTGCTTCTGTGGAGACTGAACCCTGTGCTCTGCAGCTGTTGACCTTCAACCCCTGGAGGGAGTTCCAGGTGGAGTGAGGCACTCTGTACCCTGGTAGGGCAGGTCTGTAGATAATTGGATATTTTCAGGAACTGATTTCATGGTCTCAATCCTGCATCTCCTCATATCTAGAAAAGCACTAAATCCCTTCATGATGACATCAGATGCTTGTGACTAGCAGAAAACCTCTTGTAAAGTAAGTGCTTGATTGCATGGAACTCCCCCTTCACCAAATCTTACATATTGACCTTCTGCCACTGCCTCTCTTTTGGACAAGGAAATGGCAACCCACTCCAGTATTCTTGCCTGGAGAATCCCATGGACAGAGGAGCGGTGCTGACACCTCCCATGTCTGGGTCTGCACAGCCCCCCTCCTCCTCTCCCAGACCCGCCTGCAGCCCCCACTGCCAGAGCTCGCTTAGGCTGCGTCCCTGCGGATGGGACTGTCTTCCGGCCTGAGCCTGTCTCACCCCCTCAGTGACCTCGCTGGAGCACTGGTTGTTCAGACTCTCCTTGACCCTCTGAAGGAGACTTTTCTGTTCCGACTCCCTTTGGCCGCCTGAGTGGCATCAGAGGGAGAGAGAGAGAGAGAGAGAGAGAGAGAGAGAGAGAGAGAAAGGCGTGTGTGGTGCCAGGGCTGCCTCTGGGCAGAGGAACCCCTCCAAATGGTTCATCTGCCCCTGGAGGCTGCTGACCTTAATGCTGGGAGCGAGGCCTGTGCTTACTGACCCAGAGAGTCAGCTATCACCACTTCCCCCTCCTCCCCAAACGCCAAGTTCAAAGGGGCAGGGGACACAGAGGTCCTGGGAAGAGCTGGAGCTATTATTACTCTGCTGCTTGCAAATTATACCTATGACAAGTAGCTCAAAGTAGCTGAGGGCGCAGTAGGGGTGGGGGAAGGGAGGTGCTTAGAGATGGGTGGGACTGCCAGGAAGTGGGGTGGGGGGAGGGTTGGGGCCTGGGACAGTCAGCTCCTCCTGTGCGCAAGGTGGGGAGCAGGGCGGACCCCGGATGTGCCCACCCCACTTCCTGGATTCCATGGTTTTAAATATTTTGACTCTGTTTTCATTACATACACACAACACACACACAATCCCAAAGCAGAATCTGTTTTCATCACACACACACACAGTCCCAAAGCAGAATCTGTTCTTGGGATGTAGATCCTGATCTTTGAAGAACATGGTCCCTCACCAACCTAGACAGCATATTAAGAAGCAAGCAGAGATACTACTTTACCAACAAAGGTCCATCTAGTCAAGGCTATGGTTTTTCCAGTAGTCATGTATGGATGTGAGAGTGGGACCATAAAGAAGGCTGAGTGCCGAAGAACTGATGGTTTTGAACTGTGGTGTTGGGGAAGACTCTTGAGAGTCCCTTGGACTGCAAGGAGATCCAACCAGTCCATCCTTAAGGAGGTCAGTCCTGAGTGTTCATTGGAAGGACTGACGTTGAAGCTGAAACTCCAATACTTTGGCCACCTGATGTGAAGAGCTGACTCATCTGGAAAGACCCTGATGCTGGGAAAGATTGAAGGCGGGTGAAGGGGACGACAGAGGATGAGATGGTTGGATGGCATCACTGACTCAATGGACGTGAGTTTGAGTAAACTCCGGGAGTTGGTGATGGACAGGGAGGCCTGGCATGCTGCAGTCCATGGGGTCACAAGAGTAGGACATGACTGAGCGACTGAACTGAACACCAACTGGGGACCACAGGGAGAAACCCTGTATCTGGTGCTCTTGAAGGCCCAAAACCCCTGATGGTGGACCAGAGGAAGGTGGCGGCGGTCAGAAGCCAGGGGGCCCCTCTGAGAAGCAGCAGGCATGCAGCGCCAGACCCGAGGACCGCAGAGCTGCTCCGGGTTCCGGGCTGCGTAGGATACGGGCAGGAAGTGCGGGCTCCGCCTCTGCCGCTGAGCTGGAGAGGAAAGGGCGGGCTCAACTGCCCCCTGCTGGCCACAGCCGGACCAGCAACCTACAGGCAGCCGCTCCAGCTCCCCTGCAACTGCCTACGCAGGCCTGGTCAGAGCCCGCTGAGAGGAGTCAAACCCATTGCCGCATGCAGCACAAAGCAGGAAAGATGGCGCGGTAGACAGAATAAGGACCCCCAGGATGTCTGCATCCTAACCCTGGAGCCTGTGAATGTTAAGTTACATGGCGAAGGGGAATTCAAATTGCTAATCAGTAGACTTTAATAGATGGACTTCCCTGGTGGCTCAGATGGTAAAGCGTCTGTCTACAATGCGGGAGACCTGGGTTCGATCCCTGGGTCGGAAAGATTCCCTGGAGAAGGAAATGGCAACCCACTCCAGTACTCTTGCCTAGAAAATGCCATGGATGGAGGAGCCTGGTGCAGGCTACTGTCCATGGGGTCGCAAAGAGTCGGACACGACTGAGCAACTTCACTTTCACTTTCAGACTTTAATAGGGAAATTATCCTAGATTATCTGCCTTCAGTTCAGTTCAGTCGCTCAGTCGTGTCCGTCCCTTTTGCGACCCTATGGACCACAGCACGCCAGGCTTTCCTGTCCATCACCAACTCCTGGAGCTTGCTCAAACTCATGTCCATCCAGTTGGTGATGCCATCCAACCATCTCATCCTCTGTTGTCCCCTTCTCCCGCTTTCAGTCTTTCCCAGCATCAGGGTCTTTTCCAATGAATCAGTTCTTCCCATTAGGTGGTCAAAGTGTTGGAACTTCAGCATCAGTCCTTCCAGTGAATATTCAGGACTGATTATCTGCCTTGGCCCAGTGTAATCGTGAGGAAGAGGAAGGCAGAAAAGCCAGAGAGAAACATGGAGAGAGAAGGCAGAGAGCAGTGCTGAGGACCCCACTGGCCTTCACGGGCTTTAGGGATGGAGGAAGGGGTCCCAGGAAATAGATTTATTCTCCCTTGGAGCTTCCAAAAGGAATGTGGCCCTGCCGACATGGATCTCAGCTTGGTGAGACTTCAGTTCAGACTGACCTCGAGAACCGTGAGACCATGAATGTGGGTTGTTTTATTTCTATTTATTTGGCCATGCCACATGGCTTGTGGTTTCTTCATTCCTCCACCAGGGATTGAAGCCGGGGCTTTAGCAGTGATAGCAGTGAGTCCTAACCGCTGGACCACCTGGCAATTCCCTGTGGGTTGTTTTATTTACTTTTTATCAAGTATTTTAATTGATTTTTTATTTTAAAAAGTATTTATTTGGCTGTGCCAGGAGTCAGTTGCAGCACGTGGGATCTTTGATCTTCCTTGCAGCACTTGAGATCTTAGTTCCCCAACTAGGGACTGAATCTGTGCCCCCTGAATTGGGAGCATGGAGTCTTAACCACTGGACTGCCAGGTAAGTCCTTCTTCATGCATATTTAACAAAAAACAAATATGCAGCCTATAATCAACTCCCAGACTGTAATTAACACACTCTCATTATTTGATAACATAAACCACCCCACAGTTTGCTGGAAATGGATTTTATTAATAATAAGTCACATGATGAGATGGTTGGATGGCATCGCCGGCTCAATGGACATGAGTTTGAGCAAACTCCGGGAGACAGTGAAGGACAGGGAAGCCTGGAGTGCTGCAGTCCACGACTTAGCAACAGAACAACAATAACAAAGTTTGCTGGAAATTGATTTTAATAAGTCACATGATACAAAAGGATAGGAACATTCAAAGGGCACTTAGTGAAACACTGCTTTGTCCCACAAGGGCAGAGAGAAAAAGTTAAGGCACAATGGATGCTCAGAAAACAGGAAGAGGAGGCTGAAGAGTCAAAACAAGTAATCTGTGTACACACACACACCCATCACGTCCCTCAGGCCCCTCAATCTGTCAGATAAGAATTCACTTGGCATCAAAACAGTGCATGGGAGCAGATAACCAGAGGGCTAGGAGCCGGAGGGGCTGGGAGCCAATGAGGTCTCCAGCAGAGATGAGATGTCCTCTAGCTGGGACATTTGCAAAGGCTGGAGACACCTATTCATTATGACAGATAACAAAGGCCCTACTGCTGGAGGGCAAGCCCCCCCCCCCCAAACATCTGGAGTGTTCAAGAGCCAACAAAGGGAGGAGGAGGTGAGTGGGCTCTGACATCCGGAGACAAGAGGTTCACATTCCCTTCCCCCCATTCTCCACCGGGAAGGAAAGACAAAGCAAACCCTGTGTCGGGCTGGATCTGCCTCCTTCCTGTGGAAAGTCCCCAGAAGCGCCCCAGTGGTGGTGGTGAGGGGGGTGACCGCCGAGAAAGAGCCCAAGGCTGAGAGGCCAGCTCTTCTGGGAGGAGGCAGGAGGCCATGGGAAGAGCCCCACCCAGGCCACATCCACCGCCCTACAAGGTCCCCGAGAAAGAACAGACCCCTCCCTGCCAGGGACTTCCCGTGCATGGGCCTAGGGCTGGATGAAACCTCAGTATCATCCTGGAAGGAGCGCCAGCAGCTCCGAGATGGTGGGGGCACCCTCGTGAGTAGCCTGAGTTTGCAGGCTTCATGGAACCAAAGCGGATCAAAAAAAGATCAAAACTGAAACTGGAAGCCTCAAGGGGGGTTGGGAGCTCCTCTGGGTGTGGAATGTGGGCCCGCGGGCTGGTGGGTCCACAGGGCAGCCACCTCCCAGCACAGTGACATCACCAAAGATCAGCAGGCTTGCTTTCCTGCTGGTCAGAGTCTCCTGCTTACAAAGGAGACCAGAGTGAGGGGCACAGGGGGCCCTCCAGTTCCATCGAACTGGAGAGGGTTCTGTGGGGGCCTCACTGTGGAGGCCCCGACCCTCTCCTCGCAGGGCCATGTCCCAGCCTGGCCACATGAGCTGGAATGTGGGGATGTGGTCACCAATGTCCAGGGAAAAAACCAAAGACACACATGCTCCTCTGGAGTGTCCTGAGCCCTACTGCTCAGCCACCTGCCAACCGAGGGACTTCAGAGCGGGGGATACTCTGTCTTGAGAGGGCACAAAGGCGAGTCCCTGGGTGGGAGGGGCTGGCTGGGGGCTAGTCAGATTGGTTCTGAGACTGCAGCGGAGCCCGGAGTCCAGGGACAGCAGGCAGGCTGCAAGAGGGTGCCTGCAGCAGCCCCCAGCCAGTTCTGCACACCCCAGCCCGGCACAGCAGCAGCTTGGCCACACACGGAGGCCGCCCTCCCCCCGGCACGCGCCTTCAGGCAGCACGATGCCCCCATGCTCTCCCGCCTGCACGGCGGCCCTCAGCCTTGCTCCAGGCTGTCGGCGGGCTGGACCACGGTGTAGCTCCCCTGGCCCAGGGACAGCTGCCGGCTGAAGAAGGATGTGGTGCGTTTCGGTTTCACCCGCTTGATCGTCTCACCTGTTGGGGGAACAAGAGGGACGCACTGAGGAGGGTGACCCCCCGGGGAGGGGCCCGGCCCCAGGGGAGCCCCTTCTGGAGCCTGTTCAGGCTGAGCTCCCCTCTTCACTCCCACCAGCTTCGTGAGCCTCAGCCCGACCCCCAACCCTCCCATAGTGAGAGGATCGGGGTTGGGGGGGGTGCCCAGTCTCCTATATCAGGTCACCAGGGTTTCCATTTGATGGTGGGCCTGCTGTGGTGTCTAAACCTGTTCGAAAAGAGACTGGAGAGGGGTACAAACATCCAGCTAAAAAGAACTCACAGGGATGTCCTGGATAGTATAAGGAATATGGTCAGTAATACTATAGTAACTCTGAATGGTGACAGATGACCAGACTCAGGAAGATCACTTCATAACGTATAAAAATACTGAATCACTATGGCAAAATCACTATATATACGAATATATAATATGTCAACTGTAGTTCAGTTCTGGAGTAGGAAAGGGCAGCCCACTCCAGTATTCTTGCCTGGAAAATTCCATGGTCAGAGGAGCCCGGCGGGGTGTAGTACATGGGGTCGCAAAGAGTCAGACATGACTGAGCACACACATCATTCAATTATAAAAAAGAAGAAAGAACAGACCAACATCACAAAATACCTATAATACATACCACTGGCTGAAAATGATCCTTGATGAAACAGACAGACTTTTTCTGGGGGAGGGAGGAGAGGGTGGTGCTTGTGGAATTTTAGTTCCCCAACCTGGGATCGAACCTGGCAGTAGAAGCCTGGAATCCTAACCAGTGGACTGCCAGGAAAGTCCCTAAAAAGACTTCTTAAAAGTTAAAAATTTCAAGCCAGGTGATCAAGGTCAACATCAAAAGTCACAAATCATGTTGATAATGCACCTTTGATATGACGTGGCAAAAATGGCACATTACCTCTGTGACCTTCCTCCCCCAAACCTTTCACTCTTGTCTAATAAGGAGAAAAACAGAAGAGAGATTCCAGTAAAGGGGCATCCTACAATATGCCTGACCAGTCCTCCTCAAGACTTCAAGGTCATCAAAACCAGGAAGGTCTGAGAAACTTGTCACAGCCAAGAGGAGCCTAAGGAGACACAACAGCCACATGAGGTGTGGTGTTCTGGATGGGACCATGCATCTGAAAGAGGATGTTAGGTAAGGTTAAAACTAAGGACTTCAGTTAATTTACTGCATCGTGTCAGTTCATTAATTCTAACAAACATACCGTATTAACATAATACGTTCATGTTAAAAAGCAAGTGACAGAAGAAAAACAGGCAACAGAAATAAATGGTAACGCATGATGAAAGTGAAAGTGGAGAGTGAAAAAGTTGGCTTAAAGCTCAACATTCAGAAAACGAAGATCATGGCATCTGATCCCATCACTTCATGGCAAATAGATGGGGAAACAGTGGAAACAGTGTCAGACTTTATTTTTTTGGGCTCCAAAATCACTGCAGATGGTGACTGCAGCCATGAAATTAAAAGACACTTACTTCTTGGAAGGAAAGTTATGACCAACCTAGATAGCATATTCAGAAGCAGAGACATTACTTTGCCAACAAAGGTTCATCTAGTCAAGGCTATGGTTTTTCCTGTGGTCATGTATGGATGTGAGAGTTGGACTGTGAAGAAGGCTGAGCGCTGAATTGATGCTTTTGAACTGTGGTGTTGGAGAAGACTCTTGAGAGTCCCTAGGACTGCAGGGAGATCCAACCAGTCCATTCTGAAGGAGATCAGCCCTGGGATTTCTTTGGAAGGAATGATGCTAAAGCTGAAACTCCAGTACTTTGGCCACCTCATGCGAAGAGTTGACTCATTGGAAAAGACCCTGATGCTGGGAAGGATTGGGGGCAGGAGGAGAAGGGGATGACAGAGGATGAGATGGCTGGATGGCATCACTGACTCGATAGACATGAGTCTGGGTGAACTCCGGGAGTTGGTGATGGACAGGGAGGCCTGGTGTGCTGTGATTCATGGGGTCGCAAACAGTCGGACACGACTTAGCGACTGAACTGAACTGAACTGATGAAGAAACTTGCACGGAAAAACGGCCCTGCTTCACCAGCATCCGAACACCAACTCTGATGAGCCCACAGCCCTCAGGGTGATAACACCTGTCATGGGTGAGGATGGAGAGGCACGTGCGTCCTTCTCACTGGGGGGGTACAGTGGCTGCACACTTTGACCTGGCAACCCTATTTCTAGTAATTTATCTCGAGGAAACAGTTATGGATTCCAGGTAAGGATTTGGTATGCTGTTTATAGTAGCTGATGAACTACAAATACAGTTGGCCCTTAGATAACAAGCGGGTTGAGATGCCAACCCTCTGTGCAGTCGAAAATCCAAGTATAACTTCTCGCTGGCCCTTCATAGACATGGTTCCGTCTCACCCACCAGTTCAATCAACTGCAGATCACGTGTGTATGTTTGTTAGTCGCTCAGTCGTGTCTTGCCTCTGCGATCCTATGGACGGTAGCCCGCCAGATTCCTCTGTCCATGGGATTCTCCAGGCAAGAATACTGAAATGGGCTGTCATTCTCTTCTGTAGGGGATCTTCCTGACCCAGGGATCAAAACTGCATCTCCTGCACTGCAGGCGGATTCTTTACCACTGAGCCAGCAGGCAAAGCATGCATTAGGGCACCTATGTCATCTTTACCAGCTGCACCGATTCCACAGGGTGTGTATCCGTCCTTCCTATACCCATAGCTTTAGTAACTAAGAACTACTAAAAACCAGTAGTTTCTAGTTTTTCATGTCTGGATATGCCTGTGGACACAGCAGTGAGGGGCTCTTACTGCTGGGGCCCCAGAGAGAAGCCTCCAACTCTCCATCAAACGATGGGATGCTCAAACCCAGCCCTTGTCCCCCGCCAGGTCCTGCCGGCTGGAAGCTAACTCATTGCATCTGGAACTGCTTCCCACTTCCAGAACTCCCCGTGGTGTGCATGTGCACACGTGTAGGTGTGTGTGCACAGCATGAGGTGGTCACTCACCCTCCTCCACGTAGTCGATGGTGGAGAGATGCTGGATGCGGCTGCACACCACGCTGCCCTGCCTCCGCAGCTGGGGGCGCTGGTGAGGGGGTGGTGAGGAGCCAGAGGCCGAGGTGGGGCCGGCCTCCTGGGAGGCGGCGGGCTCCGCAGCCTGGCTCAGCTCGATGCAGTACTCGATGAGGCTGCTCATCAGCTCGGCCTGGGGAGGAGAAGGGGCTGGTGTGAGGCCTGGGGGGCTCTCTATTACCTGCTACAGAGCGAGAGGATCCAGACCCACATGCCCTACCAGCTGGTGGGGGAGGCCGATGAGGAAACAAATACCTTTTACACAATAGAAGAAGGGGAGTCTGCTCTGTGAGCCAGGGGAGGCACCCCATTTGGGTTGACTTCAGGGGTCAGATTGTTGCTGTTTAATTGTGTGGTTGTGTCTGACTCTTGCGACCCCATGGACTGTAGCGCTCTAGGCGCCTCTGTCTATGGGATTTCTCGGGTAAGAATATTGGAGTGGGTTGCCATTTCCTCCTCCAGGGGATCTTCCCGAAAGAAAGGAGAGTGAAAAAGCTGGCTTGAAACTCATCATTAAAAAAATAAGATCATGGCATCCGGTCCCATCACTTAATGGCAAACAGATGGGGAAAAAGTGGAAGCAGCGACAGATTTTATTTTCTTGGGCTCCAAAATCACTACGGATGGTGATAGCAGCCACGAAATTAAGATGCTTGCTCCTTGGAAGGAAAGCTATGACAAACCCAGACAGTGTATTAAAAAGCAGAGACATCACTTTGCTGACAAAAGTCTGAATAGTTTGAAAAGCAATGGTTTTTCCAGTAGTCATGTATGGATGTGACAGCTGGATCATAAAGAAGGACCACAAAGAATTGATGCTTTTGAACTGTGGTGTTGGAAAAGACTCTTGAGAGTCCCTTGGACTGCAAGGAGATCAAACCAGTCCATCCTAAAGGGAATCAGTCCTGAATATTCATTGGAAGGACTGTGAAGCTCAAATACTTTGGCCACCTGATGTGAAGAATTGACTCATTGGAAAAGACCCTGATGCTGGGGAAGACTTAAGGCACGAGGAGAAGGGGGTGGTAGAGGATGGGGTGGTAGGAGAGCATCACCGACTCAGTGGACACGAATCTCAGCAAACTCCAGCAGAGAGTGAAGGACAGGGGAGCCTGGCTTGCTAAATAGTGAGGTCAGCTGAGTGGAGTAGGCGGTTCCCCTGAACACATTCCTGAAGCCTTCTCAACAGACTTGAACATCACACACATTGACATAAAAGGTGACATGACCAGATGTTAGAGGGCAGGGTCTGGGCACCTTAGGGCGGGGACAGCCAGGGCTGGCAGATCCACAGACAGAAAGTTGCCAGCAGGTGGCGTCGCCTAGGCAGGGCATGTTCAGGGAGCAGGACACAGCAAGGACTGGGGTAGACACAGGCTGGCCTTGGACCCCAAGATGAGAACCCGCTGGGGAGCAGGGTCAGAGGCCAAGGGGGCGGTCGGTGACTGCCTGCCCGATGGGGGGACCCGAGGCTGCTCCAGAGCAACACAAGCCGCCCTGAGGAGGGCAAGCAGGGCAGGAAACTGCATGGGAGGTCCGGGCCCCACACACCCTCCTCTCCTCCCTGAGGGAGCTGCACGGAGCTGAGCACACCAGGGCGCCCTCTGAGATCCTCCAACACAGGTCCTGAGGTTGGGGGAGGCTGCCATTACAGCTCAGCTGCCTCCAACAAAATGAAATATTCACTCAGGATAAGACTTCCATTTCTAGAAATGGAAGAGAACTTCCTTGACCTGATGAAGGGCATCTATGAAGAACGCACAGCCAACACCACGCTGACTTAGAGCAAGACTGAAGGCTTTCCCCTCAGGCCCAGGATGTCTGCTCACCCCGACTCACCAGGTGAGACCAGGGAGAGGCACGCAGCCTGCAAAGTTAGAACACAACTGCCCCCTTCACAGACGACGCTGAACAGCCCAGAGACAATCCCAAAGGAGCCTCAAAAAACCTGCTTTCAACGAGTGAGTTTCACAGGGTTATAGGATATGAGGAAAACAAAATCAACGGTGTTTCTATACGCCACAGCCAACAACTGGAAATTGAAATTAAAAAACGGTGTACCATCTCTGGCAGCACCAAACAAATAGGGAGGGGGATAAATCTAATAAAAGATAGATACGATATGTATGCTGAAAACCACAGAATGTTCGTGAAAGAAATCAAAGACATAAATGGAGATGTAAAATAAATGGACCAGGGGCTTCCCTGGTGGGTGAGTGGTAAAGAATACCCCTGCCAATGCAGGAGACACGGGTTCGATCCCTGATCCCGGAAGATCTCACGTGCCAAGGAGCAACTAAGCTGGTGTGCCACAACTACTGAGCCTGTGTCTAGAGCCCACGTGCCCCAACTACTGAAGCCCGTGCGCCTTAGAGCCCGTGCTCCACAGCAAGGGAAGCTATCGCAATGAGAAGCTCTATACCAAAACTCTGAAGTAGCCACCGCTCGCCACAACTAGAGAAAAGCCCGTGCAGCAATGAAGACCCAGTACAAAGTCAAAGTCGTGTATTTGACTCTTTGCGACCCCATGGACTGTAGCTTGCCAGCCTCCTCTGTCCATGGAATTCTCCAGGCAAGAATACTGCAGTGGGTTGCCATTCCCTTCACTAGGGGATCTTCCTGACCCAGGGATCAAACCTGGGTCTCCTGCATTGTAGGCAAATTCTTTACTGTCTTGAGCCACCAAAAAAGCCAAAAATAAATAAATAAAATAATTTTTAAAATGTCATTTAAAATAAATGGACTGGAAGATTTAAAAACATCTCTTCAAAAGACACTTTTAAGAAAATAAAAAGTTGTAGACAAAGTTATAGATTTTGTCAAGTTATTAGACAAAACATTTGTAAAATATTTATCTGATAAGGGACTGGTATGCAGAACATATAATGAACTCCTATAGCTCACTAAGAAAACAAATAAGCCAATTCAGGAACTTCCCTGGTGACACGAGGGATCAGAACCTGCCTGCCAATGCAGGGGACACGGGTTCGATCCCTGGTCCAGGAAGACTCCACGTGCTGCAGAGCAACTAAGCCCGCGCTGCAGCGACGAGCCTGTGCCGCGACCGCTGCAGCCCCTAGCGCCTGGAGCCCTTGCTGCTCTGCAACGAGAGAGGCCATCGCAACAAGGAGCCAGAGCCCCGCCATGAGGAGTAGCCCCCACTTGCTGCAACTAGAGAAAGCCTGCACAAAAAGCAATGAATACCCAGCACGGTCAGAAATAAAACACATAAATAAAACTATGTTACAAATTTCCCGATTTTAACCAAGTGGAGAAATGATTTGAACAGACATTCCATCAAAGACCTACAGATAACAAATAAACACACAGAAGGATAATCAACATCATAAGTCACAATGAAAATGCAAGCGACAGCCACACTGACCTGTCACTACCGCAGTCATTACAATGGCAAACCAACCAACAACACTGACACCACCAAGCGCTGAGCAAGGATGCGGAGCCCTGGACTCAGACGCGGCTGGAGGGACTGCAGGATGGCACAGTCCCTTTGGAAGACGGTTTGGTAGCTTCCAGTAAGGCTGTTCTGATACAACCCAGTAACCCCACTCCTAGGTATTCACACCAGAGAACTGAGGCATATGCCACCCAACAGCCTGCACACAAATGTCTAGAGCAGCTTTATTCACAGAAGTCCCAAACTGGAAATACCCTTCAGTGGGTAAAGAGTATCCGCCCAGTGGAACACTACTCAACAGTCAAAAGGGAAAAACCGGTACACTGTGAAATGCGGACCATCTCAGGGGCGTGAATCTTAGTGAAAGTGGCCAGGCTCAAAAGGCTGCAGAGTGTGTGTATGCTGCAGCGTTGGGTCGCTATTTGTTCATCTACCAGCTGACAGGCATTCGTGTGGTTTTCAGTTCTTTGGTTATGACACACAAGCTGTATGAACATCTTAGTGTAAGTCTGTGTGTGGACATATGTCCCTTTCTCCTGGGTAAATACGATAAGTGTGTTTATATGACATTCTGGAGAAAGCAAAACTCTAGGTACAGCTAAGAGGAGGTTATCAGATAGCAAGTGAAGAGATGAGTCTGAAGTCAGAAGAGATATGTATAAAACAGTTAAAAAAAAAAAAAGAGAGAAAAAACTCCAAAGAAAAATTGGCAGACTTCAACAAACAGGACATCCACATGGCAGATATATATGAGCCATCTATATATATATAAAGGTTGAGCATCATTATATATATATATAAAGGTGCTCAACCTCATTTGTGTGTGTGTATGTGGGGGGAATGCCAACTAAAATCACGTGGAGATTTGGGGGTGATGGAAATGCCCATAAAAAATGGGCAAAAGATGTGAAGAGGCGTTTCACTTCTAGGAAGATACGCGGACAGCAAACAAGCAGCTCTGTAGTTTGCCTGTGGTGGCGGTGGGTATGTGAACATGTTAAAACTCACCTCTCAAAACGGGTGCTTTTTATTGTAAATTATATCTCATAAAGTTGACTAGAAAGTAAAGAAAAAAAGCACGAGGAGATATCCCTCCTCAACCACCAGAGTGGCTGAAGGGACCAGTCGGCTCCTGGGCCTGAAGCTGGGCGTGCGCACAGAGGATACAGGCAGCATCTTCTGCCACAGTCAGAACTGAACACCCAAGGGCCCGTCAGCAATGGGACGGAAAAGTCAAGAGGGGCAAATTCATACGCGGGACTGCCCAGTGCAAGTGGGAGACCACGGCACTGGCACCTACAGTGGGGACGAGGATGGAGCCCCCGATACAGGGCTGAGCGCGAGACTGGGCAGAACAGAACGCGCCGTGGGGACCCTCTGCCGTAAAGCTCGAAGCCAGGCACAAAGACTCTGGGGTGACACAAGTCAGGATGCGGGGGTCCCTGGGTGGGAGGCACGGCTGGGAGGGGGATCGAGGAGGGGACTTCTTAATCTGAAAGGTGTTACATGGGTTTCTTTTTTAAATATATGATTTATTTAATTTTGGCTGCACTGGGTCTTCGCTGCTGCTTGGACTTTTCCCTAGTTGCGGTGAACGGGAGCTACTCTCCAGGCACGGGCTTCTCATCGCGGTGGCTTCTCTTGTTGCGGAGTGTGGGCTCAGCAGTTGTGGCACACGGGCTTTTGGTTGCTCCTCGGCCTGTGGAATCTTCCTGGACCAGGGACCGAACCTGTGTCCCCTACACTGGCAGGCAGATTCCCACCCATTGTCCACCCGGGAAGTCTGTTTCACGGGTTTCTTTTAGGAAATGTGTTGAGCCATATACACTTAGGAGCTGGGCACTTTTCTGTATGTATATTGTAATTCAATAGAGTGGAGACTTCCCTGGTGGTCCAGTGGTTAAGAATCTGTCTTGCCATGCAGGGGACACAGGTTCGATCCCTGGTCAGGAACTAAGATTCCACATGCTGCAGAGCAACTAGGCCCGTGCACTGCAAGCACTGAGGCTGTGTGCTCCGGAGTCCACACGCCGCAACCAGAGGATTCGTGTGCTGCGACGAAAGATCCCGCGTGACGTGACAAAGATCACGTGTGCCGCAGTTAGGACCCAATGTAGCCGAATGAGCATATTTTTAAAAAGAAAAGGACGTTTGAGATTTAGAAAAAAAAAAAACTGTGCTAAAGAAATAAAAGAGAACATTTAGATTAAAAAAAAGAGACCTGGGTAATTCCCTGGTGTTCCAGTGGTTGGGACTCTGCTTTCATCACTCAGGGCCCAAGTCTGATCCCCGGTCAGGGAACTAGAATTCCACAGGCTCCAGTGTGACAAAAAAAAAAAGTCTAGGCCAGTAATAAGCGGGGGCAGAGGGAGCAGAGTGGCCAGGAGGGGTGAGAGGCTCAAGGTGGCGGCAGGAAGGGCCGTGTGCTTGCACCGATGGGGAGTCCCTGGAGCGTATCTCTGTGCTTGGGCAGGGCAGCACCGAGGCACACAGTCCTGGAAGGGCCCTCGGCCGTGACCAAGGTGGGAGGAGAAGGGGCAGGGGTGGAGTTTGGGGTGGGAAGACAGGGTGCTGAGCACACAAGAGTGAAACAAAGGCACGCTGGTCACACAGCGCTGGGCAGCCCCCCACCAACCACTGCCCCAGCTGCCCCACCACCTGGCTAGGCCTTCCCAACCCTCAAGGGTGGCTCCTGGTCGGCAGCAGTCAGCTCCGTGGTGTCCAGGCCCTCAGCAGCCCTCTCACCTCTTTGCTAGCCAGGCTGAGACCTCCAATAACCTGAGGCCCCTAAGTCCACCCTCTCCACGCCCATCCCCGGGATGCAGGCAGCACCCACCCCTACCTGCTTGGAATAGATCTTGAGGAGTTTGTTGACCGGTGTGCCCTCGTTGTCGCCGTCGAACTCCAGCCACAGCACAGACTCCTCCTCCTCGGGGGAGGTATGGTCCCAGGACAGCTCCTGGAAGCGCAGGCCCAGCAGGACGTGCTGGCCAGCGGGAGACAGAGCTTGGACTCCTCTGGGCTGAGGCCCATTGCCCTGCCCCATCCCCGAGGGCATCACTAGGAGGGCACACCTGGCCAGGCTAATATTTACCTCCAAGGCTGAGCTGAAACTCACGTATGAGTTTCTCTCTGGAGAGGAATCCCCGCTCCCATCAGACCCTCAAGGAGGGCTGTGGTCCAGGAACTGAGACCCCGTAACCCACAGCCCTTCTCATCAGTGGGACAAGCCCCTGAGAGTTGGGATGGGGGGCAGGGGAGACCCTCCTTCCCCAGAGATCAGCTGGGTGGCATCTCGGCAGGAGGTGCAGCTGGACCCGGCATGTTGGGGAGCAGGTGCCCAGGAAGGGCTGGGGTCCCTCTCTGGGAACCACCAGAAGTACCCCCAAAACTTGTCTGCTGGCATGGGAGGGACTCCCGCTCAGGTGCATAGAAGCCCCCAGGGCGGGCTGTCGACACCACTTCTACACGGACTGAGACAACCAGCGGAGACAGCCAGCGCCAAAAGCAGGAGGCAGAGCAAGACTCCGACAGCCAGGAGGGCTCCCAATCATGGAGTTTTTCCAGAAAACCACCAGTGTGCAGCCATTGGTCAGGCAGAGCAGCCAGGCCCTGCCAAGCACTCTCCACCAGCTGCAGCCCCTTCCCCTGGTCACCTCCATGCCCTGCAGGCTGGGCAGGAAAGCTGACCCACAGTAGGCTCAGCAAAGCCCCCAGAATGACAGTGGAAGCCCCAGAGACATCTGAGAGAGGGAGGCCAGAAAGGCTGCCCACCCTGCCCCGAGGCCAACCACAGGCCCCAGGGAACCAGGAAGGCCTGGGTAAGGACCCCACTGCCCACCTCTCCACTGAGGCTCCCGCTCCAGGTGCCGCCTGGAGGAGCAGGACGTACCTTCTCTCTGCAGTCGATGACATGCACGCCATCCAGGCTGATGGCCACAGACACTGGCTTGCGCCCGCCCCGGTGCAGAAAGCCCTGGGCCGGCTTGTCAATCTCGCCGTGGAAGAAGGCACACCTGGGGCGGGAAGCTGGGGTTAGTCTGTCCCCTCCAGCACCAAGAACAAGGCCAGGGTCGGGGTTCACCCACCAGTGAGTGCACCGGCCAGGCCCTGTCCCAGGCACCTGAGATGCTTACGCTGTTTGGGTGACTAAAGGTTAAGTGGAAACCCATCCCAGGGAGGGAGGAACAGAGGAGGTGGGCGAGAGGGAGGCTTTGTGGAGGTGTGGCCTCTGAGCTGATTGGGCAGGATAGGAGGGCTGGAATAGATAGGACAGGAGGGGAACTGGGTGGCTCACAGAGAGCTGGGCACCATGGGCAGAAGGCAGAGCATGAACACAGGTGTCAGACAGAGTGAGTGATGTTCCAGGAATGGCCAGGAGCCCGAGAGCTCAGAGATGGGAGCTGAAGCTGCTGGAGGCTGGGAGAGCCTGGGGGCTGAGGCTGCCCACCGTCCCCCGACGGGCTGCTCAGGCAGGGAAGCCACTTCAGGACTTGACGCTGACAAAGGGAAAGGGGCAGGGGCCTTGGGACACGCAGGCACTGAGCTGCCACCCTCTCCCTCCGGCCCCCTCGTGGCCTGTCGCACTCCGGCTGCCCTGGGCCCTCACCCCTGGCTAAGCCAGTGAAAGCAAAGGTGTTAATCGCTCAGTCGTGTTCGACTCTTTGAGACCCTATGGACTGTAGCCCGCCAAGCTCCTCTGTCCATGATATTCTCCAGGCAAGAACACTGGAGTGGGTTGCCATGCCCTCCTCCAGGGGATCTTCCCAACCTAGGGATCAAACCCAGGTCTCTGGCAAAGCCAGAGCCTTAGTTAAATCCTGAAGCCCCAGGAGGGGAGCAGCACCGCCCTCGGCCTGAGCCTCGGCACTCTCTGGAGTGTGGCCACTGTCCTCACAGCTCATCCTGCCTGCCCACGGTCTGTTCTCTGATTCTACTGTTTGCTGTCTCTCTTGCCCCTAGAACAGCCTCTTCACGGGCAGGAAGGTGGTCTCTTTTGCTCACCGAGGGGTCTCTAGCACCTCAAGGGTGCTGGCACCCAGTAGGAACCCAAGAGCTAAGGGCTAGAAGTGCCTATGTGAACAAGAGCTGGCGGAAGGGGAGGTGGCAGGTCCACGGGCCACGTGACTGTAGCAGGAGAGAGGAGAGGACCTGCCCGGTGTCTGAGCTCGTGACAGGGGAACGGGAGGAAGAGTGTCCAGCCCGGGACCCGCGGAGCCTGAGGCGCTGGCATCTAGACGCACCTCGAGTGAGGACAGAGCTCAGTGGGGTTGGAGATGGGTTCACAGGCCGGGGAGGGACACAGCGCCCAGGGCTGTGGCCGCACTTGGGAGCTGCTCACCCGTAGAAGGGCAGCTCGTGGCACTTGAGGAGGTAGGCGCGGTAGTGGGGGCTCAGGGAGGCCTCGCGCTCGCCGTCACTGCCGGCCGCCTCCTGCACCCGGCGGTAGGCACTCAGCAGGCCCTGCTCGCCCGTCCCGGCCTTGGCCCCACGGCCCCGGAGAGCAGCGAAAAGCCCGTGGCCCCGCTTGCAGAGGTGGGCAGGGAGGAAGGAGTCCAGCTTCTCCCTGTGGAGGAAGGGACATGGGGCTGGGCTGAGGACGGCTCCGTGCCTGCGGGCTGGGAAGATGCCACGGTCCTGGGGTGTGGGGAGCATGGGGGGCGCCTGGACACAAGCCCCCAGAGAGCCCACTGCCCCTATCCCTGCAGCGCGCCTGGTTGGTGAGAGGCCAGAAGGCAAAGCCAGGAGACAAGATGAGAGCTGAAACCACGCCCACCCCAGAACCAGACTGTGACCAGAGGGTCTCGGGATCAAGTCTGTGTCATCAAGTCAGGAAGCTTTGGAATCCTAAGCCAGCAATTTTACAATCAAAAGATAGTGCAAATGACCTAGAGCTGGCGATGTTCTGTTCTGCTAAACACGGATGTTAAAAAAAATCACCACCAGCACAGGCTCATGAAGGAAAGGGCATTTTCAATCACACAGACTCAAGAATCCTGGAGTGACAGCACCGTGTCTCCCCCTCAGGCAGCCCTCCGACTGTGGCTGGGCGCCGCCCCTTCCAGTGGACCGCAGCTGGGGCTCGGGGCATGAGCGCCTCTCCAAGCCCGTTTCCCCATGTTTCAATGACAGGGATCCCTACTCATATAGATGGGTGCTGACACGTGCTTGGCACATGGCAGGGGCCGAACACACACAGTTGAGGTTGTCATTTTCACTGAAGAAGGGAGGAGGCTTTTGGAGGAGCAAGACTCCAGGCCACGGAGGGGGTGGCCAGCCCTGCGGCCCTGACACAGAAAGGAACATAATGCGGGGAGAGGCCTGGCCATAGAGCAGCAGGAGGAGGGGCGTCCAGGGGGCTGCCCCTCCACTTCTCAGGGCCACCCACATCTCTACTTCCAGCCACAGCTCCCCCTTGTCGTTTGGAAATCTGGCCTCCTACCCTCAGTCCATGGGGTCTGTGCAGGCTCATGGCGGGTCCAAGGGAGGATCTGGACCTCAGCCAATCAGTGTCCTGGCCACGCTGTCTCCTTTGGGTGGACCTGGGCCTAGCCGTCATCATGAGTCTCAGGACTCTGGTCACGTGAGGGATGAGGTCTCTTCTTGCCAACGTGCAACCACTGTGGCCACCTGGCCACTATGAGGCAAGAGCTTGCCTGAGTGAAAGCTGGTCCAGAGGACAAAGGGCTGGCCAAGGAGAGCGAGGACCGGGTCTGGTGGGTGGGAGGGACCCAGTCAGAGCCCCTGAACCTCAGTCACCCTCCACTGTCTCAGTTGTGTTCGACCTTTTGTGACCCCGTGGATTGTAAACCGCCAGGCTCCTCTGTCCATGGGACTCTCCAAGCAAGAATACTGGAGTGGGTTGCCATTTCCTTCTCCAGGGGATCTTCCTGACTCAGCGATCAAACCCGGGTCTCCATAATCTCCTGCACTGCAGGTGGATTCTCTACCCATCGAGCCACCTGGGAAGCCCTCAGTCACCCTGGGCCTGTCCATGTCCTGACAAAGTCCCTCAAGTCCAAACAGTCTGAGCTGGGTCTGCTGTCACCCGCAACAGGACCAGACATGCCATCACAAGAGCCGGGATTTCTATGGCTGCCAGCCTCAAGCCAGCTCAGCTGGGCGCGTTCAGGCTCCGCTGAGCTTGGGTGGCCCTGCTAGGCCCCAGCTGTTAGTCACCGGGCACAGGGCCCAACCTCTGCACATCCTTCCCCCCGCAACACAGCCATACACCGAAGGGCTGGTGTGGGGGGAACCCTGAGTCTAGGACAGGCTGTGTTTCAAGTACATCCTCATTGCAATTATTGCTAAACCTCAGGATTTGTCTACAGAGGTCAGAGGCAGGCCTGGTCTACTACCCGGGTAGACTCAATTGTCACAATCCCAGGCCCTGCCAATCAAAGAGCACAGTTTCTTGAAAGACAGCTGGGAAGCACAGACCAGCATGCTGGAGTGTCAGGAAATGGGGCCTCTTCCCTGGAGTTCAGGACTAAACAGGACAATCGGTGGCAACTGGGACTCAGAATGTGGTCAGTCCCCGGCGATGACTTCCAAGAGAACAAGCCCAGCTCCCTCTGACCTCAGACGGGGGCTGGGCTCCACCCTTGTGCACAAGTAGGGGTCCTCTCACGGGTATCACTTCACCTGTCTCCCACTGCCCAGGCCCCTCAGCCTAGAGCAGATGAGGAAGAGGAGGTCCAGAGAGGTGGGGTGACTCACTCAAGGTCACACAGCATCAGGGCCTCCTGACTCCAGGACGTGGCAAGACCACTTGGAACCAGGATTCCGAGACCAGGGGCTCCCCTCCATGGGCCCTCACCTCAGGGCGCAGGCGGTGGGCTGGCCAGGCTGGTAGGGCCCGAGCTGCACGCGGCACACCAGGGCACCCAGGGCCTCGCAGTCCTCCACGTCGCAGGGGTACCGGGAGGCCAGCACGTTGCCCTTGGCCTCCTCGTAGAGCAGCCGCAGGACCTCCTTGTCATGGATCTGCGAGCCGGTGTGGCAGGGAGGAATGGCTCAGTCCAGAGGGACACCCGTGTCCAGGGGCCAAGGGCCAAGGGAAGGCTGGATACCCTGGGGAGGTAGTACCGCATGGGGCTCCCTGACTCACCTGGAGCTCCCGCCGTTTGGGGAAAAACACGTTTCTCCGGAACTGTAGGGAAGGCTCATCTGGGGAGAGAGGAGGGGGTCACCGGCCGCCTTGCACAGCCACCCTGCCTTCCCCACTGAGTGACCCAGTCTCCTTAGTCTTGGGGGAGTCTTCTCCACCACCGCTCAGGAAACCCCAGAGCCGTCCAGAGATGTGTGGCTTATCTCGAGGTGCTCACTGTTCCCCTCAGCCCACCCTATCCTGGGCTCCCCTCCCCTGGGGGAGATGCCGGCCCTGCCCTCAGCGAGCGCAGCTCCACCTGCCAGGGGAGGTCTGGATGGGCCGGGAGGTCACACCCCAGACCCAGGTGGGCCCCCAAGCCAAGGACACACAGGCAGCAGCACTGACCCATGGCCACGTCGTCGTCCGGGGCGTCAGTGAATCGCAGCAGCAGCTCCTGCCACTGGCGGCCCAGCTTGTAGGGCTGGTGCTTGGGCTTCAGCTGCACCTCTGCGAGAGGAGAGGGAAAGCAGCCGTGAAGCCGTGAGCAGCGCAACTGCCCACGCTCACAGCAGCGATGCACTCAGGGCCAACGTTCACCAAACCATGTCAAGTGCTTTATAGCAACTGCCCTGGAATAACCCTACTCTCACTTCATCCACAGGGAAAACTGAGGCTCAGAGAGGTTAAGCTGTTTGTCCAAAGTCAAACAGCAAGTGAGAGGGGGTCAGGTTCCAGGCAGCCAGCCTGACTGTTCCCTACAGTGCCCAGGGTGGGCTATAGCCGAGAGGCTGAGGCAGACGGAAGGTGCTGGGGGTGGAGGTCCTGCTGCCCCTGGCACTACCTGGAAAGCAGAGCCCAAAGCTGGTGACAGGCTCAGAGGCCCAGGGAGCTGTTCTCCCTGCTCCAGGCCCTGCCTGGGCCTCTCCCTTGCCAGCCCCCACCCAAGCATGTCCCCTGGGGGCTCTGGGCTCCAGATGGCCTTACCCCAAGCCCCGGCAGCTCAGAGGACTCCCGTTATCAGTATGGGACCCTGGTCCCACACTTCCAGATGGGGCCTTCCTGCCTAGAGGTTGTCCCCTCAGCGAGACGGACTGTCCCTGGAGCCCTGTTCCACGCAGAGTAACAATGGCACTCAGAAGGTCAAACCCTCCCAAACATCCAGCTTGAAGGGTGGCTCCAGCAGGCAGCACCCCTCCCTGCCTCACAGCCCTGGGGCGTGGGTCACCACCACACCCACTCTGGGGGCGGACTGCGGCCAAGAGTCCTGAGGGCCCGCGTCAAAGCTGAAGTGGCCTTTCAGCCTTCCTGAACCCAGCCTGGGAACAGAGTGGGCGCTGACCCCGTGCTGGGGCCCCCTGGCCGGGGTGGTGCCCAGCATAACCCACTGGCCACACAGGCAGCCCATTCATGTTCTTGTGAGGGGGCAGATGGAATGCGACGAGGAGGGAGTGGGGGAGGAAGTCAGCTGGCCGACTGCAGGGACAGGAGCTGAAGGCCGGGCAGGGGCCACATGAAACCACCACCCCCAGATTTCCAGAGACACAAGCAGAGGGGCCCGCAGTCCTGCCCGATAGCCAGAGGGTGAAGGTGGGGCGGCTGAGCCGGGTGGGGAGCGGCAGAGAGAGACTGGTCAGCAGGAAGAGGGTGGGCGAGAGCAACAGCTGGGCAGGAAGCTCCCACCGGTGGGTGGGGGTGGGGAGACAGGCATTCCCCTTCCCACCAAGCCAGCATATCTTCCCTCCAGGGCAGAGGCACAAACTCCTGGGGGCCCAGGGACCAGGCACACCCTTCTGCCCCTGTTTCTCTACAAGGGAGAGTATCTAATCCCAGAACAAGCCTTGCCCTGGCACCAGTTGGAGCATCCTCTCACTGGCCCCTTTCCCAACCAAGTCAGCAGGCTAGTGGCCCTGTTCAGAGGCCCCAGGGGGCTCTCTGCAAGCCCGCCGCACATCCCCCAGGCCTGAGGGCTGGAGAGCCCCCACTGCCCTCACTCTTGCTACGCTCCCACCTTGGGATCTCAGCCTGAAAAAGCAGGACAAGGTGATCAGAAACCGGGCAGGGCTGGAGGGTCCCTGCAGAGAAGCTGGGTTCCCACTCATCATCCGTGCTCTTTAAAGTCTCACCCTTGGGGTGGCTGCGTCCTGGGGCAGGTCCCACCTTCCTCCCAGCCTCCAAAGAGCAGGGTGCAGTTCAAAGAGGCTGGTTGGGGGCCCACCCAGGCTTCTGTTCCGATCTCTGTCCCACCACTCAATGCCCCCGCTGCTCCAAACCTCAATTTCCTCATCAGTATGACCAGGCTGGGCCATGAGGATAAGGTGAAATTCTACTTGCAAAATGCCAGCTCAGGTTGTGGCATGGACCATGTGCTCTGTGAACGTGCACAGCTCCCTCTCTGTCCCCCATCCCACTCCTCCTGATGATCAGGCTCCAGCCGCCCTGAGGTAAGGGGCAGGCACGGCCTCTTCTCTGCCACCAGCATCAAGAAAGGAGACGGGGGCAGAGAAGCCAGGCATCATTCCAAGGCTCTGGGTCCTGGAAGGCATGGGTGGCTCCAGGACACATGTGAGTCCCACCTTTCCCTGATGTAGAGTGGCCAGAGGTTCTAGAAGCTGCCCCCTCCTCCCCTGCCTGTGCCCTTCCAGCCCCCCGACCTGGGCTTCTCAGTGCCAAGCCTTACCCAGCAGAGGGGAGACAAGCCAGAGTGCAAAGGCGTCCAGGGCGATGTCTGGAAGCTGTAGGACCTCGCGGATGGCCCGATGCAGCTCGTGGGCGCTGAGTGAGGGCAGGTTCTCCACGGCCAGGGGCACCATCGAATCATCCGCCAGGTACACCAGCACGTCGGCTGCTGCAGTGAGGGCCGGACAAGGTCAGCTGAGCCAGCTGGCACAGGCGTGCCATCTAAGCATCTTCCATTCCCCTGCTAGGGTTGGACCCTGTAACCCTTGGGGTGACCAAGGCTACACTCCAGAGGCAGAGCCCCAGCATCCCCGAAGGACACTGTGAAGAGTGCTTGTTAGCTCCATGCTGTCAACACAGAGGCCCCAGGTTCAATCCCTGGTCAGGGAGCTAGATCCCACGTACCTCAACTAAGAGTTCACATGCAGCAACTAAAGATCCTGCACATGGCAACTAAGCCACAGTGCAGCTGAAATAAATGCATAATTTTTTTTTTAAGTCTGTTAGGACTTGCTGGAGACCTTCAAACCACCCAGGAAGACTGCAACTCTGGCCCAGGAATCAGCCTTGTCCCACCCTAAACCTCCAAAGTTTCAAACTGGGGCTGGCTGCTTCACCGGCAACACACTCCCCCTGCAGCCCCAAGGACTCTGCTGTGCTTCTCCCCTGAAAGAGAACATTCCACAGGTGGGACTGGGGCAGAGAGACTGAACCCATCCTGAGGTTACAGCAGTTAGTAAATCAAGCAAGGAGGAAGAGAGCTGGTGACAAGCTATTACCTTAAACAAGCCACTACCTCTCTCTGGCCCAAGCTAACGTGGGGACAGAGGAATCCCAAGGCCACCCCGCGGTATAGCAAGTTTCAGGGCTCAGCCTCCTTAGGATTCTTCAGGCCTCAGGACTCAACACAATGGCCTTTCAGAAGGACTTAAGTCTTAAACAGGCCAGCTGAGGTACAACCCTGAAAGCTGAGTGTTCCCTGGTGACAGCCTATGGATGCCTGTTTGGAGCCTGGAGCCCAAAGGAGACCCTTGGAAGGGCAGCTAGATTCAAATCTCCATCACTGGAACCACAGGCACTGTGAAGAAGCCCTGAGGGCTCCAATCCTGCCTGGCCTCCGGCTGGCTGACTGGCTTCAGCAAGTCAGTGCATCACACGCCTCAGGCACCAAGTAGGGCTAATTCCTATCCCCCACTACCCATCACCCTCTACCCCACCCAGAGCTTCTGTGAATCAAATGAGGTGAAGCCTGCGAAACACATAGGTATAGTTTATTACTAACACAAATGAAGGTGCTTTTTGGATCCCCAGTCTGTTAGGCTCTAACAGTCACTTTCTTGAGAGATCATAAAATAATGTTCAGTTCAGTCAGTTCAGCTCAGTCGTATCGACTCTTTGCGACACCATGGTCTGCAGCACGCCAGGAGGCTGAAATTCAGAGGGACGTCTAGGGCAGTAAAGGCTCCAGTGTCCTGTACTTAACCTCTCTAGGGCCCAATTTTCTTCCTACAAAATGTAAATAACAGAGAAAGTGAATTTGTCACTTTTCATTCATGAGATTTTATGTGAATTTCACAGCTACCTAAGGTTTTACAAGTGAGGAAGATCTACAAGTGAGTACCCAACTCTGCAAGTAGCCTAGTGTGACAGAGCCCAGGTCCTCGGACTGACTTGTCACTTTTCCACATCCCAACAGACCTTACTTGTTAATTAATAAATAAAATTCTCTTCAATGACAGAGATGATGAGCCAGGGCCACTTCCTCAGGGCTGGAACCCTAGGAAGTTACGGCGGGGTGGGGACTGGGGTCAGGGACCCACCTCGGGCTCCCACGGAGGACACACTGCTTCGATGGGACCGATCAGCTGGGCCGGGCTGCCCGGTACTGTCTTCTGGCCCGTCCATCTGCAGAGGAAAAGAGAAAAAGTTGTTCCTGGAGGGTACAAGGATGGGGGTGCTGGGAAGCCCTTCAAGCTGTCACTGAGCAAGGAAGGGGTTCAGAGCTATCTACGAAGGTGAACACCAGGGCTGAAGGCACAGGTGTGCAGACTAGCGGGGTGAGGGACTGCGGGGGGCGGGTTCCTCAGTCAACTTTAGATCGGGGCCGTGGTGGTCAGGAGAAGGGTCAAGCTCGGCTCGCCGAGATGCCCAGGCACGACCCTGCAACACCCCTGTCCCGGGCGGAGGCCCGTGCAGGGCGTCGCCGCTCTCTCACCTCGCAGGAACGCAGCGCCCGCTGCCTCAGTCCAGGTTCCTGCCCTGACCCGGGCCCCCAGGTGCCGCTCCGACCTCACCGCCAGCGGAGACGCAGGATCCCGCCCGCGCCCGGGTTCCCGGGGCTGCGACGCGGAAGCCGGGGCGGAGGAAGCGCGGCGCGCACGGCCCCGCCTCTTCGGGCCGCGCGAGCCAATCGGAGCCCGGGGCCGCCGCGCACGCGCCCTGCCTCCCGCCCGCGCGCGCACGCCCCTTGCAGGCTCGCGTTTATCCCGGCCGCCCGCCTAAGGCTCCTGGTGGCCGACTGAAGAAACTGCCCCGCCACCTACCAGAGTAACTGGGGGGCCCGTGATCCCCACACACAGGCCCCCTCTGTTGGCCTGTAGCAGAATGTGGCGAAGGTTCAAGGAAATAGGGAATGGGGGCGCGAGCTCTGGCGCTCACACGCGTGTGACTTTGGGCTAGTCCCCTCACTTCTGAAAGGGAGATGCTTCGTGGGGACGTGTCCCGGAGCCACACTGTGCTGGGTGCTGGGTGCTGGGTAAAGGTGATGCTGGCAACCTGCTGTACCGCAGTGCCTCGAGGCCGGGAGTGGGGATGAGGTGGTCAGTTCCCCACAGTGGTCAGGAACTGGGGTACCTGTCTTGACTATTCCAGACAAGTCCTTTCCCCTCGGGTCCCCAGTTACCCCTTCTGTCAGACGAAGACATTGGATTCGATGACCTCCAAAGATCCTCAGATTACCTGTCAGGAATCCAGGCTGGGCACTCTTGTTAATCCAGGGAGCAGTCACATGAGCCTTCACTATCTTAGACACACATCCTGGGACACCTTGCAGCATTCCCAGGCTGGGTAGAGGGGTTGGGGCCCAGAGGAGGCAGGTGTGAAAGCACCTATCCCCAGGGTCATGTCACCAACGTGTCCTGGCAAGGCCAGCATGTGTGTGCCTGGCATGTAGATCTCAGAAAAAACAGGTCCATGGATCGCCTTCCTGAGACAGAGAAGCCAGAGATTGTTCCAAATGACAGCAATGGGCTGGGTGATCAGGAGGTGGGGTGAGGGGTGGAGGGTAGAGGGCTCACCTGCCCTGATTGCAGCGTGTTGGAAGGCAGCTCCAGCCTAACACAATCCAAGTCTCAATATTTGAAACAGCTCTCTGCCTAGCCTCCAGGACCCAGGTTGCCCCACGATTGGCCCATTACATCTTGTCTTCCTTCCCAACATGACCTAAGGACTCAGGGAAGTTCAGATGTGAACAGTGGGAAGCGGCACCCGCCTCCAGGTTCCCAGCTCTGGGATGGGACACAATGGCTCGGTGTCTTCCCTAAACTGGCTGGGGTAAAGTGCAAACACAGTTCAGTATGTTGAGTGCTTACTGTGGTGTCGGGCTTGGGCTGGGGCAGGACGTGGAGACCTCGGTGAAACAAGGCTCCTGCCCTCGGAAAGGTTATGTTATGGTTTCACTGGGGTGGGGGGGGGGGTGGAGGGAGAGAGGAGAGAGAACACTGAGAAAGATGCATGTTTTTTTTTGTTTTTGCATTAAAAATTTTTTAAAATTGAAGTATAGTTGATTTACAATGTTGTGTTTATTTATTTATTTTAAAAATGTTGGCTGTGGCATGCTGGATATAGTTCCCTAACTAGGGATTGAATCCATACCCTCTGCATAGGAAGGCAGAATCTTTACCACTGAACTGCCAGGGAAGTCCCAAGTTGCGCCACCTGGGAAGCCCTTAAAGCCCCATAAAGTGACAGAAATGCCATAAGAGCTATAAAATGTCAAAAGCAGGAAGAACAAGGTCCTCAATTCCTGAGCACCTACTGCGTGCTAGGCCCTTTCATGTGTGTTTCCTCATGTCAACCTCAGGGACGACCCTGTGAGTGCTGATAAGAATAATGGTAGCTGCTATTTGTGGAGCATAGAAAACGTGCCAGATCCTTTTCTAAGTGCTATAATCTTTCTCAGACATTAAGAGGTGAGCATCAGATTTCCATTTCATGAGAAAACAGGATCAGCAGGTTCAATAACAAAGCTGATGTCTGGCAGTATGTGTGGTGGTGGTGGTGAAGCGACGAACCCAGGTCCGGCGAGGAGGGGAGCTGGAAGAGATTCCTAAAAGCATTCCAGGTAGTGAGAACTGCAGGAGCATAGTTAGGACACCAGGGAAGGCCTGAGCAAACAGCACAGCAGGTGGGAAGGTGGGGTGGCACCCAGTGGGGGTCAGGGATGGCATGAACACCAGGAATAGAAGTATGTGGGGGGGGGCACGGAGGGGGTTGTTGGCAGGCAGTGAAGCCATTTTGGAGGTTGTGAGCTAGAGAATGTCAAGACCTGAGCTCTGCTTTGCCAGGCCGAGGGTTAACCTGGTAGACCTTGCTGGAGAATTGGAGAAGAGCTAGCCGGGCGTGGGGTTGCCCTTCTGTAAGGCTCTGGGGAGTGGTCTCCCTTGAGCTGGGGGCGTGTGGTAGGCTTAGGGGACAGACTGGGGCCCATTCTGAAGAGACAGGCAGCCTGATGGCCTTTACAGCCAAGAAGCCTGGGACTCAGCTATCTGCTGGGCTGGTCCCTGACTTTTGCAAACAGTAAAGGCCCACAGAGGGATTGCCCAGCATCACTCAGGAGAGAACAAGCTGCAAAACTAGGATTACAGCTTAGCCATCGTGAGGGACCAGGGCTCGGGAAGGTCTTTGGGGGCAGCCCAAAGAGCCCAGGATAGTTCCAGGGGGAGGAGGTCAGAGGTTCTGCTCCCACCCACGAGTAAGTGGTGGTGGGGGATGCGTTCTGCTTTGGCAGCTGTGGGAGAGGAGAAGCACCATCAGGACTGATCCTTGGGCTGGTGGGAAACTAAGAGCTGGAGGAGACCTGGAGGAGCAGGTAGGGGGTGTTTGGGAACTGTACATTCTTTGGGGCCCTTTGGAAATGGGGAGAGAGAACTGGAGACCCAGGGCTCTCTAATGCTCTTCCCTGACTTGTCCGCTCATTCATATCTCATTCATTGCCTACTCTGTACCACGCATAGTTCTAAGCCTTTAAGATAACATGAGGGAACAAAACAGCCAGAGATACCTGCCCAGACAGACAAGTTAATTGCTTGGTGTGTCAGAAGGTGATGAGTGAAAGAGAAGGTTGGGCTAGGGAAGGGGCACCGGGAACGCTGGGCAGGTGGGGCAGACGACAGCGGTCACCGAGCCAGTCAGGGCGGGCTCACTGTGTAGGCGATGTCTGAGCCCATCGAGAGGAAGCCAACTGGAGGAGGGAGCAGCGGTGTGGGCCATTGCAGGGTGTGGAGCAGGGGAGAGACATGGTCTACTTCAATTTCAGTTGCATTATCGGGCTGCTGGTGAAGGACAGGCAGGAAGGGGAAGTGGAAGGGATGGGGCGGGGGCAGAGAGGCCAGCTGCGGGGAGGTATTCAAGTGGCTGTGATGGTGGTCTGGGGCCAGGGCAGAAGCAATGGGGGAGCCGGCAAGAGATTGGATTCAGGGGTCTGTTTTGGAGGTACTATGAATGCGTTTCCTCATGGAAAGGTGGTGAGGTAGAGAGAAAGGGAGGTGTCCAGGCAATTCCAGGGGTTGGGGCTGCTTTGGGGCCATCACAGCTTTCTCTGAGCAGTGACACCTGAGCCTGAGGTCTCCGTGCCCTTGAGAGAAGACCCCTTTCTCCTCAACCTCCACCCCAAGGCCCCAATTGCCCAACATTCCTGAGAATAGAAATCGGAGAGAATATTTCATGTTTGTCAATGTGAAGCCCGTGTTCCATTGGAGTGCCCCCATGCTCTCCTAATGCCATATTCCTCCGGGCTTGCAGCCAAACTTGCAGTCAGCACCTTGCCTGCATCCGGGCATACCTCATAGGAATACATGTGAGATTAACAGACAATCAGAAACATGATCCTGCATGATGTGGTCCTGAACGGGGACACTGACAAAAGGAATGTTCACTTACTGAGGTGTGGGGGAGTCACTCTGGCTTATACATGAGTTAACTTGAATTTGATGCTAACTAAAACAGCCTGTTTGTGGCCTATCAAACATACACTGTAGATCTGCTTTAATTATTGACCAGAAGTAAAGAACATCCATGTTAAGGGACTTCCCTGGCAGTCTAGCAGTTAAGACTCTGGGCTTCCACTGCAGGGGACGTGGTTTCGATCCCTGATCAGGGAACTAAGATCCCACATACTGGGCAGCCGGAAAAAAAAACAAAAAAAAAGAATGTCCATCTTAAAAATAAAGATGAACTGCCGCTCTTCCTGGGACACCAACACAGGTGCTCCCTCAGTGATGACACCCTTCCCAGGCACCAAGGCCATACTGCCTTGCCGTGTTTGTGCTGATTTGTTTTTCTGAAACTTTGAAGGAATATATCACTGATTCGCTTGATGTTCTTTTCCTTGTCCTTGTTGTTCAGTCACTAAGTCTTGTCTGACTCTTTGCGACCTCATGAAGTGCAGCAGAGCAGTCCAGCGGGGCAGAAGACAGGCTTCTCTGTCACTCACTATCTCCCAGAGTTTGCTCAAACTCACGTCCATTCAGTCAGTGATGCCATCCAACCATCTTGTCCTCTGTCATCCCCTTCTCCTCTTGCCTTCAATCTTTCCCAGCATCAGGGTCTATTCCAATAAGTCGGTTGTTTACATCAGGTGGCCAAAGTATTGGAGTTTCAGCTTCAGCATCAGTCCTTCCAATGAATATCCAGGGTTGATTTCCTCTAGGATTGACTGGTTGGACTTCCTTGCTGTCCAAGGGACTCAGGAGTCTTCTCTAACACCATAGTTCAAAAGCACAATTCTTCGGCGCTCAGCTTTCCTTATGGTCCAACTCTCACATCCATACATGACTACTGGAAAAACCATAGCTTTGACTAGACGGATCTTTGTTCTGATCAGACATAAAACTGTGCTGAAAACCATGCTTCTCCAGAGCTGTTCCTCAGGGTTATCTGAGGCTGTCTTTTGGGGCATAGTCTTCAGTTTGACTCAAATAAAACTCTTTTCAATTCTTATTGCAGATTGTTGTTGATTATTTTTGTAGACAACACCAATACCTGGAAAGCCCCTTTGATGGCCTCCCAAGCCTCCCAGATGACATGGGACAAGAGAGCCTCAAAAAGCACGTGCCTGACCAGATCACCTTGCTGGCCGGGGCAGCTGAGACTGGAACTCAGTTTCAGATCAGATCAGATCAGTCACTCAGTCGTGTCCGACTCTTTGCGACCCCATGAATCGCAGCATGCCAGGCCTCCCTGTCCATCACCAACTCCCGGAGTTCACCCAGACTCACGTCCATCGAGTCAGTGATGCCATCCAGCCATCTCATCCTCTATCGTCCCCTTTTCCTCTTGCCCCCAATCCCTCCCAGCATCAGAGTCTTTTCCAATGAGTCAACTCTTTACATGAGGTGGCCAAAGTACTGGAGTTTCAGCTTTAGCATCATTCCTTCCAAAGAAATCCCAGGGCTGATCTCCTTCCGAATGGACTGGTTGGATCTCCTTTCAGTTCAAGGAACTCTCAAGAATCTTCTCCAACACCACAGTTCAAAAGCATCAATTCTTTGGCGCTCAGCCTTCTTCACAGTCCAACTCTCACATCCATACATGACCACAGGAAAAACCATAGCCTTGACTAGATGGACCTTTGTTGGCAAAGTAATGTCTCTGCTTTTGAATATGCTATCTAGGTTGGTCATAACTTTCCTTCCAAGGAGTAAGCGTCTTTTAATTTCATGGCTGCAGTCACCATCTGCAGTGATTTTGGAGCCCCCAAAAATAAAGTCTGACACTGTTTCCACTGTTTCCCCATCTATTTCCCATGAAGTGATGGGACCGGATGCCATGATCTTCGTTTTCTGAATGTTGAGCTTTAAGCCAACTTTTTCACTCTCCTCTTTTACTTTCATCAAGAGGCTTTTCAGTTCCTCTTCACTTTCTGCCATAAGGGTGGTGTCATCTGCATATCTGAGGTTATTGATATTTCTCCTGGCAATCTTGATTCCAGCTTGTGTTTCCTCCAGTCCAGCGTTTCTCATGATGTACTCTGCATATAAGTTAAATAAGCAGGGTGACAATATACAGCCTTGACGTACTCCTTTTCCTATTTGGAACCAGTCTGTTGTTCCATGTCCAGTTCTAACTGTTGCTTCCTGACCTGCATACAGATTTATCAAGAGGCAGGTCAGGTGGTCTGGTATTCCCATCTCTTGAAGAATTTTCCGCAGTTTATTGTGATCCACACAGTCAAAGGCTTTGGCATAGTCAATAAAGCAGAAATAGATGTTTTTCTGGAACTCTCTTGCTTTTTCCATGATCCAGCGGATGTTGGCAATTTGATCTCTGGTTCCTCTGCCTTTTCTAAAACCAGCTTGAACATCAGGAAGTTCACTGTTCACATATTGCTGAAGCCTGGCTTGGAGAATTTTGAGCATTACTTTACTAGCGTGTGAGATGAGTGCAATTGTGCGGTAGTCTGAGCATTCTTTGGCATTGGAACTCAGTTTAGAAGATGCCAAACCCTGTGCATCTTTCACTCCATGTACATGTCTCCCCTTGTGGGGCAGAGAGAGATGACAGAGTAGGAAAAATCAAAGTACCAGACACTTATAGAAAACACAACCTATGAGCAATCATCTGATTTATAAAAAGAGGCAACAAAATTTTTTAAGTCGAAGTATCGTTTATTTATTGGAAAAGACCTTGATGCTCAGTAAGATTGAGGGCAGGAAGAGAAAGGGGTGACAGAGAATGAGATGGCTGGATGGCTTCATGGACTCAATGAACATGACTTTGAGCAAACTCCAGGAGATAGTGAAGGGCAGGGAAGCCTGGCGTGCTGCAGTCCATGGGGTCGCAAAGAATGGGACAGGTCTTAGGGACAGAGCAACAGTAACACAGTTGATTTACAATGCTGTGTTAGTTTCCAGGTGTAAGGCCAAGAGGCAACACATTTTCAAATGATACAAAATAGCATTTTCAAAACAAAGCATGTGTGTTTTGGGGCTTCCCGGGTGGCCCTAGTGGTAAAGAACCTGCCTGCCAATGCAGGAGAACTAAGAGATGCTGGTTTGATCCCTGGTTGGGAAGATCCCCTGGAGGAGGAAATGGCAACCCACTCCAATACTCTTGTCTGGAAAACCCCATGAACAGAGAAGCCTGGCCGGCTACAGTTCGTGGGGTCACAAAGAGTCGGACACGACAAAAGTGACTTAGCATGGCTTAGCTCATAACAGAGCAAGAGGGTGACTGGAGTAACCTTTCGTTTAGTGAGCTGGCAGCAGGGGAAGTAGGTTTAAGGAAGCAGAGAGGAAGACAGGGATTCCGGTCCCTGGCCTGTTGGCTTGAGTTGTTGTCCTCAGAGAAGTGGGCGTCATAGCTTGGTCACCCCAGGCAGAGAGACACACCATCCTTTATACAACATGTCCCTAGCTCTCCCCTGGGAAAGAGGCTCCAGGAGGAGAAGGCAAGGGAGGCTGTTTCTGACACATGCTGTGGAGTCAGTGGTAAACAACCCTCGGAGAAGGTGGCTTCCGGCCCTGGTGAGTCACTCCTCTTGGCTGGGCCTGGTTCCTGGTGGCCAGGCCCCACCTACCCAAGCTGGGGTGAGCAGCCTGCTGTGCAGGGCTGGGGGATGAACAGGAGTTGGGCCAAGGGAGGGTGGCTCCTTAAATCCTTGTACACTGAGGCAGCCCCGGAGGGATGCCCCCAGGGCCCAAGCCTGGCTGCCGGGCCTGGTCACACCACGAGGCCCTCGCTGGCTGTCAGGGGGCTCAGGTCACGGTGGGCCATCCTCCCTGCCCCGTGAGATCTCACACTCTGCACATCTCTAGAGCTGGTTGGCTCCCCATCCTGGTCCCCTGAGGTCTTGGCACCCGGCCCTCACCCAGGGTTAAACATTAGTAGCAGATTATCAGTCCAGGGTCCGGGGAGGGTGGAATTACACTTTCACCAGCGTCTCCTCTGCTGGAGCCATCTGTGCCCGCCCCTGCCAGACATGCCCGCGGAGGAGTTTGTGGCCGGCTGGATCTCCGGTGAGACACTTTTCTTGCCTCTGTCATATCAATGCCAATTGCAGGTCACTCTTCCTGGGGAAGGTGGGTGACCTGAGAGGAGCTGAAGCCAAAGTCCTGGTGGCCTGGGAGTGTCCAGAACCAGCCGTCCCTGGGCCTCCTGGGAGTTGCCCGAGGGGGCGAGGAGAGGACGGTGCAGTGGGCGGGGGCTACTGCCAAGCCCCAGGCTGCCCCCTGCCAACCTGGACACCTGTCAGGGGTGGGGCCGTGGTGAGCGCTCTCCCAGACTCACCTGCACCGCAGATCCATCTCCAGGGCTCAGAGGACAGTTCACCTTTGACATCACCCGCTGTCCTGCATTCCGCTCTGGACCTCTGTCCTACCTGGCAATGGGCTGTGAGCCCTGAGGCCAGCTGTGCTGTCGCCCCAGCCCAGCATCTGAGTGACCTCCCCGAAGCTCCAGGACCAGCTTCTGCTAAGCAGGGCAGGACCAGGAGGTGGGGAGATGCTGGGGGGCTGGGCCCCCCTGGTGCCAGCAGGCGTCCTCTCAGAGCCCCCAACTCTGCACTGCCCGGGCAGAGCGCTGGGAAGGCGGGGCCTGGACCAAGGCCCTGCACTCGACAGCAGCTGTGAGCTGAAGGGAGGCCGGAGCCCTGGAATCCCCCAGTTAGACAAGTCAGCAGGATGCTCGGGGGTCAAGTCCGGACGGGCGATGTCCCTGTGTATCTGGGGTTGGCTCCTCCCCTCTGCATGTGCGTCCTCCAGGCAGGGCCAGGCTCGCTCTCTCTCTCTGCTCCCCACACCTTCCCTGCCCAGTGCCTGGCACGGAGGAAGGTGCCAGGGGGCAACTTCTGCTCCCCCCTGACACACCCTGGCTTCCTCAGCCCAGTCCAAGGGGCCTAACTCCTAGCACCTTTTCGTCCCCACAGGAGCTCTGGGCTTGGTCCTGGGACACCCCTTTGACACTGTGAAGGTGAGTCTAGGGGAGGCGCCCAAGGAAGGAACGATGTCGCCTGAAACAGACATCAGGGAGAGAGCAGGGCCTGGCTCGCGGAGACTCTCTCCGCCTCTCCTGCCCTGCTGGGGTCCTGCCCAAAGGGCCCAAGGAATGAGCCGGCTGGACACCCGGCCTTCCCGCCTGCTCTGTCCTCCCTGTCCAGGTGCGGCTGCAGACCCAGACCACATACCGGGGCATCGTTGACTGTATGGTCAAGACTTACCGCCATGAGTCGGTGGGTGGCCTGCGTTGCGGGGTTTGCGTGTGGGAGGCCTCTGGACTGTCGGGGCCAGCTTCCTTCTCTCCCAGCAGGGCTCTGCCCCCGGGAAGAGAGAAAGAAGACCCAAGTCTGGGGCCACCAGGGGATGGGCTGAACAGTAGCTTCATGCCCCCCAAAGTGGAGCTGAGGCCATCCCCGGCCTTAGCCAGCCTCCACCTGCCTGTGGGCGGACTTGGGAGTGGTTTCCAGCCAGAGGAGGCCGTGCCAGGCCTGGAGAGGGCCAATGGGAGGCTCCCAGAGCCCCTAGCCAGCTCGCACCGTGTCTCTGCAGCTCCTGGGCTTCTTCAAGGGGATGAGTTTCCCCATCGCCAGCATAGCTGTGGTCAACTCCGTCCTGTTCGGGGTCTACAGCAACGCCCTGCTGGCGCTGACGGCCACCTCCCACCAGGAGCGGCGGGCCCAGCCGCCCAGCTACACACACGTCTTCATAGCTGGCTGCACCGGGGGGTTCCTGCAGGTGAGGGGGTGCACAGGCGCGCGCACACACGCACACACGCACACACGCACGCACACACACACACACACACTTGCATAGTGATGATCAGTTCACTCCTTTCCCTCCAACCCACCTCTAGTGACCCACAGCCACAGACCCCCGGCCTTCTCAAGGGGAACGTGAGGAGTGGTGGGGAAAGGCCTGCTCCTGGGACCTGACCTGGCCGAGCAGTGGCCTTCTAGGCTGCAGGTCTGGAGGGGAGAGTCATGGAGAACAGAAGGGGCAAGGGGCAAGAGAGCTGGGGTGAGGGGGGAGACAGTGCCAGGAGGACAGCCGTTGGTGCCCACCTCGGGGGGGGGGTCTGTTGCCATCTCTGACCCTCACCTGTGGCCCATCCACAGATCTCGCTGGGAGAGGTCCAGGGTGTTAATTATTAAGTGACTAACCATTTGGTTCTGGTCTTTGTTCTCGGCGCTCGAGTACTGGGTTTTGAGGGGTGGGGTGGAGGGGACAGAGCAGCAGGGGGAGCCCTAGCTAAGGGGGGGCCTGAGCGCAGAGGTCCAAGGGTGTGCACCTGGCTCCACGCCCCCCCAGCTAGTACCCCAGGTCACCCTCTACTTGACACCTGCCCTGATGCTCTGTCCACTTCAGGGTAGAGAGCAAGGACAAAGAACAGAGTCAGGGGCTCATTGAGTGAATTAATAATTCATGAGACGTGAAAGGTCCAGGCTTTGCTTCTGCCCCTAGTGCGGGGTTCATGCCTGCATATTTCCCAAACCCTGAGACATGCATCCAGCAAAAACAAGGAAGAGAGTGAGCCCCCAGGCCAAGTGGCCTGATTTAGGCTCAACCGGGCCCAACTTCTCCATTTCCTTCCTCTCTGGTTCCTCAGAAAGCAGAACAGATGGTGGAACTGGGGACTGTCCAGTCATTGATGGGGATAGGGTCCAGGGACCACATGGAGCCCCGTTTACTACCAAGACCAAGGCTCTGATTTCCACCTGGGACGGGAAATGTATATTTTGCATGGAGATGGACAGGAAGACTCTAGTTAGCATAAAGCAGGGAATGACAACCTCTTGTGTACAAAAGTTGCATTTGACTCGGCTAAGTCTGGTATAGTGTCTGACATCCCCACGGCCCCTGTGGTGGGCACAGGGTGGGGAGGGCAGGGACCCGAGCCCACCCCTCCCCACCACCCTGCCTTTGGCCCAGCCATGTCTTCACCCCCAGGGACCCACCCCCCAGAGCAGCCCTCAGCTCAGTACTGCCCATGGGCTCTGCTGGGAGGGTGACATCACAGCACCACCTCACAGGGAGGGACCCCAGCCCACGGCGCTTCCTGTGGGGGAGTAAGTAAGCCAACTGCCATCCTCTAAAGATCACCACCAGAGCCAGCCTGCAGGCTCCGCTGCCGTCAGCCGTCTCCAGGGCTGCGAGCTTGGGTACCTTCCACGAAAGAAAAACAAAAAACACCCAAGTCCAGAGATGATGTGCCGATCTCGGCTGGGACTTCAGTCCTCACCTGAACGTGCCCTAGTTGCACCCCTGACTCACACCTCGGCCCCCCCTTCCCTCCGAGCCCCCAGCACCAATGTTACCCCAGATCTGTCTCGTCCGCCTCAGCCATCGTGTTCGAGGACCGTCAGATCCCACCCTGTCACCCACCTTCTTGGGACGCTAGAGTCTGGGGCTTTGTGAGGCCAATTTCCCCACCCAGGGGCCTCTGAGAGGCGTCTGGCAGCAGGTGAGGCCGGAGGAGTCTATGAAGTTGAGTCCTCAACACTATCGAGGTGACCCCTTTATCCGTGGGGAGGGGTCCATCCCCCGCTGTTTTGTGAGCACAGATGGAAGCCTCTTTTTGGTTTTTTTGGGCCCCAGCCATGGCAATGAAAGCACCGAGTCCTAAGCACTGGCCCGCTAGGGAACTCTTTCTTTAGCGCCATGGGTGTGTCAGCAAGTTCGGCCGAGGAGAGGGCCAGGCCTCCTTGCTGTCAGGGGTCTAATGGTAAGGGAGGGGGCTCTGGCCCGTTCCCCACTGCGCGTGAGAGAGGCTGAGAGCGGCCACGGGAGCCCGCGAGGCCCTGCGGAAAGATGCTGCCGTGTCTGCTCGCTGCCTTCCTCCCGTCAAGACGACTCGACTCGGAGGGATTGTTCCTGTCCCAAGGTCCGCCCAGGCCCTTCCTGCTTCCTTCCCTACAGGCCTACTGCTTGGCTCCCTTTGATCTCATCAAAGTCCGGCTACAAAACCAGACGGAGCCCAGGGCTAAGCCGGGGAGCCCCCCGCCCCGGTACCGGGGGCCCGTGCACTGTGCAGCCTCCATCTTCCAGGCTGAGGGGCCCCGGGGGCTGTTCCGGGGAGCCTGGGCCCTGACCCTGAGGGACACCCCCACTCTGGGAATCTATTTCGTCACCTATGAGTGGCTGTGTCGCCAATTCACGCCGGACGGCCAGACCCCCAGTAAGTGAAGTGGCGTCAGAGGGCGGGGGACAGAGAGGAGGAAGGAAGGGGAGGACGGGGAGGGGGACTGTGACGGGGGCTGTTTCGTCCCTCGGCTGAATGCCTCTCCACTCCTGCCCCCCAGGCTCGGGCACAGTGCTGGTGGCAGGGGGCTTTGCCGGCATCACCTCCTGGGTCGCCGCCACCCCCCTGGACGTGATCAAGTCCCGGATGCAGATGGCGGGGCTGAAGCAGAGGGCCTACGGGGGGCTGCTGGACTGCATGGTGAGCAGCGCCCGGCAGGAAGGACTGGGGGTCTTCTTCCGGGGGCTCACCATCAACAGTGCCCGCGCCTTTCCCGTCAATGCTGTCACCTTCCTCAGCTACGAGCACCTCCTCCTCTCCTGGGGGTGAGCCGCCGGGCGACTCCGGCAGCTCCCTGGAGGGACCACCGCCCACCTGCCCAGACTGGAGGCCAAGCTGAGAGCCCTGACTTGTGGGTCTGATGCAGAGGGTGAACCCCCTTTTACCAAGTCACCTCCAGTGCTCAGACCAGATGGGGCTGGGGAGACGGCATTGGAGCAGGAGGCCTGGGGTCCCTGGCGCGCCCCGCCCCCAAAGTCCAAGGCTGGCCGGGGCCTCTTGGCAGCACGTGCCCTGATTCCTTGGCTTCCTGAATCTGAGAAGTAAACTCAGAGCCAGCGGTGCTGGTGACATTCCAGCCCCCCCACCCCACCCGTCCTGTGACTTTGCCCCTTTAAGAGCTGCCTGGTGCTAACCACCCTCCCTGGATTTGAGTGAGGAGATCCTCATTGGCCCCCCACCTCACTTCCCTTCAAACCTCTCCGTGCAGGACTTGAGGGTAGCCTTTATGCCTCCTCTAGTCCAGAATCCTTCAGTGACTCCGTCACCTTCAGGAAAAGGCCCCCTCCTCCCCTCTGCCCCCCAGCTTTCTTCTCCTTCTGTTCTCAGCAGCCCAGTCCTGCTTGAGGTCCCTGAACAAGCCGTACTCTCTCATCGCCTCCCACCTAGAAGGTTCCTTTCCTCTCAGCCAGCAGTGGGCAGTGCTTGCAGGCTGACTCCCCCATCCCAGGGCTGAGCCAGCTCCAACCTGGGCCTGTCTCCTGGAGTTCTTCCTTGGCTTGCCTCCCCCTGCCCGGAACTGACTCTGGGGTTTCCAGACCTTTCTGCTCATCCCCATGCCTTGATCACAGCCTTGGCCTATACTTAATCATGGTTGCGGGTTTGCTTCTCGGCTTCCCAATTAGACTGGGTGCTCCTTGAGGTCAAGGGTCCTATTTCTGGTCGTTTCCCAGCACGGAGCCCCATGCTTGAAGGAGCCTGATAAATGCTTGTGAAATGAAGTGCAGTCCTAACCTCCATCCTTCACTCCAACCACCACACCGTCCTCCGGGGCACCCTCTTACCGGCTTCCACTGAGATCCCCTCCCCCGGCCCCTCTTGGGGTCTCCAGCGGAGTAGTGTCTGCCTAGACCAATCCCATCGAGGGCACTTGTTTTCTTCACCATCTCTATTGCTAAAGGGGAATTAAAAACTAGCTGAAAAGGTTCACTTAATTGGCAAATAAAGTGAGCAGACATCCTAATCTAGTCTGGGATCAACCAGGGCCCCCTCCGCCCGCGCATGGTGACCTGAACGCCTGGGATGCCTGCCATTTACTGGGGCCCCCGTATAAAGACAATCACAGTGTTATCACCACGGTTCACACAGGAGGTGGCCTTGGCTCAGAGACAGCGCGTCACCCGTCCCAGGCCGCATGGCTGCTGCTTTACACAGCTCGCCTGCACGCATCTGCGCCTCCGCCTCGAGAGCTCAGTTGCTCTGCTATCCTGCTCTGCCTGGGGCTTGTGACCGTCTCCCACAAGACACCTAAGCTCAGATTCACCCGGACTCGACCTCCCCGTGTGCTCTTCGGATCCCTTGTTTATGGGATCATGTGAAACAGCAGCAGACAGGACCCTAAGCATTCTTCCCTTCTCACAGCATGGCCGCTGGGCACGCGGCCGCTGAGTGAGGCTCTGTTCCCCTAGGTGGGGACTGCTGCTTGGCTTCTTGCTAGCGACATGTGAGCAGAAGAAATGTGTGCAAATTGCCCATCGCTTGCTTCAGAGGAGTTTCCTCACTGTTGGCTGGAAATAGGGGCCACTGGTGAGGATATAGGGGGCTCCTGGAACCCAGGGACTCAGTGAACACTGCTGACTGGTCGCCCTGGGCTGCTGCATTCTGACATCTCTTTAGCCTTCACCCGAACTAACACAGTGGGTAAGGTCGGGGTGATCCCAGCGTGGTTCATGGAGCAGCAGCAAGAGGACTTCCTAGAGGGGGTTAGAAAGGCAGAGTCCCAGGCCCCACCCTGAACTGACAGAATCAGAACCTCTGAGGCTGGGGCCTGGGAATCAGTGTTGCACAAAACTCTCACTGTGATCTTCTGTTGTTGTTCAGTTGCTCAGTCGTGTCCGACCCTCAGTCATGTCCCATGAACTGCAGCACGCCAGGCTTCCCAGTCCTTCATTATCTCCCGGAGTTTGCTCAAACTCATGTGCATTGAACTGGTGATGCCATTTAATTGTCTCATCCTCTGTCGCCCCCTTCAATCTTTTCCAGCATCAAGGTCTCTTCCAACAAGTTCACTCTTTGCATCAGGTAGTCAAAGTACTGGAGCTTCAGCTTCAGCATCAGTCCTTCCAATGGATATCCAGGGTTTCTTCCCTTTGGGATTGACTGGTTTGATCTCTCAAGAGTTTTCTCCAACACCACAGTTCAAAAGCATCAGTTCTTTGACACTCAGCCTTTTTCTATTGTCCAGCTCTCACATCCATACATGATTAGTAGAAAAGCCATAGCTTTGGCTCTATGGACCTTTCCAGGCTAAAGTTTAAGAAATGGTGCTCTGGATGCTTCTAAGGGAAGAAACGCATCACCTTTTCAAGCTGAGGAAGCTGTCATTCTGGTGACTGGAACTCCAGTTCCGGTGGCCTCCTCTCTTACACAGATTTCACGCAGATTCAGGCAGCCCATGTTCCTGGTGTGGAAAAACAGGGTCTGTCTGAGGCAGCCAGTGCCCGTTCTGTGCCCCAGTTTCCTCTGAGATCCCTTCTAACTGGTCCGTCCTTGAGCCCAAGTGGCCAGTCTAAGATCTCCAGGGTCACTGCAGTGTCAGGGATTTCAGGCCAGACACCGCAGTGTTGGGGAGTAGTCATCGGAACTTCTCAGGGGAGTCGGGGGCTGGTTCCGAGGGAGCGAACAGCATGCATGTGAAATAGGAGGTGGTTCTTAGAAATGGGGCAGGAGGCCAGAGTGGTCCTCTGTAGTTCGTCATTTCTCACCACCTCACCAGTTAGCAAGAAAAGAAAATTTAAAAATGCTTTTTTTTGGACTTTCGTGGTGATCCAATGGTTTAGCTTCAGCACTTCCAATGCAGGGGGTGCAGGTTCGATCCCTGGTTGGGGGACTAAGACTCCACATGCTGTGTGGTGCAGCCAAAAAATAAAAAATAAAACAGAATCACACAGCTTCAAAAAAAATTAAAATAATAATGATAAAATTTCCAAAATTCTTTTTTGACTTTTTTTTCCCCAAGATTTTTTGATGTAGATCATTTTTTAAAAGTCTTTGTTGAATTTGTTATAGTATCGCTTCTGTTTATGGGTTGTTTTTTTGGCTGCGCTGTATCTTCCTTGCTGCAAGCAGGCTTTCTCTAGGGGTAGAAAGCGGGGGCTACTCTCCAGTTGCGGCGCACAGGCTTCTCACTGCAGTGGCTTCTCTTGTTGCGGAGCACGGGCTCAAGGCGCTTCAGCAGTTGTGGCACAGGGCTCATTCGGTGTGGCTCACAGGCGCCAGGGCAGGCAGGCTTCAATCATGACACGTGGGCTCAGTCATTGTTGCTTGCAGGCTCTAGAGCACAGGCTCAATAGTTGTTGCACACTTGCTTAGTTGCTCGGCGGCATGGGAAATCTTCCCAGACCAGGGATCAAACTCATGTCCTCTGCACTGTCAAGCAGATGCTTATCCACTGTGCCACCAGGGAAGTCCTGCAACTTTGTTTTAATTAGATCCTTTGGGGGCTGTAATTCCACCCGCAAGCTTGCCTTTGCACTGCAGGGCACAGTTTCTGTTTCCTCGCTGTGTGGAGGGGCGGGAACTCCCTTCCTCTGTGCTCCTCGTTAGAACCAGAGAGAGTGGCAGGCCCTCCTCTGGCTGGCCATGCGGTCCCAAGCCTGAGTCGCTTCCACTGGCCTATGGCAAGGGCTGCCAGCTGGCCTGGAGAACAGTGCTGTGGTGAGGTGAGGGTTAAGCACAGTGTGATTAAAGAGAAAACAACTCACTCCTCTTGGAAAGGAGGGTGGAAAGACAAACAAAGATCAGGCAGGAAATGACCAAAGATATTTTTAAAAGCCAGATGGTTTCATATCAGCAGGGGGTCAGAATATGCCTGTTAAACTCCTTAAGGAATTAACACATGTTGTTTGGCCTTATTGGGCTTCCCTTATAGCTCAGCTGGTTAAGAATCCACCTGCAAGGCAGGAGACCTGGGTTTGATCCCTGGGTTGGGAAGATTCCCTGGAGAAGGGAAAGGCTACCCACTCCAGTATTCTGGCCTGGAGAATTCCATGGACTGTATAGTCCATGGGGTCGCAAAGAGTCGGACACGACTGAACGACTTTCACTTTTACGCATCATTATTTGAGACTCATTCAGAGAGGAGTCCCTGAGAACTAGGAAATAGTACAGGAACCTGCTTTGAGGTTGAACATGGGGGTGGTGTCTGAGGGTCACAAGTAAATGGTTTACAACTTGGGTAAACATGTTAAACAGTGTCTCATTGGATTTGGGTCATCAAATGTCGTACTTATTTTTTTAAGGTCTTTATTGAATTTGTTACAGTTGTGCTTATATTTTTTGTTCTGGTTTTTTGGCCCTGAGGCTTGTGGGGTCTTAATTCCCTGACCAGGACTCAACCTGTTCCTCCTGCACTGGAAGGTGAGGTCTTAACCACCGGACCATCAGGGAAGTCCCCTGTCCTATTTATTCTTACAGCATCAATCACAGTAGGAGAAATGGAGGAGATTAATTTCTGGGTATACAGACTTAAGGGCTACACATGCAGGTAAAGGGGGACAAAGCAGAACCCTGGGATGATTCTGGTTAAATCACTTTTGCCAGACTCACTGAGCCAAGAGGAGTCGCCCTTCATTGGCATCTCTGGCCTGAGTGCTGGCCTGAGCTCCCGGCCCACGTGGCCAACTGTCTCTGGTCGCAGATTCTTGAGCATCCCACACGTGCCTAGAGTTTCGGAGGCCAGAAGAGCAGCTTTCCTTCTCCCCTGCTCCCACTTCAAAAGGGTCCCCAACCCCTGTGAATCCTGCTGCTAAACTTGGGACTTATTCTCCCTTTTCCAATCCTACTAATGCACCCCAAGTCCTGTCTGGAATCTGGACAAATAACTTTTCAAATGCGAATCTGATCAGGTCCCTCTACTCCTCTTGCCCCTGGATGGCCTCCCATTGCTCTGAGGAATCGAGGCAGTTTCCTTCCACGGCCTGTAAAGCACTTGGACATTCCTCCTCTCTCGCTTCCCTCCCATCGCAGGACATCTGCGTTGTGCACGCTATTCTCACTCTCTGTGCCTCTGGCTCTCAGTTCAGCATCACCTCCATAGTGAAACTGTCCTCAGCTCCTCTTTCTAGGTCAGTGTCCTTTGGTTTAGAGAGGGTCTGAGAATTTGCTTTTCACTATATTCCTGGATGCTGCTGGTTTCAGCCGCAGTTTGAGAACCACTGGCTTGTACTTTGATGTTCTCTCCCCTTTTCAGTCTGTAATCACATACTTCCATTTGTGTGGCCCTGGTGGTTCAGATGGTAAGAAATCTACCGCAATGCAGGAGACCCAGGTTCAACTGCTGGTTGGGGAAGATCCCCTGGAGACGGGAATGGCTACCCGCTCTAGTGTTCTTGCCTGGAGAATCCCATGGACGGAGGAACCTGGTGGTCTATAGGCCATGGGGTTGCAAAGAGTCGGACATGACTGAGTAACTAACATTTTCTCTTTGGTTATAATTGTCTCTTCTCTAAACTACAAGCTCCACGAGGCAGAGATCTTGACTCTTTTGCTCATTAAAACACTAGTGGGCTTACAGAAGCTCAATATATAATTGTTGAACGAACGAATGAATGAATGAAAACTGGTCTTCCCCACTCTAGATTTTACACAGAGCCCTCCTACTATAAGGCATTAGGTTTCAACCATGATAACAAACATGATTGTAAAACCATTGCTAACTTTGCAAGACGTGAGGGAACATCCCAAAGACCCCTTCAAAACAAGGCAGTGAGCATGTGTTGGAACTGTGCTGCCCTTGAGGCAAACGGTGACACTGAGAACTTGAAGATGAAAGAAACACAGAAGAACAGAAGACTTTGGCCCAGAGAGTGAGGCAGCCGAACACAACCTTCATAAATTAAGTCAAGATCCTGGAAAGGGCTACACCTTTAGTGAGAGCAGAACAGAAAAACTCCACCCACCAGTAGAGGGAACCTACAAAGAAAACTGCCTTTCCCTGTGGTGGGAAAAAATTCAAAATAAGATGGCCTCCTGAAACTCTGGTCAGTATTATGTAACAACCCAAATAGGAAAAGAATTTGAAAAATAATAGATACATGTGTATGTATAACGGAATCATTTTGCTGTACACCTGAAACTAACATAACACTGTTAATCAACTATAATCCAGTTAAAATAAAAAGTTAAAAAAAAAAAAAAGATGGGCTCCTATGAACCACAGCATCTGCTACGGGAGTCCTTCAGCTCTGGGACACCTTCCTCCCAGGAATTAATTTATCATGAATGTACTGCCCCCTTGTGTCTCATAGGAATAACTACAGGTTTTTCCATAGGAGAGTCCCCAAATGGGGATTTTCAGGTTTTCCAGAGATTAAGTGCAACCAATAAAAAAAAATTCCAGGACCAAAAAACCACCAGACCCACTAAGAAAAAAGCCACCACGAATTAAGGCATCAGGAGAAACAAAAGCAACAGATTTAGCCCGCCAGGATTTCAGGTATTACACTCAGCAAATGCAGAATTTAAAATAACCACGCATGAAAGATCTAAATATATAAAAGAATTAAAAGAGAGGAAACAAGAGAGTACAAAAATGACTATAGGGCTTCCCTGGTGGCTCACTGGTAAAGAATCCACCTGCCAGTGTAGGAGGCATGGGTTCGATCCCCGGTCCAGGAAGATCCCATATATCTCGGGGCAACTAAGTCCGTGTGCCACAACTACTGAGCCCATACTCTGAGCAAGAGAAGCCACTGCAGTGAGAAGCCCGTGCACCGCAACTGAAGAGTGGCCCCCACTCACTGCAGCTAGAGAACGGCCTGTGCAGCAGCAAAGGCCCAGCACAGGCAAAAATAAATAAATAAAATCATTTTTTAAAAGTTTTAAAAAATGAGTTACTGTTGTTGTTCAATCGTGTCTGATTCTTTGTGACCCCGTGGGCTGCAGCACGCCAGGCTTCCCTGTCCATCACCAACTCCCGGAGCTTGCTCAACCTCGTGTCCATCGAGTCGGTGATGCCATCCAACCATCTCATCCTCTGTTGTCCCCTTCTCTTACTGCCTTCAGTCTTTCCCAGCATCAGGTCTTTTCCAATGAGTTGGCTCTTGGCATCACATAGCCAAAGTATTGGAGCTTCAGCTTCAGCAACAGTCTTTCCAATGAATATTCAGGACTGATTTCCTTTAGGATTGACAAGTTTGATCTTGCAGTCCAAGGGACTCTCAAGAGCCTTCTCCAACACCACAGTTCAAAAGCATCAGTTCTTCAGCACTCAGCCTTCTTTATGGTCCAACTCTCACATCCATACATGACTACTGGAAAAACCATAGCTTTGACTAGACGGACCTTTGCTGGCAAAGTAATGGCTTTACTTTTTAATACGCTCTCTAGGTTTGTCATTGAAGGTGATGGCACCCCACTCCAGTATTCTTGCCTGGAAAATCCCATGGACGGAGGAGCCTGGTAGGCTGCAGTCCATGGGGTCACTAAGAGCCGGACACGACTGAGCGACTTCACTTTCACTTTTCACTTTCATGCATTGGAGAAGGAAATGGCAACCCACTCCAGTGTTCTTGCCTGGAGAATCCCAGGGACGGGGGAGCCTGGTGGGCTGCCATCTCTGGGGTCGCACAGAGTCGGACACGACTGAAGCGACTTAGCGGCAGCAGGTTTGTCATAGCTTGTCTTCCAAGGAGCAAGCGTCTGTTAATTTCATGGCTGCAGTCACCATCTGCAGTGATTTTGGAGCCCAAGAAAATAAAGTCTGTCACTGTTTCCATTGTTTTCCCATCGTTTTGCCATGAAGTGATGGGACTGGATGCCATGATCTTAGTTTTTTAAATGTTGAGTTTCAAGCCAGCTTTTTCACTCTCCTCTTTCAGCTTCATCAAGAGGCTTTTTAGTTCCTCTTCGTTTTCTACCATAAAGGTAGTGTCATCTGCATATCTGAGGTTGTTGATATTTCTCCCAGCAATCTTGATTCCAGCTTGTGCTTCATCCAGCCTGGCATTTCACATGATGTATTCTGCATATAAGTTAAATAAGCAAGGGGACATTATATAGCCTTGATGTACTCCTTTCCCAATTTGTAACCAGTCCATTGTTTCATGTCTAGTTCTAACTGTTGCTTCTTGATCTGCATACAGGTTTCTCAGGAGGCAGATCAGGTGGTCTGGTATTCCCATCTCTTTAAGAATTTTCCACAGTTTGTTGTGATCCACACAGTCAAAGGCTTTAGTGTAGTCAATGAAGCAGAAGTAGATCTTTTTCCGGAATTCTCTTGCTTTTTCTATGATCCAACGGATGTTGGCAATTTGATCTCTGGTTCCTCTGCCTTTTCTAAATCCAGCTTGTACATCTGGAAGTTCTTGGTTCACGTACTGTTGAAACCTAGCTTAGAGAATTTTGAGCATTACTTTGCTAGCATGTGAAATGAGTGCAACTGTGAGGTAGTTTGAACATTCTTTGGCATTGCCTTTCTTTGGGATTGGAATGAAAACTGACCTTTTCCAGTCCTGTGGAGTTTCCAGTCCTGTGGAGTCCCTGCTGAGTTTTCCAAATTTGCTGGCATATTGAGTGCAGCACTTAAACAGCATCATCTTTCAGGATTTGAAACAGCTCAGCTGGAATTCCATCACCTCCACTAGCTTTGTCCACAGTGATGCTTCCTAAAGCCCATTTGACTTCGCACTCCAGGATGTCTGACTCTAGGTGAGTGATCACACCATTGTGGTTATCTGGGTCATGAAGATCTTTTTTATATAGTTCTTCTGTGTATTCTTGCCACTTCTTCTTAATATCTTCTGCTTCTGTTAGGTCCATACCATTTCTGTCCTTTATTGTGCCCATCTTTGCATTGGAGAAGGAAATGGCAACCCACTCCAGTGTTTTTGCCTGGAGAATCCCAGGGACAGGGGAGCCTGGTGGGCTGCTGTCTATGGGGTCGCACAGAGTCAGACACGACTGAAGCGACTTAGCAGTAGCAGTAGCAGTTACATGAAATGTTCCCCTGGTATCTCTAATTTTCTTGAAGAGATCTCTAGTCTTTCCCATTCTATTGTTTTCCTCTATTTCTTTGCACTGAAAAAAATGATTATATATATTAAAAAAACAACCCAAAAGAATTGTCACAGCTGAAGAGAAGCGGAAGGTAGATGGAGAGAGATTTCTCACAGGACAATGCAGATATAAGAAGACAGGGAACCGATCTTCCTGCTTTGGGGATCTCTGCACCCCACGTTCATCACCTCTAGACTGATGCTGATGATGAATGTAACAACAGCAATAATTTCTATTGTGTGGATGCGTGCTCAGTCGCTTCCAACTATTTTCTGGCCCCGTGGACTGCAGCCCACCAGGCTCCTGCGTCCATGGGATTTCCCAGGCAAGAATACTGGAGCGGGTTGCCATTTCCTTTTTTCAGGGGGTCTTCCTGGCCAGAGATCAAACCCGTGTCTCCTGCACTGGCAGGAGGATTCTTTACTACCGAGCCACCAGGGAAGCCCTCTCTAGAACGTCGTTATTTTATTTTCATCTTGCACTTATTGCTGTCCAAAATGACCATGTGTATTTCTTTACTTGTCTCTTCTTTATCCCCTCTACCAGGAAAGAAGGGCTTAGCGAGGAAGATCCTCTCTTTTTTCTCTCTGTCTTGTTCAGCACTAGCTTCAGGTCCTGGAATAGGACCCACTTCACAAGCAAAGCATTCAGTAAATGTCAGTGAATGCTGCTTAAATGAGCACATGGAGCCACCCAGGAAGAGGTAAGTATGACACCTGGTAACAGTACAAGAAAGGAAGACGTAATGGATGGGTTTAAAAAAAAGAAAAAAGGCTCTGGGATGAAGTCAATGAGAGAACCCCATGCTGTATCCTGCTCCTGCAACAGGAATAGGACCCCTGGGAACGGAGCTCATCCGTCCCCTCTGTTACTCCGGTCAGGTCTTCACAGATCCTCTAAGTTTTGGCTTCAACATTTAAAGAGTTATGTCAGAACTGGAATGACTTTAGAAAAGGACAACTTAAATGAGTACAGGCAGGGGGACTTCCCAGGTGGTCCAGCGGCCAAGACTCTCACTCTCAGGGCAGGGGCCCTGGGTTCCATCCCTGGTCAGGGAACTAGGTCCCACATGCTACAACTAAGAGTCTGCACACCTCAACTCAAGATCCCAAGTGTCGCAACCAAGACCCAGAGCAGGGAAATAAATACAAGGAAAAAGGAGTGAATGCAGGTAGGAAAGCAGAATCTGTGGGGAAAGGCAGGTGATTTGGGATCTTATGTTGGGAGTGAAAGCTGGCAAGAAGCTTCAGAACAGTTTACAAGTGGACTGTGACATACCTTTGTCTCACTGTTGAGCAGCCAGGCATAGAGGTGGTCAGTGAGGACGATGAGCCAAACTGAAAGAACAGTTGGCCTTTATTCGCTGAGGTGTCCCTGTGAGGAGCAAAAAAAGGCACCAGCTCCCCAGGGGCCCGTTTTCACCAGTCTGGAGGGGAGGGTCAGATGGCAGGCTGCTGGAGGGGCTCCTTCCAGCCCAGGAAGGGCTGGGAGTGAAAGATGCTGCATCAGGGTGGAAGAAGTGTCAGCCCGCAACCCCAGTAAGGATCCCAGTAAGACCCAGTAAGGGTCTTGGCTGAGGCCCCATAGGGAGAGGCCTGGGCTGGAGATGCACAGCTGACCTGTGTCCTTGCCAGCGATACCCCCAGAAAACTGCACTGTGCTGGCTTGTGATTCCTGCAGTTGACCTGAAAGGCCACATGAACGATTTCTGCCATGAGCTGGACTCCTCACCAGCCTGAGTCTGTCTGTGTCCAAAGTCCCGATCCTTTCCAGGTAAACTGTGCCCTTCCTGCCCTGCTGCCTCGATCTGGCTCGGGCTGCCCCATGTCTCACGGGGACCAGTGAGTTTCTCTTCCTCTAGGTCTCACATCTCTGACCCATCCTCCACATGTTTTCTAGAACCTTACAAATAACCTGAAACTCTTTGGGGGTGCCCCACCACTAGGCTCAGTGGGCTCCAGGCCCCTCCTGCTCCCCCTGGGCCTCCCTGTGCACTCTGGGAAAAGCTGCCTCCAAGCCCCCTGCCTTTTGGCCAGGACTGTCCTTGACTCTCCTGTCTGTCTGTCCTTCAGCTGCAACTCAAAGCTCCCCTCCTCCGGAGGCTTCCTGGGCTCACAGCCCTGTGCACACGCCTTTAGGATGGCCGTTAATCACACTCCACCGCCACTGTCTGCAAGGTCCTGCCCGGCAGGGACACGGCCTTTGCAACCTTGCCCTCAAGAAGCCTTGCTAAAGAGATGTGAAATAATCAGACAAATGAAAAAAAAAAAGAATGAATGACTTCCAAGTTCTGGCTCCTTCTGTTTCCCTAGAATGTTCTTAGCCTGCCCCTTTTCCTTTCTCAGACAGCACTCCAATAGAGGTGAATTCCCCAAAGAGGGAAATGATCAGAGAAGCAGAATGTCCTGGGAATCTGTCTGTCTGTTAGCCCATGATGAATCCCCATGCCCAGGGCTCCTTCTTGCTGGAATTCTGGGAGAGGAGGTTCACTCCTGGTCATTTCTCAGACAGCTCTAGACATCTGCATGGCAGCAATCTTTGGCAATCAGTTTAAAAAATCTGAGTCTTGGGACTTCCTTGGTGATCCAGTGTGTAAGACTTCGCCTTCCAATGCAAGGCATGAGGGTTCAAATCCTGGTTGGGGAGCTAAGATCCCACATACTTTGAGGTCAAAAACCAAAACATAAAACAGAAACAATACTGTGACAAATTTAATAAAGACTTTAAAAGTGGCCTGCATAAAACAAAAACAAAAAAACCTGAGTTGAAAGTTTCTATACCCTCCTTTCATGAAAATAATGGGCTTCCCAGGTGGCACAGTGGTGAAGAATCTGCCTGCCAATGCAGGAGATGCAAGAGACACCGGTTGAATCCCTGGGTCGATAAGATCCCCTTGGGGAGAAAATGGCAACCTACTCCAGTATTCTTGCCTGGAAAACTCTATGGACAAAGGAGCCTGGTGAGCTACAGTCCAAGGGGTCGCAAAAAGTCGGACATGACTGAGCACACATACACACATAAAGATAAAACCTTGGCCGCTTTTCTGATTAAAAGCTTTATTTCCAGAAGCAGAACTGTTTTGAACACGGAGTTCAAGGGGTCGGTCTGTCTGTAAATTCCTATTCCACCTTCCTAAGTCCCAGCCTCCACAGAGGTTCCGAAACTACGCAGCTGAGCTTCACTGCCCCACCGCCCTGTGTTTAGACTCTCTTTTCTAGGGGTTGGACAACTTTTGCTCAGAGCCTAGACTTGGTCTCCCAACCTGTCTCCCTTCAACACCTTTCACAAAAGCTCCATTTCCACGGGAAAGAGACCAGCCCCCAACCTGCCTTCTGAGAGAGGGCGTTTCCATGGGAAACAGGAGAGAGGGCTGCGGCAGGAAGAGCCCTTCACAGGCAGCAGAGTCGCTCCACCCCCTCTTCACAGGCATAGAAATTTTCAAATAGCTCTGGGGTGGTGCCACTGCACTCCAACCACCTCCTCAAGGTGCCCAGAGCCTGGAGGGCATCAGCCTTGGTGGGCAGGGGCTCGAAGCCGTCCTCTCCGCCTCCCGCCTCGTCTGCAGGGCCCACCTCCTCTTTGCACGCTCCAGACACAGGCTCCTCACTCTCCAGATCCACAAAGCGGGAAAATTCCTCGAGGCTCAGCCCACCGGGGACCTGCAGTACCTCTGAGGCTTGGTCCTGGGCCACTGGCGTTTTGCCGGGAGCCAGCCCTTCCTGAATGAAGCTGCTCACAATGAGCTGGAGAGGCACCTTGGCCCAGGCCGCTGCTGCCATGTGCAGAGCGTCCAGAACTGTGATGCCCGCCCCGATCTCGGCCAGCAACGTGCCAGCCCTCTCGCTCTGGGCGGCAGCCAATTTGCTCAACAGACGCCGCCGGTAATGGGCCTTAAATGCCCGGACCACGGAGCTGGGCAGGGGTTGTGTGGGGCTCGCAGCAGACAGAGGCAAGAGCCTCACGTGGCAGAGCCCAGGCAGGCCAGCCACCTCCTCCACCACTCGGGCAGCCATCAGCAAGGCCACCTGCCGGCCCTGCCGCCCCATGTCCCGATCGAATTGTGACAACCACTCCGACCAGGGGATGGCCAGGTCAGGGTGGTAGGAGGCAGGCAGGGCCTCACTGCTGACCCCAAAGAAGCATCGTGGGGCAGCCTGGGGCCCACAGACCAACAGCCGCCGTTTCTCTGTGCCCCTGCTGTTGGCACACAGCAGCACCTGCACCCGATCACACGTACCCGCTCTGCCAGGCACTGCCCGATACAGCAAGGGCACTTCAACACAGCCAAAAATGTCCTCTGGGGAGAAATCTTTAAGAGAAAGAGGCAGCTGGGCCTGGGGAGTGGGAGTTGGGGGAGGCGGCTCAGGGGGGAACGGAGGCGCCAATATGTGGCGGGCCCCGAAGCCCACGTTGTTTCGGCGTTTCCAGCGGACCAGCCAGCCGATGCTGGGCACAAAGTCCTGGCCCAGGATGTCGGCCAGCTCCTTGGCTTTGTGGAGCAGCATGGGACCTGTCACGTCCCAGGCCTTGGCCCGGGCAATGTGGTACCAGCAGAGCAGAGCCTCGTCGATGCCGCTGTACTTGGACTCCCGCTTGCGCTTGCGCTCCCGGTTGGCCGTGCCGCTGCACCAGTCCGCCAGCAGCTTCTCTTTATTCTTGCAGATGCGGGAGATCTGAGGCTGGGAGACCTGGAAGCGCCGGGCCACCTCCGACTGGGACATCTTGGACTCATCCAGGAGTTCCAGCACCTGGATCTTCTCGGCCAGGGACAGGGCGTGAAGCTTCTTCTTGCCACACAGCTCCATGGCCTCTCGGCGGCACCTGGGCAGGGAGGAAAGGGTGAGCGGGGGACTGACGGTGGAGGCCACGCAGGTTAGGAGAGGAGAGCAGCAAGGAAAAGAGAGTATATGAGGCAGGGAGACAGGTTGGTGTGGAGGGGCGGGGGCAGTCCAGGGAAGGCTGGACCAGCTGGGAGAGGGCGAGGGTACCCTGGGTAGGAGGTGAGAAGGCTGGGCTGAAAGGAAGGGAAAAGGCCAGGCTGAGTGGGCAGTGGGCCGGGCGTTGATGGGAGAATGACAGAACAGAGCCTGGAGGGGATGGCCCCCTGGTCAGAGGGAGAAAGGGGTCCGCGGGAGAGGGATGAATAGAGACGAGGGGACAGCTGCAGACACAACAAAGGAGCGAGGACGGGGGAGGACAGGGGCTGGGGCCGAGGGGGGCAGGTGTAGGGGATAATCAGAGCGGGCGGGAGGAACCCCCAGGACAGGGAGGGGGCGCCGGGCCTAGGCTGAATTTAGATGATGTTGGGGGCCGGTGGTGGAGTGAATGAACAGAGTTGGGGTGACAGGTGTACAGACGACAAAGAGGGACGGACTAGGGGCTGAAGAAGCAAGTCTAATTTGGGGCTGGGTCCTGAGCAGGGAAGGCTGGGCCGGGGTCCGGCCTGGAGAGGGGGTGGGTGGAAACACAAGGCCGAAAGGCAGGTGCACAGGCGACAAAGGGCAGGAGGGGTTAGGAGGCCGCGGGCAGCGAGAGGGGCGGGTTGTCCTCAGCGGGGAGGCTTGTGGCCTGGGAGGGCGGGGGGACGAGCGTCCGGGACCCAGGCAGGCGAGGAGTCGGGCTCCGCAACTCGGCTGGCCTCTCCCTCTGGTGACCCGGAGTCCATCGGCAGGGCGGACCCAGTCATCTGCCTGCCCGGCCTCCCCGCCTCCCGGCTTCCAGCCCTTCCGCTCTGCACCCACCTCAGGCGCTCGTCCCGCGGCTGCCGCCCCGGTCCCAACTCTGGCTGGGGCCGGACTCCCGAGCCCCTCTCCCGGCGGCTACCGGAGAGCAGGAGAGGGACGCGCCGAGCGGACAGAGGGGCTGCGCGGGCGGCGGGCGCGCGCACCCTCTGCGCGCAGCCCGCGCGGGGGTCTCTCCAGGCTGGGAAGACCGATGTCCGCCGCTCAGCATCCACCCGCCGCAGCCCCGCCCCGAACCAATTAGATAGGCCTTCGGTGAAGTCCGTCCCGCCCCCGGCTAAGTCTCATTGGACATTGCGAAAGTGGCGGGTCGTCAGGTCCCCGAGGGGACGGAGCTTTCTGCAAGAAGGGATGGCGAGGCGGAGACTGGTCGCGGCGGGAGTCCTGCATGCGCCGCCAGCCTCAGGGACCCGGCCCTCGGAGCCTGACAGGACTCGACAGCGTGGACGCAGTACGTCTTCCTGGCCGTGACCCTAGGCAGCTTCCTCATCTACCAAACAGATCTCGTTCCCCTTACCCAGTGGTCTTTGAAAAATAGAAGCAGGTTATAAGCCACACAAAAGATGTTACCATGGACAGCACTGACCTCAGGTCGGTCAGCCAAGGTACAACAGACTGTTGTAGCCATGCATTCTGGGAAACAAACTCACTCAGAAGGACAACGCAGATAGTGGAGTGCAGTTTATTACACCGGCGGGCCCAAGGCAGAGTCTCCTCTTAGGTAAGGACCCCAACCAGTTTTTGTGAAAACCTTGTATACCCGTGAAGGAGGAAACAGAGCAAGCTTCATCTTGAAAGCAGGACTCCATCTTGGGCCATACTGTGGACTTTGAGCTGTATGCCCAGTATCTATGGAAATGACATACCAACTGGAAAACCAGACCCCCCTGGATGGAAGAGCCCCAGGGCTCATACCTAGACTCTCCGTCGCCTGAAAGAATAACCTGATTATCTGTGTAACCCAATGGAATCATAAATTTTATTATACTTCTTGGGCTATGACCACAGACCTATTGCTAATTGTCCACTGTTAACTACCTAGGCTACTTTGTATCTTTCTTTTCCTTTGTTCAGACTAGTTACAGGGAATTTGGGGAAGTGGGTTTGGGCACTGTACACTTACGGTATATAAGGTTTTCACAAAAACCGGTCGGGGTTCTTGGCTAAGCGGAGACTGCTTTGGGCCTGCCGGTGTAATAAACTGCACTCCACTATCTGTATTGTCCGAGTGAGTTTGTTTCCCAGAATGTGTGGCTACAATACCCTAAGTGTATCTGCCCAAACCCACCTCCCCAAATTCCCTGAAACTAGTCTGAACAAAGGAAAAGAAAGATACAAAGTTAACCCATGATTCATATGCCTTAAGTCTACTGTGGTTAACAGGGGACAATTATCAACAGGCCTGTGGTCATACCCAAAAAAGCATAATAAAATTTATGACTATTGGGTTACACAGATAATCAGGGTATTCTTTCAGGCCATGGAGAGTCTAGGTATGAGCCCTGGGGCTCTTCCATCCGGGGGTCTGGTTTTCCTGTTGGTATGTCGTTTCCATAGATACTGGACATACAGCTCAAAGTCCACAGTCTGGCCCAAGATGGAGTCCTGCTTTCAAAATAGAGCCTATTCTGTCTCCTCCTTCAAGACTACTTGCTTGGGGCTAGTTCTGAGTTAGGGCATGTGGAGATTAATTTTTATTTAGTTTTGGTATCTTTTTTGGCAAGACTCAAGTTCCTAAAGTCAAGATTTAGTATTCCTTTCCTTGGTAGACTTCAGTTCTTTGAAGTCCAATGTAGACTTTAACCCCGAGTCTGGAGTGCCGAATCCTCAGCTCTAGACTGCTTTCCTCTCCCTTCAGTCAAGTCAAAGTCTGGGGCCACAGGTGAGTCCCCTTTCTCACAGGCTTTCCTTCCTATCCCAACCCTGATCCCTCTTCCATCCTTCTATGTCCCATCCTAAATCCTCCTTCAGCAACCTTTCCAAATCTCTTCTCAATGATACAGGGCTCTCATCAGCATCTCATCTTCTACACTTAATCCACCAGCAAGGATCATTTCACTGTTTTACTCCCTCTGCTCCAGGCCTACTTCCAGGTACAGACAGGAGGATGGGGGCTGTGCTGTGTCCCTAATACGATTCCAAACTGGAGCACCTGGCTTACTTAACTGAGCACAGGGGCCCAGGCCACTCTGCCTTCCAGGAGGAACAAGTGGCCTTCAGGCTGGCCCAGAAAACCCTAAGCATGTTTCAGGGGGTTCATAACTGATTCATACCTTTCACGTGTCGGCTGAAGGAAAAAGAAACTCCTTTTTGTGCTCATAAATCTGTCTGGAAAGGCTGTAGCACTGCACTGTGGGCTCACTCACAAGGTTGGGGTCTCTCATCTCATGTTCACGGCTTATGCAAAAAGTCATGTGTCTCATCATGATGTCATGAGTCTTCTTGTCATTCTATTTATATAATAATCAAGCTTCTGGACCTATTTTTAAGTATCTTAAATTGCAAGGTCAACTGTTATAAAGTTGTCATTACTTGCATGTACAAATCCAGCAGAATCTCCCCCAAAGACACAAAAATACAGAAACAAACAGGATTCTCAAGTTATTTTTAACTGCATTTAAAACATTATTTTTGCCTGCATTGGGTGTTCGTTGCTACACAGGCTTTCCTCCAGGTGCAACGCTCTGGTTTTTCCCTGCGGCGGCTTCTCTCGCTGGGGAGCGCGGGCCCTAGCATGTGGGCCTCCGCAGTTGCAGCTGACAGGCTCTGGTGCACAGGCTTACATAGCTGTGGCCCCCGGGTTAGGGTTAGTTGCTCCGAGGCATATAGAATCTTCCCAGACCAGGGATCAAACCTGTTTCTCCTGTAATGGCAGGTGGATTCTTTACCACTGAGCCACCAGGAGTGCCCTCAAATTTTGTATTAATCAAAACAACTTCATTTTTCTTTATAAGAAATTGTCATAATTTACATAAAAGATTAAAACAAAGTACCCAATTTTGTATCAACTTAATCTACTAAGGTTAAGCAAAAATTTTAAGTTGGGTGAAAAGCTATGCTTCAAAACATTTAAAACCACTGTCCTAAGGAAGTTTTAGGATAAAGTGGCCTTAAACAGCAAAGGAGACCTGGAGATAAAAGAATCCAGCAAAAGGCTCTGTGTAAAAATGTTTATTTGTACTAATGCTTAGAATATAGGAACTAAGGAAAGAAAGAAAAAAAAGACACCTCAACTCCAAAGTGACAGTGAATTAGGGCCTGCCCACAGCCAAGGGGAAGGACATTCCAGGCTGTCCTGGGATGAACAGTCCCCCCTATTATTTAAAGTGTCACCAGGCAGAAAATTAAAGAATCAGGGTGTGAAGACCTTACCAGCTGCTAGCAAGTGTGCGAGGGAAGAAAGAGATGTCTAGGTGGCTTCCCCACGACCCAGGAGCCAGGATACACAGAGCAGGCGGCAGAGGCTCCCAATTCAGTTAAGGGCAGGAGCTGAATGCCCAGGTCCAGGAAGAACAAAAAGGGGATTTCGGAGGTAGGCTTTTTCATCGAGTTAAAAAACAGGCACATTATCCAATATCTCCCAGTGGCCCCCAAGCTTCTGGCCCGGCCCCATGATGCTTCCCCTCTCCCCACAAAACCAAAGGGAATAAGGAGGGGGGTGGGGCAGAAGACAGAAAATAACAAGGGTGGGGAATGCTTCAGTCACTAGAGACCAGGGCCTGTGAGAATGAGACAGGCAAGCACAAGGAACAATCAGGGTGAGGCTGCTACTCCCCCTGGGGTAGGTTTGTGGGAACAGGGTAGAGCCAGGAGCAGGACCAAGAGCATTTACCTGGCTCAGGTAAAGGATCCTGGGCTGCAGGAACAGAGGGCCACAGGAAGCCACTCTGGGGGAAGGAGGCAGTGAGGCTAAGCAGCACGAGGGCATGGGCAGCTGCTTGCCAGCTTGCTCAGTTCTCACTCCCAGCTGCTCTGGCATATGCCCCAGTCTGACTCACCTTCACAGGAAGGGAAAACTGTGGGACCAGAGTGGAGGCTGAGCTGAGAGAAGTGAGCTGCTCTCCCACTCTCTCTTGGAGGACAATGTTTGAACCCTGGCCTCGGCCCAAGGTAGACAGAGTGAATGCTCTTCAGGGAGAGCAGGGAGAAGCTGGGCCCACAGCTATGCCCTGGGCCAGGGTGCTGCTCCGTTCTCCCTGAGGGCCTGGGGCCAGAGGTGGTCAGAGCTGCCACCTCAGCTTGCTGCTGCCAAAGGCAGGCTGGCATGACCACCTGCAATTCTCTGGACTTGAGAAAGAGAGGGGGAAGGGAAAGTGGGTATGGAAAACAGAGAGGAGAGAAACAGCCCTAGATGTATGAGGGGTTGGGGGTGGCCACATCAAGAGGAGTTCTGATTCTGGTAGATGGAAGCTTTTTCCTTCAACAGGTCCAGACACAAATGGCAGCTCCAACTTCCTGCAGAGAAGCACAGAGGGTCAGGAGGGCTCCACACAATCCTCACCTCCAGTGGCAGGACTGGCTACGGGGAGGACTGGAGATGTGCTGCAGCAGCAAAGTTTCAGTTATCTTGAGCAGGGACAAACTCTAGGTCTTCAAACAGCATGAAAAATAATTCTCAATGGAGATGAAAGAAAGCATCACCTGGAGGCCTATTTTAGAAGACAGATTCCCAGGGCCTCTGGGCCCTATAATTATAATCACTAAAGAGGACCTGGAGAGACAAAGAACTTTTTTAAAGCAACCGAGCTTTAAACTTGTGATTACAAAAGAGCCAGACTTTTGTTCTCATGGGCCCAAAGGCTAGAATAAAGATCATGAATAGAGGGTCTAGAGAAACCAATACTGATTCCACAGAAGACAGTTTTCTGCAAAGCCCACAGACAGAAGAGACGGGCTCTCCGCTGTCACCAGCTGTCTGAGCAGAGGCTGAGGACCCAATGAGAGGAAAAGGGGGCCAGCTATGATGATGCAACTTACTGTGACCCAAGTCTGGTTTCATTAAAAAAAAAAAAAAAAAAAACAGAAAATAATATTCCTTATAAGCAAAATAACTGGTTTATTTTGTTCATTTATTAATACTTGCTACAGCTAAATTCTTCTATGCCTTGAGAAACAAAATTAGCCCTTAATACCTCAAAACTATAAACACAGTTGTACATACGTGTATTTCAACATCATTCTGAGGGAAAGAATCCATAGCTTTTATCAGCTCTTCAGAGGTGACTCTCAAAAAGCTAAGGTCCTTCCTAACCCAAAGGTCAATATATAGCAGTTGATAAATTTTTTCTGTAAACTGCCAGACAGTGTTAACTGCTTTAGGCTTTGTGAGCCACACAGTTTCAGTCATTTTTTTTTTTTAATTCTGTTTGAAAATGTAAAAATAATTTTTAGCTTGTGAATTATGTATACTAGGTTCGGCTCGATTTGGCCTGGGGTCATAGTTTGGAACTCCTGGCCTAGAGGCTAGACCATCTGATGGTTGTGGCGGGTACTCCCCAGCTATCTGCAACTCTCTACCACAGCAGTGTCTGACAGCACTTCCACAGGAAAGCCTTTCTACAGTTCATGCAGAATTGTGCCTGTGAATTGGTATTTTATGGTTAAAAAACAATAGAACACAAAACATGCTGCTTCTCCCTAAATGTGGCCTGACAGATAAAATAAACAAATGCGGTGTGACAGATGAGCAAGACATCCTCCCTGCAGCTGTTAAAGGGCCCTCAGACTTTGTCAGTGGCATCCTCCTAGGGGGTGACAGCAGTCTGACCTACACTGCAAGTCAGCTCACATCAGGCAGTGAGCTACTTTCTCTCACCTGCAATGTTGGCCCACATCCTCTGTCACAGTAACAGCTCCTGGGCTTCATGTACTCCTGAGTAAGCTTCTGAATTTCTATAAAGGATGGACTTCAGCACGGAAATCTGGTGCAAAGAGGACTTGCGGAGAGGCAGCCACTTTTTGGTGTCCCCAATGGTTTCATTGAAGACCTTCCATAAATTTGAAGCATCTTACTAAACACTGCTGGAGGGCCTGAGCAAACTTTTCAGGTCCCAGGTTCAGCTCCCTCTCCCAACTGGTGGAAATGAACACTCAATCTGTCAGGCATGGAGTGGTGAAACCACAGTCCCCCACTAGACAAACTATGACTGAGTTTTGTAGGCTGGTTGAAAGATAACAGATCTCTCCTTCTGGTAATTATTTTCTGCTCAGCATCTGTTTTCTTTCAGGCTGTCCGTTTTCTGTGGCTGTGCATGTTATCTGGTGATAATGTACAAACGTTAAACCCCAAAGGTACAATGCTAGTAAAGCACTCAGAACTGAGTGAAGGCTAAGAGCCTACTCCCTAACCTGGAAGACTGTATCACTGATACAGGAATACACTCACTATATAAGTGATTTTCCAAGTCACTAATAAATACTTGTTCTGAGTAAGAGTACAGGGAAACCTACCTTCAGGAGGCTCAGACATGGACGGGGTTAGACAATACATGTGGTAGCCACGATCGCAGTCATCACAGAAGAGCAGCTGGTCCTAGAGGAGGTGAGATGGAAGAGGAAGGGGGAGGTGAATGACTCCCCTTGCCTGGGCCGCTGGGAATGGGTTAGAAGGGCTCTTCCAAGAGGGGTGGGGGCAGATGGCAGGAAGAACACACGTGGGACCCTCTGGCCAGAAAACTACTGCTGTCCCTCTCCATCCAGAAAGTCACTGTCATCCCACTGGGACCCCAACAGCCTCAGAAAAGCTCTATCTGAATCAGTTATTCACTTACTCTAACAGTTAACCACACTACTGCATGGAACGTTCTCTGAAGGGAACAGCATAAAGATGCCACTCATTTCCTTGCTAACTGTTTGTTCACACAAGAGGGTGACGCCCATGAAAGTAGGGACGTTGTTTGTCTTTAGTGTCCTGAGTGCCTAAAACAGGGTCTGACACAGATACTCAGTGAACACCTGCCAAACAAATCAAAGTTCCTCCTGGTGGAAAGGACAGGAAAAGCCGAGCAGGAGTGTGCTGGGGGGGGGGGGGGGGTGGGGGGGACACGCACGTCATTCTCGGAGGTGCCGCAGATGTTGCAGCACTTGCACTCAATGCACTGCCAGCGGTAGGTCTTCACTGCTGCCATCATCACGGGGGTGAACTGGAGGCAGGACGGATGCCCTGTGGAGGAGAGCGAGCGAATCAGGGAACTGAAGGCTGGGGAGCAGTGAGGGGACCCAGCTATGACAGCCACTGGGATGCTGGTGAGCCACGGGCCCTCAGGGTCTGGGTGTCGGCAGGGGCTGCACTGGCTCAGATACCTGAGCGGCCACAGTCAGAACAGGACACCAGCTCCTCGGGCTGTCCTGTCTTCTTGTTGATCTTGGAGTCCCCCAGACAGAAGTCGCAGTAGTTGTTGGGCAGGGCCAATCCATCAGGACCCTTCTTGGCTATAACGAGAAAGGGAAGAACTCAGATGACACCCATGCAGGCCTCTGGGTCTCCTGACATCCCCGAAAGGAGGGTTTTTCACAGCCCGGCCGACTCCTGCTTGCCCCGCCCCTGACACCAGCTTACATTTCTGCTCCTCGGACCTCTGGGAAACTGGGGTGGGTGGCTGTGAGTCTTCCTTGTCCTCGCCCTCCTCCTCAGCCAAGTGGGAGTGGGCATAGTGGTAACTCAGGCCTGGTCGGTTCTTGTAACGTTTTCCACAAACTGAGTGGGGAGAAGATTGCAGAGAAAGGTGTTAGGATCTGAGGGTACCTCATCCCTGCCCCTCTAAGCTGTGGGCTCCACCTGAGGCAGAGGTAACCGCCCCCATCAGCTCTGCTCAGGGACAGACGTCTACTGAGAACCGCCTCCCCGTGGCCAGGAACAGCAGGCCTGGGGCTCAAGCTTCCACGGCTCCTCCACTTACTAAAGCCCAGAGCACGGCCACCTCTGCTCCTCCACTCAAGCTGTCTGGGAGACTGAGCTGTTGCCTTCTGCCTGCCCTGGGAATAGTCTGGGGAGCTCCAAGTCAGGAAGGAAAGGGACCTTCTATAGTATTGCAATAATTTTAAAATAATGGCAGGCAGGAGGAAAGCTAAGACTCCAGACTTTTTTTATCTCTCAGTAAATGTAGGCTCATGCTACTCCCCAAATACAACATAGCCCACCTCTGGATCTCTTGGGGAAAATCTATCAACTGAGTCTCCTGGGGTAGCTGTCCCCCAGAGAAACGCAAAGACATGCCCACATCAGTGCTCTATCCAACCAACGACCCCTCAACCAGCAAGGAAAGCAGATCCCGACGAGGCACTCTGTACCTTCGAGCAGTGATACCAAGAATAGGGGGTAGCAGGAAAGGAATGGGGAAGGGATGGGAAGGGTGGCAGGATGGTGGGAACATTAGCTGACCACCACATGTCTGTTTTGGGGAAGCGGAAGCAGAGGGATCTGGGACAATGGGTCCCTCAGAATGCTTCTAAAGCCACCCCATGCAGTGGGCCCAAGCAGCCCTAGAGCAACATGGTGGGAGACAAGCAGGGAGAGGCAGCTTCTGGGACTGTGAGCAGTGGACCGCAACAGAAGGGCCAGGGCTCCTCTCTCCATGCCATTCCAGGGACCTTAACACTAGCGTCACAGATGAGAAAGGCAGGAACAAAGGGAGAAGGGAAAAAGGGATAGGAAAACCAAAAGTCTGAGAAGTTGAGAGAGCTACCTCTCTGGGGCGCTTTCGAGGTATGCTTTTGTTTGAAACTATCTGAAAGACAGAAAGAAAAGTCATGAGAAGAGGGCCTTGGTACACTTGAGACAGGTATAGCAGCAGCAGGAAAGCAGAGCAAACGAGAGAGAAACCCCAGTGGCGACCGTGCTCCCAGGGTGGAGGGACAGAAGTGGGGCGAGTCAGAGAAAAGGGGAAGAGGGAACAGACGCTGGAAAAGTTAGCGTTGGACTCCTGGGGCCTGACTAGATTGGGGCCAGCAGGCCCAGATGTCATCTACTGAGAGGCCAACTCTGCCTGCTGTGTGTCCCTCGTGGGCACCCCCACCCCAGAGGACAGGAGAAATCTCCCCCAGAGCATGCAAGGCTCACCCGTCGTGCAGCAGAGGCCAGGGCCTCTCAGGGATTTCAGAGGGAACCAGTCAGCAGGCAGGACAAGAGTCCAAGCTTGTTTAACCACTTTGAGCAAGAATACAACCTTCCCTCCTCTCATATCCCGAGGAGCTGGGTCCAAGGCAAGGACTACCCACCCACTCGTGAGGCACTCACTGTCACAGGCATAGGGTTTGTCCCGATCCTCCAGGATGGAAGCGTCCAGCTTCTTACGGGCACTGCCCACACCTTTACTCTGCAAATAAGAGCAAAAAGATGCCCTTACTAAGGTGTCTAGGCCTGAAGAGTTACTCTCCTGGTAGTGGCTGCTAATCTCATTCAGGAAGGATGATGGCAACAACAAGCGGTAAGACAGTGGGACTCTGCAGGCTCCCCAATCCCCCGGGCTGCCCCTCACCTTGGACTTCCCCTTGCCCCGACGCTTGGGAGTGTCTTCTTCATAGTCCTCATCATCAAGGTCATCCAAGAAGTCATCTGGTTCTAGGATCCGCTGAGTAGACAGGAGGATTAGGATGGGCAGAAATGAGAACATCCAACAGCTCCCCCACGTTGGGACTGGCCAAGGCTGCCAGGGCCGCCTCCATGACCCAGCGGCTCCACTCCAGCCTCACTCCTCACTGCTGTTCTTTCAAGGCTTTGGGCTCTCCTTTCTCTGGGCCTTTCTTCATGTTGTTCCCCTAGCCTGGAATGCCTTTCCCACCATCTCCAAGTAGCTAAATCAAATGCCACATTTTCATAAAACTTTCCGATACCCCAAGTGGCATGCCCTCTCCTGCCTCTGATCTGCCACCTGGGAGCATGTCAGCAGCGGTTCCCTTCCAACACCTAACGTCCCAGAGTTAAACTATGCTGCTTACTTGTGGCAAGTTTTTCTTTTCACTAATGTGCTGCAGCGCCGCCCCCCACCATGTGAAATGGGCAAAGGTACCTATTTCCTAAGATCGTAGAGACTGCAGAAAATGACGGGAAAGTGCTTAGCACAGTGCCTGACGTATTTTTATGTACAGTTTTTGCTTCCTTGTTGGCAGGGACATCACCTAGGTAACCCCAGGCACTAAAAAAAACTCAGGTGGCAACAGAAGATGAGAGTCTATAGTTACCAGAAAAGGAGCAGGAAAGACGGGATGATGACAATGAAGCCCATCAGTACCCAGTGCTCATTAAGGAATGGAGCAGGAACAGAACAGCAGGGGCCTCTCCTGGCCCATAGCTTCTGCTTCTATTCTGATTACTGGCTGGCCTCTGATGAAGAGGAGACTGGTTTCCACCACAGTTTCCTTAACCACAGTGTTAATCGTGTACCTTCCGTGCTCGACTGTTCGTCACAGGAAATTCGCCCAGGCTGTCATCATCAACTCGGGGATCGGGGGCGCCTCGCTTCTCCAGGGGGTCGGTGCGTAACAGAGCCTCTAAGCTACTGCCATCCTGAGAGATCAGCCCCTCCTTCTTCAGGGTCTGGTCTGTGTCTGCGGGCAAGGTCAGGAGGAGGTGAGGCTCAGAAGGGCTGAACGAAGATCTGCCTGGTCTACACAGGGTCAGACCAATCATAAGCCAGTCACTGCCTTCTGGTCTCTGGGTGCCCAGGAACCAAGATGCTCTGGTTTACTTGGCACCATAACTTGTCTGTTTACTTGTCTCTTAACTATTAGGCTGAATTCTTTACAGAAAGACTCACATCTCATTCATTTTAGTATCTTTAGAATCTAGCACTGGGCCTGGTACGTAACAGGTGATTAGCAGGCCTCTGACTATGCAGCAGGGTATATCCCGCTCAGGAGGGACTATGCTTCACCTGGTTTAATAGATGGGAAAGAAAGCCTTGGATCCTCAGGAGGGTGGGCTCGCCGCTTTTTCCGCCAGCGCCGGGCAGGGTAAGAGTACAGCTGCCCAGAGGCCAATCCTAAGGAAGGAAGGAAAAGAGAGAAATTAAACCCTAACACAGCTCTAGAAAATAGTATCAAACACTTTCCACATGAGTACCGTTCTAGAGCAAGGGAGGAATATGGCTGGTGAGCACCTGGGGCTGGAGGAGGCATGGCTTATGGACAAGAAAACAGATTAAGCTCAGGAGCTTTGGCTAACACATAGCTCTCCAGAGCCCAGCAAGACCCTGAGCAGTGTAGCCCTGTGGAAAACAAAAGGTGTTTCGACCTCTCCAGGATTCTAATCACGGGAAGACCGTATGCATCCCTGGGTGGAAAGCAAAAGGGAAAACCTATTCAGCTGGCTCATCACCTAAGATGAGGAAGCTGCTTCCTCCTTGGGCTCCTGAGTGGATTCTCACCTGGACCCCGATGTCGCTTTTCCATCCAGATATAACAGTTGCTCTGGGCTACTCCCGTCTGTGAGTCCAAGAAAGGCAGGCGTACGCTGCGCTCAGCACAGAGGCGGGCGTTGTAATTGTGGCACTGCTCCATGGCATCTTTGTAATACTGCTCCCCAAGGCTTCAGGAAAGACAAAACTCAGGTGTGACTGCGCACGTGTGTGTGTGTGCTGGGCTATCCCTCTCCCTTGCCATCTGCTTCTCTAGAAGGCTCAAGGGACTGGGAGAATGTCACTCTGCTTTTATTTGCTTCCATTTCTGCCTCATGGGACACCAAACCCCTTCACTAGGCCATTATGAGGAAAAGTACCTTACAAATAAATTACCGTCAGGGCACATGATTGCACCCTGTGTCTAATCAGTCCTTAGTCTAACCCACAAAGAGGGGAAGAAAATAATGTTTGTTCTGTGCCTCTCCAACCCTTTGGTAACCAAAGTGCTACGTCTCTTAACCCTCAGGATTCTGAGAAGCTGAAGTTACTCCTGTTTACAAACAAGAAGAGTTCAAAAGATCTGGGGGGACTTACTAAAGTTTACCAAACCCCATCTATACAAAGAAATTCAACTTAGCTGTAACAAAAAAAAGGAAGCTCTTCATGTACAAATATTAAACAATCTCCAAGATAACTACAAAAAAAGAGGGGCGGTGGGGTACAGGGCTGAGGAGTGTTATGGGATGTCCCTAAGTGGTGGAAAAGAAACTGTAGGCGTCCAAGGAGAAAAACCAGGTGACTAGGGGACTTTCTCCTTTGTGCCATTTTATATCTTTTGAGTTTTAAACTAGGTATTTGCCAAGTAGCTAATTCTATATACTAACTTTACAATCAATAGAAAACATTTGGAAATATGTGAACACCCTTGAAGCCTACTTTCTACTGAGTACCATTACACTGATACAAAACCTGTTTGCAGAAAGGCCTATTCTAGACCCTTCTCCATTCTCACACTAACAATTTTTTTAAGAAAGAACCTTTTTGAACTCAAAAGACCTCCTTTGAAATTTGAACTTTTTAAGAGCTTTAAAAAGCTGCAAAACTGCAGTGCCAGGAGTAATCTGGTTCTAAGAAGCATGTATATAGAACCAACCTTGTTCTCATCCTTCAGGGTTTAACAAGCACAGTAATACTAGAGCTTAAATTAATACAATTCACATTTATATATTTGAGCAAACTTTTTCTTTCTACGCACTAAGTGGCTTGAAGGATCTTAAAGTGTGCCAACCAGGGATTGAACCTATGCCTTTAGCAGTGAAAGCGCCAAGTCCTAACCACTGGACCGCCAGGGAATTCCCCTTGATTGATCTTAAAGTAAACTAACTGAGGGCAGATGATTTCTTCCCCACAATATCCTCAGCACCCAAGAAGGTGTCTGGAATATCCTGACTCAGAAGTAAAAAGATCTGGCTTGGCTGCAAGTCACCACATATATGTGGACATTTAGTCAACCCATGTGGACCTCAGGTATGCTACTGACTAGGGTGGCTGAACTAGATAAGCTCTGACATATTCTACAAGAGGGAGACTCCAAGCATGAGAAGTTGAACACAGTAAATCTCTGTAGCTTATGTTCATAACTCAAGCTGCAGCAACAAACCCTGCTCTGGAATCTAAGAGGGGCTTTCACTGGGCAGCCACAATAGACCACTGAGGAACAGCTTAGAACGTTCCCAGCAACCAACAAAGATACACACTGCACGCAGGCAGTGACACAAGACAGTCTGGCTTGATTCAATGTGCTGTAATGACTGTAATTTGAGGCAGACATGAAGCCTGTGCTGGAGAATAAAGAGAAGGAATAGGCTCATATTTGCTCGCCTTTAGGAGGCAGCCATGTCCTCACTAAACAGAGAAAAATTGGATAAACAAGGCTGAGTGCAGCAGCGCCTTTGTTTCTGATGATGGAAATTGATACTGACACTGTAAGTCAGATGGAAGGAAGGGCTAGACAGGCTGAGAACTGCAAAGTCAGAGCAAGGAGGCTGGAAACTGTCAGGGGTGGGGGTGGGGTTGAGGTATGGATGAGACATGTTCTATCAAAGCTCCTGTGAGTTAAAAGGGATTTCAGAAGGTGGGGCAAACTGCATTGTGAGTGAGAGAGCTGATAAAGAAATACAAGTTGGAGGAAGAGAGGATCTGATGAGGATAGAGCAAAGAAGAATGAGAGCTCTCTTAAGAATCTAAGGCTCCTACTACAAGAAATTTTAAGCTAACATTCTCCATATCTTGTTACCTAACTCAGAGGATTTCAAAACCAGTCAGCAACCACAGCTCTTTTATACTATTATTTTGCCCCAGTAAGACCCCTTAAAGATTGTTTCAATTCTGACACCACATTTGGGAGGGATGGAGAATTTACAAAAGGAAAATTCTTCTCCCAGAACAAGATGCAAGTCAGAAAAGATGAGCTAGTAGTCCTGACCTCAATGTAAAACCTCAGCAGTCAGACGACTAGGCACACCGTGGTCAAGAAAAGCGTCTCTTTCCAGGACGAGAACAGTACAGGAAGACTGGAAGTCTCTTTTTAAAGAGCAGGTTCTGTAGGAAAATGTATTAACTGTGGTCCACAGCTCTTTACAGCTAGAACTGAGGGAGCAGAAAGTTGGTTAGTTATTACTGGTACTCAGGAATCAGCGGTTGGTGACCTTCACTATCTCTACAGATCTTTAAAGAGAAATAAGAAGTCAAGTTCTATTTAAACGGGCAACCCCTCACTTCCAATACTGCATGAAAGGGTTGGTGACCTTATTTCTCAGATGAAAGTCTTCCAACCTAAACAATCTCACTACGTAAAACTCTTAAACCTAGGCAAGTTTTGACATTCCCCCATTACAGTAAGCTTTCCAAGGTAGAAGCTTTGATTCTTTTTTGAGAGGCATGAAACCTGTGTAAAACCTCCCTTTACAATGGGACAGGGGCAGTCAACAAAGAGAAAGACAGGGAAACAAAGAAAGAACATCTGAGTCAGTATGGATAACATATAAATGGTAGATCAGCAGCGTCATTTCTAAACTGAGGGAAATGTCAGCTTGGAGAGAGTGCTGGGGAAACTGAAGTGGGCAGATCAGAGAGGAAGATAATAGTGCTGGGAGTAGGGTGGCTGAAAGAGGCAGCAGGATGGAGCTGAAAGCATGTTAGAAGAAAAAAAAAAAAAAAAAAAACGACCAAAAAACCCACAAGGAGAAGGCACTTAGCTTAATGGAAGTGGGAAAGCATTCTCAAAGAAAAGGCTCCAGGCAGGAGGAGGGACAGAAGCAACGTCCCCTTAGAAAAAAGGCTCTTGAGAAGAGTGGGGCTCAGTCTACTACAAAGACATATGAGAAGCTGTGTGCCCCTTAAAAGAGTTCCCAAACCTTTACCTTCTCACCCAGTCAAAACCCAAAAGCCAAGTTGGACAGCTGGTCACCTCATTTTTCCTACCGCTGCACCAAGCCAAATGTGTCCATTAAAGAGCTTGCTGTATTGGCCGATGGGGGTGGGGGTGGAGGTGGAAGACCCCATTGGAAAACTCATTTAGATTCTTCTTCGGGGAGGAGGCTGGGTTAAATCAAGTCCCAAAGCATCTTTAACTCACAGCTAACAGGCCATTCTCAGTTTGCCAAACAACCATGAACTTTAACTTCGCTTGAAATCTGCCCAGTCCAAGAGTATTGCAGAGCGAAGACGGCCGACCTAGATGCCCCTAGGGGCGGCCAGGGCGGCCTGGACTGCGTCCGTCCAGTGCCCACTTTCCGATGGCTGGGACTGGCCGGCGCCAAGCCCCTCTTCCCTGAAGTTCTTTCCCTCTGTATCTGCTCTTCCACAAATTCTCCCCAGGAATATTTTTGGTCTCGGGTACCTGATACTCGAGGACCACCCCACCCCCGCCCCCGCCCGCCCAGGAACGTCACGGGGCTGTTCAGAACAAAACAGCCCTGAGCGCTCAACGGCGCCAGGGCGGCCAAGCCTGCTCCTCCGGGCCCCGCTGCGGGCAGCCGATGGGGAGGGGTCGCCGGCCGCGCTTCGCGGGGGTCGGCCCGGCTCTCCCGGACTGAGGCGAATCCGGGACCGTCTCCCGTACGCAACAAGGGCGCCATACTCTGGAAACCTTTCGCCTGAAGGAGCGCCCAGCCCCACAGGGAGGCTGCCCGTTAGGGGCTCCCGTGTGCCCCCCTCAGGGCCTCCACAAGTTTCTAAAGAAGCGCAACGTCTTCTCCCGAGTCTCCTGTTGCCCTCCCCTCCAGGAGTCGCAACACGGCGTCTCCAGGCACGTCCCTCTCTCCGCCTCGTCCGTTCCCACACCGCCCCCTGCTTCCAGGTCCCTTACAAGACCTCCCAGCCTGGAAAAGAAAGAAACGACCACTCACAGCTTCACTACATTTTCCACCACGGCCGCCATCTTCCCGGCTCCTCTCCCTCAGGCCGGGAGGCCCGGAGCCCGCAGCGCGCAGGCGCTGGGACCGCAGAGAGAAGTAATTTCCTTGTCCTTCTGCGCAGGCGCCACTCGGGCGCGTGCGCCCGAGAGCGAGCGACGGAGAACGAGCTTCTGCCGGGTTCTCCCCGGCCTGGAAATCTGGGGACGAATGCGCAGGCGCAATGGAGGCGGGCGCGCGCCCCGAGGCTTCTGCTCCTGTTTTGCCTCATCCGTTTAGGGAGAAGGGAGAAGGGAGAAGGGAGCGAGGATCTGACCAGGTCCAGAAATGAGAAGGTGAGAGGTTGGTGAGAACTGGCAAACCCAGAGGTGGTCTAGATGGAGGTCATGCGTCCTGTTACCTTTCTGACCTTTAACCTCGTGGTTAATAACCCTTTGCCCTCACGTACAGACTAGGGGTTGGTGGGTAGCCGAAGGTAAGAGCAGTGCACAGTCCTTTTGGGCTGCCCATTTTAGGGAGAGAAATATTAACTGCAAGAACCTGACAGATCTTTGGCCCGAATATTGGGGTCTGACAAAAGTTCCCCCACCTTCCTGCCACCAACTTAATTGATCCCCACCTCTTCTCCCCTGCTTCCTACCCCTAAGCTCTTTTCCTCCTCTGAAGAACTTGTCTCTTGCAACTTCCTCTCCTGTACCATTCACTTCTCCTTCACTATTGAATCATGCAAATTCATCTGCAAACATGGCTTAATATCCTCTTTTTAAAATATCAGAGCCCTTCCTTAAGCCCTTTCTGCCTTTATCACCCTCTTTCTTTTCACCCTTTCAGAGCACATATTCTTGTTTATACTTACTATCTCTGTTGATTGATTTCTGAGTGTCTCTCTGCCCAGTTTAATGGGGATTTTGTTCTCATCAGTTCATTGAAACATCTAACAAAGACACCATGATCTCCATTTCAACAGATTTAGAGATCTCCCTGTCTTTATCAGGGAGGAAATAGCAACCCACTCCAGTACTCTTGCCTGGAAAATCCCATGGACGGAGAATCCTGGTAGGCTACAGTCCATGGGGTCGCAAAGAGTCGGACACGACTGAGCAATTTCACTTCACTTCACTTCACTGTCTTTATCAACCTATCAGCCCCATGACAACACTGGCCATTCACTTCTTTTTCAAACTCATCTCTGAGACACACACTCTCCTGGCTGGCTGCCTATCACACTGGCAGCTCCTTCAGCTTCTTTTGCTGGCTCTCTATCCTCACATCTTCCTAGACCTGTCAGAGTCCCCAGGGCTTGGTCTTTGATCCTGATAATATGCTGTATTTCATCAATTCTAAGATGCACATAATCTCCCCCCCGCCCCATTTTAGTATTTCAGAATCAGGACATATCATCATTATGCCTTAAAATCAAGTTTGGGAGGTGAGAGTTGAGTGGTATTTGTCACTGTTTACCCTGCACCAAGTTTGCAGAATAGATGTCAGCAGCTTGGAAGGAAAACCTAGGGACAATACTGTTGCACTCTTGTTCCCCAAATGATTGTGGGAATCAAAGGTGACACCAAAAGAATTCAAAAGTATGTGTTTCAGCATGAATGTTTGTGAAAAGTGGAAGTGTTAGTTGCTCAGTTGTGTTCGACTCTGCAACCCCATGGACTGTAGCCCATCTGGCTCCTCTGCCCATGGAATTCTCCAGACAAGGACACTGGAGTGGGTAGCCATTCCCTCCTCAGGGGATCTTCGCAGCTCAGGGATCAAACCCCAGTCTCGTGCATTGCAGGCAGATTCTTTACTGTCTGAACCACCAGGGAAGCTCCCACCCCCAAACTCATAGGTTTAAGTCCTCCCCACTAAGTCTGATAGTATTTGGAGGTGGGGTCTCTCAGAGGTAATTAGATGCAGCCTGAGGGTGGAGTTCTCATGGTGGGATTAGTGCCCTCCTTAGAAGAGGAAGCTGGAGATCTCTCTGTGAGGAAAGGCCATGTGAGGACCCAGCAAGAAAGCAGATGTCCACAAGCCAGGAAGTGGACTTCCACCAGGAACCAAATTGCTGGCACCTTGATCTTGGATTTCCCAGCCTCCAGAATTGTGAGAAATAAATATCTGTTGTCTATGGTACTTTGTTACAGCATCCTGAGCTAAGACAGTGTGTGAGCACTGAAGCTGAACACACACATACCCTCTGACCCAGCAATTCTATTTGCATGCATATATGGAAAACCATGTATAAGAATGCTCACAATAGCATTAATTGTATTGGCCCCAAACTAGAACATTCCAAATGCCCATAGCACTAGAGTGGATTAAGCAACATGGAAAAAAACAAACTATTGCTACACAACAACATGAATGAATCTCAAAAACTTAATATTTGAAAAAAAGAAGCCAATTTCCAAAGAGGACATATTGTGTGATTCCATTTATATCAAATTAAATAATCACACATGCTAAACTATGGGGCAGAAGTCAGGAAAGTGGTTCACTTTGGAAGATAGTAACAAGGAGGGGGCATAAGGTGGCTACAAAGATGCTAGTAATATTCCTTGTTGGGTTACACAAGTTTGTTCACTTTGTAAAAATTCATTGACCCACCCAAGATTTGTACACTTAACTGTAGGTACTTACCTTTTAAAACAATAAAAGTTTTAAAATAAAAGATACTAGTAATGATAAGTAGCCTAGTTCTCTGTTATTGGAAAGGCAGTTTATGAGCCCAGTACCAATGGCTTTTGATTTTTTTAGGATTTTTTCTTTATTTATTTATTTGGTTGTGCTGGGTCTTAGTTGCCACACGTAGGAGCTCTGATCTTTGTTGCAGCATGTGGGATCTTTAGTTGTGACATGTGAACACTTTGTTGGGGCATGTGGGATCTAGTTCCTTGAGCAGGGATCAAACCTGGGCCCCTCTGCATTGGGAGTGTAGTCTTAGCCACTGGACTACCAGGGAAATCTCTCTGTTAGGATTCTTTTAAGAAATGCTCCATCATTGAACAGTAGATCCTCTATATGCTCTGAACCAGTGACTGATACATATAGTGTTTCTCTTACAGAGAAGTGGAAGTGGGGGTGCAGCCTCTTGCAATCGCAGCTAATGGTTCTTTTGCAAAATGTTTGTTTTCGGTTCTCGCCACTCTGGGCTCTGGCTGATCCAGAGCCTTTGGGACACGAGGAAGGCTTCCACCAGGGGGCGCAATAATGATTTCTCTGAATTATTAATAGGATCTGAGATTGCCAGTGGGCTGTTTTGAGTTCTACCTGTCACTGGGCAAGAAAGTAAAAAGGAAGTATCATTGATGGCTGGGGTGATTGATTCTAATTGTTTAGGGTAAGCAGGATTGCTGTTACCCGTTGAGGACAAAGAGAAATGTAAACAAAACCCAGGAGATCTTTCTAATATTGCATTTAGGTGGTTAATGGGAGACAGGCCTCCTGGTTGGGTATTTAATTCCAACCTTTCTACTGAATAGAAAATAAAAAAGGGAGAAATAGAAAATAAGATTTTTCCTCTTTTTAAGAGGAAAAAATCTTAAAAAAAGAAAAAGAAAAAATCTTAAAAGCATTGACAAGCTAATAATATAGTGAAGAATTACTGATCCAACATTTAGAAAGTTGAAACCCAGAGCTGTAAGCCCAGAATTCAAGACAGTTTTTGTCTTGGGGACATTTACTGATCTTGAAGATATAACTGAAACTCAGCTCTTATTTGGTGGTCTTTGGTGGGGAGGGTCAAAATCAAAACTCAGAGCCTGTGCAAGGTCAGATACTCCAAGTCAGATACCCCGCTACTAATACATATATACTTTAAGGTGTGATCCCAACATCAATGGACTAGTGGTCCCGGGAACTCAAGCCTTGAATTTGGATTAAAGTGGACCCATCCTTATAAAGCTCAACATTCAGAAAACTAAGATCATGGCATCTGGTCACATCACTTCATGGGAAATAGATGAGGAAACAGTGGAAACAGTGTCAGACTTTATTTTTTGGGACTCCCAAATCACTGCAGATGGTGATTGCAGCCATGAAATTAAAAGATGCTTACTCCTTGGGTGGAAAGTTATGACCAATCTAGATAGCATATTGAAAAGCAGAGACATTACTTTGTCAACAAAGGTCCGTTTAGTCAAGGCTATGGTTTTTCCAGTGGTCATGCATGGATGTGAAAGTTGGACTGTGAAGAAAGCTGAGCGCTGAAGAATTGATGCTTTTGAACTGTGGTGTTGGAGAAGACTCCAACCAGTCCATTCTAAAGGAGATCAGCCCTGGGATTTCTTTGGAAGGAATGATGCTAAAGCTGAAACTCTAGTACTTTGGCCTCCTCATGTGAAGAGTTGACTCACTGGAAAAGACTCTGATACTGGGAGGGATTGTGGGCAGGAGAAGAAGGGTATGACAAAGGATGAGATGGCTGGATGGCATCACCAACTCGATGGACATGAGTCTGAGTGAACTCCGGGAATTGACGATGAACATGGAGAAGGCAATGGCAACCCACTCCAGTACTCTTGCCTGGAAAATCCCATGAACGAAGGGGATTGCATGGTGGGCTGCAGTCCATGGGGTCACTAAGAGTCGGACACGACTGAGCGACTTCACTCTCACTTTTCACTTCCCTGCATTGGAGAAGGAAATGGCAACCCACTCCAGTGTTCTTGCCTGGAGAATCCCAGGGATGGGGGAGCCTCGTGGGCTGACGTCTATGGGGTCACACAGAGTCGGACATGACTGAAGTGACTTAGCAGGGAGGCCTGGCGTGCTGCGATTCATGGGGTTGCAAAAGAGTCGGACACGACTGAGTGACTGAACTGAACTGATCCTTATAATGCCTCTGTTCACCTAGTAGAAGTGAGCATGTTTGGGACGAAGAAATATCCTTTTTGAAAGAATGTACTGTCATCCAAGGCCTTAAATTATGTCTTAAAAGTACTTTTTCATATACAATATCCAGCACTTAGTCAAAGACAACCAGGCACAGAAAAAAAACGAGAAACCTTGCATAAGAACTGACTGCACCCAATAGAAAGCACAAATTGACCTATAGAGATTACAGATGCTGCAATTATCTGATACCGACCATAAAAGAACACTGCTTACTGAGTTTAAAGAAGATAAAGACAAGTGTAAAAACATCTGCAGGTGACAAGTTTCTGTTAAGTGTCACAACAGAATTTTTAAAGAATCACATCGAACTCCTCCAACTGAAAAATACAATAACAGAAATTAAGAACACGATAGATTGGTTAAAAAGAAAATTAGACACAGCTGAAGACAGAATGAGTGTGCTACCAGAGTGGTCCCCAACCATTTTGTTACCAAAGACCCATTTCGTGGAAGGCAAGTTTTCCATGGACTGGAGGAGGGTGGGATGGTTTCAGGATGATTCAAGTGTATTACATTTATTATGCACTTTATTATTCTTGCATCAGCTCCACCTCAGATCATTAGGCATTAGATTCCAGAGGTTGGGGACCACTGAACTGTATCATATGCAGGAAGATATTATCTTGTCCTTAATACAGCATGGAAGACATATGGACAGGAAATACAGAATTAGGGTAGAAACAGGATAAATATAGAGATCTGAGATATATTTAATTGGAATCTCAGAGGGTGAAGAGAAAGAAAAGGTGTAAAGGCAATATTTAAAGAGAAAATGATCAATAATTTCCCAAAAGTGATGAAATACACCAACTCACACATTGAATATGGCAAAGAAAGCCCAAGAAAGCTAAAGAAAGACTTAACAGAAAAAATACTGACAAGTTGTGACATCTGTAACGTACTTTCAAAAGGTCAGGAAAAAAGTTTTTATATTCAAGAGAGAAAGCAAATTAGGAAAAACGGTAATAATTGGCAGATCTAGATGCAGATATGTGGGTGTACATTGTTGCTGCTGTTCAGTGGCTACGCCACGTCCAGCTCTTTGCGACTCCATGGACTGCAGCACGCCAGGCTTCCCTGTCCTTTACTGTCTGTCAGAATTTGCTCAAACTCATATCCATTGATTCGGTGATGCCATCCAACTGTCTCATCCTCTGTCGCCCCCTTCTACTATACTTTCAGTATTTCTGTAGGTTTGAAATGTTTCAAAATAAAAAGTTTGGGGGAAATATCAGTTCTCTACAGGGAGATCCACCAAGTGCTCAGATTCTTGAAAAAAGTAGGTCTGGGATGTGTCAACCTGGTGAAGAACCCTGAACAGGCAAAATGCAGGCTGGAGGCAAAGCGAACAGGAGCCGTGTAGCAAAGAAGGGAGGTTATTCATACCAGCTACAGCTTTGTTGTAGAAAAGTCTATAGCTTCTACATATATTTCTTTTCTTGCTGTGTCAAGTATAATTTTAAATATATTTTAATTCTCCCACGCTTCTCTGTTTTTCTCCACTGTTGTACACAGTGGTGATTAACTGTACAGTGTAGTTTATAGTTTGCAAACTATTGAGATGAGCTGGTAAAGAACTGCAGGGGTAATGGGCATCATCTCGACATCCTGGACTCGGAAGTGGATGTTATCCTTTACAAGGTTTTGAGTTGTCTCCCTTTGGGAAATGAGTGAATGCATTTTTAAAATTGTTATTATAATAATTAATGAGTTAGTATTTATTTGGCTGTCCTAGGTCTTAGTTACAGCATGGGATCTTTAGTTGCAGCATGCAGACCCTTAGTTGTGGCACGTGGGATCCGATTCCCCACCAGGGATCGAACCCGAGCCCCTTGCATTGGAAGCACAGAGTCTTAGTCACTGGACCACCAGAGAAGTCCCAAGTGGGTGTGTTTTTGACAGGGACAGACATATTATACCAGAGGTGATATATACAGGTTATAGAAAATAATATATGTAATATTTTTAAGAGTAAATACTCCAATAAAGAAGTGCATGGATGTCAGGCATTTAAAACAGTGGACTGTGGGGATATTTGCTTTTTTTTTTGGCCATACCACATAGCTTGCAGGATCTTAGTTCCTCAACCAGGGATTGAACCCAGGCCCACAGCAGTGAAATCACTAGTCCTAACCACTGGGAAACCAGGAAATTCCTGTGGGATTTTTTTTTTTTTTTGGCCATCCAACAACTTCACTTCCTATATAGGGGGATTCCTTTGTGGGAGTGGTATCTGTAGGGAGTATGTACAGCTCTATTCAAACTGAAGGGGGAAGGTCCTTCACTCCACTTCTGTCCACCTTAGTCCCAAGTTTAGATAATCCGATGCTTCAGTTTCCCCATCCAGTTCCCTTTCTCCACCCAGGCATGGTAGCCCCGAGCGGGTTCCCAGAGTCCTTTGAATGTGCCTGCTAGGTAGGGAGCAGTTCCAGGGACCCAGGACAAGAAGGTCCGCCTTCCATGGCCACTTTATCCTCATCTCAGGTCTGAGGTGACGTGCTGTTTTCTGGCTGGGTGAAGCTATAAGGAAAGTGTCGTGTTTCCTGTCTTCCCCTCCTGGGCAGATGGGGCCAAGTCACCCAAGAACTGAGGGGGAGCCTGCAGGCAAGACGGTGCTGGCCTTCAGCTCCCCATCCTTTGCCTTCATACATTACCAGGGTCTGAAGCTGAACCCCAGTGGGAGGAGAGGGTTGCAATCATGTACGGGCTTTGGGGCCTCACAGACCTGGGTTCAAAATCCCACTACAGATACTGCAACTCCTATTCTCTAAATGATGGCCAAAATTTCTGATTAAAAACAAAAAGTTTGGAGGTGGGTATGTAAAATGGTGCAGCTCCAATGGAAAATGGCTCTTCCTTAAGAAATTAAATATAGAATGATAATAGGATTCAGCAATCTCACTTCCAAACACATCCCAAAGAAGTGAAAGCAGAGACTCAGATATACGTACACCCATGCTCATAACAGCATTATTCACAATTGCCAAAGGGTAGAAGCAACCCAGTACTCTTGCCTGGAAACTTCCATGGACAGAGGAGCCTGGTGGGCTGCAGTCCATGGGGTCTCGAAGAGTCAGACACGACTGAGCGACTTCACTTTCATGCATTGGAGAAGGAAATGGCAACCCACTCCAGCGTTCTTGCCTGGAGAATCCCAGGGACGGGGGAGCCTGGTAGGCTGCCGTTTATGGCGTCGGACAGAGTCGGACACAACTGAAGTGACTTAGCAGCAGCAGAAGCAAACCAGGTGTCCATTGATTGGATGACTGGATAAACAAAACGTGGAATATACAGACAATGGAATATTGGGTGCTAAGTCACTAAGTTGTGTCTGACTCTTTATGACCCTATGGACTGTAGCCCACCAGGCTCCTCTGTCCATGAGATTTCCCAGGCAAGAATACTGGAGTGGGTAGCCATTTCCCTCTCCAGGAGATCTTCCCGACCCAGAGGTTGAATCTGTGTTTCTTCTCTTGCATTGGCATGTGGGTTCTTTACCACTAGTGTTATGTGGAAAGCCCAATGGAATATTATTCAGCCTTTTAAAAGAATGAAATTTCAGTGCCTGCTACCGCATGGATAAACCTTGAAGTTGTCATGCTAAGTGAAATAAGGCAATCACACAAAAGACAAATAACATGTGATTCCACTTGTGTCAGGCCCCGAGAGAAGTCAAAGTCATGGAGACAAAGTAGAAAGGTGGCTGCCAGTGGCTGGGGTTGGGGGATGGGAGTCAGTGTTTAGTGGGTATGGAGTTTCACTTTGGGAAGATGGAGAAAGTTCTGGAAATGGATAGTGGTGATGGTTGCAGAATAATGTGAATGTATTTAATGCCACTTAACCATATGCTTAAAAATGATTGAAATGGTAAATTTCACATTATATATATTTTATCAATTTTTTAAAAATCACTGAAAAATAAAAAGGTAGTATGGCCAAGAAAAATGTCCCCTGCTCCAATTCTGCCTCTGCCTCTAGTATGAAATCTTGGCCTAGAAATAGGAAAGGCTGGAGGTGAGGTGGGAGTCAGATTTGTAGAGTCAAATGGGTGGAAAAGAACCAGCAGAGAGTGGAAGAGCGGGGGTCACTGAGGCCAGCACGCGCCTCCAGACATCAAGCCCCACCCTCTCTCTCAGTCCCCACTTGGGGCCAATTCTCTTCCTGCAACAGCTTTTTCCTCTCTAATCTGTGATCTATCTCCCCCTTGGCCTCTGTAGTGACCCTTCTAAAACCTGGGTCTGACCACACATCTATCCTTCATAACCATGTTTGAATACCTTCTATCTGCAAATAAAGAAATGTTATCCCTGATTTTCTCAGCAACCCTGCAAGGCAGGTGTCGCTGATTCCCATTTTAGAGATGGGAAAACTGACTCTCAACAAGGCTAGGTTGGACTCAGAGGCCTAGGCCCTTTTGGCCAAGCTTTGGATCCTCTCTCATTCACTCAGGTGCCTCAGCGCGTTTGTTCAAGAATGAGCATAAGCCCGTCTGCCCTCAGGCTTGGCTCAGAATCTTGACACCACCCCACCCTGCCCCAGGCATTCATGATCTTGGTGTCTTCTTCACAGTGTTCAACACGGTTGAAAATGCACTTGATTACAGATTTGCTATCCTTCCCCCCACTAGACTGCGAGCTCCAGGAGATCAGGGGGTCACGTCCCAGCACCTGGAGCACATGTGATGTGCTGTAGACCAACAAGCAGCACTGATGAGATGGGTCCACTGAGGAACACAGTCGAATGCCTCCCAGCGCCAGGTCTAGCCTGCCCTTCTGCATGCTCCCTCAGTCCCCTGACTCCAGAGAAGCTGTTGGTCCCTTGCACTAGGCCTGTGGTTATTCCTTGGCTCTTGGGCCTCTCTTGCTAGACCTCAGTCTCCCAGGCCCAGTGCCTGGCCTACTCCAGCTACCTCTCATCAGACACCCCAGTCAATGTCAGAATATCCCCAGTTGGCACTTGGTTTGTTCAGGCTTCATTCTCACTATGGGCTCAGAATACCGTACAGTTTCTTCCAGAAGGCAGGCCTTTCCTGCACCCCATCCCACCATATAAAGCCCTCTGGGGCTGGAGTGAGTTAGCTCGAAGCTCCCAGAGACTGGCCTGTCTTGAGGAGGGGCCCGGAACAGAGTACCGGGAACACAAGTACTAGCAGCAGCAAGTTTTATTGCAACTTGAATCCCCTGATCATGTGGGAGGGGTGGGGTGGAGGGACACCGGTCACTGATGCCAGGTTCCCAATCCACAGCATGGAGCCAGAGGTCCAGTTGGCTGTGCCCCGCCTCTTCCCTGGCCCCCCTCCCATCAGGGTGTCATCGAGGCTGAGTTAGAGGCAGGTGAAATGTGGAGTCCATTTCAGCAGAGCCTTCGTCTGAGGGATCTGAGGAACATTTGGCGGTGGGGGTCCAGGTGGCCCGAGACACACAGGGGCGCTTTGGGCTGACGTCGGCATGTGTCCTTGTGGGGCTTAGGCGGAAGCAAAGAGGCCACTCTGTCCATGTGGAGAGGGTGGGAGGGAGGGAGACAAAGGCTCAAAGTGAGAAATCGCTGGCCAACAACCACACAGGTGGGACCCAGGGACCCCGAGTCCTAGACCAGGGTTGGTGTCCACCCCCTGCCTCGGTGGCATTCACCCCACTAGCCGCCCTCGGGTCCTATGTGGGGATCTGCAGGTGGCCCAGGTCTTGGTCCATGATCTGGAGGACGTCGTCCAGGATGGAAGGCCCCAGGTCCACGTGCAGGGACAGCAGGGAGCTGGCGTGGGACAGGAAGGGCTCCTCCGCCCCGGACTCGGTGGTCAGCTCACTGTGGGCGGCGCCAGCCTCTGGGATCCTCCACACGTCCACAGTCCCCGCCTCCTGCGGGGAGGCCTGCGGGGTCTCCAGGTGCAGGCGAGGGGGTTTGGGGGGGGCCTGGGCGGCGGGCAGGGTGAGAGCCTGGGGCCCGCCGATGACCGGCAGGGAGATGGCATTCTTGAGCAGAGGGGACGGCCCGTCCGGGAGCTCCCGCCCGCACAGCGTGGCCGTGCGTGTGAACTGGAAGGGCATCTCGAAGCCGCTGTCCTCCTGGGTCTCGTCCACCGCCGTCCCCGGCAGGAGGTGGAACTTGCCCTGCAGGAAGGAGATGTCACCGAACGTGTCGTTGCCACCTCCACTGCCGATGTGGATGGTGTGGCGGAAGTCCCCCAGCGGCGGGCTGATCATGTCCGAGGACAGCAGGTCCCGCAGCTTCTCCTTCTTGCCCTTGCGGCTGCCGCGCTTCAGATAGATGGGCACCTTGGTGGACATCGCGACCTCACCCCCGGGGACCGGGACCAGCCACTCGCAGGACCGCGCCCTCCGCTGTCTCCTCTCACCCCCGTCCACCACAAACACCCAGAGCGAGGTGTCCAGACACCAAACACTTGCCAAAGGGCTAAGAAACGATCAGCGAAGTCAGAGGGCCGAGACAGCCAAAATCACTTTCTCCCAAGAAGGCTGAAAACGCTTCTGAAAACCGGAAGCAGGCAGGCGCAAAGCTGGTAGGCAGCAACTCTCCGGGCTTGTCCTTGAGAGATTCTTTCCGGTCCGGGCTGAGGAGCTGAAACACGAAGGATATGAGTAAGAGATGGAAGGACAAAAGCGAGGCACCTGTCTGGTTTCCAGGTGCCTTCAGGAGCCCCAGGAGCCCATGCGGGGCTTACTCTTGTGGGGAGCCCTCCTGGAAAGATCCTGTGTTCCTCCACAGATTTACTGCGGCCTCAAGGCCTGGATCCCAAGCGCCAAGCCCCTCCCTCTGTGAGTGGGGACCCTGAGTGACAGGCCTGAAGTCACATACACAGCCCTGGTTCTGGTCTCCTGCTCTGAGTCCACAGCTCTGTTCATCTTCATCATCTGCACTCAACTGTGCCTGAGACGTGACCAGTGCCGTCATCAGGGGTGGGGGCGTGGGGGGCAGACGGGGGCACTTGTCTCAGATTTGTCTCAGCTCCTGACTTGACTGAGGATGGAGGTCTTGTGACCTCTGTCTCACCCACCTGGGCTGGGCCCAGGACTGGATGCACAGCAGGTGTTCAGCCCACCCAGCCGAAAGTATACCGGTTTGGCCCAATCACATCCCACCTGGAAGGGAGATGCCTGCTCAGAGCTTCCCTTTTCTCTTCCTCCCGGTTAGGAGTTCCTTATGGGCAGAAACTGAGTCTACTGTAGTTTCTGCCCCTCCTTTCTGTCCCAGCAGCTAAGGAGAAGAGGGAGTGGAGGATATAAATACTTGGGGAGTGGAGGCTCTGCTCCATGCCTGGGATTTTGTTGCGTTCTTTGCAAACCCATCTCATTCAATCATCGCAACCGCTCTCCTTTCATTCCCATTTAAAATTAGAGCTCTCGGAACTTCATAGTGGTCCAGTGGTTAGGACTTGCAGTCACTACTGTGGGTCCAGGTTCAGTCCCTGGTTGGGGAACTAAGATCCTGCAAGCCACATGACATGGCCAAATAAATAAATAAAGTTAGAGCTATCAGACATTCTGGAGAGATTCCCATAGGCATTGCAAAAATGAGAGAAGCAAAAATGCAAAAATGTAGTCTAGAAGATCCCATTTGCTGAAAGCAGTTCCGCTCCCCACTCCCCATACATGCATGTATGTGCACCTACACATACAGGTCTGCATAGGATTATATCTTATATCGGAGCAGGAAATAATATAGAAGGCTGGCACTAGGTTGGCATAGGGGCTACCTAGAGGCAGGGGGGCAGGGATGGAGTGTGGGGGTCTGTGACATGGGAGGAAAAGTTGCCCTCAATAAAAAATTATCTTTAATATCTGGTCTCATTACTAAAAATGATATACATAAGCTAAGTATGAAAGGATGGTTGCCAAATGTTGATGGTAGTTCTCTAAAGATGGTAGAATTTCAGGTGACTTCCCCTTTCTTGTTCATACTTCTATAAGCTCAAATTCTTAATAAGAAGCATGTATTATTTATGAGCAATATTATTCATGTAGTCAGAATAAACACAGATATTTTTAAGGTGGAAAAAATAAATACACTCTGGAGGGATGTCATACAGGTTTAACAGAAAAAGGAAGTGGAACGAGCACTCCCTCTAGTTCCCACAGCAGGGGACTGGCCTGGTGTGTAGAATCAGCGTGAAAGGCAAAGAAACTTGTCCAAGGTCGCCCAGTGGGTGACCATGTGAGCCCACCCTCCTGGGGCCAACAGGGGCTGAGCAGGTGGGAAATCGCTGGGGAAGGGTCAAGCAGCCTCTGCCAGTTCCTCTGCCCCATTCTTCTTCTTCATCTTTTTTTTTTTTTTTAAATATTTATTTATTTATCTGACTGTGCCGGGTCTTAGTTGTTGCACTAGGGTCTTTAGTTGCAGTAAGCAAACTCTTACTTGAGCACATGGGATCTTTTAGTTCCCTGACCAGGGATCGAACCCAGGATCCCTGTATTGGGAGCACAGAGTCTTAGCCACTGGACCACCAGGGAAGTCCCCTCTGCATTCAGCCTCAGGAGCAGGGTGAAAGAAGAAGGAGGGGGCTGGCAGGAGGGAGCAGGATGGAGGAAGGAGGATGCAGGAGAGGCAGAATCCCAACTACAGTCCTCCCCCCAGCCAGGCCCTTACTCAGGAAACCCCACCCCAGGACGGGACAGCTCGGGTCAGTGGTGCTGAGCCAGACACCGGACATCTTGCCCCTCCCAGAGCACCTGCAGCTTAACAGGAAACAAAGGAATGACTCTCCAGTGGCAGAATTCCAGCTAAGCTTGGAAGGAGCTGGAGCAGGGGGAGGGAGGCAGGACGTGCTCTGAGGTCCTGGACTCCCATCACTCATTTATCTAAAAGACATTTATCTGTGCCCACCATGCCAGGTCTGGAGGCATGCTGACATATATCCTATCTGTCCCCTTGGCAGGCAAGAAATCCTGGGATAGTTTTCCTTCCTTTTCACTCATGGAGAAGGAGGCCAACTGGTGGGATCTGCCCAGAACTTGGGCCAGACCTCCCCCCTCTCCCCGCCCTCCATCATACAGGGGCGCCAAGACAGCCTGAGTGTTTCCACAACAGATCCGGCGTCCCTGACAGCTCTCGCACTCTGAGCCAGATGTATCCACCCAATTCCAGATGTGAGGAGAACTGAGGCTGGGGGGAAGGGTTGGGCCAGTGTCAACCACCAGGGGAGAGCTGGGAACTGCAACCATCAAGCCCCAAATATTCAGATTTGGCAACACCAAGACCCCAGGCTCCAGCTAGCCTTGCATGGTTTCCATTTTAACCTCCGAGGCACAACACAGTGTCATCACTGGCCTTTACAGAGGCAGACGCTGAATCTCAGAGACATCAAGCAACTTTGCCCAGGTCACCCAGCTAGTAAGAGGAAGAGTGGGCACTGCTACCCAGCTGGGTTCCAGTGTCTCTGATACAATGGGCCATACCATAATATGTGCACTGCCTGGGGAGCAAGAGGGAAAGGGATCCATCTGGGCTGGGGTTGCCAGGTCCCCAAGCCTCCTCCATTTAAGTCCTACCTCTTGGCTGCTTCCATGTCTCAACGTGCAAGTGTCCAGATGTATGAGAATGAGCTGTCCATCAGGACAAGGCTCTAGGGGCTGGGCTGGGCTGCACCCTGCAGCTTTGGGAGGAGCAGACAGGAGCCATCCCAGCTCTGTGGGCCTGCTCTGGAAGGAGCCCAGGGCCTCCTTTAGAGAAAATGACTTCTTGGAGGCAGAGCCCCCTCCTCACAAGGAATACTAGGCCACTTCCCACCAGGGGTGATCCAAAGGCAGGCCCCTAACCTTGAACTCACTGCTACCTGGAAAACATCTTTTCTCTCTGGGCCTCACCTTCCTCATCCATGAAATGGGATGACAACAAGGCCATTACCAGGGAGTTACTGGAAGTCAGAGTGTGGATGTAGGAGGGGGTTAGCGGGTCACTGTCAGCCTTGACATTTATTCAACCAAATACCTATAGGGACTTCCTCAAGCATTCAGGTTCTCCGGGGACAGTGCTCCAGACAAGACCGAAAAATAACAGCCCCTGGGCCGAGGGGTCCGCCGGTACAGGCGCCCTCGCTGGCCGCGGGGTCTCCCAACTTCCCTGTGCAGAGCGGCGCTCGGTTCCGTGGCCACCAGGTGGCGCGCGCTTTCCCTCTACCGCCCTTGTCCCGGAGGGGTCCTGCACGCACCGGGGTCTCCAGCGAATCTACAGATCTAGGCGGGCGCTTCCCAAGGAGAGGCACGCAAGTTGGCTTACCAGGTGCGGACTGTCTGCAGGATCTTCTTCCCTTGGAGGATTCTGGGCTCACAACCAGACAATCGGGGGAAGAGGGAGCGATCGGGGACCCTGCCCGGGTATCCAAGCTCAGGGAGGAGCCTCCCCTGTGCTTTCCGGCCTAGGCGATGTCCGAGTGTCCGCTCGGCGCAGGGCCAGAGTTCGGGCGTGCGGCCCCCGCCCCGTGGCTCCGGCGGGTCCTGCTACTCAGCCCCAGCTCGGGTTCCGGGGCCGACCCCCTCCCCGCCCTCTACCCGAGCGCAGCCCAACCCAGTCCAGATCCGTTTCAGGACACTCGCGGCCACGGCTAAAGATAGGAGGACACCTCACCATCGACTAAAAATACGACCCCGGGTTCTGGCGAGGGCGCTGAAAGGCAGGAGGGCACTCCTGGGTCCCGGGGGTGGGGCGGGGGGCCCAGCGCAGCATGGAGGACTGGACCGGGAATTCGGGTTCGGGATGCGCGGCGCCCCGCAGGCTGAGGGGAACGCGGGCGTGGCCGCCGGGACCGAGGCGCGGGTGAGAAATGCCGTGCATCTCATGGCAGAAAGGACCTACGTAGAGATGAGTTGGGGACCGAGGAGCGATCGGGGATGAGGCGCCTTAAGGATGCACCTCTCGAGGGACCCCCCGCCCAGGAGCCGAGGTCTGGCTGCAGAGTTCGTGCCTGAACTCACCTTGACGTGCGTTTAGGCGGCTGACCGGCGAGAGGCGAAAGCGCAGGAGCTGGACCGCGCGGCTGTGGGATAGACCTGAGCTGCGAACTTACAGGGAAGACCGTGGCCCCTATGGCCCCGCCCCCTGCCCGTAGAGCCAATGCCGGAGCCGCTCCATCTAGGCCACACCCACAGCCTCGCCCCACTCGCGGGCCCGCTTGGGCTCCCTCTTCCGAGGCGCAGCTGAGGGGTCCAGCAGCCGCAGGACCGGGGGTTCTGTCCGAACTCGGGCCGCTGCGGGCTGGGCCGAGTCGAGTGATGGGGCTGGACTCCGCGGACTCCGGCTATGTCCGTCAGAGCCAAAACTCTCGGTTCTATGAGGGCCGAGCGGGGAGGTAGCCGGAAGACCGAATTCTTTAGAATTCAGAAGAGGAGCGTCCCTGGAGGGTTCCCTCCCTGGAGGGCACTGGCATAAAAGTATTGAGTGACTGCTGAGGAAATGAATGAGGCCTCGGAGGCGCTTACGTCAATATATTACAGACTTCCGAGAGCTTTCAGGACTTTGCCGTCCCCTAGAAAAGAGGGCTTTGAGGGTGTGCGCGGGATGAATGGCCAGGCCACGCCCGTATTTACCGTATTTATCTTCAGGCTAGGTGGCTTCCGGGGCGGGGGTGGGACTGGTACTCAGTCTCTTTACAACGTTGGATGGGGCCTGAGCGGCGGCAGGGTGAGGTCCTGGGGCTTGCGGAAGACGGTGACCAGGAGGCTTATTGATTGGTCGGTTGGTGGGTTCATTCATTCAGTAGAAGAAACATTTACTGAAAGGCAGATCCTGCAAAGAGTGGATGGTAACGAGGTAAGGGGACCTGACAGCTGTGACAGTACAATGTGACCAAGATGATAAAATCTTCCATACTGTAAAGGTGGGAGGGGAGGAGAGGGGGTCAGGAAGGCATCTTGAAGGAGGGGAGGATGCTGAGGGTGGAGGCGAAGGTCACCTAAGCCAGGAGGGAGGGAAGGATGGGGAGAAGCAGAATCCAGTAGGCAGAGTAATGGCTCCCCCTAAAGAAGGGAAACCTGTGAATGTGTTTTGTTACATGGCAAAGAACAATTAAGTTTGCCAGCATCACTACGAACAAAGCTAGTGGAGGTGATGGAATTCCAGTTGAGCTATTTCAAATCCTGAAAGATGATGCTGTGAAAGTGCTGCACTCAATATGCCAGCAAATCTGGAAAACTCAACAGTGGCCACAGGACTGGAAAAGGTCAGTTTTCATTCCAATCCCAAAGAAAGGCAATGCCAAAGAATGTTCAGACTACCGCACAATTGCACTCATCTCACACACTAGTAAAGTAATGCTCAAAATTCTCCAAGCCAGGCTTCAGCATCATGTGAACCGTGAACTTCCAGATGTTCAAGCTGGTTTTAGAAAAGGAAGAGGAACCAGAGATCAAATTGCCAACATCTGCTGGATCATGGAAAAGGCAAGAGAGTTCCAGAAAAACATCTATTTCTGCTTTATTGACTACGCCAAAGCCTTTGACTGTGTGGATCACAATAAACTGGAAAATTCTTCAAGAGATGGGAATACCAGACCACCTGACCTGCCTCTTGAGAAACCTTGTTTCTCTAACTGTTGTCAGGAAGCAACAGTTAGAACTGGACATGGAACAACAGACTGGTTCCAAATAGGAAAAGGAGTACATCAAGGCTGTATATTGTCACCCTGCTTATTTAACTTATATGCAGAGTACATCATGAGAAACGCTGGACTGGAAGAAACACAAGCTGGAATCAAGATTGCCGGGAGAAATATCAATAACCTCAGATATGCAGATGACATCACCCTTATGGCAGAAAATGAAGAGGAACTAAAAAGCCTCTTGATGAAAGTGAAAGTGGAGAGTGAAAAAGTTGGCTTAAATCTCAACATTCAGAAAACAAAGATCATGGCATCCGGTCCCATCACTTCATGGGAAATAGATGGGGAAACAGTGTCAGACTTTATTTTGGGGGGCTCCAAAATCACTGCAGATGGTGACTGCAGCCATGAAATTAAAAGACGCTTACTCCTTGGAAGGAAAGTTATGACCAACCTAGATAGCATATTCAAAAGCAGAGACATTACTTTGCCAACAAAGGTCCGTCTAGTCAAGGCTATGTTTTTTGCTGTGGTCATGTATGGATGTGAGAGTTGGACTGTGAAGAAGGCTGAGCGCTGAAGAATTGATGCTTTTGAACTGTGGTGTTGGAGAAGATTCTTGAGAGTTCCTTGAACTGAAAGGAGATCCAACCAGCCCATTCTGAAGGAGATCAGCCCTGGGATTTCTTTGGAAGGAATGATGCTAAAGCTGAAACTCCAGTACTTTGGCCACCTCGTGCAAAGAGTTGACTCATTGGAAAAGACCCTGATGCTGGGAGGGATTAGGGGCAGGAGGAGAAGGGGATGACAGAGGATGAGATGGCTGGATGGCATCACTGACTCGATGGACATGAGTCTGGGTGAACTCCGGGAGTTGGTGATGGACAGGGAGGCCTGGCGTGCTGCGATTCATGGGGTTGCAAAGAATCAGACAGGACTGATCGACTGAACTGAACTGAACTGAACTGAATCAACTGACTTTAAAACAGAGAGATTGGGACTTCCCTGGTGGTCCAGTGGTTAAGAAGCCACCCTGCAATGCAAGGGACATGGGTTCTACCCCTGGGTGGAGAACTAAAGATCCCACGTGCAGCGGAGAAACTAAGCCAGTGCACCCCCAGCTAGAGAGCCCTTGTGCTGCAACAAAATATCCCATGTGAGGCAAGTAAGACCCAATACAGACAAATAAATGAATTTTTAAAAATTGTGTTGTGCTTTTAAAAAACAAAACAAAAAACCAGAGAGATTATCCTTATTATCTGGGTGGGTCCAGCACAATAATGATTGATGGTTCTTAAAGTGGAAGAGGGAGACTGGAGTGTCAGAAAAAGAGATGTGATGAGGCAGAAACGCTGTATGGCTGCTTAGGAAGATGGAGGAAGGGGCCACAAACAGGCAGCCTCTAGAAGCTGGAAAAAAACAAGGAAGCGGGTTGTCCCCTCGAGCATCCAGAAGAAACACAGCCCACTGAGCTTGATTTTAGACCCATGTTGGAACCTCTCATCAACGGGACTGGAAGTTTATAAATTTGTGTTGTTTTAAGCCTCCAACTTATGGAAGTGAGAGCTGGACAATACAAAAAGGCTGAGCACCAAAGAACTGATGCTTTGGTATTGTGGTGCTGGAGAAGACTCTTGAGAGTCCCTTGGACTGCAAGGAGATCAAACCAGTCAATCCTAAAGGAAATTGGTACTGAATATTCATTGAAAGGACTGATGCTGAAGCTAAAGCTCCAATACTTTGGCTACCTGATGCGAAGAGCCAATTCAATGAAAAAGACCCTGATGCTGGGAAAGATTGAAGGCAGGAGAAGGGGATGACAGAGGGTGAGATGGTTGGATGGCATCAGCAGTTCAATGGATATGAGTTTGAGCAAGCTCTGGGAGTTGGTGAAGGATAAGGAGGCTGGCATGCTGCAGTCCATGGAGTCCCAAAGAGTTGGACAGGACTGAGCGACTGAACGACAACAAAGCCCCCACGTTGGTGGCGATTTGCTACGGTAGCAATGGAAAACAAATGCAGGGAAGTTTCAACTGTTAATCTGGAGCCTTCCTGGCCGCTCCTTCAACTCCCCAAGGAGCGTCAGTTAGGTGGATTCTGCCAGGACTGGCCTAGTGGCTCAGAGGAAAGCTGAGACCTGGACAGTGGAGGAAGGGGGCCCTAGGCCAAGTTGTGGTGTGGGTGGGTAAGTATTGTACCTTCCCCCTTCCTACCACCCAGGCTTTGTCAGCCACCAACTCACCCAGGCCGGCCTGTGCCCCTTGCCCAGTGCCTTTTGCCCTTGAGCTCCTCAAATCCTCTGAGAGCCAGTGAGATGGACAGAGCCAGCATCACTATCCCCCTTTATAGAAGTGAAAACTGAAACTCGGGGCACTGATAGTGATCTACTTAGCCTGAAAGGGCAAGACCTGCTGGCTCTGGGTCCTCCTCCCCGCTTAAGCTTCCCACCCAGCCACTGTCACTCCTGCCCTCCCCTCATTCCTACAAAGCAATCAGGTTGGGGGGACAGCTCGATGCCCAGCCCTGAGCACTGTCTCTGAGCCACAGACCCAGGTTCTGAGCTGACTGTGCTGCTGACTTGCTCTGTGGCCACAAAGAAAGGGCAATCCCTTTCTGAGCCTCCTTGCCTGTAAAAGTGGAGTTCCATAAGTCCCAAACAAGATAAGGGACTTGGGCTTGTTTTGTTGATGGGAACACACAGTCCCTGCAGGCAGGAATTTCATGGAAACATTATAACTGGAGCTTTGGGGGATGGCAGGTGGCCTTGCCACCTGACTTGGAATGAGTCTAATGATGAATAGCTGACTCTGTTAATGACTCCCCTGAGCCTGTGGGAATAAGGCTGAGACGCAGCCCCCACTCTCTGCCCATCAGTGAGCATCCTCCGTTGGGGGAAGAGACTTGGGAAAGGTCAGAAGCTCCATTCAGGGCTGGTGACAAAACAAAATTACAGGGACAAAAGCTTGGAGAGGCAAAGACCCTTATCCAAGGCCACACAAAGCCAGGAAGCAACTCCAGAGCTCTCTGGAGAAGTTCTGGTGTATCAGTTTAGTTCAGTTCAGTTGCTCAGTCTTGTCCGACTCTTTGCGACCCCATGAATCGCAACACTCCAGGCCTCCCTGTCCATCACCAACTCCCAGAGTTCACCCAGACTCACGTCCATCGAGTCAGTGATGCCATCCTGCCATCTCATCCTCTGGTGTATGGGGGAGGGCAACTGGAAAGCCCTGGGGATGACAGAGCACTTGGGCGATGATTTGTCCCCCAAGCCTGACCCAATCCTGGGCCCTTCCCTCAGCAGTCAGTCATCTGCCCAGCCTGGCTGAGTGGTCAGGGCTCCCAAGCAGGGCCCAAAGCCACAGGAAGAGCCACCTGCGCTCTGGGGCTGTTCTAAGCCCACCTGGATGTGACACTGTTCCACCCAGCGCTGGCTCCCTGGACGGTTCCTACTCCCCTTGTTATCAACCGGAGTTCCAGCCCCTGCAAAGCCCACATCCAAGGCCTGCTCTGTGCCTGGCACTGGGTTCTGCACTTTGCAAGCGCTCAGGTAGGCGGTCCATTCTCCCCATTCACAGAGGCAGCTGTGTGGCTTGGCTGGGGCCTGCGGAGTCCCTGGGGAGCCTGCTGCTGGCTGCTCTCAGCTCTGCTGAATGGACGGGATCCTTGCAGACACGCCCCATGTTGCCATGGTAGCCCTGCAGTTAATGAGCATTTATAATACAGGATTTCATTGACTAGAATTGTGTATGTGTTTTTTTTGTTTTTTTTTTTTTATGCAATGTCTCAGGCTGTGTGTAAAGGCCTGAGTACGGGTGATGAGGCTGGGATCCTGGGCCAACGGAGCATCGAGGTGTCCTGTGTTTCTGACCCAGTGGACGCTCAGGCCAAGTGCCTCCTGTTCAGGGCCTGGACTGGTCTTGCCGGAAGGTGTCTCGGACAGCCTAGGGTCTAAGGGGTAGGACCCTGAGGGACGTTCAGGAGAGGCGAGAGGCGAGGAAGCCTGGAGGGAGAAATGCCCCAATGGGTCATTCAAGTCCCTTCCCCTCAGCCTGGAGCCTTGCCTTGATCCTGAGCTAGGCCCGGGCGCCATAACCCTGCCCCTCAACCCCACAGCTGCTTCCCCCACCCAAGGACCTGTAATCGCCACACAGGGACTGACTCAGCTCTTCCTTCCCCTCCCTGCCTCTTCTTCCTGGAAAGCACCAGCGTCAGCAGCCCCTGCCCCTGAGGGCCCTGGGGGATAGAGCTGGAGGCCCCCTTCTACAAGGTCATCTGGGGAGAATGATGGAGGAACCGAGCCGGAGGGTAAGACTCCTCGGCCCCTCCCACAGGGCACCTAGGGAGGCAGGTGGGACGAGGGGGCCCAGGAGTCTGGGGACAGGTCTGGGGACAGGGCATCACAGGGGAAGGGACATCAAGGGAGCAGAGAGAGGAGACAAGATCCCCGAAAGGGCCTAAGCTCCCCCCACCCCCATCCCCTGCCACGGGAGGCAGGGAGTGGGACAGGCTGCATCCGCCCCTAGGAAGCCTCCTCCGTGGCGGCCTGAGGTCAGCCTGCAGGGCCCTGTGGCCTGAGCCAACCCCCGGCCTGGGATGGATTTTTCCTTGATTGTTTCTTGTTTCCTTCCTCCCCTGGGCTCCTGCCAACTCCAGCCCTGTCCTCCTCGCTTCTCACCCGCCTTTAGGGAACTCTGACCCGACGGAGGCTGGGACTCCAGATGAGAGCTCCCCCAGAACTCCCCCAGCTCCTGCCTCTGCCTTGGTCCCCTCCGTGGGAAATGGGTGGCAGGGCCTGACTGGAGGACTTCTCTGTGGGTCTGGATTTTTGGTCCCAGGCCCAGGGCCAAGGGGCTTTCCAGAGTCGTGACAGCCCTGTCCTAGAAGGGACCAGTCCAGGCACTTCCTTGGGAACCTCCGAGCCACATGGCCGTCTTTTGGTCAGGGCAACACAGAGTTAGCAGAGGTTGTGTTCAACACTTCCCACCCTTTTGAGACACTTTGTCATTATTCATTTTGAAAACTCATTGGCATCTACCTTGTGCCTAGGGCTGTGCCAACTGGAGAAGACACAGATGGCCAAGGCTGAGTTCCAGACCTCAGAAAACAGAAACTCTGGGTAAAACAAACAACCAATTCTGTACCATAATGGAGATCCTTGAAAGCAGAGGCCAGCTCTGATTTATCTCTTTCCTTCCCGGGCGGCATGGATGAGGCCCAGTCAGTGACAATGGATTGCATGCATACTATTAATAAGTCGCTTCAGTCGTGTCTGACTCTTTGCGACCCTATGGACTCTAGCCCTCCAGTCTCCTCTGTTCATGGGGTTTTCCAGGCAAGAATACTGGGGTGGGTTGCCACGCCCTCCTCCAGGGGATCTTCCCGTCCCGGGGATTGAACTCACATCTCTTAAGTCTCCTGCATTGGCAGGCAGTCTCTTTACCACTAATGCCACCTAGGAAATGGGTTGAGAGAAGAACCAAAAAGAACAGCAGTAAGACCGGTTTGTTCTGCTAGTGGAGGGGAAGCAGGTGGAAGAGTCAGGAAGGCTTCAAGAAGAGGTGATATTTGAGCAGGATATTAATGGATAAGTAGGAATTTGCCAGTTGGAGAATGGAAAAGATATTTCAAGGGGAGCAGGCAGGGACAAAAGCAAAGGCCAGAAGGAGTACGAGTAGATGCATGGTGTGATCAGGAAACAAGAGATGTCTAGCAGACCATGGCATAGAAGAGGGGGAAAGACCAAGAGGGTAGAGGGCACCATTTGCCTTGCCCACCTCCCATCCTTCTTATTCTGGCGACCACCCATCAATTTTCCAGAGTCTCTAGTATGATTGACCCCACTACCAAGCTCTAAAAGTGGGTCTGAGACCCTGGTCTACCCAATCTGAGTGATGGGGATGGTTTAGGGATAGGCATATATCAGCAAGGGCTTCCCTGGTGGCTCAGTTGGTAAAGAATCTTCAGGCAATTCGGGAGACCTGGGTTTGATCCCTGGGTTGGGAAAATCCCTTGGAGGAGGGCATGGCGATCCACTCCAGTATTCTGGCCTGGAGAATTCCATGAACTGTATAGTCCATGGGGTCTAAAGAGTCGGACACGACTGAGCGACTTTCACCACCATATATCAGCAATGAGCTTCAGCCTGTGATTGATACGGCGACAGATGGCAAGACGTCAACTCAGGACTCCCGGCGGCCAGCTCTGTCCCTCTGAGGGAAGAGCCTGTCAGAGAATAAAGCCAGCACAGAGAAAAACAGAGCCAAGAGAATGACTTTCAATGACATGGCTTGTGCTCCTGCATCCAGTCTTGCCTGAGGCAGACATCCATTATATGAACCAACAACTTAACGACTTTTGTTTAGTGCAGTTGGAATTGGGTTTCTGTCACTTGCCACCAAGAATCTTGCCTATTAAAGAATAGTTAAAAGCAGGACTTCCCTGGTTGTGCAGTGGATAAGAATCTGCCTGCCAAGGCAGTGGGCACGGGTTCGATCCCTGGTCTGGGAAGATTCTACATGCTGCAGAGCAACCAAGCAACTCAGCAACAACTGAACCCTGGAGCCCTGGAGTCCGTGCTCTGCAACTAGAGAAGCCACCGCAGTGAGAACTGGAGCCCTGGAGCCCATGCTCTGCAACTAGAGAAGCCACCGCAGTGAGAAGCCCTCGCACTGCAACGAAGAGTAGCCCACGCTTGCTGCAGCTAGAGAAAGCCCGCTTGTAGCAACGAAGACCTAGCACAGCCAAAAAGAGAATAATTAAAAACAGACAATAGCTCGTGGTAGTTGCTGAATGGGTGGGAATCAAGGATCTGTGTAAGTGCGATATGACCAGAATTGCATTTTTTCACTGAAATTACTTTTTTTTTTTTTGACATGGTAGCGCTTTCATTCGGTTCACAATTTAGAAATCACAAGGGGCAGAACGTCTCCCTCTCACTCTTGTTTTCCAGGCACCAGTTCTCCTCCCCACGGACAACCAGTACTGTTTCTTGTAAACACTTCTAGAGATACTCTTTGCACAAGCAAGGCCTCTCTCATCTTCTTTTATACAAGTGAAAGTTGCTCAGTTGTGTCTGACTCTTTGAGACCCCATGGACTATACAGTCAATGGAATTCTCCAGGCCAGAATACTGGAGTGGGTAGCCTTTCCCTTCTCCAGGGGATCTTCCCAACCCAGGAATCAAATCAGGGTCTCCTGCATTGCAGGTGAATTCTTTACCAGCTGAGCCACAGGGGAAGCCCTTTTTTACACAAATGGCAATATTTAGACAAGGAGAGCCCCAAAGTACAGCAGGCCATGGTGGGGGTGGGGAGAGGAGAGGCCGCATTGCCGGGGGTGGTGGGGGAGAATCTGCAGGGGCTGTGGGAAGCTGCATTTTTTAAAACCCCTACTATTCACATTGTCCTGCACCTCCCTTTTTTCAGTTAACACTATACTCATGACCACATCATATCCGTTCATAGAACATGTCATCAGTGTAATTTTTTCACAGCTGCATAGTGTTCCACATGGGGTGCCCCATAATTTACCTAAACTATGGCCTCTCCAGTCTCAAGCTACTCCTCTGCTTCCTCTGCTCCAGACACAGGCTTTCAGCTCATAATGGTCTCAGCTGACAGGCGTTTAGCTTGTCCCCAGGACTTTCTGTGACAAGCAGTGCTGCAGTGGGTCATCTTGTATAGATGCTGTTTTACACACATGTGAGCACAGCTGCAGAATAAGTTCATAAGAACTCAAGAGTCATGTGCTTCCCAGTGGTGCTAGCGGTAAAGAAAGAGTCCCCCTGCTAATGCAGGAGACGTAAGAGCCGTGGGTTTGATCCCTGGGTCTGGAAGATCCCCCGGAGGAGGAAACGGCAACCCATTCCAGTGTTCTTGACAGAGGAGCCTGGGGGGCTACAGTCTATGGGGTCACAAAGAGTTGGGCATGACTGCAGCAACTTGGCGTGCGGCACACGGGTGTCACAGGACGCTCGCAGCTGTCATTTGATCAGCTCTGTCCACTTGTCCTTCTCAGGGGATGTACCAGGTCCAGAGTCCCCACATGGACCACAGGGCCTGTTTCTCCTCAAGCTTCACTGGTACCAGGTTCTCAGCCTTTTTGATTATTTTTAAAAATTCTATTTATTTATTTATTTGGCTTTGCCAGGTCTTAGTTGAAGCATTCGGGATCTTTAGCTGTGGCCTGTGAAATCTAATTCCCTGACCAGGAATCGAATCTGGGCCCCCTGCTTTGGGAGCGCAGAGTCTTAGCCGCGGAACCACCAGGGAAGTCCCAATCTATTTTATTGTTGTCACCGTGATTGGCAAACACTAACTAAAGACAGGGGAAGCTTGAAAAGTGAAAGCAAAGGTGTTTGTCGCTCAGTCGTGTCTGACTCTTTGCGACCCCACGGAGTGCAGCACGCCAGGCTCCTCTGTTTATGGAATTCTCCAGGCAGAATACTGGAATGGGTTGCCATTTCCTTTTCCAGGGGAGTCTTCCCAACCCAGGAATTGAACCTGGATCTCCTGCATAGCAGGCAGATTCTTTACTATTTGAGACACCAGGGAAGCCTTGGTATGGTTTTAACCTACATTTCTCTTATGATAAATGAGGTTGGCCATTTTTCATAGTCTTCAGGCCAACTTTCTTTCCTTTTCCATGAGCTGACTGAGAAGTATGCTTTGGAGGGTCGATTCAGAGACGAGGGTGGGGCAAGAGGCCTGATTGGAGGCAGGGGCCACTTTGGGGACAGTTGGTTCAGAAGAGAGACAGAACTTGGGTCTGAGCTGTGGTGTAAAAGCCGGCGCTGGAGATAATGAGGTCGAAAGATTGGAATTTGGTGACAGATGGGCTACGGGGGCCAGGGAGGAAGGAAAAGGACGGGTCAGGCCAGTCCAGGGTGATGACTTGGTTGATACGAGGGGGCAGGGTAGGAAGGGAGGATAGGTGAGTGAGTCATCAAAGGCGGTGGAGGATCCCAGCGGGTCCCTGCCCACTCTCCATCCCACGTAGTGACTGATGCAAAACACCGAGCTGATGGCCACACACCCCTGCTCACGTGCTTCGGTGGACACAGACCCTGGGCAGTGCCCCTGCTTGCCTCCAACTCCAAGCCACTGCTTGGTTCCCTCTGCTCTGGACCCGGCCTGCACCCACCCAGGCTCCAGGCGCAGGTGTCTTGCATGACTTCTCCTTTCTCGGGCCATCTCCCTTTATTCTGCAGCTCTCAGCCATGGGGTCAACCCCAGTTGATGTCAGGTTGCCTCGGAGAAACTCTGGACCACGGTTCTCTCTGTGCCATGGTCATCTGACTCATGTCCACCCCCTCACCCTGACACTGGACTTTAACCACGGTTGTCTCCCCAGAGTGGATGCCCATGAATGTGAGTGAATGAATGAACGAAGGGCAGGGCGCTGGAGGCAGCAGACGGGGCAAACAGGAGACGAGGGTTTAGGAAGCCAAAGGGCCTGGCGCCGGCCGCCTCTCTGTGAGGCACAGCCACTCGGCCCCTCCCTGGCGCCCCCTCTCATGCGGCTTGCTTGGGTTTCTGCTTAGCATTTGTGTTAGTGCTTGGTGGCTTGCAGTTTCTACCTTGGAGTGGAAACTCCAGGAGTTCCCTTTGGTTGAGGTCTGCATCTCGATGCTGAGACGAGATCCCGACAGGAGCTGGCAGCACTGCAGGCGTCTGAACAGGAGCGGGTGTGGGAACTGACGGGCTGAGGCCCAGGGTGGCACGCTGCTGCGTCCTTCTCTCTAAGAATCTGTTTCTGTGGATGGACTGAGGACGTGTTATGACCCTGCATTCCTTCGGTGGGTAGCTCTTGTGGGTCTACTGTGTGCCAGGCACTCTACAGGGACAGGACAAAGTCTTTGCCCTCAGGAGACAGGTTTACAGAGCTGAAGGGCGAGAGAGTTGTATGTAGATCTATATGGGGCTTCCCATGTGGTGCTAGTGGTAAAGAACCCACTTGCCAATGCAGGAGACTTATGAGACTTGGGTTCGATCCCTGGGTGGGGTAGGGTCACGTAGTCAGGCACTACTGAAGCGACTTAGCATGCACACACATATATATATACATTATTTTCTTTCTTTTTAAAAAAGTTCATGCATATGGCAAAAGATTTTAAACAGGATGTGAGGATGGACATGACTAATTCCCTGAGACCTCCTGCTCCTGACCCTGCTACTTCAATCCCCAGCCCCAGAGGAAAACCACTGTGATTGGAAATATTTTCTTGTGGTTTTTAAGACTTTTTTTTTTTTTGATGTGGATCATTTGAAAAATCTTCACTGAATTTGTTACAGGATTGTTTCTGTTTTATGTTTTGGTTTTTTGGGGTGTGTACCAAGTGGGATCTTAGCTCCCCTACCGGGGATTGAACCCACACCCCCTTGAAGTGGAAGCCAAAGTCTTAACCACCAGACCACCAGGGAAGCCCCCGGAAATATCCTAAGAGCAGAACATTTGAGATTTTTTTGTTTTGCTTTTAATTTAATTTATTGAAGTATAGTTGATTTGCAGTGTTGTGTTAGTTCCTGATGTAACAGAAATCATTTCTGTGTATTACAGCACAGTGGTTCACTTATACATACATAATAATCCGCATCTGCTAATCTCAAACTCCCAAGCCATTCCTCCTCCACCCACCCCTACTTGGCAAGTCTGTTCTCTATGTCTGTGAGTATATTCCTAATTTGTAGATGAGTTCATTTGCGTCATATTTCATTTTACTATTATTTTTTTTGGCATGCCACAGCATGCAGGATCTCAGTTTCTGGACTAAGGGATTGGTGTGGCCCTCCCCCACTCCCCGGCAGTGGAAGCCCAGAATCCTAACCGCAGGATCTCTGGGGAATTCCCCATTTGTGTCATATTTTAGATTCCATGTATAAGTGATATCATATGGTATTTGTCTTTCTCTTTCTTACTTCTCTTAGTATGATAATCTTTAAGTTGTTGCAAATGGTATATATATATATATATATATATATATATCTTTTTTTTTTTAATATTTGGCAGCATGTGAGATCTTAGTTCCCTGACCAGGGATTGGACTCTTGCCCCCTGCTTCAGAAGTCGGGAGTCTTAACCACTGGACCACCAGGGAAATCCCTACCATATTTTCTTTATCTATTCATCTATCGATGGACATTAAGATTGCTTTCATGTCTTGGCTATTGTAAATAGTGCTGCTATGAACCCAGGGGTGTCTGTATATATATATATATTTTTTTAAATTTGTATCCATCTTTCTGAATTATAGTTTTGTCCATATATATGCCCAGTAGTCGGATTGCTGGATCATACGGCGATTCTGTTTTTAGCTTTTTGAGGACTCTCCATACTGTTCTCCATGGTGGGTGCACTGGTTTATATTCCCACCAATGGTGTAGAAGCTTTTCCTTTTCTCCACACCCTCTCCAGCATTTGTTACTTGTAGATTTTTTTTTTTTGTAAACTTTTTAATAATGACCCCTGACTTTTTAATGATGACCACTGACTTTTTAATTTCTGACCACTTCCTCATTGCAGTTTTGATTTGCATTTCTCTAATAGAGTCTGGCGGGCTACAGTTCAAGGGGTCACAAAGAGTTGGACATGACTTAGCGACTAAACAACAGCATATAATTAGTAATGTTGAGCATCTTTTCATGTGCTATTGGCTGTCTGTATGTCTTCTGTGGAGAAATGGCTATTTAGGTCTTCTGCCCATTTCTTTTTTTTTTTTGCCCATTTCTTGATTGGGTTGTTTGTTGTTGTTGTTATTGTTATTGAGTGTATGAGGTGTTTATATATGTGTGAAAGTGTATGTCTGACACTTTGTGACCCCATGGACTGTAGCCCACCAGGCTCCTCTGTCCATGGAATTCTCCAGGCAAGAATACTAGAGTGGGTTGCCATGCCCTCCTCCAGGGGATCTTCCTGACCCAGGGATTGAACCCGAGTCTCTTAAGTCTCCTGAATTGACAGGCAGGTTTCTTTACCACCAGCGCCACCTGGGAAGCCTCTGTGTGTGTGTGTGTGTGTGTGTGTGTGTGTGTGCGTGTGTATATTTTAGAAGTTAAGTTGGGGGCAGAACATTTGAGGAGGATTCCAGATCTCAGGGGAAGTTGGGCCCCAGGGCTCAGTCAAGGCGAGCCTTCCAGATTCTGCTTGAGGGCTCCTCCAGCTCCTGGGAGCAGAGAAGCCAGAGGGGCTGCTGTGGGGCTGCCTCCGCTGGCCTGGCTCTCCCGCCTCTCACTCCTTGGGGCGGGGCCCACTGACTCAGCCCTCCAGGCCTCCTGTTCTGTTTCTCAGCAAGAAATGCTTCAGACCCTGGGAAGATCTGGAAGCAATGGAGCTGGCAGGAGAGATGGGGCTCTTTGGGGCCCCACCGGCTCGGGGCGGACGCCTGGGCTCTCAAGGAGCAGTGTACAGGGGCAGGGGTCAGCGGGGTCACAGCCAGCAGCTGTCCGGAGACTCCTGAGGGGCCCTGGGCAGCTGCACAGTGCTCAGCTGTCAGGCGGGCTCTGGGCTGACAGGAGGAGGAGGGTGGGTCTGGGCGGGGGAGTCTGGAGCTGGCCATGGGCCTGGTGGGCCCAAGAGCAGGCCAGCCCTGAGGCCCCTAGGGCCCTGGCATTTCCAGGAAGACCCAGAGGGAGCAGAGATAGGCCTGGCTGCTTAGGGATAGAAGATATAGAATGATGATGTCAAGGAGCCAGAGGCGTCCAAATGCCTGAGTGCAGGTGGTTAAGTCCCATCCTTTTGACCTCTGGACGTTATGGCCAGACAATGTGGCCTGGTGCTGACCTCTCTCTCCCCCAGCTTGCGGTTCTCTGTCCTTTGGTTTGATCCATACTCAGGAGGAAGCTTCCCCTCATGGAAGCAGGATGGCTGCAGCAGCTCCATCCTCGTGGCTGTGTCTTTTCTCCTACCTCCAGCAGAAGCCTTGGAGCCATGGTGTTTACCATGTCTTAGGTGGCGTCTATCCCTGGCCAACCACCGAGGCCAGGGAAATGCAGTGTGTGGTTCAGTTTAGGCAAGGGAGGAGGGGGGAGGTTCCCCCCACCACGGAAACTTGGGTACAGTTTCTGTAGGAACAGAGGGTGCTGGGGAGGCTCTGTCCTCTGTTTTTTTTTTTTCCTTTCTTTTTTGGGCATGTTTGTTGCTACGTGGCCATGTTTGTTGCTACGTGGCCATGTTTGTTGCTATGTGGCCATGTTTGTTGCTACGTGGCCATGTTTGTTGCTATGTGGCCATGTTTGTTGCTATGTGGCCATGTTTGTTGCTATGTGGCCATGTTTGTTGCTATGTGGGCTTCATTAGTTGCAGCATGCTGGCTCAGTAGTTACAGCACACGGTCTGTTTCCTCTCTGCAATTGGAATCCTCCTGGATCGGGGATCGAATCCATGTCCTCTGCATTGGCAGGTGGATTCATAACCACTGGACCAGCAAGGAAGTCCTGTCCTCTGACAGCTGTTAAAGTGTCTCGCATCTCTCTCAGCTTCACTTTGCCCTGTGTGGCACTGCCAGCCCTTCCCTAAGTTACAGGCTGGATGTTGTCTGTCCACTGTAGAAAAGCCTTCAAAGATCCCCTGAGACACACAGAATCTGTCCAAACTCCTTCACAAGTCTAGACTGTTTGAGTCATCTGGCTCTAATACATGGTACCAGGTCACTCAGTTCTCTTTTCTTTTCTTTTTCCCCTTCTCCCTCCCTTCCCTTGTATTCCCTTCCTTCATAAATTTAGAGCCTGGGTGTATACACAAGAGCATTGAGAACACGTTCACACAGAAACTTGTACACGAGTGTTTATAGCAGCACTACTCACAATAGCCCCAAAGCGGAAACAGCTCTAATGTCCATCAACTGATGAATGGATAAACAAAATACAGTCCATCTGTACAATGGGATGGGGCTTCCCAGCTGGCGCTAGTGGTAAAGAACCCACCTGCCAATGCAGGAAACCTGAGAGACTTGGGTTTGATCTCTGGGTCAGGAAGATCCACTGGAGGAGAGGATGGCAACCCACTCCAGTATTCTTGCCTGGAGAATCCCATGGACAGGGGAGCCTGGCGGGCTACAGCCCACAGGGTCGCAAAGAGCTGGGCATAACTGAGGAGACTTAGCACGCATGCACGTACAATGGAATAGCATTCAGCCATAAAAAGAAACGAAGCGCTGATAATGCTACGACTTGGGTGAACGTCGAGAACATTATGCTCCGTGAAAGAAATCAGACACCAAAGAGCACACTGGTATGATGCCATTTATTCGATATGCCCAGAAGAGGCAAACCCATAGAGACAGAAAGTAGATTAGCGTTTGCCAGGGGATGGGAGCAGGGTGGAGGCGGTGAGCAACTGCTAGTGGGTATGGGGTTTATTTTGGGTGGTGAAAATATTCTAGAAGTAGTGGTGATGTTTGTACAACTTTGTGAATGTACTAAAACCCACTAAATTATACGCATTAAAGTGAAGTTTGGGAATTCCTTGGCTGTCCAATGGTTAGGACTTGGTGCATCTACTTCCGTGCTGGGGCCCCTGGTTCCATCCCTGATTGATTAGAGCTAAGATTCTACAAGCCACATGGCAAAAAAAAAAAAAAAATCTCTGTTACAATTATAAATTATTCGAGTTTTCTGTACTGACAATCTGAATGAACTTTTTGGCCAACCAATATCTCAGTAATTAATTAAAAAAAAAAAAAACTACCTTCCTCTACCGTCCACCAGTCAAGGTCTCTCTCGTCTACTTACAGGGTTCTTTGAGGGAGAGGCCACGTGTGTCCCGCAGGGACTGGCTCTCAGGTGGCTCAGCCAGGAGCCCCAGGGTCAGGGGAAAGGAAGTGTGTATCAAACACAGAAGTGAAAAATCAGCCTAAATGGCTATTCCCAGCACCAGGGGAAGCAGCGAGGCTGGGCTGAGCCAGCCTGGGTGACCTCGAGCTGAGGGAAAGGAAACACTGAGGTCAAAATGGCCGCAGGAGGCAGGAAGGACGGATGGCAGAGGAGAAGTCACGGCCCTGCCCAGGTCCTCACCCCCCAGGACCTCCACCCGCAAGAACCCCCAGCTTCCTGGTTAGTATACACTTGGGGTCCCAGACACAAAGCGATGAGGGGCTTTTATTCCTTCAGCAGCTCTCCCCTGACCTTCCTTGATACAGAGCCTGAGCCTAAAGGGTGGCTGAGCAGGGCTAAAGGAAGCTGGGCAGGCCCCTGGGCCAGCGGGTGAGAGGGCTGGGGGCCCTGCCAAGGGCAGAGCTGGGGCATCGAGGCGTGGAAGGCAAACTTGGTCTGAGTGCAGGACTTTGCTTCTTCAGAACCACCTGCTTCACCCTTGGGCTTATGTCTCAAGGGCCCGGGGCACGACCCGGACCAGGGAAGATGCCACCAAAGCAGGTTCTGGAGCAGGTGGGTCCCAGGGGTCCAGGCCCAGCTGGACTCCTCTGCTTCTCCCCGTCGCCAAGGCCCCCCACCCCCCCAGAGCCTTATTTTAGAGTCATGAGCCCCACACGAGTGAGAGGAACGAGGCTTAAGGAAACTGCTGAGCCAGCTAGAGGGGGCTGAGGAGCAGTCGGCTGGCAGTCGTTGGGCACTGACTTCCTGCTGAGAGCAAGGGAAGTTTCTGGTGTGGGGGGCACGTGTCTGCCAGACCTGTCTGAATCTGGGGTTCTCATCCTGCTTTTTCTGTTTGTTTTCAATGCCTGCCTAGGCCCTCCCAGAATGCTGCCCACAGTCACACGACTTGTATCCAGGCAACGGGCTCTTGTTCCCATTCATGCCAGCTCCGGCTTTCTCCCCCAACCTGCCCTGCACGTGCTTCCCTCCCCTCCCCCCGCCCTGCCCCCACCCCCACCAGGATACAGGTATTGTCTCCCCTCTGCTAACCACCCCCATCCCACTGGGATCTCTGGACCGTCCTTGCCAAATGGGCACCAAGACATTACCATTCCCCACACAGCTTCTCCAGCAGCAATGTGAAAATAAGTGCCGGGGTTATGGCACCCTGGGAGCCACATGTGGCTCACAAGATGAGGGTCGTTTTGTTTATTGTGGCCAAAGGCTTGTCATCTTCCCAGGCAAGGGTTTCCCGGGGGTGGGGGGTGGGGTGGGGGTGGGGGTGGGGTTTTTTTGCTGACATTTGGCTGGGTAAAATGCAAATGACATTCTTGAGCTGCAGCAATTCTATGGGGTTGTGGAAGAGGGGCCCGGGCTCCAAGAATGCCGGGTCTGGAGACTGATAAGTCACGGTGGCCTTCTGGACCATGGTTGGGTGCTTCACATGTGGGGGACCCTGGGGAGCAGTGAAAACCAGCCTCCTCAACCCCCCAGGTGGGGCTGGTCTCTAATTCTGGTCCTCAGAGGAGGCGCCTGTAAAACGAATGCAATGGAACAGCAGCTGCTTGTTTTCAAAGGGAGACCGGTTCTGCCCAAGCCTGGTCAGATCTGTTGATTCCACTTCGCCGTCAGACAGGGGAGGCAAAAGTTGGACAGTTAGGTTACCTATTTATCTCTGACTCAAGGCATTGGCCCTTGGCCTGGCAGCCGGGAGTTTCCAGCCGTGGCTCTGGAGTCTGAGGCAGGACGGCCACCAGCTGAGAACAGAAACCCACTCCTCATTTAGCAGCGATAGCCTCTTGCCAGGTGCCAGGACCCCCAGGGGTGGGGACATGGTGGGGGCCCTGGAGGGCCTGGCCTTGTCCGAGCATTATGGGCTGGAGGCGAGACCTGGCAGCGGTGCAACTCGGCCAAGCCAGCGCAAGGGGATCCGGCTCTGGCGCAGCTCCGGGAGGCTCCGCTCCAGATGCAGGGGTCGGGCCGGGACCACGTTGGGCCCGAGAGGACCGCGCCTGGCGGGCCCGGCATGCAGCCAGCTGCACGCTCCTCGGCCGAACCCAGCGCCTCCTCAGCAGAGGCCATGGGGGCCTCAGAGGGTCAGAGCTGGGGCTGGGCGGAAACTCAGCATGACAGACGCTCTGCTTCTCTGGACAGAGGTCAAGGAGGCAACATTCTTTGTTCACTACCAGGAAAAAGAAGGAGTGGAAGACAGATTTAACGCAGAAGTTACAGAATTTATTCTATTTCTCCAAAAGTTGTTTTCCTGTCTGACTCATATACAAAATCGTAAAGCCTTGACCTTCCTGAGCGTGCTGCACCCACGGCCAGTTCTCTCTGGACTCTAAGTGTCCAGGAAGAAACAACAGTTTTCTTCCAGAGAAGCTGGACTCAGGGATGGGGACCGGCTGCCCGAGGCCTTCCCGCAGGGCCCCTGCCCCTTCCACGGGTGGGATCCTGTCAGAGGGCTACTCCCAGTCCCAACGTCTGTGAGGCCTGCGCGACGGGGCTGACGAAGGACAGCGGCTCAGATCCTGACCACCTGGGCGGCAGCACATGGACTCTGCCGCCCCTCGCCGCCTGCGGTCTGCCTCCTGAGGTAGAGTCGGCCGAAGGTGCCCCCCACCTGGCCTTTGGTGAGGCGCCCCGGGTTCACACAGACGCAGCCGAGGATGTCCTGGAGGGGAGGAAAGAGTGACTGTGGGTCTGGAAAGGCTGAAACCATGGGCACGGATGTGAAGAAGCTGGACTCATCTAGGGGTTCAGCCCCAGAGGATGTTATAGAAACTGGAAACAAAGGCAGACGAAAACCATCTTCGGGCCAATGTGTTAATTTATTACAGAAAACTCTGAGTCCCTCTTGTGTCTCCAAAACAAAATAAAGAAGGTGACTCAGCCAATTCCCAAACGTGGAGACAAACTTGCTCTATTGGTTTCACAGCGTGAAAGGTTTACCTCCTGAGGTTGGACTGGCTCTGCTTTGGCAAGAGGAGGTTGATGGGGTACATTCCCCCACGAGAGCCCGAACCTGAACGTGCCCAAGAGCTGCTGGGAGCTCATCTCAGAATTCAGGGAGGGGACAGGCAAGCCCAGGTCACCCGAGGTGGTCATGGGTGAGAACCGTGGTTCGAGGGCCTTCCTAGCTGCCTCCGGGGCTTCCAGGCTGGGCTGCCTGAGCACCATGCCGTGGGTGGGGTGGGGTGGTGGCAGTGGGCAGCAAGGGCGCATCACTTAAGCATTATACTAACAGATTTGTTTTCTACTCCTACCCCTCCCCCAAAGGAACGAGGCCACTGTCCCCACCAGCAGACCCGAGAGGAGTTAAGTGCCAGGGCTCCAGAAAGGAACTGGTTCTGGCATTGCTGGGAAATGGCTGAGTTCAAACCCACCTTCACGAAGTATCTCAGCTCTGATGGGGCTATGAAGACGTCGGGGGTGACGGGCAGCTGAGCGTAGAGGTAGAAGTTCTCGTAGTCGATGGCCATGTCCTCCTGGGGTGGGTAGAGTGGGTAGTAGCTGCAGAGAGGAAGAGAGAGTCAGCAGCAGCGGACTTGGGAGCCGTCCCCAGATGGACTCCTTCTCTGCCGCTGGTTTTCACGCTGTCACACCCTGCCTCTCCCCGCCTCTGTATCTGGGGGACAGAGCAGGCCTGTCATGCCAGGAGGGAGCTCCCTGGTGGGGCCTAGGGAAGGCTGTTGTTGTTCAGTTGCTAAGTCGTGTCTGACTCTTTGTGACTCCAGGGACTGCACAGGCCAGGCTTCCCTGTCCTTCACCATCTCCAGGAATTTGCTCAAACTCATGTCAACTGAGTCGGTGATGCCATCCAACCCTCTTATTCCCTGTTGCCCCTTTTCCTTCTGCCCTCAATCTCTCCCAGCATCAGGGTCTTTTCCAATGTGTTGGCTCTTTGCATCAGGTGGCCTGGCCAAAGGATTGGAGCTTCAGCTTCAGCATTAGTCCTTCCAATGAATATTCAGGGTTGATTTCCTCTAGGATTGACTGGTTTGATCTCCTTGCTGTCCATGGGGTTGCAAAGAGTTGGACACGACTGAGCAACTTTCACGTCCACTGGGGAAGGTTCTTGAAGTCAAATCTGTCCGAGCTCTGTGACTCCAACGCACCCCGGGCACGGGCAGGTGCCCCACCGGGCGGGCTCACCTCCGCTGGGTCAGGATGTGTCTAAGAATTCGGCTGAACCGGTCTGAAGTTCCAGAAGAACTGCAGAAGGAAGAAAAGCAAGAAATGGAATGTGGAAACTTGTCTCTCGGCACCTGTTTCTCTTTGGGGAGGATTTCTTAAACTAGAGAGAAGTGATGTGGCCAAGGTGTGTGACAGGAAGTTGCCTCTGGGGAAGTTTAAAGACGTATCTGTAAACAGCTCGGTCTGTTGAGCAGGACACTGGGTTGAGAAGGGGAAGAGCGGGAACTCCTTGTGATCAGGCCCAGGCAGGCCGTCATCAGCCCCACACCGTGCGAGAGCACGTGGGGTCTGCCCCTCGAGGGGCCAGCTGTAGCTGGCTGACCCTTGCACCTCCAACCAGAGCCAACCTGCACACACCCATCTCTCCTAACACACGAATGGCTCCGCACTCCTTCCCATCACAGGTAATGGAAGAACTGAACCACTGGGCCTCAGTTCAACAGACCCGGTAGCATCTGATCCCCTGCAGAGTAATACCTTGTTCTGGGAGGGGGAATACCCTCCAGGGTAAATACAGTCACCCCATGCACATGGACAGCTTGTTTAGGTCACACATGTGGCAAAGGAAGCAAAGTAGATGAATGTCTATGACTAGAAATTAGGGGCAAAGATAGGATGGAAGGGACCCCGCAGGGCCTCAAACACTGCAGACAAGTGGTAACAGACACATGCGTGTCCCACCGCCCCCTGTGGGTGCAGAGAAACTCACTGGCCAAAGGGTTTGGCAGAAAGTGCTGCTCTAGGGACTGCCTGTTTGAGACTCTGCCCAGCAGGCCTTTGGCCAAGGACAGGACCAGGGTCCAGAGGGCCAGAAACTGCCCGTGGAACTGGAAGCCCCTTCTCACCTACTGATCTCCTCAGCCCCCATGTGGAACAGCAGGTCGGTGGATGTCAAACCAAAGATCACTCCGTTGATGGAAAGGGTGCAGGGCTCGGACACGAGCCTCACTCGCTGGAACGAGAAGGGCGGGGCAGGTGTTAGTGTGTCGCAGTTAGAAACTTCTCCTCTGGGAAAGTGGGGGGTCCAGAGGGCTGGGGAGACCACGGAAAGTCCAACACACAGTACATAACACATGTGCTTGTGATAAAGAGAAGCTGAGAGTCAGGCCCTCCATCTCCCCACCCTCCACTTCCAGATGGAGTTGGGTGGTCGCCACTGGCACGTTGCACTCGGCTGCCTGCTGTTACGGAGGGGACGCGTGTACCTTTTTGTCCTCTCGAAGCAGGTCGGAGCAGCTGAAGGGAGGCTGTGGGTACACGGGCTCATGGTGCACGTCTCTCAGCGACGGGACGATGATGAGGTGGGAGCCAGAGCTGGTTTGCCAAAAAAACATGTCAGAAGAAGGAAGATGAACACAGCTCATAGCCGGGTGACAGATTCCAAGTGTCAGGGCCTCAGACAAGAGCCTGCTTCCAAGGGGGATGCTCAAACAGAGCTCTTCCATGAGGAGGGGCTGCTGTTTCCCCATGGGGTACTGGGTGTGAGAGACGGGCTGTTCTATCACACAACCACCTCGACGGGCTCAGGACATGTTTTCTCGCAGCTCCGCATCATGTTCTACTGAGAGAGGAAGAGGATGACCGGCAGAAAAAGGGAAGACGAGACAGAGATCTAGAAAATCAGGAAGGACAAGGATGTGACCAGAAATCCTCAGAGCCCAGACGGCGCAGTGGTAAAGAATCTGCCTGCCATGTAGGAGACCCGGGTTCGATTCCTGGGTTGGGAAGATCCCCTGGAGAAGGGAATGGCAACCCACTCCAGTATTCTTATCTGGAGAATTCCATGGACAGAGGAGCCTAGAGGGCTGAAGTCCACGGGTTTGGAGAGTCGGACACAGCTGAGAGACTGAGACATCTTCACCTTCCTCAGACCAAGAGCTGAAGCCAAAGTTCTGACTCTTCACACTGGGTGAACAGATGTGGCTTTTAGGTGTCCAGTTGCCTCCCTGACTGGGGGCTCTTCCCTCGGGAGGGACCAGGCAGGCAGGCTGGATCCAGGAGGGGGAGAGATGGTGCATTCTCCCAGAGCTCACGCCCCCTCCCTGCCCCTCCGCCTCACACAGGGAACCAGGGCTGGTTTTTATTCCTCAGCTGACGGTCTGACAAACATGAAAGAGAGATCTACCAGCAACAGCAGAAGCAGAGATGACAGACTTCCCTCTGTGGAGGGTTATAACACAGAAGTGAAGAGAAACCCCGAAACTCTAGGGGCCGACGCTTTATCCTCTCCAGCCACACAAGAGAAGAGGGAAAAAACCCATCTCCTTGATTCCCTCGCTGTCCTTGGCAGAGGGGCCTAAGGTGGAAGGTGTTATTTTGGAGGCATATCTGACATCCGCTGGGCTTCTCTGGTGGCTCAGTGGTAAAGAATCCACTTGCCAAGCAGGAGATTCGGGTTCGATCCCTGTGCATGCTCAGTTGCTCAGTTGTGTCCGACTCTTTGTGACCCCATGGACTCGCCAGTTGCCTCTGTCTATGGGATTTCCCAGGCAAGAATACTAGAGCAGGTTGCCATTTCCTATTCCAGGGGATCTTCCCTACCAGGAATTGAACCTGTTTCTCTTGCGTCTCCAGCATCCGTGCCTGGGGAATCCCATGGACGGAGGAGCCCGGCAGGCTACAGTCCATGGGACCACAAGAATCGTTAACAACTTAGCCACTGAACAACACCCACCACTAGCTTTCACTTCTAGCGCCCTCTCTTGCTTAAGACGAGAAGGCTTCCCAAAGGTGGGCACAGGCAGGTACCCACCTGTGCAGGTATAGGGACACAGCTGCCTCTCACGAGGGATAAAGGTGCTGCTGATGCTCACACACGTGCCACTTGTTTGTCACGCCTGCTCAAAGCGTGAGCCGACACTTCTGCAGCGGAAAATCTGAACCTCGAGACCAAGGGTGCTCTGCAAATGAGTTACTGTCCCTTTGCCACTGAGAAGTTCCCTGTGATTATCCAAGACTACCAATTTGGGTGCTGAAGCCTGGCAAACGAGCGAGGGGTGGCCTGGAGGGGACAGTGTGTGTTCCAGACCCCCGGGGCTCAGTGTGTGATGGACACAAAGAGCAGAGGTGCAGCCGGCCGCTGTTAAGACGTGGACTTGCTCTGTTTCCTCGCAGGAGCTGGCAGAGCAACAGTTAAGGAGGAAACGGGCCTCCTGCTCTGAGTTATACACGGGTTGTAGGGGGAGGGATCCGCGAGAAAATTCCAACTATGCTGAGCATTGCACAACTTCACACATCATGGTGGGCCGGGCCTCGCAGCCGCTCCCTCAAGCTCCGGGGCTCTGCTGGGCTCCCGGGAGGGAGGCGGCACTTCCTCATGGGCTCTGGTTTTCACTGATAAATGGGCTCAGTGCTCTGTACTGCTGACCCCTCAGAGTAAAAATAAATCCCCCCAAAGAGGGCCATTTTTATACTGTTTGGGGAGGGTGGGCAGCCCCTCTCCCCGAGGCGCACTGTGGCTGCAGATGAAAGTGCCTGGTGGTGCTGGGAGCTCACCCCCAGGGCAACAATGCCCGGTCTGTTCTTTGTGTGGCACTGCTGTCAATACCACATGGGGTGAGGAACCAAAAACAACCCCATCTCAAGGGAAAGCACCCGGCTGGCGTGCGGGGCGGTCCCTGCCTATCCCGGAGGGGACCCAAGGGCTGACAAAACAGGGACACCAGGCCTGCCCCTGGTTTTCAGGGACTTATCTCCTGAGGAGCCTCCAGGTCTGACAAACTCATTCAGGGTCCCAACAACCCTGGGGGTGCAGAGGGAAGACACCTGTCGTGTCACTTGGAGTGGGGGAGGGAGAAGGGAGCGGCAGGCCCAGCTGCAGGCTGTCACACCACACGATCCGAGCCCCCCGATTCTGGGGACGGTTGGGGTTCTCCCCCAGTCCGAGAGGCCTACCCTGCTGGGACGAGAAGGTAGAATGACAGCTAATCATTGCTGGGATCAGTTCTCACCGCCAAGGGCGGAAGACTATACATCTTGTTTCAAAAACCACCGTTGTTCCAGACGTATTTTACACTTAGCCTCAGGAATGTTTGTTTTCGATGAGCTCAGCTCCTGGCAGGCAGATCCCCGGAGGAGGAGATCCACCACCAAGAGCAGCTTCTCTCGAACCCGGGCACTGGAGGGGAGCGACAGGAAATGGGGGTGTCAGCTTCCAGAAAAACTTTCTACTTCTAGCTTAGGCTCTTCCTGGAATAGCGACTTTTCTCTCAAATTAGAACTGCCCAGCCCTCATCACCGCTATGACCTTTCCCAGTCCCATCCCTCCAGTCCCTGGCAAGGGTTCAAAATCCCCACCCTCATGTGTCCCCACCCACGTACGAGCTGTCGCGGGGCGCCGTGAAACCATCGAAGCACTGACTCGGGGAAGGACTTGGGCTCACCCCCCAACTCTCACTCACAGGAGATGTTAGGCCCCCTGGGACTCTGTGCTGTAAGCCATCAAACACTCCCCGGCCCCACCCCGGGAAGATTCCCAGGGAACATGAATTTCTACAAAAGGGAGTGAGAAAAGGAAGGAAATGCAGAAAGAGCCAGGGAAGAGCGAAAGTCTGGGCAGCCTTGTCCTTTCCAGTGTGTTTATCTCTGTTTTTACAAAGATGCCTCTTCACTCAGGGTCGGCGCGCTTGAAGTGCAAGGGTTCTAGCTGATCTCTGCAGTTCAAAACGATACAAGGATGGGAACTACCACGACTTTTGAACGGTTTCAGCATTAACGGGGAGCCCTGGAGAAACTCAGGAAATGTAAGGTTCTGCCCAGTATTTTGAATGCTGACCTTCGTGTTCCTTCAATAATTGTTCGGAGACATTGCTTGAAAACATCTTCAAATGAGCTCGTCAGCAGACAGCTCTGCAAGAAAAGAAAGGAGATTTACAGGTTGAATGTTTGGTGTCTGTTCACTTGTAGAGCGCTGGTCAGACGGCCATGGGGGCAGATGCTGGGTGAGGAGCTGAAGGAGATACAAAGATACACAAGACAAAGGTCTCTGTCCTTTTGAGAACTGAGTCTAGTTGGGAGCAGGCAAGGAGGTCAGGGAAGAATCAGTCCTGAAAGTGAGCCGAGGGGAGGAGTAGGAAGAGCTTTGCAGCCTTTGCTGTGGCTGGTAAACCTGAGAGGGCTTCCCTGCTGGCCCAGGGGTAAGGGATTCACCTGCCAACGCAGGAGATCCCTGGTCTGGGAATATCCCACATGCCGAGGAGCAACTGAGCCTGTGCCACAACTACTGAGCCTGTGCTTTTAGAGTGCAGGAACTGCGACGACTGAGCCCACGTGCCGCAGCCACTAAAGCCTGCATGCCCTAGAGTCCACGCTCTGCAACAAGAGAAGCCACTGCAACGAGACGCCTGCACGCCGAAACTGAAGAGCAGCCCCTGCTTGCCCAGCTAGAGAAGAGCTCGCCTGCAGTGAAGACCCAGCAGTTGAAAATTAAAAAAAAAAAACAAAAAACAAAGAAACCCCTCCAGAAGGGCCATTTGTGTGTTAAGTTCAAAGGACAGTGACACTCAGGGCCCAGAGCTGTCGCAGCCAGCAAAGGGCTTTCACAGGCACAGCTCCGGGGGACCACGGGCACTTCCCCCACCCTCCTGCCCCAGAGCCACACGTGTACACGAAGGGGACCAGGACTCAGATATTTGGATCCCCTCCCCCACCCGCCCCAGCTTCCAGATGGCTATGTACTCTGGTGAAATGAAGCCCTCACATTCAGTACCTTTATTAGACTTGCCCTGCAATCATGTTTTTCTGATCAGCCACAGGGATTCATTTAGGCTGTTACAAATGCAGGATAAACTCCAAGAAATGAAAGTAACAGTGAGGCCTTGACTGAATGCGAGTACCCAGTCTCTCCCTGACTCCAGCCCCAGCCACTTACCTCAACCTGTTCATGCTTAGCGTCCAGGAAAGGGCCAAACTGCAGAAACGAAGGTACCAAAAGAACACATCAGAATTGCACATGCCTCTGAGTACCCTCACACACCCGATCCTAGCAGTTCTCTGCCCAGGGTCCATCTCTCCCTCCAAGGCTGCCTGTACAGGCTGGGACAGGTGGCAGGTGGCGGGGGTGGGATGGAAAGGACAGGCAGAAGGACACAGCCTCCTGGATGGACAGGCACTGGGCCGTCACTAGCTGCTTTGCCTCCTATAATGCTGGGTTTTGTTCCCCCTTCAACCCAGCAAGGGCAATCTACCTCCAAGAAGCAGTACTCTGAGCTTTCAAAAGAGATGAGTCCACAAATGGGAGTAATTAGACAAGAGGTGAAATACTGAAAAGTCAGTGCAGGTGGCAAACCCCTTGGGCTTTTTGATTACGACCATGCACACAAAGGGACTCCCTGGTGGGCCAGGGGCTAAGACTCTGCTCCCGACGCAGGGGGCCCGAGTTCTATCCCTGGTCAGGGAACTAGATTTCACACGCCATAGCTAAAGATCTTGCATGCTGCAACGAAGATCAGAGACCCCACGCACCACAACTAAGACCCGGTGCAGCCAGATAAACAAACATTAAAACAAAGACCGCACACACCTCGCCAAAGAGGGAGACCAAGAACTCAGAAATACTTTTAAGAAGGAGGAGAGTTTGACACTCTTCCTAAAAATTTAGAACCTCATCAGACCTTTTTCTAAGATTACGCCCACCCCATTCTCCCTTCGGTGCCTCCCTAGGTGAACTGTCCCCGGAGGGGCCCTACCAGGATGCAGACGTCCGGTCGGTCGCGGTTGATGATGGTGATCAGGTCGAGCAGGGGGTCAAAGGTGATGCTGTCAGATGTGGTGTACGGCCCACAGGCCACCAGGACCATGAACTGCTCAGAATCTAAGCCGGAAAGGATTGTTAAGGTGTTGATGAGAAGATGCTGGGATGGTGGGAGAAAGGACAATGAGGGCAAGAAGCCTCGGGACTCAATTAAGAGTCCCACATGTGCAACTCTGGGGATTGAAAGGAATGAGACCTCACCCTGCCCTCAAAGAGCCCTCCATGAGCTGCACAGACAGGCAAGTGTGCAAGCAACCAGAACTCCAGAGATGATGGGAGGAAGGTGGGAGTCATGAGAGAATTGATCAAAGTGACGTTTGCTTACGTGGTTTTCCTCTTAACTTTTTTTTTTTGGGTGGTAAAATATATACAACACAAAACTCAACTTTTTTGGGGGGCGGGGGGACGTGCTGCGTGGGTCTCAGGACCTTAGTTTCCTGACCAGGGATCGAACCTGTGCCCCCAGCAGTGAAAACTCTGAGTGTAACCACTGGACCACCAGGGAAATTCCTCCTGATCACAGCCATGTTTAAGCCAACATTTCAGTGGTATTGCTGCTGCTGCTGCAAAGTCGCTTCAGTCATGTACGACTGTGCGATCCCATAGCTGGCAGCCCCCCAGGCTCTTCCGTCCCTGGGATTCTCCAGGCAAGAACACTGGAGTGGTATTAGATAAATCCATAATGTTGTGCAATTGTCACCACCTTCCATCTCCACAGCTCTTTCTATCTCGTAAAAATGAAACTCCGCACCCGTTAAACACTAACTCCCTGCTCCCCCTCCCCCAGTCCCTGGCAACCACCTCTATGATTCTGACGGCTCTAGGAACGTCATCTAAGGGGAATCATGTGGTATTTGTCTTTTTGTGACTTTGCTTACACTTGAGAGCAGAGTTTTTCGGGAGCCCGGGCAAGGCAGGTCCCCAACAGCACTGAGGTTTGCGAGCTCAGTGGGAGGGACCATCAGTGTTGAGAGCAGCTGGAGAATTTGGTACATCGAGGGGTCCGGGAAGACCAGCTAGGGGGCAAGGCTTGGGACGGGAGACTCTCGTGTTATGGGGTGCAGGGCCTTGTTTCGGGGTGCCCTTTTCCTCAAAGCATCTGCTTTCCTTTTAGAGAATCCGCCTTGGCGTCCATAAGGTCCTCTCCCCTCCACCCGCTGCCCTATGGAGATGTAAGTTAGGTGCACCGTCCTCCCCAGCCAAAGAGCAGCAGGCATGTACTGGCTTAAGCCATTTACTCTCTCCTCTGGATTCCAGAATCTCAAGGTGAACTATGCAAGGACAGAAAAAAGACGGGCGCTGACCCATCCAGCTGAGGTGCCTGGTCAGTGCAGCCCAGGACTCCCTGCTACCTGGACACCTGGCGTTGCTGAGCCGTGATCCGGACTGTAAGCCTGTTCCGGCCATTGTCCGGGCTGTGTGCTACCTGAGTTTCCCCTAACAAATTCTCTTAAGTTAGTCTGAACCAGGTTCTGTAGCTTACAACAAAGCCAATGATCCTTGACTTCTTAACAGGCAGCTTTATTAGCTTCTTATGGTTTTGGTAACAAACTACCACAAACTTGGTGGCTTAAAACAATACACATTTGTTATCTTACAGTCCAAGAGGTCGGAGGTCCTAAAATCAAGGTGTGGGCAGGGCAGCATTCCTTCTGGAGGCTCTGGGGAGAATCCTTTCCTGGCCCGTTCCAGCTTCCAGAGCTGCCTGCATCCTTGGCCCACGGCCCCTCCTCCATCTTCAAAGCCAGAACCTGACATGTCCATCTCTGTGACCCGCCCTCTCCCGCCCTTCCTTATAAGGACCCTTGTGGTTACACTGAGCCCACCTGGACAACCCCCATCTCGAGAGCCTTAACTTAGTCACACCTGCAAAGTCCCTTTTGCCATATAAAGTCATATGTTCAGGAATATATTCCAGGAATGAGGGCCACTGTTAGTCGAGCGTAGCAGTAACTGAACTGAGATAGAGAATTCAAGGAGGAGAGTAATATTGGTGCTGTGCAGAGGGGAGGCGACAAAGCTACATTCAGTTCCAAGGCGCCCAGGAGACGCCGGCCCCAGGTAAACGGTGAGCGCCCGGGGCCAGGTCCATGTATTCTGTGTCTCCACACCCAGGTGTTGAGCCCAACACCTTGCTCACAAAATGTCTATTAACAACTTTTTCAGGGACTTCCAGCAGTTAAGATTCTACACTCCCAGTGCAGGAAGTTCAGGTTCGATCCCTGGTCAGGGAACTAGGGTCGGCATGCCACAATGCAGCCCCAGTGCAGCCAAATAAATAAATGACTATTAACAAAACAAAAGCAACTTATTCAATTGCTTCCAAAGATTTCCGTGGCGCAGCTCCGGCTCCGGGCAGTTCAGCCCTGTCTGTCCCCTTTGCTACCTGAACTTGATTCAACACCAGCACTCCAGTTTCCATAAACACTTACTTCCTGAGAGAATGTGCAAGGTCATAAACTCCTAAATCTTGCTCCCAATTCCAGGCCGCCTCTAAGGATGACCTCACACAACATTAACGTGGAGGGGGTGTTGACAATACAGCTAGCATCAGCTATCTCCCTGCTAATCCTCAACAGCCTACTGCTCTGCTTACAAAAATGCTTGGAATTGTTCTGAAGCCAAGTTTACTGAAATGTTCATCTTTTCTCATCTAGGTTAGCTACCAAGATGGTCTAGGCTTCCTGAGAAATGTGTGTAATTTTAAAATACAGTTTCCTTTTTGGAATAACCTTAGAATTGTAGAAATGTCCCAAACAGAGTCCAGAGTTCCCGTATGTACACCTTTCACCCAGCAACCGCTAATGCTAACATCTTACATAACTAGGGTACATTCATCAAAACGAAGGCATTAATACTGGTATGTTAGTGTTAGCTCGTGACTTTATTTAAATGTCACTGGTTTTTCCACTAATGTCCCCTTTCCTTGTCCAGAATATCACATGGCATTTAAAGGAATTCTTTTTTAAATTGGTGCTCTTTACCCTTTTCTTGTTTTTTTCCTTTTCTTCCCCCTTCCCTTTCATTTTTTGGCCGCATGGCATGCAAGATCTTTCCCAACCAGGAATGGAGCCTGTGCCCCTGCATTGGGAGCTTGGGGTCCTAAGTACTGGATAGCCAGGGAATTCCACTGGTTTTTTTCTTTTTCAAAGCAACCTTCAAACACCTGTTAAACACTAGTCTTGAAATGCCAGCTCTTGTGGAATCAGAGCACAGGAGGTAAGGCTGACCAGCCACACAGGCTCAGACCCCTGGCCTTCCACAAAGGGCCCGTGAACCCATGAATCTGCGGTCGCCTTGGAGCTCCAGAACGGTTCTCTCACAGCTCCTGAAGCTTTCCCAGGGCCAGAGGAACTGTGCTCCAGACCCTGGCCCACCCCTCTCCACCCGCACTGTTGGCAAAATACCCTTGGAAGTCTAGCTCACCTCCATCCTCTTCATCGGGCTGATGGAACGGGAGCGGCACACCCTTCAAACAGGAGAGAAAACTGTGGTGAGGTTTTGCCCCAGGTTCCGCCTCTGGTCAGGAACGGGGTGGGCACTGAATGGGGGCTTGTTTGTGGGTGTCTTGCTCCTTGGAGCTAAAAGCCCACAGAGTTGATGAAAGTGGAAGTCGCTCAGTCGTGTCTGACTCTTTGAGACCCCATGGACTACGAAATCCATGGAATTCTCCAGGCCTGAATACTAGCGTGAGTAGCTGTTCCCTTCTCTAGGGGATCTTCCCAACCCAGGGATCGAACCCAGGTCTCCAGCACTGCAGATGGATTCTTTACCAGCTGAGCCACCAAGCAAGTCCAAGAATACTGGAGTGGGTAGCCTATCCCTTCTCCAGCGGACCTTCCCGACCCAGGAATTGAACCGGGGTCTCCTGCATTGCAAGTGGACTCTTTACCAGCTGAGCTATTAGGGAAGACCACAGAGTTGATGCCCCTTCCCTTTTCCTCTACTGCTCAGAGTGGCCAAGACACCTGGTAGCATGAGGTCACGGCTAAACTCAAAACACACCCAGGAAAGAGCAGGAGCAAAACGGGCGACTGCAGGATCAGTGTCCTGCCTGGGAGGGCAGGTGCTGCTACTTCTTCCACGTCCCCTGGAAGCCGGCAGAGGGTTACTGCAGAGCAGGGGCTGCTAAGCTGCTACTTCTTCCACATGCCCTGGAAGCCGGCAGAGGATCACCGCAGAGCAGGGGCTGCTAAGCTACGGGCGAATCTGGCTACCGCCTGTTGCTGTAAGTAAACTTTCACTGGCACACAGCCACGCTCTTTGGATAATGGGTTGTTCGTGCCTGCTTTTGTGCTACGATGGCAGAGTTGACATTGTATGAAGACCAAGTCTGTGGAGTCTGAAATATGTATCGTCTGGCCCTTTAGGGGAGCAGTTTGCTAAGCCCTGACCTAGAAGTAGGTCATACTCTACAGAGAATTGAGAAGCGAATCAACAGGCCTTTACAGAGGATGGGCTCCAGGATGGAGAGAAGCCCACACACTGTACCTCGTAGAGTCTGGTGGCAACAAGTTTTCTACCCGTGGTGTTGATTCCTTCCATGACCACCACCTGAAAGGCAGGCAGCAGACAGACTTGGTCAACAGGAGGTCTGGAAGAAGTTACTGTGATAGAGTTACAAGTACTGTCCAGCTACTCTCATTCTGTAATTGTAAGCTTGGGGTGTTTTTCTAGAAAACAAATGAAGGGGGTTATATTAGTGTAATAATAATTACGCTTTACATGGTGATCTCATTTTTACAACATTCCTATAAGGTGAGGATTATCATTTCCATTTCACAGATCAGGACACTCTGGGTTTGGGAGGTTAAGTAACATCACCACAGTCATCCGCCCTGCGGGGTGGAGCTGGGGTTGAAACCTGGCAGCAGATCCTAGAGCCAAGGTCGGAGCACACAGGGGATTGGAACCCCCACACTGGCATCCGCTCTGGTGCCTGAGCTCCAGTTACACCTCTTGGCATCAGAGGTCAAAAGTGCGGGGCACCTGGCCACAGTTCACTATACACACCAGGAGCAAATAGCATAGCCACATCCAGAGGGGAGACACACCCCTGATCTCACCTGTCCAGGAAATAGAGAATATTCTTTGAGCTCAGATAGATCCACTGGAATCTGAGCGCCTGAGGAATGTTCCAAATCTCCCTCCAGAATCACTGACTTGTGGTTCAGCTTCCCGTTGCTGTCACAGCCGATCTGGCCCAGCAGGGTGACGGGCTCCTACCGCGATACACAGGAGAACAACAGTCTTTGGGACACAGGAGCTTACAATCTGGTCCGCCCGATGGAGAGCAAAACAGCCCTCCGATAACAGCACTCATGTTTTTGGTGGCGCATCACTTTGAGCCCGAGGCGACCACAAGTATCATCACTGGCTCCCAGGGGTGAAAGGACCCTTAAAGGGCACCTAGCCTGTCCACCATCTAATGCCCCAGCCCCTCTAAGTGGCTGTCTGAGCCACAGCATCTCCAGTGAAGGGGAACTGGCGCCCGAGCCCACCGTCCCCACTGGCAGCCCGCTCACCACATATCTCTCTCTTTTTTTAAGTTCTACCAGCTTATCGCTACCAACCCATCCATCTCCCTCCACCTTCCTCATGCATGCGTGCTCAGTCATGTAAACCCATGGACTGCAGCCCGCCAGGCTCCTCCGTCCATTGACTTTTCCAGGCAAGAATACTGGAGTGGGTTGCCATTTCCTTCTTCACCCATTTCCTGAATAACGGTTAATGACAGCTCTGGTTTACTGGGCTCACTGAACACCAGGCACTGTTCTAAAGGCTTATGTGTATCAACTCACTTAACTCTCACAATAACTGTGAGGTGGATATTATTATTGCATCCATATTAGACATGAGAAAAACCAGCAGCTGAAAGGTTAGATAATTTAATCAACGTCAAACAGTGGGCAAAGTGTGGGTTTGAAGCCCAGATGTTTGGCTCCAGGGCCATATCCTTTAACCACACACCATACCGCCTTGTAACAGGAAGTTCTTCATTAAACTGAGCTGAAATTCCTCTCTCGGTGGCTTCCTCTATCCTGTTCTCACTCCCGGGAGCAAACCGAGGAAGTCTAATCTTTCCCCAAGGGATTGTACAACCCAGCCTCCCCTCCACTACTTCCTCCCAACTCCCCCGAATCTTCCTTATATGACACGGTTTTGCATATCTTCCCCAGCTGGCCATTCTCCTCTGAATGCAAATATGTGACAGAGGCGCTGTAAAGAAACTCTGAGAACACATCTCCCCTTAGCGTACATGCTAGAGAGAAAGCACTGTACACGTGCTAGATTAAAGTATGACGTGGACATTATTCACAGCACCTGATCCCTGATGACAGAGACCAAAGAAGGGGAGAGACCATGAGTCACCGTTTCTGGAAATCCTCACTTTGCTGCTGTTCTCATATCCTGACACTTGAATGCTTAAGGCCCTCAATCTTGTTTACACGCAAGGCTCTAACCCAAGTGCAAAGCAAATGACTTAATCTGGTCACAAAACCAGACAGCACTTATAACCCATTTTACCAAGTTCATCCAAGGTAGATGTTCTAACTAGAAGGTAGACAGTTAGTGAAAAGGAAGCTGGAGGTTGACTTTTCATCATTGATTTAAAAAAACAGTATCAATCAGGAAAGACTATTAGAACAACTCTTACCTGTGCTGGGACTAGAATAGGAGCAAAAGCCTCAATTTTGTAATGTTCCTTGAGTTCACTGCCAAGTTCTTCTATCTTACAGGTCAGAACTGAAATCCCAGAGGGAAAAAGCGTGTTTAAGACATTTTACTTGCCAAGCAGAGAAAACACAGCACCTTGTAAAACACTAAAGTCAGTCATTTCACAGAAGCAGGCAGGGTGCCAAGGACAGCAGCCAGTCTGTAAGCTGCTCAAGCCCGAGCCAATTGCCCAATATTTGGTTGCTGAACCCGGCCTTCCATTTGGCCATGGTCGGGGGGAGGGAGGGGTCACGGATGAGGTCACAGTCCCAAAGTCGGCCTGGATCCCTCCCCAGCCTGCCTCTTACTCAGGTGGTCAGGGGGGTTTCAGGGAAGCCAAGAACAACCCTAAGAGCCTTCCAGTCTTTCCAAGGAAGAAGCCATAAATGTCTCCGCTTCCTTTAACACTCTAATTGGCTTCCTCTACACAGTTCAAGTGGTTGTTACTGGGAAACGGTTATGTGCTTTTTCTTAGCAAAGTGCTTGTGATTTGGGAGAATTATTGAGAGTGGTCATCTCATATCCGTTTCCTAATAGGGGCGCCCAGAGGACATCTATCCATCAAAGGGAACCTTGAACTTGTTCTACCAGCCTAGCTGAAGCTTTGTTACTGATTCAAGCCCCTCCAGGTGGTTTTATACCCTCCAGAATGTCAAAGGGAAAAACAAATACCTTCTCGAATGTCTGGGAGCTTCTGAAACATGTATTTGTAGCTCCCGGTGAGCGGCTCTGGATGTCCCAAGACCTTCAGGCTGAGGGGACTAGCTCCTCCTCTCCCGGACCAAGACACCCCCTGCGCCGAGCCAAAGGAGGTAACCACTTCTCCCCGGTTACTTCTCGAGCTGTATTTCTGAGGGGGAGTAGCGCTGATTGGAAGCAAAAGACATCAAAGTTACCGCGTTCACATCTAAAAGGAGAGGAGTCTAAGATGAGGTTACCTCTTGGAAATTTGGGATTGGAGGCATGCCAGCCTGGCCTCACATTTTATAAATCTAATCAGCTTAATGGGGTTGGACATTCTGGACCTTTAAGGAATTTTAGGAATGAGTGGGGTTGAGGAATACCAAACGTGTTTAGAAAAGCTTAGACACAGAGACACAGTTTAAAAGGTCTTCTCCTGGCTTAAAACTAACAAAGTAAAACAAAACCCAAACTCTGAATTGATTAAGAGCCAGTTTCAAGTACCATTTTCTTCCTTATGCATTTTTAGCATTTGTTAGAATATCATCAGAGCCTCAACTGTGGATAAGCCGAAAGTTGCTCTGTGTACACGTAACACCTCATGATACAGTTCAAGGTAAAAACAGTAACAAAATGAAGTTAAATGAAAGGGAATCAGCTTTCCCCAGTGTCTCTGGAGGTGGACAGGCAATGAATTCTGTCAGCTAGTGAACAAACACTCCCATTCTCCAAGTCTCAATCGGCAAGTTCTCGTCTTTCTCCTCACTCGCTGATAAAGTCCACCTCCGGGGACACACGAGTGTGGCTGATCTGCTTAGAGGACAGCGAGGTCCTCTAAGCCTTTGGTTGTGAACACAGTGCACCGAGAGGCCTGCTTACAACAGGCTTCATCTGATGCCCTGAAACCCTGCGGGAGCCAGTTCTACATGGGCACTGTTCCAGTGGGTGCTGCCGGTTCCTCCTTTGCAGAGAGGCTGCAGCAAACGAGCCTGACTAATGACCTCTGTCTCCAGTGCTGCCTCCACCTGAATAATTTAGAAGTTACTTTCATAAATTACGAAGCCAGTTTCTGATGTCGGCTTTACTAGCATGCATTACAGAATGACTAGGCAGGGCATCTCGACTGCGCCAAGCACGAAGCTCTGTGAGGCGCACATTACAGCCGGCCCTTTAACCCAGGAAGATGCTCACACGGGGTCTGCTGCAAACAGATCTACAAGTTTCAAAGTCTTGCTTGTTGAGAGAATAGACCTGCTGCCATGGTGCTGGCACCTACGAGAACCACTCTATAACCAGCCATCTCTGTGCATCCAAAGATGCCCTTCTAAGTCTAGAAAGTTCTATTCGGAAGCCAGGGTGAAAACTCCTGAAAGCAGGAGTGGGCCACACCAAAGTCAAATCTGCCCTCGGGATCCACTACCTTTCAGGGGACTTCCCCGGTGGTCCAGGGCCTAAGACTCTGTGCTCCCAATGCAGGGGGCCCGGTTCAACCTCTGGTCAGGGAACGAGATCCTGTAGGCTGCAACCAAGAGTCTACATGCCACAACTAAAGAGTCCACGTGCCGCAACGAAGACTGCTGCTGCTGCTAGGTCACTTCAGTCGTGTCCGACTCTGTGTGACCCCATAGACTGCAGCCCACCAGGCTCCCCTGTCCCTGGGATTCTCCAGGCAAGAACACTGGAGTGGGTTGCCATTTCCTTCTCCAGTGCATGAAAGTGAAAAGTGAAAGTGAAGTCGCTCAGTTGTGCCCGACTCTTAGCGACCCCATGGACTGCAGCCTACCAGGCTCCTCCATCCATGCGGTTTTCCAGGCAAGAGTACTGGAGTGGGTTGCCGTTGCCTTCTCCGACAACTAAGACTAGGCAGAGCCAAATAAATAAATAAATTGAAGAAAAAAAGAAGAATCTGACCCGCTCTGATCTTGAACAATGCTAGCGCTCCCTTTTTTTTTTTCTTTTGTGTGTTTTGGCCCTGCCAAGTGGCTTGTGGGATCTTAGTTCCCTGACAGGGATCAAACCTGGGACTACGGCAGTGAAAGAGCTGAGTTCTAACCACTGGACTCCCAGGGAGGTCCCTATCACCTCCTTTCTGATGTGACAGAAAGTCTTAGGTTGGCAAGTCTTAAGCTCTGCTTGGTCTAGAAGTGACTCCCAGCAGCCAGTGTCGCCCTAACTGGTTCACATCACTGTTCTTTTGCCCCATCCCGATGCGGCAGCACCTAAAGCCCTTTCTTCTCCTCAGAAGAGCTCCCACTACGGAATTCTCTCATGGAACACGTGTCATTTATGGATTTCCAAAAGTCACACGTGATCCCTGTGGATTTATGTGCAGAAGTGGCAGCAGGGATAAAATACCAATGAAGTTGGGGTAGGTTCAGGGACAAGAAAACTCAGCAACTAGTTGTAACCTGAGTGAGGAACAAAGAACAGGTTACGCAACATTATGAACAAAGATACGTGCTTTTCTTTTTAAAAAATAAATACCTAAAAAAAAGAAGAAAGAAACCAACAACACATGAACTAACAGAAGCAGGTGGAAACCTATTAGCCTCCTCCTGACAAGAGACTCGCAGGCTCCCCAACTTCTGAATAGACAGTTTGTTTTCGGTAGGAGATATCAGTTTCTGAGCTAGGAAATGAGCCCTAGAAAAGAGGGTGGAAAGTGAGTTTCCTTAACTACAGCTAAGAAGCAGTAACTTTCCACACAGGATGAGGGTGGGGAGGGGAGGGAGCAGTCGGCCGTCCAGCCAGTCGACTGCAGAGGGAAACGTCCACCCCTCTTCCTTAAGTCAGGCTGTAGTGTCTGGTTACCTCCACCAGGTAACCAGAGAGAGGGGAGGGCAGGCCTGCTGCCTGACAGCTGAATTACCAGAATGCATACCTTGGAGAGAAACTCGATGGTGAGAGGAGCTGATGGGGGCTCCGAGCAGACACACTCCTCTTTGTGAGGGGGGTTTCTGGGGTGGTGATAGTTCGCTTCTGAGAACCCTAGAAGCAAAACAGGAGAAGGGCCCAGTCACTCTAGACCCAGGTTGCTAAGTGAAGTGCGCATATCCTCAGGAAGAAAGGGAGGACGTGCCTGGATGAAGGGCACAGACCGCACAGGTCTGGGTTTCTTCTGAAACCCATCTTTCAAGCAGAATCTCAGACTTCAGCAACTGTAATTCAGTCCTCAGCAGTATGCTGTCTCCATTTGGGAGGCAACTATGAAACAAATGCCAACAACATCCCCCCAGAGGACTGCCAAGCAGGCGATCTGTCCTGTCAAATCGCTCGTGTGCTCACTTTCCTTCCCCACCTCTCTGCTTCACCGCAGCTGGGAGTCTGGCTACACAAACAGTTTTAACCTGCACGGACACATTTTCCTGTCAAGGGATGGGACCATGTTACTATTTATTCTGGCAAAGTCTACCACACGTTTTCAGAATTAAAGAAGGGAGTGACTCCAAGCAGATAACACGGTGAGCTCATACTTGGAGAGTATTTAGCACACGCCTCACTGATGGTCAGTTTTGTTTTCTGAGTGGTTTTGCTCATTAAGAAGAATCCAAAGAGATGCCTGGAGTGGAGGGTGAAACTGGCAAATCCCGAGATCCCTCGCTCCCCAGAGTCTGGGACAACGGACTGTGGCTGAGCAAAGACAAAATCCTCCGCTGGAGGGAAACCAGGCAGCCGGCTAGTTGGCTGGCGTTCCCCTGCCCTTGGGCTCCTCCTGGCTGCGGGTTTAGGTTATGCCACCAAAGCTGCCTACAGGGGTGACTACAGACAGGCAAGGAGAGAGAAAGCAGGATTCAAAACCACCCTTAAGTGGCTGGAATGGAAACTAGATTTTAAAAGGACCCTTCCTTATGTACCACACTTATACAATAGCCATTTAAAAATACTCCTTTCTAGTATTTCAATATTTTTCCAATTGAAAATATTCTAATAGTTATAATCTTAGTTTGAATATGATCCTTCATTGAAGTATTGTATATACTGAGTTTTTTGCTGTATATTAATTCTGAGCATTTCTCCTTCTTTGTCAGTCTTCACCCTTTCTGGTAGCTGTGTGGATGGAATTGATACATAATAGTCTACGTAACTACTTCTCTATTGTTGGGTGTATCTGTTTCTGGAGACAACAAATTCTGAGGTGGTATAACACACGTAGCTTTTCCTGGAATTTGGATGATTTCTTACGAGAGATTCTTACTAGGAGCGATTACTGGGCCAAACGATGGCAAAGATTTTATGGTTTCAATAGGCTTTTCTCAAACTATTTTTCCCGAAGATCCTTCTAATATATAGGGGGCTACAGAGCTCCAGGTCCATCTCCCAGGATGAAGCAAGAGGACAGGACTCTGGGAAAGAGCAGAGCCTTGGGGCTCAGCCCTCAGCCATGTGGTGAAACCTGACTGTGTCAGCAAACCAGCTCGAGACGTCCCTGGGGTGTGCTCACTCGAAGCAAGCTCAGGAGACTCACTGCTAACACTACGGGCCGGGTTATCCACCCATAACGAGACATACAGAGGGACTGCAGTCTCATACCCTGGGGGGAGCTCATCCTCACAGCACACAGGAACCCAAGTTATAGCCAGATTATTCACTTATTAGAAGCATGACGGCAGCAGCACGGGAACTTCAAATCCGCAGGCTGACACATCTTTCCCTGTCAGGCGGGACATGTGGGGAGCCGGACTACAACCGGAAGATTTATGGTGAGCACGGGGGCAAGAGTAGCTGGTGGGACTTCCCTGGTGGTCCAGTGGCTCAGACTCTGCACTCCCAATGGAGGGGAGCCTGGGCTCAGTCCCTGCTCGGGGAACTAGATCCTACATGCTGCAACTAAGACCTGGCACAAAGAAAGAAAGAAATATTTTAAAATAAAAAAAGAGTAGCTGTCATTGCACAAGTTAAATATTTAATGGTGACAAGCTAAGACCACTGACATACTCACCTCTGCAATATGGGCCCTCCTGCCCCTGGCACTGGTCTGGGTGGGAAAGGCCAGCCCTGGGCTCTGACCCTGTCATCGTGCTGCGCTGATGCCCGAGTTCCCACGTGCTGGGCACTGTTCAAGTCTTTTTCCTGTTTCTACCCCAGATCCAGTCTGCCTCTCCTCTGAGCTCCAGATGCATATTTCAAACTGTTCACTCATTTCAGCTCATCTCTTGGCTATGATTCCATGGCCAAACTTTGATCTGTGTTCGAGCCTCCTGAGTACTTCTGTAGCAGGAATGAGGTGTCCTCAATATGGTATTTCAGCCATCGGAAATGTGTATACTTCAACAGTAAATTAAGTAAATTTGCATCTGATTTATGTATCAGTCTACTGAGAGCTGAGTTACCACGAGTCAGTCCTCCCAAATATGAACAACTCTGATGCTGTGAACATTTTAGCTTTTTTGCTCTCCACAAGCACATTTAAATGACTCACCTTTCCTTCCTTCTTTTTTTTTGGGGTGGGGGGCCGTGCAGCGTGGCTTGTGGGATCTTAGTTCCCAGATCAGAGACTGAACCCAGGGCCCTGGCAGTGAGAGCACCAGGTTCTTGCCAGGGAATTCCCTTATCATCTTCTTTGTTACAGTGTAATTTACTTTGATAGATTAAGGCTTGCTCCTTGTTTAAGGATTGCCACAAATTCATTTTCCATAAAGACTAACTATGATTATTGAATACATTGCTTTGGGTTTGGCACTTTACATGTTCATTTAGTTTTCAAGCCCTTCAAGATATTATTCAAGATAATATCACGGGGTATTATCTGCTGGCTATTGGCTTCTTGAGGGCAGAGCACAACCTTGGCTGCTTCATTCACCAGTTCATCCAGTGTCTGGCTCACAGTAGTTGCTCAGTAAGTGAATGAATGAACCCTGATTATGTAGGAAAGGAAATGGCAGCTCAGAGAGATAAAAGCAGCTCACTCGAGGTCACTTATGTCTTTGACTCAGGCTTTGAGGACCGTGCCCTTCCACTGCTCTACTCCGCCTCTTACCACGGGGCCCAACACATAAACTGGACAAGCAGCAGTCACAGTGCCTCCACCCGATACAAAACTAGACTCCCACTAAAAAGAGCAATTATGGGGAAATCACACTGACCAAAATTTTATGATATGCTAACTGAAGACAGCAGGATAACTATGTGTCCACAAGGACTGCCATCATGTAAAATCATCTACGCACATGATCGGAAAGGAAGATGCATACGTGGAAATAGAGTAGGAACTGTATGAGTGGCTAATTTTCTCCTTCAGAACTTCAAGTGCTGTGCTGATATTTTTAGAATAAAGAAAAAAAATGCTACGTGTAGAATGCAATTTCCAAACAGGGTACACGCACCTTAGAGGGTGTGGTGTAAGAGTTCAAGAGGGTCTCCTCTTCCTCCTCCACTTCAATTCTAAAAACACTGGTTAAGAGAAACAATAAACTTCCACCCAAAATCTAAGGCAAGGATCGATCAAATAAGAAATCTGAATACTAGGTATATTACTTTAAATTTGAGTTTGTTCTTATGTTTTTTGTGGTTTTCAAAAAATTATTTATTTATTAAAAAAAATTTTTTTTTTTTTTAGGCCATGTCATGTGGCACACCAGATTTTAGTTTCCTGACCAGAGATGGAGCATTGGGAACTCGGAGTCTTAACCACTGGACCACCAGGGAGATCCCTTATTACTTGCTCTTAACTTACACATGCAACTATAGACAACGAGCAAATACAATATGTAGATTGATAAAGGGCCTTGAGCAGAAAAGGATACAGCTCTTGTATGGAGACAATGTCTCTGGCTCCTGCGTGCCTGAGCCCTTTGTCCTTGCAGGCGCCGTGTCGGGTTTTGGATACTCTTTTGCTCAGAAACTGAGGAATAAAAGATAATGAATATATTATTCCATAGTCAAGTAATAGAGGAAGCGTTCCCCACAGTCATGAGGTAATCATGGGCATTTTGAAATATAATCGAAAATACAAAATTCCTCAAAAGAAGAATGAAGGTGTACATGATAGACTAAAGACTTAACCTGTCGCTGTTTCTCTGCAACACGTAACAATTCTAATATTAACACCAATTACTTGCTGACAAACTACCACCTGCTGAGCATAGTTTTAGGAGGGACTTACAACCATTCTCAATTCATTCAATAACCATAAAATATACACATCATGGGGACCACTGACTGAAGAGGAAACTGAGGTTAGGAGTCATTAAAGAGTTGGTCCAAGCTCACTTTGGGACTGGAATCCAGGTCTGATTCTAAGGTACACACTCTTCTCAATACAGTGCTCCACCTTCCGACAGAGCAGACACGGAAATTTACATTATTAGCTTGCCTACAGTTTCTTCTTACCTCGTGCTCAAAAGAATTCAGGGTCTCTAAGGTAAAGCAGTCTTTACGTGTGCTGGTGCAGAAGGCTATAAGCTCGCTGGCCATTCCCTCTTCATTCTGTCCATACAGAATGCACAATTCTACCACTGTAGGGGGAAATTGGACACATAAGAACTTAGTTCATTTCTTGTGGCTTTCACCTTGAAAAGTGAAAATAATCTTTTATTTATTCAATAGTCATTTATTCAGCACCTACTAGGGACAGGCACTGTTCTAGACACGAGGATATATTAATAGCAGTGAATAACAAAGAGACAAACCCTTGTTCTCACGCAGCTCACTATGGAGAGGAGACAGAAAACAACCAAATAAGTAAAAAATGTATGTTAGCTGGTTAAATGTGTTTTGTAGAAAAAATAAAGCCTGGAGAGGGATCAGGGGGCTGGCAATTTTAAACACAGTGATTAGGGAAGGCTTCATTGAGGGCATGACATCTGAGTAGACTTGGAAGAAGTAAAGGAGTGTGGCAGGCAGTGTTGAGGGGATAGAGCTTTCAGGCAAGGATCCTGAGGGAGAAGCAAGAGCAGCAAGACCTCCACGGCTGGGATGCAAAGAGGAAGGAGGAGACAGAGACAAGCTGAAAGGGTAAAGGGGGTGCAGACTGCTGGCCCCTGTAACTATTCTGAGCAAGCTCAGAAATCACTGGGTGGTTTGAATAGAACAGTAACACAACCTGACTTCCAATGAACAGGGTCACCCTGGCTGCTGTGTTAAGCAGATTGAAGGGGACAAGGGCGGAATCAGGGACCAATGAAGAGAACCATGGCAAAATCCATGGCGAGAGATGACAGTTGCTTGGGTCAAGGCAGTGTCAGTAGAGGAGGGGAGAAGTGGTTGGACTCTAGACTGGAAGCATCCTGAAGGTAGAGCCCCTGGGATCTGCTGACTGGATGTGGGGTGTAAAGAGAGAAAGTCATGAGGATGATGCTGTGGGTTTAGCCTGAGCATCTAGAAGGGGCCAGTTACTATGAACTGAGATGGGGAGGCAGCAGGAGGAACTCTGAGGAGAGGGAGCAGGAGCTTAGCTTCAGACACTGAGGCTGAGATGCCAATCAGACTTCCAGCTGGAGACATGTGGGAGGCAGACTGGCCTGCAGATCAGGCAAAAGGTCTGGGCTGAGTTATAAATCTGGGGACCACTAGCAAACACATGAGATCAGGTGAGATCATCAAGGAGCTGGGGCTTAGAATGCAGAGGAATGTGCAAAGGCTAAGAGGTGGTGGCACGCACATTAGAACACCCAGGAGGAGTGTCCAAGCAGCTAAGAGGAAAATGCATTTTAAAGAAGAGGACCAGATGAATGGCATCACATGCTGCTGCTCATCCAAAGGCGGACAGAAAAACGCATCTGCGGCTTTGGCCAGGTGAAGGTCGTTGGTGACCCTGGGAGGAGCAGTTTCAGTGAAGCGGTGGGGATGAAAAAGCTGACTGAAATGGGCTTAAAGAGGAAAAACTGAAGAAGAGGCCATCATTCTGAGAAGATTTGTTGTAACTGGGAGAAGATAACTGGAGTGGGATGGGGCAACAATGGAGTACTTAGAGGTTGGGGTAAGAGTCACATTCCTAGGCTACTAGGAAAAAATATCTTACGGAGAGAAAACAGAAAATAAGAAAGGGAAGAATTACTGAAGTGATGTCCTTAAGGAGGAGAGAAGGAATGGGATTCAAGACTCAAGTGGAGCGGGTGGCTTTTGCTGGAAATATGGAGAATTTATTCACTGTAATGGGAGGAGGCAAGGAATATAGCATAGACACAGATCCTTCTATTTTTCTCAGGGAAACAGAAAGTAAGTTCATCAGCTGAGAGTGAGCATGGGACAGAAGATTGTCAAAGGAGGACCAGGTGACGAATGTCTCCCATAGGAGACTCAGAGTGAACAGATCAGGGAAATATGCTAAGATATGTCAGGCAATATTGAGGTCCAGGTGAGGTTAGCAATCATGAAGCACAAGTCTAGAATTCCAACATCACTGCCAATGTGGTCCTACACGAAATGGGACCAGGAGGCATCTTGGATTGAAGCCTTTACAAACTTAGTTCACACAACTCATTTCTCTTGTTTTGACTCTAGGCTCACCAAGTAAACTTCTGACTATGATTGGTCTTCTCATTCAAGTCTCCTGTTGGGAAGAGAATGCCCTGGACATAAAAATTTAGAGTATTCCAGTCTCTCATAAATTAACGTTTGCATTCTGGTTTTCTATATTAAAAAAGAAGTTCAATGTGCTGATGAAGGGTAAAGGCAGATGCCTGATCATCCTGATTCTAAAACCGGTAACTCCACACCTCCCGAGAGTTTGCTTCCTGACACTGCCCTAGAGCCTCACCAATACAATGGACTACTGGACGTGGGCGCAGGAGATCTGGTTCACAGCCCAGCTCAGGCAATTAACTCTCCTTATCTGTTTCTCCGTGGCTCAGTGGTAAAGAATCTGCCTGCAGTGCAGCAGACATGGGTTCGATCCCTGGGTTGGGAAGATCCCCTGGAAAAGTAAATGGCAATCCACTCCAGTATCTTGTCTGGAAAATCTCATGGACACAGGAGCCTTGCAGGCTATAGTCCATGGGGTCATAAAACATTTTGACACACCTAGCCTCTAAACAACAACAACAATAGGTTTCTCCACCTGTAAACTTTGTCAGCAACAGCTGCTAAGCTCCTTAAAGTTCCTTGCAAAGCTAAAATTTAATTTTAGGAACCCAGGACAGGGACTCTTATTTGCACAGACCGCCAACAGTTTTGATGAGAAGTGATGGACCAGCAGAAGTTAAGGTGTAGGCTGGAAAGGGAGGAGCCAGGAATAAAAAGCTACATTTCAAAATCCCAACATCTCTTGCTTTTCTGTTGGGCTTTAAACATTTTCCTAATTCTGTGCAACTGCGCTGACTGAAAACCATTCTTCACATTCTTATTTTTCAGTTGGGATCCAAGCAGTACCCTGTGAGCATTTCAAAGTTTCAAACTCAGTTTCACTCATCTCACAAACACCGACAAGCCCCATCTAGGGGAGGTGAACCTCGGAATAGAGCAGGGAGGGGGTGGACCTGGGCTGGGGACCAGAGAGGGGGCAAGGAACTCACATTTCTCAATCACAGCCTCCTCGCATTCTAGGCCGAAGATCTGCAACTCCTCCACCAAGAGCTGGGCGGACACAGCCATGATGACCCAGGAGGGGGACCGGGGCCGGGCCCACCCTAGCTCCGATCTGACGCCAAGAAACCCACAAGCCTGGAGATCGATGAGCAGAACGAGGTCCCTCTGATCCTTTCACCCTCCGAGGGCCTGAGGCGGAGAGTGACCAAATGGCCCAAGACCTTAGGCGGTCAGAAGGGCCCAGTCGTCAGTCACAGAGAAACACTATTTCCTTCTTTTTTTGGTAGCCCTCAAACGCCTAGAGAAAGAAAACAGAAAGCTTGAGAAGTTCGCTCCCCTGGAACGTCCTGCTTCCTAAAAGCCACTGCAGAACTTCTCAGTGATGGGAGCAAAACAGAGTAGCCCGGAAAAACCCGCCAAATGCTTTGTACGGCGCACGCATGCGCGAGACCCAGGTTCACCCCCACCACTTCCTCCTGCTTCCGGCTGTCAGGTCCCTGACTAAGCGCGCGCACGCGCGTCCGAGAACGCTTGAGCACAAATGCCTGAGCGCCAGCTCGCGCGCCGGTGCCTGGCTGCCCGCCCGCTCTACAGGCGGCTCCGCAGTTAGCCTTGGTGCTACGCTAAGTCTTCAGTCATGTCTGACTCTTTGCGAGCCCATGGATCATAGCCCGACAGACTCCTCTGTTCATGGGCTTCTCCAGGCAGAGTACTGGAGTGGATTGCCATTTCCTACTCCAGGGGATCTTCCCAACCCAGGGATCCAACCTGAATCTCTTTCTTGTCCTGGATTGGCAGGCGGGTTCTTTACCACTAGCGCCACCTGGGAAGAGATTCCTTCAGTTCAGTTCAGTTCAGTCGCTCATTCGTGTCCGACTCTGCGACCCCAGGGATTGCAGCACACCAGGCTTCCCTGTCCATCACCAACTCCCAGAGTTTACTCAAATTCATACCCATCGAGTCGGTGATGCCATCCAACCGTCTCATCCTCTGTCGTCCCCTTCTCCTGCCTTCAATCTTTCCCAGCATCAGGGTCTTTTCCAAGGAGTCAGTTCTTTGCATCAGGTGGCCAAAGTTTTGGAGTTTCAGCATCAATCCTTCCAATGAGTATTCAGGACTGATTTCCTTTAGGATGGACTTGTTTGATCTCCTTGCAGTCCAAGGGGCTCTTAAGAGTCTTCTCCAACACCACAGCTCAAAAGCATCAATTCTTTGGTACTCAGCTTTCTTTATGGTCCAACTCTCACAACCATACATGACTACTGGAAAAACCATAGCTTTTAGTAGATGGACCTTTGTTGGCAAAGTAATGTCTCTACTTTTTAATATACTGTCCAGGTTGAGCATAGCTTTTCTTCCAAGGAGCAAGTGTCTTTCAATTTCATGGCTGCAATCACCGTCTGGAGTGATTTTGGAGCCCAAGAAAATAAACTGTACTAATTCCATTGTTTGCCCATCTATTGGCCATGAAGTGATGGGACCGGATGCCATGATCTTAGTTTTTTGAATGTTGAGTTTTAAGCCAGCTTTTTCACTCTTCTCTTTCACTTTCATCAAGAGGCTCTTTAGTTCCTCTTCACTTTCTGCCATAAGGGTAGTGTCATCTGTGTATCTGAGGTTATTGATATTTCTCCCGGCAATCTTGATTCCAGCTTGTGCTTCATCCAGCCCCACATTTAGCATGATGTACTCTGCATGTAAGTTAAATAAGCAGGGTGACTTACCTGGCACGAAAGCTAGCCTTCTGCATGCAAAAGCTGTACCTGTACTGTGGTTATTTGCTCAATCGTGTCCAACTCTTAGCCCACCAGGCTCCTCTGTCCATGGGATTCTCCAGGCAAGAAAACAGGAGTGGGTTGCCATGCCCTCCTCCAGGAGATCTTCCCAACCCAGGGATCGAACCCAGGTCTTCCACATTGCAGGAGGATTCTTTACCATCTGAGCCACCAGAGAAGCCCATGAATACTGGAGTGGGTAACCTATCCCTTCTCCAGGGGATCTTCCCTATCCAGGAATTGAACTGGGGTTTCCTGCATTGCAGGCAAATTCTTTACCAGCTGAGCTATCAGGAAAGCTCAAAGCTATAACTGCCAGCACCAAAATCCCGGTTTTGTACCTTGCCTTCCAGGCACCCCCTGCTCCATGTTACTCGTTGAGGTGTGTCTGTCACTCTTTCGTCTTGCCCTTTGGTGCGTAGGTGCTTTGAGTACATGCCGTTACGTGTCCCATTCTGTGCCCAGTGCAGGAGAGGAAAGCCTGTAGTCCCACTCGGTCTCCTGGGTCACCTCTGCCCTCAGTGTGATTTCTTTAGGGAATCTGGTTGCCATGGTTATCGTCATGGTTACTACCATGGTCCCAGTCATAGTGATAGATCTGTTTTCTGGATCTGGAGCATTTCAATGGAGAAGAAATGGAAAGGAGACAAGTGATTTAGTTTTGGAGACAACCTAATTGGAATTTTCAGGTAGAGGTTCCCAGTGAGTTACTGGAAGCTTGGGAGTGAAGATGAGTCAGTAAATGGGAGAGAGTTCAGAGGTAAGATGAGAAGAGGAGCTTCCCCCCAAATACCTCCTAATTCGTTGAGCCAAAAATCTCCATTGGCTCAGCTTAGATCAAATAACCTTAGACATCATACTTCAGTAATGGGATGGTAGGTTGGTAGAGTCTCTAGAAAAACTTGGCGTTATATATCAGGAGCCTTAAAAATATTCATCCCTCTTGACTCAGCATTTCTTATCCTAAGAAAACCAGCCAAAATTCAAAGTTTTATAAACAAAGATGCTCTTCATTTCTTGTTGTTTGTGAAAAAAAAATACAATTAAAAAATGGAAACAGAGTGTCCAGAGGTAGGAAAGTATAGAGGATCACTAGAGCAGTGATTCTCAAGACTGCACTAGAGAGACTTTCTGGGCGGTGCAGTGGTGAAGACGTGGCACTTCCACTGCAGGGGCACGGGGTCTGGGTTTGATCTCTGCTTGGGGAACAAACATCATTATGCCTTGGAGTACAGCCAAAAAATAGAAGCAAAACAACAGCAACAGACATTAAAAAGAGACTGCACTAAAGGGGTCAAAGACTTTCAGGGGGCACCTGAGGACATGAGTGAGGAAGGGCCAGGCAGAGCCCTGTCTTGGCCTCAGTCCAGCCCTGTGAAACAGGGTGTACTCTGCGTATTAACTGCGGTTGGGAGAGGGCTGGGGAGGGAAAACCACCTTACATTCCCCTAAGACTTATTACTGGTGGGTACCAAGGACAGAGGGTGGGATCAGTTCACCTGGGTACAAGCAGTAGAGCATATATTTTTCTGTTGCTATGTAATAATTTATCACCAATTTAGTGGCATAAAACAACATTCATCTATTAACCCACAGATGAGTAGGTCAGAAGTCTGGGCACAACATGTCTGGGTTCTCAGTAAGGTAGAAATTAAAGTGTTGGCTAAGTTGCATTCCTTTCTAGAAGTTTCTGCCACCAGCTAGGGACAGTGCTTTTAGTGGGCTCATGTTATTAGGTTAGGACCACCTAGATAATGTCACTTTCTTAAGGTCAGCTGATTAGGGGACATAATTACATCTGTAAATCCCTTGATAGCAGTGTGAGGAGGGCATTGCTCCAACAGGAAAAGACATTGACCCAGTCAGTTCAGTTCAGTCACTCAGTCGTGTATGACTCTTTGCGACCCCATGGACTGCAGCACGCTATGCCCCCCTGTCCAACTCCTGGAATTTACCCAAACTCATGTCCTTTGAGTTGGTGATGCCATCCAACCATCTCATCCTCTGTCGTCCCCTTCTTCTCCCACCTTCAATCTTTCTCAGCATCAAGGTCTTTTCAAATGAGTCAGCTCTTCGCATCAGGTGGCCAAAATATTGGAATTTCAGCTTCAACATCAGCCCTCCCAATAAACACTCAGGACTGATCTCCTTCAGAACGGACTGGTTGGATCTCCTTGCAGTCCAAGGGACTCTCAAGAGTCTTCTCCAACACCACAGTTCAAAAGCATCAATTCTTCGGCGCTCAGCTTTCTTTATAGTCCAACTCTCACATCCATACATGACCACAGGAAAAACCATAGCCTTGACTAGATGGATCTTTGTTGGCAAAGTAATGTCTCTGCTTTTTAATATTGACCCAATAGAACACAACAAAGAAAAAAAGCAGAAGAGGAAGTTATTAGAACCATGACATGATCTATTTTGAAACATATAATGCCTTCAATATTGGATATGGTTTCATTACATGGTAATTACCAAAATAGTGTCGTATAATGGTGAGAGAGTTAAAACATCATCTGTTCTGGGTGTTAAACAGGCTAAGAATGACTTTGACCCCTCTTCTCTTTCCTTTTCTGAATTATCATGCTTCGTTGCTCAGTCGTGTCCAGCTCTTTGCGACCCCACGGACTGTAGCCTGCCAGGCTCCTCTGTCCATGGGATTCTCCTGGCAAGAATACTGGTGTGAGTAGCCATTCCCTTCTCCAGGGGATCTTCCTGACCTAGAGATCAAACCAGGGTCTCCTGCATTACAGGCCAATTCTTTACCATCTGAGCCACCAGGGAAGTCCCTCAGTTTTTTTTTTTTTTAAACTTTACATAATTGTATTAGTTTTGCCAAATATCAAAATGAATCCACCACAGGTATACATGTGTTCCCCATCCTGAACCCTCCTCCCTCCTCCCTCCCAGTTTTTTTTTTTTTTTTTATTAGCTGTTATTATCTGGAGATGAGTGATGAGGGTTGATAGTCAAAGGACTGGTTCTGGTCTCTTATAGAAAGCTTTCAAGAGCATGTCAAGACTTTCTTTTTAGAATGTGGGATTATTCGTCATATATTGCATTCCGGTAAAAGGAAAAAAATCTCTTTCTACATCCTGTAACAAATGCTTAGTGACGGTTTGGATTGTTTTTTTTCTGCAGATTTACATCCGTTGTCCTCTGCCTTTCCTTACCAAGCAACGGGGGCTTTTTGTACATCAAAGCCAGGGGTCCAAGACTGTGGCCCTTAGGCCAAATTTCACCAGTTATCTTTTTTATGAGGCTTGCAAGTCAAGAATGGTTTTTATATTTAAAATTATGTTTATTTATTTAATTAATTTATTTTGTTTTTGACCATGCTGCATGACTGGTAGGGTCTTAGTTCCCTGACCAGAGATCGAACCTGGGTTCACGGCAATGAACATGTGGAGTCCTAACCACTGGACTGTCAGGGAATTCCCAGGTTTTGCATTTTAATTTTTTTAAAGGGATATTCCTTTACTTTGCATTATGACCAACAGTGATTATCAATTTTATGATGATGCCGTAATTTAAAAAGTAGTTTTATTCATTAGTTTTTTTGGCGGCCCTGGGCCCCTGTTGCTGTGCACAGGCTTTCTCTAGTTGCGGCGCGTGGGGGCCAGTCTTCGCTGCGGTGAGCAGACTTCTCTTTGCAGTGGCTTCTCGTGGTGGAGCACAGTCTCTAGAGTGTGTGGGCTTCAGTTGTGGTGTGTGGGCTTAGTTGCTCTGAGGTGTGTTGAATCTTCCGGGACCAGGGGTCAAAACTGCGTCCCTAGCAACGGCAGGTGGATTCCTAACCATTGGACCACCAAAGAAGTCCCTCAGTTCTTACATTTTTAAATGGTTGAAAAAAAATGATTTGTGGAAATTATATGAAATGCAAACTTCAGTATCCATGTAGTTTTTTAGAACACAGCCGTGCGTATTTGTTTATGAATGCTTTATGGTTGCATTTGTGCTACAGAGAAAAACTTGAAGGGTTATGATTGAGGCCCCGAAGCCTCAAATATTTACTGTCTGGCTCTTTACAGAAAATGTTTGCAGATGCTTGCCATAGACAATAATCACTGTCCATCAAAGGTGTTGCATGTATATTTTTCCCAGTTTTTTTTTTTTTATCAAAGGTATTTTTATCCTATTTTCTTCCAGGTGTATTGAGATATAATTGACATACAGCACCGTATAAGTTTAAGGTGTATGGCATAATGATTTGACTGACTGACATCATGAAATGATGACCACAATAAGCTTAGGGAACATCCATCATTTCCTAGAGATACAACATTATAGAAATAGAAAAAAATTTTTTTTCCTTGTGATGAGAATTCCAAGGGTTTACTCTGTAACAACTTGCATATATAATGTACAGCTGCTGCTGCTGCTGTTAAGTTGCTTCAGTCGTGTCCGACTCTGTGCGACCCCATGGACAGCAGCCCACCAGGCTCCATCGTCCCCCGGATTCTCCAGGCAAGAACACTGGAGTGGGTTGCCATTTCCTTCTCCAATGCATGAAAGTGAAAAGTGAAAGTGAAGTCGCTCAGTTGTGTCTGACTCTAGCGACCCCATGGACTGCAGCCCACCAGGCCCCTCCGTCCATGGGATTTTCCAGGCAAGAGTCCTGGAGCAGTGTTAGTTATATTTATCATGTTGTACATCACACCCCTAGCGAAATCATTAGGCCGCATCTTGGGGTGGTCCGACTCTCTGCAATTCACAGGGTTGCAAACCGTCGGACATGACTGAGAGACTGAACTGAACTGTACATCTCACCCCTAGCGAAATCATTAGGCTGCATTTTGGGGTGGTCCAAGAGGCTCTAGTTCTTTATGTCTCAGTGCAGAAAGAACTCAGTGAGAGGCTAAGTGATAGATAAGAAGTGATTTACTAAAATAGAACCCTTGTGAGGCTTACAAGTGGGTGGGCAAGAGGGTGCTGCGTCCCGAGAACTTATTGGGCTACAGTTTTATAATCAAAGGGAAGGGGGGGAGGGGGAAAGACCACTGCCTTCCTCATTCTTTTTTTTTTAACTATTTATTTACTTTTTGGCTGCGATGGGCTTTTGTTGCTGTGCCTGGGCTTTCTCCAGGTGTGGGGCTTGGGGCCACTCTTTGTCGTGGAGCCCGGGCTGCTCACTGCAGTGGCTTCTCTCACCGACTTGAGAGTGCTGGCTCAGTAGTTGGGCTGCAGGGGCTTCGTTGTCCCGCAGCATGCAGAAGCTTCCCGGACCAAGGATTGAACCTGTGTCCCCTGCACTGGCAGGCGAATTCTTTACCACTGAGCCAACGGGGAGGCCCCAATCTGTCTTTTAAGGTTTTTAGGTTTCCTTAATATGCTTTACTTAACAAGATCTTCCCAACCTAAGCTTATTCAGCTATCCTTCTAATATTTCTTTTGTGAACTGCTTTACAGTTTACTTTTTATACTGATTTGAATCTTTAAAAATTATTTCTTTATTATGTAGGCTGTGCCAGGTCTTAGTCATGGCATGTGAGATCTAGTTCCCTGACAAAGGAGTGAACCCAGGCCCCCTGTGTTAGGAGCGCAGAGTCTTAGCCATTGGACTGCCAGGGAGAGCCCCATACCTTGAAATCATTATGGAATCATAGTGGACACCCATACCTTCTTCCGGGGTCTGATGGCAGTGACTTCAGGATGGCTCATTTAGTTTGATGTTTGCTACTTGTTTCTGTTAAGGATTCATAATCAGAGTCTAGTTTTTTTCTTCTAGTTCTGTTTTACTCAAAGTTTATTAGAAATGGCTGCTGAATTATGCCCAATTTCACAAGAGAATGATTTCCTCTTTTAGCTCATGAGTGTAATAAAATGTCACTTTTATAATGATGAAATAAAGATTCACTCTAATTTAACAGATTGTGTATTTTTTTTCAGATTGTGTATTAAAAACATTTATGAATCAAAGAATACTATCAAGAAAGTGAAAAGATAATCCATAGAATAGGGGAAAATATTTACAAATTATGCATCTGATAAGGGTCTAGTTTCCAGAATATGTTAAGAACTCTTACAACTAAGCAACAAAAAGACTCAGTTTAGAAATGGGCAGAAGACTTGATTATACTTTTCCCTAAGAAGATATACAAATAGCCAATAAGACATGAAAATATGCTTAAACTCATTAGTCATTAGAGAAATGCAAATCATATTACTTCACACCCACTAGAATGGTTATAACAAAAAAGGATGAACAGTAGCAAATGTTGAATTTGTGAAGAAGCTGAAACCTTCATACATGCTGATGGGAATGCAAAATTTAGAGCAAACAGTCTGATAGTTCCTCAGATAATTAAACATAGAGTTACCATGTTGCTGTGCTAAGTTGCTTCAGCTGTGTTTGACTCTTTGTGACTCTCTGGACTGCAGCCCACCAGGTTCCTCTGTCCATGGGGATTCTCCAGGCAAGAACACTAGAGTGGGTCGCCATCCACTCCTCCAAGGGATCTTCCTGACCCAGGGATCGAACCTGCAGCTCTTATGTCTCCTTCACTGGCAGGCATGTTCTTTACCGCCAGTGCCACCTGGGAAGCTCCTGGGAATTACCGTATGATCCAGCAATTCCACTCCTAGGTATATACTCAAGAGAATTGAAGGCATATGTTTATACAAATGCTTCTACAAGAATATTCATAATGGCACTATTTATTATACCCAAAGAATGGAAACAACCAAATGTCCATCGACTGATTAGTGGATAATAAAATATGACATACCCATACAATGGGATATTATTCAGTGAATAAAAAGGAATAAAGTTACTGATTCATGCTACAACATGGATGAATCTTGAAAGCATTATGTTAAGTGAGAGAAGACAGAAACGAAACAAAAAAAAAACAAACAAAAAAGAAACAAAAAATATACATATTGTATAGTTCCATCCATACGAAATGTTCAGAATAGATACATCTGTAGAGACAAAGAGTAGATTTGTGGTTTCAGGGGCTAGGGAGGGAGAATGTGGAGTGACTGCTAATTGGTAAAGGGTTTCTTTTTTGGGGTGATGAAAATGTACTAGCATTTAATAGTGGTGATGGTTACACAATTGTGTGAATATACAACATTGTGAATACACAACATTGTGAATATACAACATTGTGAATACACAACATTGTGAATATACAACATTGCGAATGTACTGCTGCTGCTGCTGCTAAGTTGCTCAGTCATGTCTGACTCTGTGCGACCCCATAGACGGCAGCCCACCAGGCTCCTCTGTCCCTGGGATACTCCAGGCAAGAATACTGGAGTGGGTTGCCATTTCCTTCTCCAATGCATGCATGCATACTAAATCACTTCAGTCGTGTCCGACTCTGTGCGACCCTATGGACAGCAGCCCACCAGGCCCCTCTGTCCACGGGATTCTCTAGGCAAGAATGCTGGAGTGGGTTGCCATTTCCTTCTCTGAACATCAAATTGTACACTTTGAAAGGGTGAAGTATCTCAAAAAAGCTTTTAAAAATGGTCATGTGGCTGTGTTTTGTAATAGCATAGACCAATGTAAATGCTCATTATGTAGTATCTCACATTAAAGAAAAACAATTTCTGTTGAAACCGTCAGGTGGCATTTTGGGGAGCTCCGAAGAGCTCTGGTCCTTTATGTCCTAGTTCAGAAGGAATTCAGCAAGAAACAAAGTGATAAGTGATTTATTAGAATAGGAAGCTTGTGAGACATGCAGGAAGGCTAGAAGATGCTGCCTGGGAACTTAGTGGGTTACAATTTTACAATCAAAGGAAGAAATCACCAGCTTCTCCTCCAAGTTGGGCAGGGAGTTTTCTTGCCGCTACATGGTCAAGCTAGGTCTACAAATTACTGTGTTTTTTATGTGTGCAGAGAGCGTGTCCTAACTTGCTGAGCTCACTGGGCAGGATATGGGTCTCATGCCATCCATTGTTGTTTTTTTTGGTTGTGCTGGGTCTTTTTTCTCTAGTTATGGTGAGCAGGGGCTACTCTCTAGGTGCGGTGCAGGGGCCTCTTGTTGCCGTGGCTTCTCTCGTTGCAGAGCACAGGTTCTAGGGCATGTGGGCTTCAGGAGTTGCAGCTCCTGGGCTCCAGAGCATGGGCTCAGTAGTTCTAGCCCAAGGGCCTAGTAACTCCACAACGTGTGGGGTCTTCCTGGATCAGGGATCGAACCCATGTCTCTTGCACTGGCAGGTGGATTCTTAACCACTGAACCACCAGGGAAGCCCCCACCATTGTTTTCTCATTTGGGGGCATGTCTCACGCTTCTGTTGCTAAGCAAACCTGCTTTCTCGAGTAAATATTAACAGAGGTCTTTCATTTTTTCTACTTACAATTCCCTAGTGGGATTAACTATTTGATCACCTATTTTGTCCCTTTACTCTGTCCCTATCACTGTTAGGCTGTAAAAAACCCATAATATCCTGAAAAGCTGGGGCAGAGAGGGTTTATCACTATTACTATTTTTTTTTGAATGGCTTGTCATCTCAAACGAACAGTTTGGTCAGGGAATAAAATGCATGCGATGTCCCATGCTGTGACATGCTGTCCTCCGCATGTAAAGTCTGCCTGTGGGTGGAAAGCCCAGGCTATCTATGGCGGAGGGAAGAGCACCTCCTGGTGCAAGTGGCCGTGGCCGGGAACAGCCACTTGGGGAGGCTCCCACACCAGCCTGTGTTTTCTAACAGAGCCCTTGGCTACTAGATATTTTGAATCTGCTCTCAGATATCTCTTTGACCTTCGTTTTGTCATGCAATGATGATGCAATCCCTGAGTTATTGGTATTGTTACCTCTATTTCCCACATGCAAATAAGGAAACTCAGAGAGGGAAGTGACAGGCTTGGGAAGAGTTCTCTCTGGGCAGAGGCGGATCCAGTCCAGCCCAGATCTCAACCTCAAGTTCATGCTTTAAATGCAGCCCTAAACAAACAAAACTCCCCAAGATGGAAAAAAAAAAGAAAAGAAAAACAGAGAATCCCATCTTAATATAGAAATACTATTCTTGCATAGTGTTTTCCAGCTTACAATGCTTTTACTGTACTTTGTCATTTGATTTCTGGTGCATTGGTTGTTAACCCCATTTTACTGATAGAGATTCTATAAACTTGAAGAGTTTAGATAATTTGCCGGGGGTCACATTGCTGGTAAGGAACAAGGTAACTGTAGACCAGTTCTTTCATATTGCAGCTGTGAGTAAGCGTAGAGAAACTATTGTGGGGAACTCCCAGGGAACAATGAGGTGAGATTTAAAACCAGCTCCCGTTAGAGATCCTGGACTTTGATTGCAAATCGGGACCGCAGGTACCTCACATTTGTTAGAAATGATTTAAGGAGTTAAGGTCAGGGCCAATGGCACGCTGCTGTTGGCTCATGCAGTGGCTAGGTCACATGTATTCTGTGCCCCAGAAGGAGCTCACGCAGTGGAAATCAGATGGAACATGAAGCTGAGAATTTATGCTTGCAAACTTAATAAAGGGCGGCTTTTGAGCCAAAGAGCAGCAGTATATATAAACACAGCATGTAATATACCATTGTCGTTCAGTTGCTCAGTCGTGTCCGACTCTTCCCGACTCCACGGACTGCAGCACGCCAGGCTTCCCTGTCTTTCTCTATCTCCTGGAGTTTGCTCAAACTCATAATACATGTTTAATAGTAAATAGCTATATACACCCCCAAGGATGCCCAACATAAATTATAAAGGGCTTGAGGGAAATGTAGAGATAGGACAGAACTGTCATGTAATAATACAGTTTGTAATAATGAGAAGTAAATCTTGAGACCACAGCATAATCCCAATATTGCTGCTGCTGCTGCTGCTGCTGTGTCGCTTCAGTCGTGTCCGACTCTGTGTGACCCCATAGACGGCAGCCCACCAGGCCTCCCGTCCCTGGGATTCTCCAGGCAAGAACACTGGAGTGGGTTGCCATTTCCTTCTCCAGTGCATGAAAGTAAAAAGTGAAAGTGAAGTCGCTTAGTCGTGTCCGACTCTAGCGACCCCATGACTGCAGTCTACCAGGCTCCTCTGTCCATGGGCTTCTCCAGGCAAAAGTACTGGAGTGGTTTGCCATGCCCTCCTCCAGGGGATCTTCCAACCCAGAGATGGAACCCTGGTCTCCTGCACTGCAGGCGGGTTCTTTTCCGTCTGAGCCACCAGAGAAGCCTACCCTGCCAGTCAGTCGCTCCCTTATTTTGGCCTCTGCGATCTGTTTGAAATGCAAATGTTGTCACGTCAGCCCCGCCCCTTGGGTAGAACCCTTGCGGTGGATTCCTCTCACCTCTGGACCCCCACCCCAGGCCCGGCCTTTGTTCTCCTTTCTCAGGCCCTGCTGGTCCATCCTCCGCAGAGGTTTTGTTCCCGCTCTGTTTTGCACCTGGAGTGTCCTTGCGTCCCCTCTTCACGGATTGACTCCAACTCCTCTTTCTCAAGGCCTCTTCCTTGACCGCCAGAATCTCTCCTTCATGACCCTCAACACAGCTTTATTTTCACATTTGTCATTTATTTGTCTTGGACTCATATCTCCCAGCTCATTTTCCCACAGGCTCCCTAAGGCAGATCACATGTCTGCGCTGACATCTCGGTGCTGACCCTTGGCAGGTAGATGCTCTCAGGAGGTGCTTATTGACCAAACAAAGGGAAGAAACTGGCAGCTGGAGGGCCGTGCTTAGGCTCTGCAGCCAGTAGAGGTGCCGGCCAAGACTGGGCGCAGGTTTCCACTCTGTGCACTCAAGTCGAAGCCTTTGTGACCTCGGACTGATGAGCTGAGCTCCGCACTTCAGTTTCCTCATTGGTCAAATGGGTATAGAAGCAGGTGGAAGGACTGCTGGACTCCAGAATGGCTACAGAAACGAAATGAGTTCACACACGTGGAGGAAGGATATAGGCACTGGGGTGCTGGCTAGAGACCAACGAAAGACTGTAAAATAGCTCATTAATACTGCTTTATATTGGTTACAGGTTGAAATGATAATATTCTGAGTATATTGAGTTAAGTAAAATGTCATATTTTATTATACTGTATATTACAAATTAATTTCGTTTTCCTTTCTTGGGCTGTGCTGGGTCTTTGTTGCTGCGTGCGGGCTTTCTCTAGTTGCGGTGCATGTGCCTCTCCTCACAGCGGCTCAGGCTCAGTAGTTGGGGCACACAGGCTTAGTTGCTCCTCTGCATGCGGAATCTTCCAGGACCAGGAACTGAATCTGTGTCCCCTGCATGGCAAGGTGAATTTTTAACCACTAGACCACCAGGGAAGTCCCTCTTTTTTGCTTTTTCAAATGTGGCCACTAGAAAATTTTAAATTACACATGTGACCTGCATTATATTTCTACCAGCCTATCTCACCAGGATGGCTGAATTGGTCCCCACACCACTCTGGCTCCCTTCCAATCTATTTTCTATTAATACTCCATAGCCAGAGCAATCTTTTCGAAAAATAATATAATCCTCTCACACCTGTTACCTCTTGCGTCTTGCCCCGTCTTACGTAAGACCAATCCTTCATTTCCCTTTGTTAATAGGATGAAGAACCACATCCTGCTGAAGCCTTAAGCCTCTGCCCAGACTGGCCCCAGCTGCCCCTCTCCAGGCGGCATGTGAACGCTTAATTGTGGCATGGGGGATCAAGTTCCCTGACCAGGGACTGAACCCAGGCCCCCCGCATTGAGAGTTGCAGGGTCTTAGCTACTGGACCACTGGTGTAGTCCCAACAACCTCCTCTTTAAAAAACAAAACAAGAACGTTCCCAGTGGCGCATATGTTCCACCCCCGACCTGGGAAGATTTCACATAATACTGAGCAACTAAGCCTGATCACTGAAACTGCAGGGCCCACGCTCTAGCGCCGGAGAGCCCGCGTGCTGCGACTACTGAAGCCTGTGTGCCTACAGCCTGTGCCCCGAATCAGGAGACGCCGCCGCAATGAAGCCTGCTCGCCGCAACTACAAAAAGCCTGTGCACGGTATCAAAGACCCAGTGCGACAAAAAATAAAGAAATTAATACAATAAAATAAAAATTTAAAAAGAAAGTAGCTATTGCTGTGAGGTTTTTTTAAAAAAATATATTCTATTTTTATCTATTTTTGTCTGTGCTGGGTCTTTGTTACTGTACGGCTTTTCTCCAGTTGCGGGGAGGGGGGCTACTCTCCACTTGCAGTGTGAGAGCTTCTCATTATGGTGGCTTCTCTTGTTGCAGAGTACGGGCTCAGGGTAGCTGTGGCACTTGGGCACAACTGGAGCTCAGGCTCAATAGTTGTGATGTATGGGCTTTGTTGCCCTACAGCATGTGGGATCTTCCCGGATTAGGAATCGAACCTGTGTATCCTGCATTCACAGGCGGATTCTTTACCACTGAGCCACCAGGGAAGCCCTGCTGTGAGGTTTTGAGAATTATCAGTGAACTGTACACGATAGGAATTAGGCCAGGCAAATTGCTCTCCTCCTACAGTAGAACAGCTTAATGTTAAATGAGTAAGCAGAACCTCTGAGTGCAGTTGAGCAGGCTGTTCACTGAGCAAGGAGACCCGGCCAAATGAGTGGGAACAGGCTGTTGAAATCGAGCTCATGTTTTGCTAGCCAAGCTGTGGATCTCTCTGGGGGTGGAGTGGGCACCACCCACCCACCAAGCTGGGTGCTGAGCGTGCTGCATCTGCCTGGAGGGGGTATGTTTTCTAAATTCACCCATGGGTGGTGTATGGACTAGGTGGCCCTGCATTTATGGTCAGCCCAATGGTATGTTTTAATTGAGTCAAGCGTTCTATTGTAAGAAATTACGAAGAAAAGACAACTTGTTTATTTGGGGTGCATGCCGCATGCTAAGTCCCTTCAGCTGTGTCCGACTCTTTGTGACTCTATGGACTGTAGCCTGCCAGGCTCCTCTGTCCTGGGAGTGTTGTGTATAAATGGGAGAATATGGCAATGACATCAGTCTTTCTTCCCCTCACTTTCCCAGCTGTGCCCTCGAGCTGCAGGATGCTCGGCATCTAGACCTTCTTCCTTGGCTCATGATGTGAACTAGAACCGGGTTGGACTGGGCTGGACCCCAGTTTTGGCTGTTTATCTTGTCCTTAAAGGTGACATTGTGGGAATTGAGTTGTGTCCCCAAGGATCACGCCAGTGTACAGGACAAACTCTGCTTCTCCCTTTAGCAAACATTCCCTGAGGGCCAACCCAGGTGACTCCTTGCCACTGCCGTCGCCCAGCCTCCCCACACCCCCATTTATTAAAGAAGGGCTTTTCTGGGACTTCCCTGGCGATCCCGCAGGGAGCATGGATTCGATCCGTGGTGGGAAAACTGAGATCCCGCATGCCGTTAGTGACAGTGAGAGTCGCTCAGTTGTGTCAGACTCTTTGTGACCCCAGTGACTATACAATCCATGGAGTTCTCCAGGCCAGGATACTGGAGTGGGTAGCCGTTCCCTTCTCCAGGGGATCCTCCCAATCCAGGGATTGAACCCAGGTCTCCCTCATTGCAGATGGATTCTTTACCAGCTGAGCCACAAGGGATTGGGCATGGCCAAAAAAAAAAAGCCTGTTCCTCCCCAGCCCCTCTCCCCCAAGGCTGGGGATGGATGGGGACAGCAGCCAAGGAAGGGTGCCGTCTCCTTTCTGAGTGTTTCACCCTGAGGTCCAGTCAGACTGGAGCTGCTGTCCTGACTGCTCCGGTTTCTTGGGCTGAGGAAAGGGCAAGTTTAATGAGTCCAGATGTTTTTCTGACTGGTTGTGGGCACAGTGTAAGTGTTCAGGGAGACAAGGAGGTGTGCGTGAGGTAGGCTGGGAAGATGGAGCTATCGAGAAGGCAAGTTCTGTTTTTTGTTTTTTTTTTTTTAGAATTAGCCAGTTCTTCTTCTTATTATTAATGAACAAAGCAAAACAAATACCTGGAATACATGAGGTAGCTAGCAAGTGGCCACAAAGCTGAAGTGCATTTTAAGCTCCATTTATACAGAATTAAAACTGCAGTTGTTACACATCCTCCTACTTTAGTAAATAGCAGATTTTCAATTCGTGTTAGTAGGTACAATGAGCTTCTTCCTCAAGATGATCAGGCTGACTCTGACACTTCTGTTCTGTCCTTTCTCTTTTTTTTGTAGGCATAAAAAAGTTTTATCTTTTTTCTAAAAAAAATTGAAGTATAGTTCATTTATTTTGTTTCTTTATTATTTTGTTTTCTTTTAACTAACGTATTTTCATAGTTTATTATTTCTTCTCATAGTTTATTATTATTTCTTCTTTCCTAATCAGGCCAAAAAACAAATCTAGAACATTATGAGTCTTTTTCAGATACAAGAGGACATTTAGTTATTTATTCTTCTTTGTGTAATATTTGGGGCTTCTCAAGAGGTGCAGTGGTAAAGAATCCACCTGCTAATGTAGTAGATTCAAGAGATGCGGGTTCAATCCCTGGGTTGGGAAGACTTCATGGAGTAAAGAAAGACAATCTACTCCAGTATTCTTGCCTGGAAAATTCCATGGACAGAGGATCCTGGAGGGCAGCAGTCCCTGGTGGGCAGGGTCTCAAACAGACACGACTGAGAGCACTCACTCACACACACACACACACACCCCTACGTGTAATATTTAAGTAACCTTCTATGTTCTAAAGTCACATTGGTGTTTTTTAAACCTTCAGAACTGAATTGCGGGTGGCTTTCTGATAAATAACAATGTCTTTTGGCATATTGAATGAACTTGTGTTTGATTTTTGGCCGAGCTGGTCCACAGCTCTCTAGTTGTGGCCAATGGGCTTAGTTGCCCCCAGCAGGTGGGATCTTAGTTCCCTGGCCAGAGGTCAAAACTGCATGCCCTGCATTGCCAGGTGAATTCTTAGCCACTGGACCACCAGGGAAGTCCCTTGAATGAAAAAGTATCATTACAAGTTTGTTGGTTGAATTTACTTTCAAATACTTCTTAGCTTTTACCTGTTAACATGAAATCAGGCAGAAGTTTGGGAAGAGAATAAACTGAACATAATGGTAAAACAGATTTACGATACGGAAGTCCTTCCTATCATCAGAATTTCTCTGAATAGCTATGTTTCTGCAGCAAGCAAGCATTTACCCCTCGAGTGTCTGGACCCCAGGGGCCCCTGGGGTGGCTCTGTGGCTCACTGACTCCAGCTTGGTGCTCCATGGCTGCTGTCCGGCTCTTCACTCCCCCCATCTCCTCTCCAGGCTCCCCACTTGCTCATAGATTAACGCCTTTCATGGAGAAGCTCAGGCAAGACCAGCTACATAATTTGTGAGACCTAGTGCAAAGTGTGGAGAAGGCAATGGCACCTGACTCCAGTACTCTTGCCTGGAAAATCCCATGGATGGAGGAGCCTGATAGGCTGCAGTCCATGGGGTCGTTAAGGGTCGGACACGACTGAGCGACTTCCCTTTCACTTTTCACTTTCATGCATTGGAGAAGGAAATGGCAACCCAGTCCAGTGTTCTTGCCTGGAGAATCCCAGGGACGGGGGAGCCTGGTGGGCTGCCATCTATGGGGTCACACAGAGTCGGACACGACTGAAGTGACTTAGCAGCAGCAGCAGCAGTGCAAAGTGAGAATGCGGGGCTCCTTGTTCAGAAATGACTGAGCATTTCAAGATGGTAGCATCCAAGCATTATACCCAAACGTGGTACCCTTCTGAGCGTGGAGCTCCGAGCAACTACAAGCTTGCACACCCATTAAGTCGGCCGTGTTCACAGTCCTTCTCGATAATGCCAGAGCCTTCCTTTGCTTGAAGCCAGCACTGGACTAGGACCACGTGGGCTGGCTGCCCTTCTCCTGACTTGGGCCCTTCAGCTGCTTCTCTGCTGCCTGATAGGTCTATTTTATAATCTTAATTAAGTCCTTCTGAGACCTGAAGCTGCTCTGAGAGAGGGGAGGGGTGTCCTGGGGCAGACATGGCTGGGGAACCAGGAGACCTGGCTGGGTTCTGTCTCCAGAAAGGGCTGGGTTGGGGCTAGGCTTATATGACAACTGACCTTGGGTTGCCCTTTGGGTGAGTGCTTGCTAAAGAGAGAAGTAGTCTTGGCACCTGGGAGCTGATGAAAAGCTGCCCGAAAGAGATAACAATGGTAGCATTATTTCAATTTGGGTGTTTTTTTGGTGTTTTGCACAGTCATCTTGTCTTGCACAGAGCTACTCTGGAAACTTGTCTAGAAATAGTTGGAAATCACCCAGGAAAGTCATGTGTATCCATCACCTTATCATTAAAAGTAATCAAGACTCATTAAAAGAGCTGCCTTCTTGTAAATAAAGGAGACGCTATGCCCAGTGCCCCTTCAATCTCAACAGTGATGATCCTGAGACAGCTGGAGAGGAAGTACCCAGAGCAGGGCCATGGTGGAAAGTTTCTAGATCTGTGCCGCCTGGTACAGTAGCCACTAGCCACATGTGGCTACTGAGCACTTGGAATGTGGCTAGTGAGACCCAGGAATTACATTTAAATTTTATTTAATTTTAATTAATTTCAATCTCGGTAGCCACAGGGAGCCGTTAGCAACTGCATTGGACAATGCAGACTACATCTGGAATCTAGATTCAGAGCATTGTAACCCTAAACAATTTTAAAATATTTGTAAAGACCCAAATCATGTCAAAAAGTGGTTCTATTAAATGTTTTAGGCAGACAAAGCACAGTACTGGGAACCAGATAGAAGAGCCTTGTATTGACAAGGAGACAGATACGGAACTGACTAAGATGTAAGAATTGTAGAATTCATGAGCTGATGAGACCTAAAGCTTTTTAAAGTCCTTTTCCAATTGTGCTGGTAGACCCTGTTGCAGAAACAACCTCGCAATGTGACGATGATGGTAATGTTTTGTCAGTGTCATCCTCCAAGAGTCACCAAGGACAGTGGTCCTCCCAGTGGCGTAAGTACCTCCAGAGTCTTCTCCCCTATAAAAACATGTGAACACTGGCCAAAGATGTTGAAATCAACTTTTTCAGAACTCTGAAAATGAATCAAAGGCTTGCAACAGATGCTCAACAGATCAGTCATTAAGAAAATGCGAATCAAAACTGCAATGAGATACCACTTGACACATACTAGGATAACTATAATAAAACATGGAAAATAAGTACTGGCAAGGGTGTGAAGAAACTGGAATTCTGTGCTTTATGGTGCAAATGGAAAATGGCACAGCCATTGTACAGGTCCTCAAAAAATTACCTGATTACCCACAAATTCCTCTCCTGGGTATTTAACCTAAAAAAATGAAAACAGGTATTCAAACAAATATTTGCACATGAATATTCGAAGCCACACTATTCACAGTATTCTCAAAGTGGAAGCAACTCAAAAGACCATTAGTTGATGAATGGCGAAACAAAATGTGATTTATCAATGCAGTGGAATATTATTTGGGGATCAAAAGGAACGATGCATGGATACATGCTACTATAGGGATAACCCTTGAAAGCATTATACTAAGTGAAAGAAATCAGACACAATGACCAGATTTTACATGATTCCCTTATCCATCTCTCTCGAAAGGTAAGTACATTCACGGTTCTTTACGATTGGTACCTAAGGCAAATTTATAGAGATAGAAAAGTGGATCAGTACCTAGAGGGGTGGGATGGGAGAGCAGTGGGAGGCATGTTCGAGTGGGAGGGGACATGGGTAAACCTGTGGCTGATTCATGTTGGTGTTTGGAAGAAATCAACACAATACTGTAAAGCAATTATCCTTCAATTAAAAATAAATAAGCTTAATAAAAAGAAAAGCCGATTAGTGATTTGCCAGGTGTTCGGGGAAGGCAGTCATGGGGCTTGCCCTCACAGAATTCACAGTCTAGCAGAAACGGCAGACATTGAACAAGGAGGACAATGAGATGATAAAATGTGCCAGGGGCTATGGTTCTACTCTAAAAGCACGTGGTCCCGGCTGGAGGGGCTCCTGGCGAGGGGCAGGCGTGCTTCCTGAGGGAGAGCTGTCCACCGGACCTGCCGGGCGAGAAGGCATGAGCCAGGGTAGCAGCGGGGGAGAGGGGAGGGCCAGCCTTCAGTTCACCCTCTTCTCTTGCTGCCTTTTCTTCCAACCCTGACACCTCTGACCCTCCCCACTGCTGCCAGAGAGGCTTTCCTAAAATTCACATTTGTGCTCGTCACTTACTTGAAACCCTTGACTGAAAAAAACCATAATGAACTATGAATGATACTTACCTCTGGGGAGAGAGACCGACAGGGGAAATTTTTTTTTTCCTTTTGTGCTTTTCTGTGTTTATACTTCTACATGTACAACTTCTGCTTTTGAAATGTCAACAGAGGTCATTTCCTTGATATTCCCTTAGGAGATTATATGTCTCTTCATGTTCTTCTCTGACTTTCTGCCGCCATCTGGAGAAAAAACCATTTCTTTAGCAAATACGATCTTCCCTCACATTTCCCATTTTTTTCCAATCCCAGTTGATGCTCCAGTATTTTACTCAGGACCTATGAAGGAGAACGGAGAAGGCAATGGCACCCCACTGCAGTACTCTTGCCTGGAAAATCCCATGAACGGAGGAGCCTGGTAGGCTGCAGTCCATGGGGTCGCTAGAGTCAGACACAACTGAGTGACTTCACTTTCACGCACTGGAGGAGGAAATGGCAACCCACTCCAGTGTTCTTGCCTGGAGAATCCCAGGGATGGGGGAGCCTGATGGGTTGCCGTCTATGGGGTCGCACAGAGTCGGACACGACTGAAACGACTTAGCAGCAGCAGCAGCGGCATGAATGAGAAATGACAGAAATGTGACTCAAAATATCGTATGCTCTTGGCTTTGCTTTTGTTCTGGTTGGTTTCATGGCAAGTGGCGCAGGCTGGGAACACTGCTCTACCTGTTCTGTGTCTGTTTCGTGTTTGAATGTCCTGTCGGGCAGGCAATGCTTATTACTCTCATTTCATAGAGGAGAAAACCAAGACGAGAGAGGCTAGGCAGCTCCCCCAGCGTTTCACAGTTAGTACGGGAGCTGGAACCAGACAGTTTGCCTCCAGAGCCTGCCACCTGGGACATGGATCTCTTGCTGAAGACCTCCAGGGTCAGGATCCAGAGGATATCCTCCTCCAAACCCTCATCAAGTGAATCTGATTGGCTCTCCTTGGGTCACACGGCCTCCCTGCACCAAACCTTGGTGCTGAGGAAATGGCATGTTCTGATTGGTCAGGCTGGCCATGGAATCAGCCTCTTTAACCACAAGGACTGGGTGTGGGGGGCGTTGTTACCTTTGCTCTGAGCTCATCTAGCCACAGGATTCCACCTTGCATCTTCTAATACGAATCACACTCTCTTTACTTCTTTGTCCCTGCTTTTGCCCTTTCTTCTTCATGGGACTATTCCCCACTCCCTTCCACCCCGCCCCCCACCCCTCCCACCCCTGCTCCCCCCACCTTCCCGCCCCCACCCCCCAACCCCTGCCCCACTCCCGCCACTCCCCACCCCCCATCCCCCCCCTCCACCCCCTCCCGCCACTCCCCACCAGGCTAATGGCAACTTCTCCATCAAGATTCAGGTCTCTCATTTTCCGCAGGAAATAGTTTGTAACCCAGCAGGCTGTCAGACCCACGGTTCTCCCATGGCTCTGAGCGGGCTATACCCCATCCTGGTTGAGGCTTTCTGATCCATGTGTTCAGAATGCACTAGAACCAAGTAAAGCAAGTCAGATGCTATCCAAGGATTTGAAAATGTTAAGTGAGGAATCAGAGGCGGAAGATGCTCAGAGCTGCACCATCACCCACAGGGCCCTGGATGTCTACTAAGGCTGGGGCACTCTTGCTGAGCAGCCCTGGGGCTGCTCAGATCCTTTCGCTTTTTCTTCCAGTCTGTGAATTCACCCAACAACTGTCCAGAAAAACCTCTCCTGGGATTCAGTTTAGGCAGAGTCAGTTTCTGTGGCTAAAGACTAGAAGAATCTTAGTAGACAAGTGCCTCTTGCTCTGGTCATTCCTGTGCACACCTGTCATACATCAGCAGAGCTGAGTTATTTGCTCACTAAAGCAGTTTCCCTGCACACAGGGTATTGTCCCCATTTTACAGATGAAGTAAGCTAAGCTTTAAGATGTTAAATGCCTTGCTCAAGTTTACACACTTAGTAACTGATAGCACTGGGACAGATAGGTACTTGGAATAATGGGAAATGAATGGTTTTATGGAAACATAGTTGTCGTTATTGTTCCATTGCCTGGTCGTGTCTGAATCTTTGCGACCCATGGACCGCAATACACCAGGCTTCCCTGTCCCTCACCATCTCCCAAAGTTTGCCCAAGTTCACGGCCATTGCATCGGTGATGCCATCCAGCCATCTCATTCTCTGATGCCCTCTTCTCCTTCTGTCCTCAATCTTTCCCAGCATCAGGGACTTTTCCAGTGAGTTGGCTGTTCACACCAGATAACCAAAATAATGGAAATGCAGACCTGGGTTCAAATTACAGCTCTGCCACAGGTCAGTCAGTCAGTCAAGTTACTGACTACTTGACTTTTAGCCAGGAGAGGTACTACCTGAACATTTGATGGGTGCCAGGTAAGGTTATTTGTATATATGATGTCATTTAATCCTTACGACAACTCTGTTGGGTAGGCCTTATTTCCCCTCAATTTACAGTTGAGGAAACTGAGAATCAGAGCAGTCAAGTGACTTGCCCAAGATCACAAGAAGAAAAAACATTCTGAAAGAATTTACCTCTAACTGTGAAGAGAGCGTGGGAATCGACAGAGTACGGGGAAGAAAATTTCACTTTTTTTCCAGGCACTTTCCTCTCAAGTTTGAATTTTTACAACATGTGAATTGCTCCCCAGGTGGCATTAGCGGTAAAGAACCTGACTGGCAAGGCAGGAGACTTGAGAAATGTGGATTTGATTCCTGGGTCGGGAAGATCCCTTGGAGGAGGGCTCGGCAACCCATTCCAGGGTTCTTGCCTGGAAAATCCCATGGACAGAGGAGCCTGGTGGGCTACAGTCCATGGGGTTGTAAAGAGTCAGACATGACTGAAGCGACTTAGTGCACACACATAGAAAAAAGATTAAAATGTCTGAATAATATTATTATCACTGTCTGAAGGCTTTAAGGTGGTAGGTGAAGTCTGGGGAGGAAATATCCTGCCATAACCACAGTCAGAGTGTTGGGGGAGAGTATGGCACCAACCTCCAAAACCTCCTTCCAAAAACCTTCACCTCTTGATATCCGAGGCCACAAGTAGATTCATTTGGCATGAGTCAGGGCTAACTTGAGTGATTAGTAGAATGTAGCAGAAGTGTGTGCTTTCTGAGGGTAAGGTCACGAAGGGCTTTCATTCTGAACTCTGTCTTGAGCTCTGGATCACATCTTATGGAGGATGCCAGTTGCCATGTTATGGGAATGCTTCAGCAGTCCAATAGAGGCCTTCGGAGAGAGCAACGGAAGCCTCCAGCCAACAGCCAGCTCCAACTTGCCAGCTATGTGGGTGAATGACCTTGGAAATGGATCCTCCAATGCCAGTCAAGCTTTTAGATGACTGCAACCTCATGAAATTCCTGAGTTAGAGCCACCCAGCTGAACCCTTCTTGAATTCCTGACCCACAGAAACCAGCAAGAAGAGATAAGAAAGCCTTCTACAGCGATCAATGCAAAGACATAGAGGAAAACAACAGAATGGGAAAGACTAGAGATCTCTTCAAGAAAATCAGAGATACCAAAGGAACGTTTCATGCAAAGATGGGCTTGATAAAGGACAAAAATGGTATGGACCTAACAGAAGCAGAAGATATTAAGAAGAGGTAGCAAGAATATACAGAAGAACTGTACAAAAAAGATCTTCATGACCCAGATAATCACGATGGTGTGATCACTGACCTAGAGCCAGACATCCTGGAATGTGAAGTCAAGTGGGCCTTAGAAAGCATCACTATGAACAAAGCTAGTGGAGGTGATAGAATTCCAGTTGAGCTATTCCAAATCCTGAAAGACGATGCTGTGAAAGTGCTGCACTCAATATGCCAGCAAATCTGGAAAACTCAGCAGTGGCCACAGAACTGGAAAAGGTCAGTTTTCATTCCAATTCCAAAGATAGGCAATGCCAAAGAATGCTCAAGCTACCGCATAATTGCACTCATCTCACACGCTAGTAAAGTAATGCTCAAAATTCTCCAAGCCAGGCTTCAGCAATATGTGAACCGTGAAATTTCTGATGTTCAAGCTAGTTTTAGAAAAGGCAGAGGAACCAGAGATCAAATTGCCAACATCCGCTGGATCATGGAAAAAGCAAGAGAGTTCCAGAAAAACATCTATTTCTGCTTTATTGACTATGCCAAAGCCTTTGACTGTGTGGATCACAATAAACTGTGGAAAATTCTGGAAGAGATGGGAATACCAGACCACCTGATCTGCCTCTTGAGAAATTTGTATGCAGGTCAGGAAGCAACAGTTAGAACTGGACATGGAACAACAGACTGGTTCCAAATAGGAAAAGGAGTTCGTCAAGGCTGTATATTGTCACCCTGCTTATTTAACTTATATGCAGAGTACATCATGAGAAACGCTGGACTGGAAGAAGCACAAGCTGGAATCAAGATTGCCGGGAGAAATATCAATAACCTCAGATATGCAGATGACACCACCCTTATGGCAGAAAGTGAAGAGGAACTAAAGAGCCTCTTGATGAAAGTGAAAGTGGAGAGTGAAAAAGTTGGCTTAAAGCTGAACATTCAGAAAACGAAGATCATGGCATCCGGTCCCATCACTTCATGGGGCATGGATGGGGAAACAGTGGAAACAGTGTCAGACTTTATTTTTCTGGGCTCCAAAATCACTGCAGATGGTGACTGCAGTCATGAAATTAAAAGACGCTTACTCCTTGGAAGGAAAGTTATGACCAACCTAGATAGCATATTCAAAAGCAGAGACATTACTTTGTCAACAAAGGTTTGTCTAGTCAAGGCTATGTTTTTTCCTGTGGTCATGTATGGATGTGAGAGTTGGACTGTGAAGAAGGCTGAGCGCCAAAGAATTGATGCTTTTGAACTGTGGTGTTGGAGAAGACTCTTGAGAGTCCCTTGGACTGCAAGGAGATCCAACCAGTCCATTCGGAAGGAGATCAGCCCTGGGATTTCTTTGGAAGGAATGATGCTAAAGCTGAAACTCCAGTACTTTGGCCACCTCATGCGAAAAGTTCACTCATTGGAAAAGACTCTGATGCTGAGAGGGATTGGGGGCAGGAGGAGAAGGGGACGACAGAGGATGAGATGGCTGGATGGCATCACTGACTTGATGGACGTGAGTCTGAGTGAACTCCGGGAGTTGGTGATGGACAGGGAGGCCTGGCGTGCTATGATTCATGGGGTTGCAAAGAGTCGGACACGACTGAGCAACTGATCTGATCATTTGTTTAAGCCCCCAGGTTTTGCAATGATTTGTAAAGCAGCAACAGATGACTAATCATGAGGGTGAGTAGAGTGGGGTGGAGGTCCTGGCTGATTGTTTCACTCTGTCTTTCAGACTTGCCATAGTGCCATATTCCTAAGGACAGAGTAAGGGACAAGGTAGGTGATGAAATAGTTAATCCCACTAGGGGGTTGTAATTTAAAAAAACACAGGAGGCCGCTCTAAGTTACACAAGAAAGCAGGTTTGCTTAACCACAAAACCAAGCAGGCTTGCTTAGCAACAAAACGATGTAACAGAAGCAAGAAATATGCTCCAGAACACTAAAACAATGGCAGCAGGAGACCCGCGTCCTTCCCTGTGAACTCAGCAAGTTAATGATCCTTAGGGCATACTCTCTGTACATATAAAAAATGATGATTTACAGAAAAGTACTCACTGTTACAGAGACCTGGAATAATTTCTACAGTCCTGACTTGACCATATAGAAACAACAAAAAACTCTCCTGCTCAACCTGGAGGAAGAGCTGATGTTGGAAGCATGATGTCTACTCAAGAATGACAAAGAAGGTCTTCTCCCCCTCCCCACTCTTCTTTTGATTATAAAACTGTAGCTCGCTAAGTTCTCAGGGCAGCACCCTCTCCCCCTCCTGCTTGTAAGCCTCAAAATCATCCTGCTCTAACAAATCACTTCTTATCTATCACTTCGCCTCTCGTTGAATTCTTTCTGTGCTGAGACATAAAGGACCAGAGCTCTTCGGAGCCCCCCAGAGGGCCACCTGTAGTTTGCTAAAACTTCAAAAACAGTGGCAAAAATCACTTAAAAGAAGAGAGAGAAACAGGTTATCTCTACACCTCTGTATTTGTTCCAGCACTCCATGGAAATACCCCACGAAAATATTACAATGTCTTAGTATTTACTTCTTTTTTTTTTACTAAGATAATAAAAATAATGCAATTTGAATTTGTGTTGTACTTTTTTCTGCTGCTAAGTCACTTCAGTCGTGTCCAACTCTTTCTGACCCTATGGACTGCAGCCTGCCAGGCTCCTCTGTCCACGTGATTCTCCAGGCTAGAACAGTGGGGTGGGCTGACATTGCCTTCTCCAACTTGTCTCTAATCTTTCAAAATATATTTAATACTGGATCTGAGCTCCGAGGGGTGCTGTGTCATACCAGGGACTCGATCTTCTGCCTGACTCCTGGGAAACCGAACCACAATCCATTTCTGCAAAGTGGAGTTGCTAGGAATGCCAGTGACGGGTGGAGGTCTCTATCCATCGCCCGAGTCTGGCTGCATCATTTACTCGTCAACTGTGTGTGGAGACTGTACTGTCTCCCAGGCCCATTGCTGGGGAGACATTTGCCAGGGGAAGATACAAGTCACACACCAGGGAAGAGCTTTAATCATATAAGGCAGGAAAGAGTTAATGCCAAATGAGTGAGCGCAGTGAGTCCTGAAGTTCCCGGAACCCAGCAGGCAGGGGCTGCTCCAGGGACAACGAGGGGCAGAAACATCACCTTAACCCTCCAAAGACATGGCATTTCCACGTGGGACAAGGATGAACAGAGAGGATTTTAAGGGGCAGAGTCAGGGATTGGAAAGGAAGACGGTGCCTTCTTGGGCCCCTGAGCACAGTTTCTCTTTTCTATACTTTCACAAAGCTGGCGGGCCGCTGCTGGCTGGTTTTCTCCAGCAGCCCCCAGCCTTGCTGTCAGGGCAGCTCTCTCTCATGGCTCTGCAGAGTCGCCCTAGTCCTCAGCCAGTCTTGCCCCCATCAGCGCCAGGAGAAACTGGAGGAAACTGGACACTGGCTGGGGCGCTGCCAGCAAGTGCCAGGCTGTTGGCAGCTTAGATGGTTTCCTTGAGGGGCGAGACTCCCAGCTGCTGAAGAGAAACTTCTTCACCCTTCTCTTCTGCATCATTCCTAGACAGGCGTTCTTTGACTCTGTTGAAATGAAAAGACAAATGACATTAAAAGGAGGTGATGAGGGGCAGGGATTGCGAGCATTGTGGGCAAGGGTGTATTTGTTCCACATACAGGAGGTGTATCTCCGCTGTCCCAAAGTCCCCAAAGAAGGTGACCCGTCCTCTCGTCCCTGTGAGGAACCTCAGCAGGTGCCTCCCACCGTCCCGTCCACTCCCTCGCTCTCTCCTGAGATCCACAGCTACCAGGGGCTGGCCTGGCTGGTATCAGCCAGACTTGGAAAGGATGCCAAGTCAAAGAGTCTTCGGATGAGGACCTGAGGCCAGACACACACCCCAGGTCACACAGCTGGTGAACAGGGCACCAGGCTCAGCCCACTTTCTGCTGCTGGGCCGGGCTTGCCCAGGGACTAGGGGCACCAGTGAGACCCCAGGACTGGGCCCTGGCCCAGGTAGAGGTCAGTCGTTCAAGAGGCAGGCAGGGAGGAGTCAGGTGAGGATGAGGGCAGGGAGGTCACTGCAATAGCCTCCCAGTAGCCCGAGGGCTGTCCCCAGGGCTGCCTGTCCCTGATCACATCCAGTTCTGCTGCTGTTTCCTATTCAACCCTCTAGTCTTTGAAATGATTTATGTTCTGACCTCCTTCTGTTTATTTCATCCTCCTCTTGAACAGACTAAGAACTGTCTATTTTTCTGCTTAGTTTTTCTTATCTTCTTGTCTTAATCACTCACATAGCTTGCCAGATTCTCCTGTCCAGTTTCAGCTGGTTCCATTTTTAGAACTTGTTGCATATTCAAAACATTTCATCAGTGTTTTTTTTTATTTTTAATCCTTACCCATTCTATTTCTGATTTTTTAGTTCAATGGTTTAAGCCTTTGTGTCTGTGTGATCATGGCCTAACATAATCACAAAGAAACATTTTTCTTCTCGTTTTACTGTTCTGCATCTCTCTTTTCTGCCCATTAAGCCTCGTTTTCCTGACTTCTGTCCCTCAGGGTCATTGAGGGACAGAAGCTTGTTGGTTTTGTCTGCTAAGTGCCTGTGGTGGGGAGTGAGAGGTGGTTCTCTCCAATTCTGTCTGATAGATTCCTCTTCCCTTTCAAAGATGATTCCTAAAAACCCAGAGGCAGACATTCTCCACATTCAACTGCTGCAATGGGTAGGCTTGCTCAGTGTTATTTTTGAAACTCATCAAATGAGCAAAGACAACCAGAGGCAGCCTCTTCATGTAATCCATAGTCTTTTTTTTTTTTTTTTGGCTGTGCCTCGCAGCTTGCAGAGTCTTAGTTCCCTGACCAGGGACTGAACCCAGAGCATAGCAGTGAAAGCGTGGAGTCCTAACCACTGGATCCCCAGGGAATTATCAATGGTCTTCTTTTTTTAAGTATCTGAAATACAGTATAAAATATATATATATCTGAAATATAGTACACACACACACACACAATGATTAGGACTCCACACTCTCAAGGTAAGCATTAAAAACATGCTTGGGTCAGCCATGCAGCTGGTGCTCACTATGGGTGGGAGGGCAGCCGGAGGTCCTAGCTGACCAAGAGCCTGGCCCTTGGCCTTGGTGGAAACCAGACCTCTGCTGAAAGGCTGAACTTTTCTCTCTACCCTTCACCTCTCCATGCCCCCCACCAGTGGGAAGAGCTTCATGGACGGTCACTGGTTGGACCTTTGGCACTTTCTCAGGCCAGGCTACCTCTCTTCCGGGTTTTCCTGACACCTCACAAGCTTAGGGGAGCTTCAGCTTCACCCAGCTCCTTCCCTCACTTCTAGGCCTGGGAAATGGGAAATGGCCTAATTGAATTCTTACAATTTTTTTCACTGTGTGACTCATCTCTTTGACTACCAAAGAAAACCTGCTCAATGCAGATAATTTGGAGAAAAAAATTCTAAATATAAAGCAGCCAGGAAAAAAATAAAATATCACTTATACTTTGAGACAACCACTGTCACCATTTTAATATACGTTTTTTCTCTTTTGAGTCTCTATTTCTTGACATAATTAGGAAAATATCCTAATGATAATACACTGAAAACATTTGTTTGTATGTTGTAAACATTTGTTTGAATGTTGTAAACATTCCCCATGCCATTAAACACTCCTCGTCAGCATAACATTTAACTGGTGCACAGTGTATCATAGGTTATCTAAATTGCTGGATATTTGGAGAGTTGACATTTTTTTCTGATACATTAAGCATGATGATGAATATCCTTGTAAATAAACTTTGTCCACATTTCAGCTACTTTTTTTAGGGCAGAGTCTTGGAAATGTCATTGCTGCCTAGAAGCTTGTGAAAAATTTTCCAACTCATGGTCAGTAATGCCAAAGAACCTTCCAGAAAGCTTGCAGGAGTTTCCTCCTTGCTATCTGTACATCTCCTGCATTGAAAATGTTTCCTTAGTGAATATTTAAAACAGGACATCATATGGTTTTATTTGCATTTCTCTGATTATGACTGAAGTGGATATTTTTTCTCTGTTTACTTCCTACTGGCATTTCCTTCTTTGTGAATATTCTATTCTTACATAAAAGGGCCTTTAAAAAAAAAAAAAACAGGATTAGTCAACTGCTTTTTTGCTATTTTTTCCAACAAACTAGGGCATAGACCCAACTGGGGCTGAGCCCTGGACCACATCAGGCATTCAGATACTCTGAGAAACAGTATCTGGTCTCATGATGGATGAAGGGTCTTGAGGATGAGCAACTTGAACTTTAGAAACAGGCATTTTCTTTTCACCTTAATCTTTAACATCCTAGGCCTGTGACCGGCATTCATAACTATCTGATGAGATTAGAAACAGAAAAATGAGAGGGGCTGAGAAGTTCTGAATTCTTATTGTCTAAATGGCTGAAACTCCACTCAACTGTCTCATCAGAAAGGCTGTCTCTTGCCTCTCCTTCCCCAACAAACCAGAGCAAGTCCAGATGCTGCCATCTCATGTTTGGTTGGACAAGAATAGTCGAGAAGAACCCTGGACTGGCCACTGAAGAAGCCCAGGTACTAGCTTCTATCATTTATAATATGCTGGTCAAGTCTAAATCTCCTGTTGGAGGCAGCCTCTTACCAGCCTGTCTACACTGTTGATTGAAAATTATAGATTTGTGGTCTACATCCGGCTTACCAGATTACACAGGCTGGTTTGGGCTATGACCAACAGAATGGAAAAGACCCTTCAGCAAGCTTGTGCTTGCCTCCCTGAGATGGAGACCCACATCCTGATGGCTTGTGATGCGGGATTGAATGGCATCCCGGCGGCTCTGAGGACCCTGGCAGGTGTACTGAGTGCTCTGGCCCTTCCCGATATTAGCCTATATTTTCTTCCTCCTGCTATATTGTATCCTTTGAATTATGACAACCTTAAATAAGTGTGCTTTGTGGAGTCTTATTAGTGCTTCCAAATATAAAATCCTGTGTAATTGCTGGAGTAGTGGAAGTCAAAGAGCAAAGGACCTACTCCAGCCTGAAAGAGACGCGACAACTAAATGCCCCTTGTGATTCTGAACCCGACCCTCCTGCTCTACAGGACGTGGTTGGGGAGGACTTGAATGAGGTCTGAGGGTGAAATGGTAGTCACATAGCAACATTAACTTTCTGACTGTATGTGATGGCTGTATTGTGCTCATGCAGGAGAACACCCTTGGAAAAATTACACATGAACATATTTGAAAGAGATTTCAACAACGTTCTCCATATGGTTCAGAAAAGAAAAGTTCTTTGTCCAACACTAGCACTTCTGTTTGAGATTGTTCCAAACCACACAAGCATGTGTGTATACATATGTATATATACAACTATAAAAATAAACAACAAAAGCAACACAAAATACGGGACTACTCTGTCATGCTTAAGAGAACTTCTCGTACTGTGGCAGTCACAAGCTCTTCCTCACCCCTGGGAGGAGGGGACTCCTGACAGCACCAGCTAGATCAGACCCAAACCGTAGATCGCTGTGAGAAAGAATCGCTTGTTGTCAATTGCTATAAAAATCAAAATTATTCGGGGCAAATGGTGCCCCAAATTCAGTTGGTTCATAGCCAGTAACAACATACTGTAGTTTCATAATTAATTGTTCCTGGCAAGGTCAAAGGAAAGTATATTACCTAAAACCAGAATTTCATTTGGCATTACTCAGATTTTTCTATAGCCAGGGCAAGCAAAATCTGATTTTAAAAATGCCAAGGCCAGACCATTACAGTGGTTCTCTCTGTCATATTAGGGAAGGACACTTCTCCAGTTTCTCTTCCAAGTACCTGAGGCCCTCAGGCAACATCTCAGAGCACCTGCGAACAGGTTCCGGACTGGGTTATTGACAAATGCTTACTAGACCCTGGGATACATGGACCTACATCTGTTCTGTGGGACGAGTAGGGGCTAAGAGCAGAAGGAAGAGCATTCCAGACAGGGACCCCTGGTGGTGGGCAGGGGTCGAACATGGGAGGGTGGGCAGGGACCATATCCTGAGAGTTTCGTAAGGTTTCAATTTTTATCCTCAGTGCAATAAAGAGCCAAGAAAGGGTTCTGAGGAGACAACTGCTGTGATTCTACTCACAGGATAAGTCCTTCACACCAGCACCTGTGTAGAGAGGAAAGAGGAGAGGGGCAGGGGAGGATCTGAAGTTTTTGTGATTGTTCAGACAGAAGATGATGGTAGCCAGGAAAGTGGAGAGAGATGGACAGATTCAAAATATATTTTGGAGGTAAAATTGACAGGACTTGTCAAGATCTGTATCCTTGATCTACATGAATCCAGACTTTGTCCACAGCTCAGGGTAGAAACGGGATGTTTATGGTTTGGGTTATGGATCCCGCAAGGCTTACAGGATCCTAGTTCCCCAACCAGGGCTTGAACCTGTGCCCCCTGCAATGGAAGCACAGAGTTCTAACCACTGGAGCTCCTGAAAATTTCATGGGGGTTTATTTTGAAGGGATGCAAACACAGTCCATGCACACAGGCCTCTGGGCACAGATGGTTCAGCTGTGGCGTCAAGCTGGACCCAGAGAGGTCTCCTGGCACCCTAAAACTGAGGCTCATCCTGGAGCCCTTGTTGGTGAGAAATGCCTCAAGAAGCCACACGAGTCCCCTCTGGCTCTTATTTTAGAAACATTGTCAAGGACATCCCTGTCAGCTCACACAGTGATCTCCCTGAGAAGACGCGTTAGAGACACGTCTTCCAGTGCTAGCTGCTGAGAAAAACCTCCTTTTCTCTGAGGAACTGGTGTTCCCCGTCCTCTCTGAAAAGAGTCGTCAATGTGGGGTCTCCCTTTCTGCTGCCAGAAAGCTTAGAGCCAAAGTGGACAGCCAGCGGACAACCTCGTGGGCTGGTCTTTGCTTCAAACTGGGGCGCCTCTTCCTCCCACTAAACATCACCCCACTGCTCTGCCACATTTCGCTTCAACTCGTCCTCTTTTTCCTGGTCTATAGGTTATTCTTATTTCCGTTTCACAGTTCGCTGTGGAAAAATGGAGGCGGGTAGCACGCTGGTCTCTTGGGCTCTGTTGTCGCCACCAGACCATGTGTTAGCGGCACGTGGAGGACCTGCACTTGTCTCCGCTGCCCACCCCGACTGTGCCCAGAGGCCCCTCACCTCCTCTCCATCGCCTCGATGGTCTCCACCAGGGGCACGTCGCGCGTCTCAGCCAGGAAGCAGACTGCCAGCCCGGCCAGGATCGAGGGGGCCCCGAAGCCCACGGGCGGCAGGACGGCACTGAACTCCCCGAGCATGGTGAGCAGCGGCGCTGCCAGGCCCCCGAGCCGGGCGTTGACCGAGGCGAAGCCCATTCCCATCTGCCTGTCGGAGCAGGGGGCCGGGTTAGCCGCTGTGGCCTGGACGCCCGGAGGGCCCGGCACGCCGGGTCCTGGGTGTTGGGGGCAGAGCAGGACAGAGAGCGGGTCCTGCTTCAGCAAGCCCAGCAGGCGCCAGCCTAGAGTGAGGACCTCCCAGTTTGGGGCCAGCACCCTTGTGTACCCCCTCACCTGCCCCCAGGTCCCCACCTGATCTCCGTAGGGTACAGCTCTCCCGTGAACAGGTACACACAGATGAAGGAGCTGGCCAGGCAGCCTTTCCCCAGTGCCGCCTGGGCCGTGCGCAGGCTCTGCATATCTGGGGGACAGGGGGACAGAGTTGCAGGGGGAGCCCAGAGCCCAAAAGGGGAGCAGGGAGGCACAGCAGGGTGGGGCTGGAGGGGGAGGGACTCCTGGGGAGGAGGGTGGGTGAGGCTCAGAACCTGCAGAGGGAGAAGGAGGCAGAGCCCTGGGGGTAGAAGCTCTGGTTGCAGAACATGGAGGGGAGGATGGGGGGGTTTCTACCTCCAGGGACCCAGAAGCTTGCACACTGCCCTTCTCTGCCCTCTGCCTCCCTCCTTATAATAAGATGCCTTATTCCATCTATCACAGTCCTTTTGGAAAGGCAGGCCAAGCTGCAGAGTTAGGCCTGGGTTCCAACCCAGCTCTGACTCAGCTGGGTGACCTGGCCACTGTGACTCAACCTCTCTGAGCCTCCCTGTCCTCATCTGTAAAATGAGGGGAAAATGCTCAGTGTCATTGAAAGTTTGCTGTTACCATCATTATTCATCATGCAGCAAAATTCCAATGACAAGCCCAACATCAGGGTGATGATCAAAGAAATTATGGCACGTCCTCTGGATTGGGGGCAGCTCCCACTGCACGCTGGAATCAGGAGAGGAGATTTTATAAACACCCACACCTGCGCCCTGCTCCATCTCCAGTACATCAAAGCCTCCTGGGGCTGGTTCAAGTTTGGGTATTTTTAAAAGACCCCCCAGGGGAGTCTGATGTGCAGCTAGAGTTGAAAAACACCAATCAGGTTAAATACTAAATAGTATAAAAAATTAGGGTCATGAAACATTTGCATTAATGTGGAAAAGCAGATTTGTGTTACAACAAATAGTGAAAAGAGATACGTTTTATATAGATAACTATGTATAGTATATACATATATAATCCTATTTATAGTATTATGTATATATTTATCTCAAATATGTCAAGTATAAAATCTATGAATGGGAAAAAAGATTGGAAGAAAATAAGTCAAAATTTCAATAGTAATAATTTATCTATTCTACCATTCCCTCTCAGATTGAACAATAAAGAATCTGCCTGCAATGCAGGAGACCTGGGTTCAATCCCTGGAATGGAAGATGCCCTGGACTAGGGAATGGCAACCCACTCCGGTATTCTTGACTGGAGAATCCCATGGACAGAGGAGCCCGGTGGCTGTAGTTCATGGTGGTCACAAAAAGTCAGACATGACTGGGTGACTAACACACACACACACACACACATCTATTCTTCAGGGTAGGAACTGAAGCACAGAGAAATCAAACAACCCGCCCAAGGCCATGGTGGCAGAACTGGGGGTCACAGCTGGGCCCTTGGCTTTGCTCAGGCCTCTGATATGCAAGCCTGGCTTCATGCTGTGATCATTGGACTAAATACTGAGGTTTGGGTCCCTCTCTTTGAGACTGGTTGCCTTGGCCTGGAGCCCATGGGCTTTGGGAGTTTTCAAAGGTCTCCAGATTGGTGATGATTGCAGCCAGCTTTGCAAACCACTGTTTCAGATCCGGCTGGTGAAAGTTCAGACTCTCAAGTGCCTAGCCAGGCTCCAGGGGGACATGCCAGCCCGCCCTCTGCCTCTCCAGCTCACCTTAGTGAAGTGAAAAGTGACGGTGTTAGTTGCTCAGTTGTGTCCAACTCTTTGTGACTCCATGGACTATAGCCACCAAGCTCCTCTCTCCATGGAATTCTCCAGGCAAGAATACTGGAGTGGATAGCCGTTCCACTCTGCAGTGGATCTTCCCAACCCAGGGATCAAACCCAGGTCTTGTGCATTGCAGGCAGATTCTTTACTATCTGAGTCACCAGGGCAGCCCTGGTGTTCTTATCCATCATTCTAATCTCTCTGGCAAGGCAGTAAATGCTCTGAGGGCGAAGACTCATGTCCTTTGTAGATTCTCCACTGTGATACTGTCACTAGGTCCTGCTGCTGCTGCTGCTGCTAAGTCACTTCAGTCGTGTCCGACTCTGTGTGACCGCATAGACGGCAGCCCACCAGGCTCCCCTGTCCCTGGGATTCTCCAGGCAAGAACACTGGAGTGGGTTGCCATTTCCTTCTCCAGTGCATGAAAGTGAAAAGTAAAAGTGAAGTCGCTCAGTCGTGTTCGACCCTCAGCGACCCCATGGACTGCAGCCTTCCAGGCTCCTCGGTCCGTGGGATTTTCCAGGCAAGAGTGCTGGAGTGGGGTGCCACTGCCTTCTCCTGAGTCACTAGGTCCTAGTGCTAAACTCCAGTAGTCTATAGTCACTTTCTTTCCAGATCCAGAAGAATATCCCTCAGCCTTGTTCCTGCACAGTGTCTGTTGCCCCTCAAACCCTCAACCCCAAAGGCAGAAGCAGGCAGCTCACCTTCCGGCACAAACATGTTCGAGATCACCATGAGCCCGGCCAGGATGAGGAAGGAGGCCACTGTGGCCCGGCGGCCCACGTAAATCATGGTGGTGGTGGCCACCAGCATGGCCGGGATGTCTATGACGCCAAATAGGACCTGTACCAGATACACACTGAGCCCAAACTTCTGCAGGTCCATGGCCAGGCCGTAGTAAGCCAGGGAGTTGGAGAACCTGGAAGAGGAGGCAGAATGGTCCTGCTTCAGCCCAGAGCTCACTGTCCTGGATCTGAGGGCACCCAAGGGTGAACGGCATAGGACTCCTCTGCTGGCTCTACCATCAAAATATTCCCAGAACCTGACTACATCAGGGGGGAGCGAAAATCCCCTGGCTTGGCAGGATACTCCCTCCTGGTCTCCTAAGCCTCTGATTTTGGCCGTGGAGCCCACACTCCTCCATCCACATCCCCTTCCAGCCACCCTGAGTCCAGCCAGCACCATTCCAGCCCTTCCGTCTCCAGGCTTCAGCGGCTGATCTGATTTGGACAGGACATCAAGAATTATGTCCTGAATTATCAAGAGAGGTTCAAGAAAAAGCTTGTGACCGTTTTATATGGCTTGTCTGGAAACTTCTGTAAATCCTATGTTTTAGTAAAATATTTTTGTTATTCTTAAAAAAAAAAAAAAAAGAATTGGAGGGAGGGACATCCCCAGTGGACCAGTGATTAGGACTCGGCTCTTTCACTAACGTGCCCTGGTTTCGATCCCTGGCCGGGGAGCTAAGATCTCGGGGTTCACAGCCAAACTGACTCTGTTGGCCTGGAGTTACAACACTTGGGGTCTCCACAGAAACTTACGAGGTCCCTGAGACAGTGTCTCAAAGAGTTACTTGTACATCCATGTTCACAGCAGTGTCATTTACAATAGCCAAAATGTGGAAGCAAGCCGGGTGACCATCAACAGCAAGTGGTCTACACATGCAATGACTCAGCCTGAAAAAGGCAGAAATCCTGACTATGCTACAACACAAATGGATCTTGAGGACATTATACTAAGCGAGATAAGCCACTCACAAAAAGATAAGTATCGTATGATTCCACTTACGGGAGGCCCCTAGAGTGGTCAAGTCCACAGACATGGAATGCTGGTTGCCAGAGGTTGAGGGGGAGCAGGAATGGAGGAGATATTGTTTAATAAGTACAGAGCTTCAGTGTCGAAAGATGAAAAGAGTTCTGCTGACGGTGGTACAACAATATGGTAGGTACTGCCCAGTTACCAACGGTTAGGATGCTGCGACTCCCCTGGTGGCCCAGTGGTAGAGATTCCACACTTCCACTGCAGGGGCACAGACTTGATCCTTGGAAACTAAGATCCCGTTTGCCACGTGACATGCCCCCCAAAATGGTTAAGATGCTGAAGTTTATGTTATGTGTATTTTATGACACTTTCTGGACATGAAACAAAATAAAATGTCCCTGAGGAAGGGGCTTGAGATGGGCCCTCATGATGAGAGGGTAACAGGCAGGAAGGCCAGGGGTCTCCAAACGGAGGAAATAGCCTGCAAGTGTCAGACATTTTTATCTCTCTTAAGCGGCGGGAGGAAACAAACTAGCGATATTTTTTTCCTTCTCTATACAAATTTAAAAGGAGGTTTCTCTTCAAATACTGTGTTGCCATAAGGACACCTGGTTTCCCCTGAAGTTAACTGTTCTCAAACCTAGAGATAACCAATGCCTTTTTCTTACGGAAATGTTTGTCTTAAGCTATGCTAATGTGCTATGCATTTACCCCAAACTCTGTCTTCAAGTCGGTTCCGCCTCTTGGCTCAGAACCTACTTGACACACCAGTATGTTATACTCAGATATTGTTCCCCTAATCTATGTAAATGAAACTATTTGTATGGTGGTCTGCCCTTCTCCAAGATTCAAGTTAATCATTTTATGGCCCAGGATAAACCATTTGGTGCCAAGATTATCCCAAAATGCACGTTATGGGCGAGGGGCCTGGTGCCATTCTGAATTTTAAGACATTCCTTTCTTTCATTAACAGACTGCTAGTGACTATATATCGGAGAAGGCAATGGCACCCCACTCCAGTGCTTTTGCCTAGAAAATCCCATGGACGGAGGAGCCTGGGAGGCTGCAGTCCATGGGATCGCTAGAGTCGGACACGACTAAGCGACTTCACTTTCACTTTTTACTTTCATGCATTGGAGAAGGAAATGGCAACCCACTCCAGTGTTCTTGCCTGGAGAATCCCAGGGACGGGGGAGCCTGGTGGGCTGCTGTCTATGGAGTCGCAGAGTCGGACACGACTGAAGTGACTTAGCAGCAGCAGCAGTAACTATATAACATCCAGCTGAAGACTAGCCGGGCCGGGGTGGGGCGGGGGTGGGGCGGTACTCTTTTGCCCCCTTCTGATGCCTATGTCAGAAGCTTTCTCTATCTTCTTTATACTTTAATAAAACTTTATTACACAAAAGCTCTGAGCGATCAAGCCTCGTCTCTGGCCCTGGATTGAATTCTTCTCCTCCAGGGGCCAAGAATCCCGGTGTCTTTGCATGATTCAACAACAACCTTTCAATGACCCACCTGCATAGGTCTTATTTCTCTGCAGGACATGCTGGCACAGACCCAGGAGTGTAGGGAGAGGGGAAGTGGAGAAATAGAAAGTGGCAGTGGGCTCTCTCCTACCAGGGCCCAGCATCAGCCCCCAAACCACTTACTGAGAAACTCCTGCCATCCCTCCCGGTTATCCCCAGCCGTGTGAGTCAGTGAAGATGGAGAAAAGGAGAAAAAACTTCAGGAAAAGGTAACAGTCATTCTTGTGGGCACTATCGACAATAGCCAAGACATGGAAGCAACCAAAATGTCCATGGACACATGAATGGATAAAGAAGTGGTAGGACTTCCCTGGTGGTGCAGGGGTTAAGAATCCACCTGCCAATGCAGGGGACATGGGTTCGATCCCTGGCCCAGGAAGATTCCACATGCTGTGGAGCAACTGAGGCCATGTGCCACATACTAAAGCCCGCGTGCCCTAGAGCCCGTGCTCCACAAGAGAAGCCGCTGCAGTGAGAAGCCGTGTGCCGCAACTAGAGAGCAGCCCCCGCTCTCCGAAACTGGAGAAAGCCACTGCAGCAACGAAGGCTCAGTGCAGCCAAAAAAAAAAAAAAAGAATAAATACAATTTTTTAAAATAAAATAAAGAAGATGTGGTATATTTATACAGTGGAATATTACTCAGCCACAAAAAAGAATTAAATAATGCCATTTGCAGCAACATGGTAGGCTTATCACGTCAAGTGAAGTAAGACAGAGGAAGATAAATATCATTTGATATCACTTATATGTGGAATCTAGCAAATGATACAAATGAGTTTATATATGGAACAGAAAGACCCACAGACAGAAAAGAAACTCACAGTTTTTATGGGGAAAAGTGGAGGAATTTGAGATTAACATATATACCTACTATACACAAAATAGATAACCAACAAAGACCTACTATACAGCACAGGGAACTATACTCAATATTTTGTAATAAACTATAAGGGAAAAGAATCTAAAAAAAAATAAATAATGTATAACTAAATCACTTTGCTGTGCTCCTGAAACTAACATAACATTGTAAATCAGCTATGTACTTCAGTTTAAAAAATAAGAGAGAAAAATGACAGATTTTTCTGGGTGAACCTGACCTAGTCATAGAAATCCTTTAATTCTGGACATAGAGGTCAAAGGTGGGGAAGTCAGAGACTCGAAATGTGAGAAGGATTTGCTGTGATGAAAATTCTCCTTTGAGATGGAGGTGGCCATATGGCAAGAATATAAATGGCCTCAATGACTTGAGAGTTCAGTTCAGTTCAGTCTCTCAGTTGTGTCCGACTCTTTGCGACCCCATGAATCGCAGCACACCAGGCCTCCCTGTCCATCACCAACTCCCGGAGTGGCCCCTGGCTAACAACTAGTGGAGAAATGAACATGTCAGTCCCACAACAACAAAGAACTGAACGCAGCCAACACTTTGAATGAATCTGAAAGTGAATTCTTCCCATGCAGCCTGCCCACCGTCTTCATTTCAGCCTTGTACGAAAATCCTGAAGAGAGAACTCAACCATACTGTGCCTGGACTTCTGACCTACACAGCGATAAGCTCATAAATGGATATTGTGTGGAATCTAAAATATGACACAAAGGAACTTATCCATGAAATAGAAACAGACTCAGGATGTAGGGAACAGACTTGCGGTTGCCACGGGGGAAGAGAAGAGGGGGAGGTTGGACTGGAAGTTTGGGATTAGCAGATCCAAACTGTTCCATATAGGATGGATAAACAACAAGGTCCTACAGAATAGCACAGGGAACCGTATTCAATAGCTTGTGATAAACCATATTGGAAAAGAACATGAAAAATAATGTATAAATATATGTAATATAACCGTCACTTTGCTGTACAGTAGAAACTAACAACCATTGTAAATCACTGTAAACCAACTATCCTTCAACAAAATGAACTTTTAAAAAATGGTATTGTTTTAAGGGCGGTTCAAGAGGGACAGGACATACATATATCTATGGCTGATTCATGTTGATGTTTGACAGAAAACAACAAAATTCTGTAAAGCAATTATTCTTCAATTAAAAAAATAAATAAATTAAAAAAAGGGGGAAATTGTTGCTTAAAAGACATTGTTAGTTTATTGAACCTGGGTATTTCTTAAGACTTCAAATGTACTTCTGTATCATTGATATTTCATTAAAGAAACTCAATTAATGAAAAAAATGGTATTGTTTTCAGCTGTTGTGGTCATTTGTTACATAGCAACATGAAAGTAATACAGTATATGAAAACTAAAGTGATTGTTGAGAGGGCTGAGGGACACCCAGTCAAAAATTAACTGGTTTCCATTCATATCCTTTGCTTAATAATGCGTGTGCTCAACTGGGGATTAGAAAGTGGGGCATATAAGGAGTGGCCTGTGAAGACGTGAGTGCCCCAGTTGAAAGTCTTCCCAGCACCTGGGTCCTGAGGAGCTCTCTGGCTGCCCAGGCCCAGAACGGCCTCACAGGCAGCACTTTGGGGGCAGAAGCCCTCTGAATGCTCAGTGTGGGGACAACCCCACATTTGCAGGGCACAGGGACACAAGTGCTTTGCCAGAGTGGGGAACTTCCCAGAATTCTCTGGAGGCATATTAGGATACAACCAGGTGTATTTTATTCAAGTTGCCTGGCTGATTTCAGTCGGTGCCCCCAGCTGGGTGAGACCCATCTCTAGATGTGGGTTCCCTAGGTCAGCAGGGGTATCTTATGCACGGCCTTAGGTCTTAGCAACCAGCAGGGGCCCAGAGGACCCTGGACACTCGGAAGACATGGGAGAAAGCATGGGGAACAGGACTGACTTCACAAGGCCCTCTGTGCATTGCATTAAGTATTTGAGAGTTTGTCAGTGGGGACACTGGCGTGTCCTGGCCTTGGGTCAAAGTCCTGGACAGGAGCCCAATACCTACCAGACCACCATGAGACAGCACGTGACTTTACGGATGGCTGGGGTTCGGAAGAGGTCCAAGACTGAGTTGGAGGGGCGACCAGCTGCAAACTCACTCTGGATGTAGGAGCTCACCACCTGGGCAAGGAAAGTCTGATCAGGGGGAGACGGGATCTGCGATCCTATTCCTAGGGGAGGGCCAAGGTCGAGAGCCCTGGCAGGATGGTTGACCCTTGTCTCCTCCCCAGGCTGGTTCCAGGACTTTGAGTTGAAGCAGAGCCTTCAACCTGAGTCCCAGGGCTCCTGGGCTGCCCACTGATTAGGCTGAAATAATCAGGGGCACCCTCAGACCCCACTCCTGGTGTCAACTCTGAGACAGTCTCAGCCGGTGGTTAAGGAGGCAGGTTCCCAGGGGTTCTGCCACCTCCTATTGTGTTTTCTTAAGCAGATTGCGTAAGTTATTATTTCCCTGCCTGTTCCCTCTGGATCCAAAGGGTTGGGTGACTTGGTAATCCAAACATCAGATTCCCTCATCTTTAAAAGTGAGGCATTAGGAAATCCCCTGGTGGTTCGGTGATTAGGACTTGGCGCTTTCACTGCCACGGCCCCCGTTCAGTCTCTGGTTGGGGAACTGAGATCCCACAAGCTGCGCAGAGCAGCCAACAAGAAAAAAGTGAGGCATTAAATGAGATTGTGTACAGAAAACCCTTAGCACGGTACCAAGCAACTGGCTCAATAAATGTATTTATTTATAATAAATAGTAGCTATCTTATCATAAATGGTATGCATAGTAAATGGTACTTTTGTTATTGATTATTTGATAATTTCATCTTAGGATTTTTATTTTTATTTTATTGAATTTCTGGCTAAATGTGAATGGGTTATTTCCCCATCCCATGGATGGACAGATTGATAAACAAAACAGTGAAATGATTTACCCCAGATCACAGAGCCATTCTGTGGTTAAACATCTTCGTCCCACTGGAGCTCTTCCCACTCTATTTATTCTCAGCCTGTTCACCTGGATGGTGAGTCCTGGCAAGTCACCAAATCCCAGCACATCTCGAGGCTGCCAGCAAGACTGAAAACTGGTGCTCCCCTAACTTGCAGCAGACCTGCCTACCTCCTTGGTCAGCCTTTCCCCTTCCTCCTTTCTCCCATTCATCGCAGCCACCTTCCGCAGGTTCTTCAGAGCTACCTGGGTCTTGCCATGAAGGAGGAGCCATCGAGACGACTCTGGCAGCCACCTGGGACCAAGAGAAGGATGGAGAATGAGTGGCACTGAAATGGCCCCTGTGATGCCTTCTGATGGCCACTGGGGCACTGAATGGGCCGAGTGGCACTCATGCCATTCCTCAAACCAGAGCATACCTTCTTTCACCTTCCGGACCCCAAAAAAAGGAAAAACCCTTGCTGTCAGCAGAATCGGGAAAACTGGGGGACGTACGGCCTCTCTTTCTTGCAGCACATCTCTCAGAGAATCTCTGCAGTGTATTCAGAGACGACATGGGCCTTCAGGTGTCCACAGATCTGGTTTTGAGACTGGTTCTGACCCCAGTAAATGGCTTTTTTATTTGTTTTCCTTTGGTTGTTTGTTGTAGTTAATTTTCTTTTTTTCTTAAAATTTTTGCTGGAGTACAGTTGATTTATAATGCTGTGCTACTCTCTGCCATAACAGCAAAGTGAAACAGTCATACATACACCTAAATCCCCTCTTTCCTAGATTCTCTTCCTATATAGGTCATTATAGAGTACTGAGTAGAGTTCTCTATCCTATGTAGTAGATCCTAATTTGTTATTTACTTTACATATGGAAAAAAAGTGAAAGTGTGTTGCTCAGTTGTATCCAACTCTTTGCAATCCCGTGGACTGTAGCCTGCCAGGCTCCTCTGTCTATAGAATTCTCCAGATATGAATACTGGAGTGGGTAGCCATTCCTTTCTCCAGGGACTCTTCCTGACCCAGGGACTGAAGCTGGGTCTCCTGCACTGCGAGCATATTCCTTACCATCTGAAGCACCAGGAAGCCCTAACTTGTATATGTCAATCCCAGTCTCTCCCAGTATGTGGCTTTGAAGAAGTCATGGATCCACCTGGGCTGCCTCATCGCTCCTCCTATAAAATTCCCTGGGGTTGTTGTGAGGTGCAAAGGAGCTGATGAAGGCAAAGCTCTCGGTGTGTTCTGGAGCCCCTCAGTAATGTAAGGGGTTCTATCCTGAACCTGCCCACAGCCATGCATGGTCCTTGTGAGCCCATGTCCTCACTTCTGCGCGTCCCCACCACGTCCCCCAAACTCCAGTCGCTGCCCACCCCAAGGCTCCCCCAGGGGCAGGTGAGGGCCTGGCTATACAGGTGCACTCTGCCCCAGCCCTCTCTGCTCAGAACGTACCAAGAGTAGAGGAAAAAGATGAGGAAGGGGACAGAGACCGCAAACTGCAGCCACCGCCAAGGGCGGATCAGGTACGCCACGCCCGCCAGGATGAGCTGACCCGAGGTGAACGAGTACCCCAGCAAGATCCCCGCCACGGTCCGGCCCCGGGTGGGCATCCACTCCACGACTGCGGAGAAAACCACACCAGGCTCAGTGGGGCTCGTTGCTCACGTGGGTGTTTAATTCAAGCCTCCCCGCTCCTTTAGAATGACTCTGTGGCCACTGGAAATCATTCCAGAGAGGCATGAGCACGGACAAATGTGTCCCAACCTCAGTCCTTACCCTTAGAAAAATGCCAGGTGGACTAAAGAGCTTCATGTAGGGCTTCCCTGGTGGTCCAGGGTTAGGAATCCACCTTGCAAGGGAGGGGACACAGGTTCGATTCCTGGTCCAGAAAGATGCTACATGCCATGGGGCAACTAAGCCTGGGCACCATAATTACTGAAGCCTGAGCCTAGAGCCTTTGCTCTGCAATAAGAGGAGCCGCTGCAGTGAGACGCCTGCACGCTGCAACTAGAGCATCGCCCAAGACTAGAGAAAGTCCCTGTGCAGCAACAAAGACCCAGCACAGCCGAAAATAAATACATACATGTTAAAAGGAGCTAAATAGAACAATAAAAGCATAACAATATTAGAAGAAACCATGCTAGATGTCTTTTCAATCTTAGAGTCAGGAAAGGCTTTTCCAAGAATGTCACAAAACCCAGAGACAACAAAAGGGAAGACCAAAAAGAGCTGCATAAAAGTAAGGAGTCTCTGCTTAAAAAAAATACCCATTGTAAGCAGAGTCATAGCTTCAGCAAAAAAGACAGGGAAAAAAAATACCATTTCAAATAATAGTCAAAGGGTGACTTTCCCTAATCTGGGAAGAATTCTTACAAATCAATAGGAAAACAACTAACACGCCAAAAGGAAAAACAGGCCAAGGCTGTGAACAGTTGGTTGAAAGGGAATATAATGACTTAATTACGCATGTGTCTGTCTGTGTTAGTTGCTCAGTCGTGTCCAACTCTTTGTGACCTCGTGGACTATATATAGCCCGCCAGGCTCCTCTGTCCATGGAATTCTCCGGGCAAGAATACTGGAGTGGGTTGCCATTCCCTTCTCCAGGGGATTTTCCTGACCCAGGGATTGAACGAACCCGGGTCTCTTGCACTGTAGGCAGATTCTTTATCATCTGAGCCACCAGGGGAGCCCCTTTTAATTACATGATTTTTTGCAAATAGCAAAGCTTGGAAACAATTTAAATGTCCATCCGTGGGGGCCTGGTGACATAGAGCAGGCACACTCTCACGAAGCAACCAGAATAAACAGAAGAGGATGCTGCTTTCAGGCAGCAGCCAGCTCGTGTGTCCAGTCCATTGGCAAGCCCTGTGGCTTCTCCCTGCAGAACCTCAGAGCCTAACTGAACCTTCCTGCCTCCCCCTGTGCTAACCCCGGCTCACTCCAGCCTCACCTCTTGCCAGGTGACCGGATGAGCCTCAGACCGGCCTTCCTGCTCCTGTCCTCGAGCCGCATGGCAGCCTGAGGGGTCCTGGCCGATGCCAAGTGGGACCAAGTCAGGCCTGTCCTCAGCTCAGGACCCTCCAGAGGCTCCTGCCTCACTCGGAGTCAAAGCCAACGTCCTTCAAGGCCCAGGCCTAAGGATCTGCGGCCGTCGCCCCAGCCCTGCTTGTCACCCACCTCCACTCTGTCCAGCCACGAGGACCTCCTTGCTCTTGAGTCCTCTAGACACACTCTTGCCTCAGGGCCTTTGTCTGGAACGTTCCCCCCCGGTGGCCACAGGTCCCCTTCCCTCACCTCCCTCAAGCTTTGGTCAAAGTGACCCCTTCTCAGCGAGCCCTGCCCTGAGCCAATAAAACTGCAGGCTCTCTCCGCCTCAGGCCGCCACCGCCCAGCCCCTCGCCTGGCCGCTCTCATCCCCTTTCTGGGCTCTGTAACACTTATCACCTTCTAACACACTACGCAGTTCGCTTATTTGTGTTTATCTGTCTTCTTGCAGGAGAACATGGGCTCTTCAGAGCAGGATCTACTTGTTCTCCACCTCCCACACCTAGTAGTGTGTGTGTGTGTGTGTTCGTGTGTGTGTGTGTAGGGATGTGTGTATATGGTGCATGTCTTGTGGTTAGGAGTGTGTATGGTGTGTGTGTAATGGTTAGGAGCATGTGTGTGTCTGTATGTAGGAGTATGTGTATATGCGTGTGTGTTATGGTATGTGTGTATGTGTAGAGGTGTACACAATTGTGCATACAATATACACATTATATATTGTGCAGGGGTGTGTGTTGTGGTTAGAAGTGTGCATGTGTGTATGTCAGAATGTGTGTATATGGGGTATGTGTGTGTGTAGGCATGTGTATTATACAGGTGATTCTAGCAGGAGATGGGTTTGGGACGACTGTTTCTGCCTTTAGATTCCACGAGCCATGGCTGGACGCCCACCCTGAAGGATGAGGCAGGTAGGCTGGGGTTTGCTGAGGTCCCACCGTGAGCTCAGCACCCTTCAATGTCCGGATGTGGGGAGGAGAGGTGACCAGAGTGTGACCTGGAGCATCCTAGTTCTCCGGCCCCAAGATTCCCCACTACCCTGGGAAAAACGACCCCAACAAACCAAGTAATTAGAGGCAGGGGGCGGGCCTGCGTCCAGGCTGGGCTTCCTCTGCCCACACGGCTCTCTGCCACAGCCACTGGAACCAGCCTGGAGTGACGACTGAGCCTGTCAGTGTGGGGTGGGGATGTTCCCACCTGGCACCCAGGAGGCCAGGCCGCCAGCGGCCCCAAGGGGAAGCCTCGCCTCTTTGGGATCCACATACTTTCGGGATGCCTGCCATCCACCCCGGGGACCCTGTGTCTCACCTCGTTTCCACGTCCCCACGCTAAGCCCCACAGGAGCCTGGCACACAGTAGGTCCTTAGTAAGTGGTTATTGCTGACTAATTCACACAAGAAGGGAACCCAGCCCTCTCAGCTCGCAGACATGCAAATCGCAACCCAGGGTTCCCAGCTCACTGCTGGCAGGCCCCGCTGAGAACCCAGGTCTCCTGAGAACCCTGGTGGGAGGCTGTGAGTTGAGGTCACCGGATGAGAATCCCACCACAAGGAAACGGGAAAGAGGCGCACCAGTGGGGCTGCCATTGCCCTCCTGCCCCTGCCAGGCCCTCCCCTCCAGTCCCCTCCACGGCTGGACTCACCCAGAGAGAGCGAGTTGAGGATGATGCCGGAGAAGGTCATGCCCATCAGGAACCGGCAGAAGCAGTAGGTCCCAAAGGAGCTGAAGTATGCCGTGGCCGCCCCTGAAACTGCCAGCTGCAGGTATGACCAGACCAGGGGGGCCTTGCGGCCCAGCCTGAGCCCGGCCATAAGCCCAGGTTAGGGTTCCGAGGTGGCAGCAGCTTCCCCCATGGCTGTCGTGGAGGGAGGATGAGAGGAAGCTACTTATCCCCACCCCCTACCCCCCAATTTGAAAGCCACTCATCCTAAGAGAAGCGCACTTGCTGGGGCCCAGGCCCTGGCAGAGGCCAGGGAGGGAGAACACGGTGTGGAAGGAGCGCGGGGATGAAGAGACACCTTCCTGCCTTCGTTCTTTCACTCAAGGAGAATTCTAGCTCCCGACCAAGACCCCACTCTCCCAGGATTTGGGGGAAGGCAGAGATTCTGCAGAGGCCCAGAAGCTGGTGCAGAGGGTTATGAGAGGGTCCCCTGAGTGACCTCCTGGCAGGGGGTAGCCCTCGAACCAGAACTCATGGCGTGTGAGCCCTTGAGGGGGCCCAGGCTGATGGGAGCAGGACCCCAGGAGCCGGTCTTCATTTGAATTGGTCATTTTGGCGGGGCCAGGGTGAGGTGGGGCTTGTTATACCGTAAAGGAATCCAAGGCCAGGGAAGCAGGGCCTTGGCATTGCCCCATTTGTAAGTGAGGGTCCAGGGCTGTAGCCCTAGCTTGGCCAGGTGGGCAGCACTTCTTTTTCACACACCGCATGTTACACTCATTCATTCCATCATTCATTCATTGATTCTGTTGCACAGATGTCCATTGATGACCTCTAAGGGGTAGGTCTGAGCTGAGGGCTGGTGACAAAGAAGACACTATGCATAAGATACAGGCTCATTCAGAGAAAGACCCAATGTGTCATGACACAGGGCGACAGGGGCTACGACAGGGCCACCCACGAGGCGGCTGAGGCACACAGCACAGTCCAGGGTGTGGGTCTGCAGTCCTGGAGACCCCAGAACCTGAAGATTGAGAGGAGGGGCTGTGGGGCGGGGAGAGGAGAGGGGGAGAGAGAGAGAAGGGGAGGCGAAGCAGGGAGGGAAGGGAAAGAGGACAGAGGAGGGAAGGATGCCAACTCCATCAGAGCCATGGTGTGCGCTGCACTTCGGGGCGTCTCTGTACCCTCAGGTAGTCAGCAGTGGCTCACCCACACAGTGGAGTGCAGCCTGGATGTAGGCAGGATGGGATAGCTGTCTGAAGCAACACGCAGAGGCCACGAATGAAGTGAAATGAAATCTTGATAGAGAAGCATGTGTGGGCTGTGCCCGCGTTTGTATGAAAAAGGGGGATGGAGCACATGTGCGTGCTCAAGACTGTTGTTCAGTCGCCCAGTCGTGCCCGACTCTTTGCGACTCCACGGACTGCAGCTTGCCCAGCCTTGGATTGTATAAAATCATAAAACATCTCTGTGAGATACACAGAACCAGGCTGCCCTAGAGGAATTACTGGAGTGCAGGGCAGAGGGGAGAACGCTGGCCTGCATACCCACTTGTACCTTCTGGAATCTTGAACCATGCGAATGTATTATATAATAAATTATATAATACATATATCTACTTTAAAATAAATATTTTAAATACATATTAAATACATTAAAATACATATTATTTTAAATTTTAGTTTAAAATAAACTTTAATAAAGAAAAATTAATGAACAGACTGGGGAAACCCTCGCCCCCAAAGGCTCACCTGTCTGCAAGGCTGCCAAACACAGCGGCGCCTGCCAGCACCCCGGCCATGTAGGCGGACTGAGCCAGGTCGCGGAGGGTGCGGGCCTCGCACACCAGGTCCCACTGCGGGGGAGGGAGGGACGCTCCAGCCTCGGCCTGGGGTGCAGCCCCCACCAACCCTGCAGCCCCTGGCCCCACCTGACCTCCGTCACAATGGTGGATGGGAAGACACTGCGGTCGTACACCCAGCCGTCCTTGCAGCCCTCCGTGGCTGCCCCGTCGACAGAGGCGTTGGGGCTCAGGAGGGCCCACTGAGGCCGTGTGAAGCGCCGGCACGGCTCGGGGAGCCCGAGCGGGTGCAGGGGTACGGTGGCTCTCAGCCAGGCCCCCGAGCCGTAGACGGCCGCCGCACTGTGGTTGGCGGGGCTCTGGCAGTGGTGAGGGGGCACGGCGGCCGTGAAGTTCTGCAGGAAGTTGTGACAGGCCAGCAGGCTGCAGGGAAGCAGCAGCAGGGCCGTGGAGACGAGCTGGAAGCGACCCACGCCACCCAGGGCGTCCAGCAGGTCTGTGAAGGCCATGGCCCCGGGCCTGTCCTGAGGCCCAGGTGTGGGGCCTTAAGTAAAGGGGCTGGGCCCTGGGAGGTGGAGGAACAGGCCGGGGTTAGGACCGCAGATGCCCCGTGTCCGGAACTCACAGGGGTCCAGTTACACCTCACAGGAGGCCTGGGGCGTCCCCACGTCTGGAGGCTCCCCTGCTGCCAGGCCCTTTCTCCTCGTTTCTCCTAATCTCTTACCTCCCGGGTTAGAAAAGTGAGGGGTCCCAGGGGGCCGCCTCACAGCCCCCTGCCCAGATCTGCAGGCCCAGGCCCCTGCCCACAGCCCTCATGGGGGGACCCCAGCCGTAAATGCAGCGCCATCGTCACCCTCCCCTTCTTTCTGGAGGCTGCCGTGAGGCGTCTTCAGGAGCCCAGTTCCAGCCTCAGCGCACGGGACCCAGGCCTGTCACTGGTCTCCCCTGAGGCCAGAGCCTTAAAAGCTTGGAGATCATGTAAGGGGGTGCCAGCGATTACTGCTGCTTGCCTCTCCCCCATTTTCCTGGAAGTTGTGGGCTGCACAGGAGATACTCAGAAAAAAGTCCTTTAAAAATGCCCAAATAGGGCAACCACGAGGAAGGCCTGCTCTCCCTGCCTCCACCCCAGGCACCCTCAGGCTGGAGGTGGGTGAGGGGTAGGGCCTCCACGCTTGGGCACCCACAGTGTCCCAGCCTCTCATCAAAGGAAACCCACTACAGAGAACCAAGAGGGTGGGGCCCTCCACCTGCCTCCTCTCACAAACCAGCCCTGGCGCCCAGGAAATGACGGGCCACTCCCCTTACTGACGAGACCCAGTAGACCGGCCCAGGGACTCCCAAAGGAAAAATGCAGATTCCAGGCCCCGTCTGCCACTCGGGGCTCCGCCTGGGGCTCCCGGGGCCAAGGGCAGTCCCCACCCCCACCTGGCTCCATCAGTCTCTGCCCTGCAGGTGCTGCCCTAGTTTGCGGTTCTCCCCTCGCGGCACTGCTCCCAGCCCCTCCTCTACCCCCAACGCAACCTACTTTTATCTCTGGTAAGAAGAGCCTGGATCCTTAGGACCAGAACAGCTTATATAAACCACAGGTGTCTGGGTCACAGGGCAACTCCCCTCCCCCAGCCTCAAGAAGACTTCCAGGAGGCTCTGTGCTCTGGGGAGCTTCCTGGGGGTCAGGTTGGTGCTAAGTAGGGCTTTGGGTCTCAGCCAGAGCCTCACGTTCCCTGCAGAATGTGCAGGGAAGGAAGGGGTCAGGGCTCAGAGGAGGGGGGCATGGAGGACCAGCAGGGCCATGTGGGACCTCAGCAGTGTGGTCCCATCCCCGCCCCCCACCCCCTGTCAGATGCCCAGGACTCGGGCAGAGGTGCCAGCCACTGGGGCGATGGGGAAGGAGACAGAGGGCAGGGCAGGGGTGGGTGCAGGATAAGGTACCCTCGTGGGCCAGCAGGTTTAGGCAGAAACATACTCCAGAGACAAAAGTGGGGTCTTTTTCTTTATTGTTCGGGGTTTCTCCACATGTAAACATGAGACCCCTCCCACCCCATGCCTCTGGTATCCCCGTAACTCAGTCCCCACAGAGTCCCCTTTAAAATAACCAATATAAAAAAGGAGAGCGGAGGGAGGGAGGGAGGGAAGGCCTGACCACCCCCCAGGCTAGGCTGCTTCTGGTCAGCTGGCAGGGACAGGCTAGGGGGGTCATGGGGCAGAGGGGAGCATTGGCTTCCGCACAGGCACAAACAGGCGTTCCCAGTCCTGGGGAGGGGGCCCCAGCTGGGAGGGGGCTCCACAGGTCTAGACTGCAGACTGTTGCAGAGCTAGTGGTTATAAAGTGTGTAGGTGGGGGAGGGGGGGAGGGGTGGCCTGTGGGGGCAGGAGAGAGGACACGTCAGGATGTGGGAGGCTTGGGGCCCCCAGCTCCCCGGGGAGCCCCATCCTGAGGCAGGAACTAGCGAAAGCTGCCTCCCTGGTCTGGCGACCGGAGGGGCCGGGTGGAGGCAGGGAGGGCCCCACGGCTCTGCCCAGAGCAAATGAAACACGGCGGCTGAGAGGCGAGGGGACAGGCGGTCGAGGCCGCCTCCTGCTCCAAGGAAGGCACTTGCAGCTGGTGTGGCCTGGTGTGGCGTCGCAGGAAGGCATGGCTTGGCGGACGAGGAGGGCAGAGGAGCGTAGCAAGGGGGCCTGAGCCCCCGTCTCATGCAAACATGGTCAGCTGTAACCACTGCCGGGCAGAGAGGGCATAGAGAGCAGTCAGCCAGGGCAGAGGCCCCAAGTCCCGCCTCCCAGCTCCATGGCTCAGGGGCTGCTGTCTCCTCCCTCTGTCAAGGGCAGGAGGGAGAGGGACCCTCCTGGGGAGGGGGCCACTCTTACCTCCTCTACCCCTGGGAGCCCAGGCTGCCGGCTCCTGTGCAGGCCTCCAGGGGCCTGGGTCTTCCTGCCCCCACCCTCAGAAACCAGAGATCCTTGCTGTGTCTGTGCAGGATGCAGGTGGCCAGCCTCAGGGCTGACTCTGAGGCTGCAGGCTCCAGCCCCTCCGGGGTGGGGGGCGGGTGAGAAAAACCCACTGCCCCTGAGTGCCTTCCCCCACCCGACCAGAGGAGAATCCCACCTTAAACAAGTCAAAGGTCACCACTCCATCCAGATCAGTGTCCAGAGTTTTGAAAAACCCTGTGTGTTCAAGAAACGAGATGGGAGGAGGGCTCGGTGAGACACGAGTTCGAGGGCCAGCCCCACCTCCAGCCTCACCCTCCACCTCCCCCTGCTGCCCGAGAGCCCCCTCCAAAGTTCCCTCCATACTCCTCATCTCCTGGCACTCAGCCTGTGTGGACCCCCAGCTCCATTCCCCGAGACCCTCATGGGAAGGGGGCGCCCATGGGGACACTCACGGAACATGGTCTCCAGCCGCACCAGGCAGCACACGAAGTTGTCGAAGTCCACGGCCAGGTCGGGCTCCGAGTAGCGGGTGATAATGAGCTCGTACAGCTTCTTGTTGAGCTTGAAGCCTGGCCCAGGAGAGCAGGTGAGGCCCCGGGAGGTGCGGGAAGGGGGACGGAAGGCTGGGCAGAGTGAGCCCCGCCATGGGGGGAGGCAGTCCTGGGCAAGTGCTGGCCCAGAGAAAGCTTGAGGACCCAGAACGACCCACCCAGGAGCTGGCCATCAGGCCCACAGGTCCAGTTTCATCTGCTCGGAAAGCCCTGGCCTCATCCTGAAGTGGGACTGTGAGGGTGAGCCCTGCACAGCTCCCATTGGAGGCCCTGGAGGCTGGCTGCGCTTCTCCCTGGCTGTGTGGCTCCAGGCCAGTCACTTCCCCTCTCTGAGGAGACACTTTTCTCTGTGCTCAGTGGGATAATAAAAGACCCTATCCTCGCAGGCTGCAGTGAAACAAAGTGAAGTGAGTGAAGTGAAGTCGCTAAGTTGTGTCTGACTCTTTGCGACCCCATGGACTGTAGACTATCAGGCTTCTCTGTCTAAGGGATTCTCCAGGCAAGAGTACTGGGGTGGGTTGCCATTTCCTTCTCCAGGGGATCTTCCCAACTCAGGGATCGAACCCACGTCTCCCGCATTACGGGCAGACGCTTTAACCTCTGAGCCACCAGGGAAGTCTAGTGAGGACAAGAGGAAATGCTAACAGTTACCAGGAGAAAAAGGCAGTAGATGGCTGTTTGTTATCACTTCACCACCACTGCCATCAACAACCCCACCCCACCCACTGACAAGGCCCCATGGGTGGGCCACTGCCCTGGGAGCTATCAGGGAAGCAACCCGGGCCATCTCCCTGGGGGCTCCACAGGTCCTGTCCGCCCTCAGGCCTCACCTGCAAACTCAATGGCCATCCGCATTTCATAGGCACTCATGCTGCCCGACTTGTCCAAGTCAAACTTCCGGAAGATGGACTGGGGTGGGGGGCAGAGGGTGAGGGCTCGGCAAGCATCCAGCCCTTCCCATCCGCCCAGCGTGGAGGGTTAATGAGGGTCGGGGGAGAGGGGGTGAGCCGCTGGGACACGTGGGCTCAGAAGGGCAGAAGCCAGGGTGAGGGCTTGGGAACCACATAGCCGGTCCGGGAGCCGGAGGCCCGCCACCCGCTGTGACTGAGGCCGCAGAAGAGGGGAGGGTGCTGCGGGCAGGAACCACCTACCAGGTAATTCCGGATCCGGTTCCATAGGATGTTGAACTCCACCAGGCCCAGTTTGCCATTGCCGTCGCGCTGGGCGGCCGTTAAGAAGAAAACTCCACAGCGTAAACCAGACGCTGGGTGAGTGAGTACTGAGCACTGAGGGGAGGAAAGACTGGCCGTGGAGAGAAACCCGAGGTAGGGGAGGGGAGAAGCTGCAGGAGCTGCCCAAAGCCAGGCCTGAATTGGGGTAGGCTGGGAAGGGTGTTCTCTGAGTGCCAGCCTTAGGGTCACCTGTAGACGAGGCCCTCCCCCATCACTTGACACAGCCTTGCGCCTCAGTTTTCCCCCCAGTCAAGGGGAGGATGCCAGGAAGGAACTGGCCTGTCCACACCTGTCCCTTTCCCTGTGCTGCTCTTGGGACAGGTCACCCAGAGCCCTTCCTCTGCCGACATCCCAACCCAAGCCCTTCCTATGCTGACAACCCAACCCCGGGCCCTGCTCAGGAGGATACATCCATGAGGTTGACCATGCTGCGGCAGGACTCCAGGCTGAAGCCCGTGGTCCGCAGGTCTTTGTCTGCAAGAAAGACCAGTCTCAACACCTCAACCCGACCAGCGTCCCCAGACTGCCCCGTGCTGGGTGCACTGGGTGGGAGGAGGGGCAGGGAGGCACCATTCCTGTCCGCTGATATCTAAAATCTAGCTGAAGAGGTGCGTAGGATTGTTTTTATCATCAGAAAAAGGAGTTTAAAGTATTCTAGTAATCAAGCCGCTGACCCAACAGCCACGTCAACACCACGATTAGATGTGAGTAAAAAGGACCGGTGCTGGACAGAAGGGAAGGAAGTGCAGTAGAAACATGCAGGGAAGGGGGTCACGGCAGGGCTAGGGGCTGCCTCAGGTCCCGAAGGGTGAGAAGAGGAGAGGGGCTCTGGGCTGAGGGAAAAGCATGGGCACAGGCTGGAGGTCAGAGGTCAGAGGCAGGGGCAAAGGGAAGGCTAAAAGGCAGCTGCCTTCAGTTGTACCCAATGGGGAGTGAAGCCCGTCACCTGTCACTCGCCTTCTGGGACGAAGGGGGCTGGCACACTGGCCCTAAGGTGCCCTCAGCTAGCTAAGCTGCTTCTTTTTTGAAATATCCATCTATTTATTTATTTGGCTGCGTCGGGTCTTGGTTGCGGCATGCAGGATCCTCCTTGCAGCACATGCACTCTCCAGTTGTACCGCAAGGGCTTTGCTGCCCCTTGGCCAGGGATCAAAGGTGGATCCTTAACCACTGGCCCACTCCCCAGCTAAGTTCCTAATCACACCAGGGCCTGGAGCTCAGGCACAGAGAATGGGGTCTGGCAAGAGGAATTTAAGAGGAAAAAGCGGGGTGAGCAGGACTCTGAAAGGCAGTGGAGGGTGCCCGCCCTCAAAGACCGAGGGGTTGGGTTCAGCCCAGGGTGGGAGAAGCCTAGATCCTGGAGTCTAGAGGAATGGGGGCTGGGGGCGTGGAGGCAGACACGGGGTGGAGAACAGCCACCCAGGGACGCTCACGTTTGCTGATGATCCTGTTGAGGATGGTCCGCAGCTCCTTGACGCTGATCTCCATGTCCTGGGGGGAGATGGAGGATGGCACCTGCCCTGGGGAAACCCCTCAGTGCCCCAGACACCCGCCACCAGGCCCAGCCTACCTCCCCTGCCAGTTGTCTGAAGAGGGACTTGAAATTCTCATCAATCTCCTCTTCTGAGAGCACTTGCTGGAGAGGGAAGGCAGGGAGAGCAGGTCAGGGGCGCCCCAGCCTGGCCTCTGCGTGGCCAGCAGCAGCAGGCGGGGCTGGGAGCACTCATCAGCTAGGTGTCACTTCACTTCAGAGCCTCACTCTCCTCATTTGTAAAATGGGAACCCAGTCCCTACTGTATTCCTGTCTAGAACTCTTGTGGTCTAAATGTGGAGGTGGAAATACAGCCCAATGATGAGGGGTGAGCCTGGATCCCTGCTGCGCGACCTTGGGTAAATTCCTTAACCTCTCGAACCTGAGTTTCTCTCTGAGAGGGGAGACGGTGATAGCACCCTGACACGGTTGTTATGGAGGAAACCGGGTGATCCAGGTAAACAGCTCAGCACAGACCCTGCAGAGAGCAAGAACCCAGGGGCCCTGCGCCATTACTATCGCAAAGTCCTTTGCAAACTGTAAAGTGCTTGGCAAGTGAGGGATGTGTATGGCTCCTGCCAGGAGGGGCTCTGCCTTGCTGGCTAGAGACCAAGACACGGGACACCCGGGTCCCCGTCGTGCACCCAGGGTGGGGGCAGGGCACGTACCTCGTCGGGGAGATTGGCCTGGACCTGGTCATCCAGCTCTCTGCAGAGGGTGGGGAGAGAGATGGGCCAGTCAACGGGGGTTGGGGCAGCAAGGGTGTGGCGGGAGGAAAGGGGGAGACAGGGGAGGGCTTTCTACTCACTGGGTCCCTGCGCTCTTCTCTGAGAAGAAACGCAGCACAAAGTCACCTTCCTTGTTGGGCTCGAAGGTGGAGGGCACCACCACGTACTCCCCAGGCGGCAGGCGGAAGCGGGTGCTGACCTCCCGCAGGTTGATGAACTGCTCGGACCGGGCCCGGGAGGCGTTGGACAGGAAGAAGTCCCGCTTCAGATGCACGGCCGGCTGGCCCATCAGCTGGTGGGAGGGGAGGAGAAAGTGGGGGCTGCAGCTCAGCCCACCCTTCGGAGTTGCCCCCAGACCCAGACCCAGACCTCAGGCTCCAGGGTCTGGCCAAGGGGCCAGAGAGCTGGGTCACAGTTCAGTCACCCGAAGGCTGCCAACCCTGATGAGTCACATTGCTCCCTTCCTCATCTGTAAAATGGGTGTAAAAGCCCTGCCTGCTGCATAAGGGCAAGGGGAGGAGACACCATGGAGGTGAATGCAGACAGTAAGGGAAAACCACTCGACATTCAGGCATGACCTAAATCAAATCCCTTACGATTAGACACTGGAAGTGACTAACAGATTCAAGGGATTAGATCTGATAGATAGACTGCCTGAAGAACTATGGACAGAGGCTCGTGACACTGTACAGAAGGCAGTGATCAAAACTATCCCCAAGAAAAACAAATGCAAAAAGGCAAAGTGGCTGTCTGAAGAGGCCTTACAAATAGCTAAGAAAAGAAGAGAAATGAAAGGCAAAGGAAAAAAGGAAAGATATACCCATTTGAATGCAGAGTTCCAAAGAACAGCAAGAAGAGATAAGAAAGCCTTCCTCAGTGATCAGTGCAAAGAAATAGAGGAAAACAACAGAATGGGAAAGACTAGAGATCTCTTGAAGAAAATTAGAGATACCAAGGAAACATTTCATGCAAAGATGGGCTCGATAAAGGACAGAAATGGTATGGACCTAACAGAAGCAGAAGATATTAAGAAGAGGTGGCAAGAATACACAGAAGAACTATACAAAAAAGATCTTAATGACCCAGATATCCACAATGGTGTGATCACTCAACTAGAGCCAGACATCCTGGAATTCAAAGTCAAGTGGGCCTTAGGAAGTATTACTACGAACAAAGCTAGTGGAGGTGATAGAATTCTAGCTGAGCTATTTCAAATCCTAAAAGACGATGCTGTTTAAGTGCTGCACTCAATATGCCAGCAAATTTGGAAAACTCAGCAGTGGCCACAGGAATGGAAAAGGTCAGTTTTCATTCCAATCCCAAAGAAAGGCAATGCCAAAGAATGCTCAAACTACCACACAATTGTACTCATCTCACATGCTAGCAAAGTAATGCTCAAAATTCTCCAAGCTAGGTTTCAAGAGTACGTGAACCAAGAACTTCCAGATGTTCAAGCTGGATTTAGAAAAGGCACAGGAACCAGAGATCAAATTGCCAACAACTGTTCGATCATAGAAAAAGCAAGAGAATTCCAGAAAAACATCTGCTTTATTGACTATGCCAAAGCCTTTGACTGTGTGGATCACAACAAACTGTGGAAAATTCTTCAAGAGATGGGAATACCAGACCACCTTACCAACCTCCTGAGAAATCTGTATGCAGGTCAAGAAGCAACAGTTAGAACCGGACCTCAAACAATAGACTGGTTCAAAATTGGGAAAGGAGTACGTCAAGGCTGTATATTGTCACCCTGCTTATTTAACTTATATGCAGAGTACATTATGAGAAACGCTGGGCTGGATGAAGCACAAGCTGGAATCAAGACTGCGGGGAGAAATATCAACAACCTCAGATATGCAGATGACACCACCCTAATGGCAGAAAGTGAAGAGGAACTAAAGAGCCTGTTGATGATGAGAGTGAAAAAACTGGCTTAAAACTCAACTTTCAAAACACTAAGATCATGGCATCCGGTCCCATCACTTCATGGCAAATAGATGGGCAAACAATGGAAACAGTAACAGACTATTTTCTTGGGCTCCAAAATCACTGCAGATGGTGACTGCAGCCATGAAATTAAAAGACACTTGCTCCTTGGAAGAAAAGCTATGACAAACCTAGACAGCTTATTAAAAAAGCAGAGACATTACTTTGTTGACAAAGGTCCATCTAGTCAAAGCAATGGTTTTTCCAGTAGTCACATACGAATGTGATAATTGGACCATAAAGACAGCTGAGTGCTAAAGAATTGATGCTTTTGAACTGTGGTGTTGGAGAAGACTCTTGAGAGTCCCTTGGACTGCAAAGAGATCAAACCAGTCCATCTGAAAGGAAATCAGTCCTGAATATTCATTGGAAGAACTGATGCTGAAGCTCCAATACTTTGGCCACCTGATGGGAAGAACTGACTCATTAGAAGAGATTGAAGGTGGGAGGAGAAGGGCACAACAGAAGATGAGACAGTTGGATGGCATCACCGACTCAATGGACATGAATCTGAGTAAGCTCTGGGAGCTAGTGATGGACAGGGAAGCCTGGCATGCTACAGTCCATGGGGTGGCAAAGAGTCGAACGTGACTGAGCGACTGAACTGACTGATGACACCATGAAATAACTTTCTTATCATCCTTACCAGGCGTTTCCCATATAAGACACTGTAGGGCCCTCTACACAAGCTCCTCACTTATGCTCATGGGAGCCCATGAGGCTTAGAGCTTAAGCAACTTGCTCAAGGGCACAGAACACTCAGCCCACCCACTACCCTGTTCCCAACCAGCATCCCAGATGTCCTCAGTGTAAAGAGTCAGACAGGAAGAGCCTCGTGGGTGTGGTTCAGGCAGGGCTGAGGGTCAAGCTTCAAATCCAGCCTCCTGACTTGTTACCTGCTCTGACACACAGGAGGACAGTGTTTGCTCTGCCCACTGAAGAGCAGGCAGGGGGTGGGGGCACTGTGTGAACCCCCAGGGGAGGTGGCGTCTTAGCTCTCTACGTGTGGGCGTGCCGCTGTCCTGCTCCCTCTGGGCAGCATTGGGCCACGTGTGTTCAAGGGTGTGTAAATCCAGGTGAGTCAGGTGCCACACCTACCTCCGGAGGGACCTGCAGAGAAATGAGGGGAGTTAGAGATACATGCTTGGCCCAGGGGCAGGGGGTGTGGTTTGTGCCACACAGGGGCCCAGAGTTCTTCAGATGAAAAGGACAGGATGGGGAGACCAGGAGGGTTAGGGATGGGCCTGGGGCTGCTGTTGCCTCAGACCTGTTTTCATGCCAGAGAAGGACCCCAGGAGGGAGCCCCATGTGGGGCCCTCTTGGTCCCTGGAATGCCCTGCACCTCAGCTCTGAACTGGAGTCTCCAGGATTGCCCCCTGCAGGGCCAACTGCAAAGTCCTCCAGTCCCGGGACATCAGACATCCATACCAGTTTGCTGTCAGGGGGCTGTGGGCCTGGGCAGAGGCTGTGACTGTCCTTTACCCCGACCAGGGAGATCCAGAAGTGTCTGTCTGTCACGAATACAGAGTATGTAGCAGGGTCCTCCATGGCCAGCATCCGCTTACATACTTCGCAGATGGGGAGCTCACTACTCCTCCAGGGCAGACCACTTGCCCACTTCTTTCTGAAACTGAGCCAGGAGGTCTGTGTCCCAGGCGTCAGCTAAGCCAGAGGTCTGCCCAAGAGCAGCCTGCTGGCCTCCGAGGACAGGGAGAAGAATCTCAGGATCTTCCCTTCTCCTGGCTAAACATTTTCCTCACTCACTATCCGCCTCCTGGGAAGAATTTTAGGCCCCTGGCTGCCTTAGTTCTGGTGGTGGGCCTCAGCAGGTGCCTCCCCAAGGTCAGGTTTAGGACTGTGTACCTCAGGGGTGTGACTGGCCCCAGCTGAACCATGATTGGCAGGTGTCACCAAGTCCTCCAGAGACCCCCTGGCACCCCCTGGCAGAGCTGGCCGGGAGGCCGCTTTCTCTGCTGCATTCCGCGCAATCTGCCTGCTCACCTCGTAGACAGCGAAGCCTATGGTCTCCATGTCACGGCCGAAACGGCGCTCCCGACGGCGGTGCTTCTGCATGAGGGCGAGCAGGAAGCTGCAGCCTGACTCGCGACCCCCGTAGTCGTCGGGGTCCGGGTCATCCGTCTCCTCCAGCCGGATCTTGAACTGGGGGTTCACCCAGAAAGTGGCTGCAGGAGGTAGAGAGGCAGGGATCAGCAGAGAGGCGGAGGAGAGCAGCCTCCCATCAAGCCTTCCCTCCTCCATGTGTTCATTCAACAGATATCACTGGGTCCACCGTGTGCCAAGTGACATGTGTGCAGAGGGGACACACGAAGTCCCTGCCTCAGGAGCTCACATTCCAGAAGGAGGCAAAGCGCGAGCAAGTCAGGTTAGGCAATGGGACAATTACAAAGAGAGCAAGCTGGAGTTGGGCAGGGAAGGAATCCTCCAGGTGACCTGTGAGCTGAGACCTGAAGAAGAAGGCCTGGGAAGCAGGACAAGGCAGAGAGAGAAAAAAGACCCACAGCGGGGGCTCCAGTGAGCAAAGGGGATCTGGGATGGTGACAGAGGTAAGAAGTGTGGATTGAATCAAAGAGTAAGAAAGGCCCCCTGACAGGTCTGTACTGGGAGGGGCATGATTGGATTAGGGTTTTAGAAGGTGGCTGCTGTGTAGACAGTGACTTGGAGCAGGGGCAAAGAAAGAGGGTCTGCAGGGGAGCCACAGGGCGGAGGGAGCCTTGCATTTCTGGCTGTTTAGTAATTCAGCTGCCTGAACCATCCCCCCCGACTAGAAGAACAAAGTGCTGGGCAGAAAATACAAAACCTCCTTTTAAAGGCACCAGTAAGTCCAGCATTCCCTCCCCTACACACCAAATGAACATTAATCAAGAAGATAGATCATAAGTGAGGGTGTAGAGAAATCAGAACCTCACGTACAGCTGGTAGGAACATAAAATGGTACAATTACTTTCCATAATAATCTGGTGGTTACTCAAATGGTTTAACATAGAATTACCACGTGACCCCGTGATCCCACTCCTAGGAATATGTATGTAGGTGTGTGTATATATACGTACATATATGTATGTATCTCCAAGACTAATGACAACATGTGGTGGTGGTTTAGCCGCTAAGTCATGTCTGACTCTTGCGACCCCGTGGACTGTAGCCTGCCAAGCTCCCCTGGCCATGGGATTCTCCAGGCAAGAATACTGGAGTGGGTTGCCACTTCCTTCTCCAGGGGATCTTCCCAACCCCGGAATCAAACCCGGGTCTCCTGCATTGCAGGCAGATTCTTTACCGACTGAGCTATGAGGGAAGCCCCTCTACAAAAAGTTCTATAAAACGAAAAGTACTTTTTGTCTCAGCCAGAAAGTCTTTCCTCAGACCATCTTTTCTAAAGTAGTTTCCACTGTCGTCCTAGGAACCCCCAGTTTCTTATACCTGCATGTGTGCTAAGGCTCTTCGGTCGCCTCCAATTCTTTGCCGCACCTTGGACTGTAGCCCACCAGGTTCCTCTGTCCACGGGATTCTCCAGGCAAGAATACTGGAGTGGGTTGCCATTGCCTTCTCCAAATGACAACATATGTCCACACAAAAAACTTGTATGTGACTGTTCAAAGTAGCATTATTTATAACTGACAAATGATAGAAACAACCCCATTTAAACAAAATGTGATATAACCAAATAATGGAATATTATTCAAAATAGGAATGGAGTCCGGACACATGCTGTATACCATGGATGAACACTGAAGACATTATGCGAAGTGAAAGAAGCCGGTCACCAAGGACCACAGGTTGTATGGTTCCATTTGTATGGAATTACTTTCTGGAACAAGCACATCCATACGAGACAGAAAGTAGATTAGCGGTAGGATAGAAATAAGGGGGAGAAGTGACTTGGGAGTAACAGCCAGGGCTGTGCAGGGCTTCTTTGGGGGGTAATGAAAATGTTCTACAATTGATGTGATAATGGGTACACAACTCTATGAATACAGTAAAGGCCACACTGGATTTTACACTGTAAAATGGGTGAAATATATGGTATCTGAATTTTATCTCAAAAAAGCTATTTTAAAAAAATGGAAACTGGGAGCCATGAAAGGTAAATAATGCCAAAGGACTTCTGTGGACTCACAGAGACCTTGAGTCCTGCCTGGGCACAGGGGCAGGAGACAAAGTCTGACAGGAGATCCCAGCAATAAAACTGGAAGCTCTGTGAGGAATGCCCGCAGCGGAAGTATGAAAGAAAATAAAACCACTGGGAGGAAGGAAAGCATTCTCTGAGAATTTACAACCAAAAGCAGCCTTCTCATGAGCTTGCAGTTTTAATTCACGCTGCCCATGAGGTAAAAGAAAAAAAAAAACTTAAGGAGACAATTTATTTTTCAGAGTCATGGCTTTGGAGTATCCTAGGTGTGACTGGCAGAAACACTTGAGGAACTTAACTTCATCCAAGAACTCAAAGAACTCCCACATACTTCTAGGTCAAATAAGCCAAAAACCTCTCAAGGCTGAGAACAAGCAGCTACACTGGATAAACCCCATTCTGGCTGAGACTGACCAGCCACGATGGATGGAAAACAACTTGCCAAGACTTCAGATGCTGAAATTATCGGACATGGACTATGAAAGACTAAGCTTACTACGTTTGAAGACATAAATGAGAAGCTGGACTATATGAGCAAGAATGAACAGATTAGAAAAAAGCCACTAACACTTCCAGAAATGAATTTTTCAAGTGAAATTAAGTATTTGTTGGGAAGATTAACCAACTGCAAAAAAGAAAATTCAAGTGAATTGAGAATGGATCTAAAGAAACTACCCGGAATGCAATCTAGGGAGATTCAGAGGAGGGCCATTTAAGAGATGTTAAGAGATCTAGAGGATTGACCGAGGAGGTCTAGCTTACATTGGATTGGCATTCTCAAGGCAGAAAGTAAAGAGACTAGGAAAAGGGTATTCTCAAAGAGCACGGCTAAGAATCATCTAGAATTGCTGAACGACACCAACCTTCATATACAGGGAGCTCAACAAATCCAAACCAGAATCCCCAACTCAACACATCATTGTCTAATTGTAGAATATCAAAGAAACAAACTTAAAAGAGGAAAGACAGACATTTCAGAAGACACGGTAGATGAGCAGATTCCAGACTCATACAGCAACAGTGGCAGCAGAGGGAAGAGTGGCAGCATCTCCAGGGAGGTGAGAGTGATGTCGACTCGAGACTCAGCATCCAGAGAATCATCAAGAATGAGCACATCACAAAGGCATTTTACACAAGTCCTGAGAAAATGTAGTACCAAAGACCCTCACTAAAAGAAATTCAGAAGGATATATTGCAGACAGACAGAAAAAGATCTCAGGTGAAAGGTCTGAGTATGGCGAGCAAAAACACTAATATTATGTGGGTACTCAAACAAACATGGATTATATCAAATAATGGGGATGATGATGGTGCTTACTTTAGGACAGGCAGGAAATAGTTAAGGATTAAAATACTAGCTAAAGACAGCATATTGAACAAAGAGAGGATGTGATCCAGCTGGAACATTTTCAGGTCTTTATACTTCATACTGTTCAGGTAGAGGGTAAAGATACTGATCAACTAACTTTGGAACTTATTAAGCAAGCTCTTATATCTTCCAAACTCATAGAGGGAAAAACTAGCAGACAGAAAAGAAAAAAACTCACTCCAAAAGAAGGCACTTTTGGAAGGCAGGAGGGATGAACAGAAAATGCATAGTAAGTCTGCTGAAATAAATACAAATATATCAGTAACACTATGAATGTAAATGGATTAAATTTTCCAATCAAAAGACAATGTTTTCCAAATCTGACCATTAAAAAAGTCATATGCTATTTATAAGAGATAACTAAAACACTGAGCTATAGAAAGATCAGACATCAAAGAGTGTAACAAGACATACCACAAAAACAGTAATCAACAGAAAACTGGAACAGCATAGTCACACAGACTGAAACAGACTTCAAAGTAAAAAGAATTATTAAGATGAAGGCAGGCACTGGAAAATAAAAAAAAGTTTAACTCACTAGGAACTTAAAACAATTTTAAACTTGATTCACCTAAAATCATAGCTCAATATTTGTAAAGAAAAATAACTGACAAAAATAAAGGGAGAAACTGGCGACGCCAACAGGGTGGTGTGAGATGTTTATTATCCCTCTTCCAGTAATTGATAGATTAAGCCGACAAAATAGTCAGTAAGTTTGATATGGTGAACAATTGTAGAAGATTCCCTCTAACATTCAGAGAACAGTCAAGCGAATAGGCCTGTGAAGAAAACACTCCAGATGGGGTTAAATCCCAGCTCAGCCACTTACTAGTGACTTTGGTAAGCTATTTAATTTCTCTGTGCCTCACTTTCTTCATCTGTAAATAGTGATAATATAGTATATCCCTCATAGGGTCAGTGTGAAAGTTAAGTAGATTATATTTTAAATATTTACAGAAGTGCTCAGCATACAGTACACAACAGAAAAGTGTTCACCAGCCTTTTTAAGAACACGTGAATACTCACGCTGGGCCATTGTACCAGCTTCTGTTTATTTCAAAGTTATGATCTATATAGATCATATTTTCTGAATACAAGGAAATTAAATTATAAATCAACAATAAAATAGGGAATTCCCTGGCAATCCAGTGGTTAGGATGCCACGTTTCCACTGCACAGGGCCGGCCAACTGTTGGCTTCATTGATTTTTCTCTGTTGTTTCTCTATTTCATTTATTTGGCTCTTCTGCTTGCCTTGGGTTTAGTTTGCCCATTTACTAGTTCCTTAAGGTAGAAAACTAGGTTGTTGTTTTGAGTTCTTTTTTAAAATAGGTACACAGTGTTTTAATTACTATCGTATGTGATTTCTCATTTACATTACTATTTCTTTGAGATAAACTCATTCTATGGGGCAGCATTACCTTGACACCAAAGCCAGATAAAAACATCATAAGAAAAGAAAATTACAGACTGGTATCACTCATGAATAACAATATAAAAATCCTCAACAAATACTGCTGCTGCTGCTGCTGCTAAGTCGCTTTAGTCGTGTCCGACTCTGTGCGACCCCATGGATGGCAGTCCACCAGGCTCCCCTGTCCCTGGGATTCTCCAGACAAGAACACTGGAATGGGTTGCCATTTCCTTCTCCAAAGCATGAAAGTGAAAAGTGAAAGCAAAGTTGCTCAGTTGTGTCCGACTCTCAGCGACCCCATGGACTGCAGCCTACCAGGCTCCTCCGTCCATGGGATTTTCCAGGCAAGAGTACTGGAGTGGGGTGCCATTGCCTTCTCCATCAACAAATACTAGTAAACCAAATCCAACAGTTTATTAAAAAGATTACATACTATGGAAGATTTATTCCAAGAATGTGAGAACAGTTGAATATAAGAAAATCAACCAGTGTAATACATCACAATAGGACAAAGGGGAAAAAAAATACATGACCATCTCAACTGAGACAGAAAAGGCACTTTAGAAAATCCAACACAAATTCATGACAAGAACATACATAAATTTAGGAATAAAAGAGAACTTCCTCAATAAGAAAAAGGGCATTTAAGAGCATTTAAGTAATACATTCAGTGGTGAAAAAAAATGAAAGCTTTCTCTCCAAGATCAGGACAAGATGCCTACTTACATCACTATTATTCAACATTGTACTGCAAATTCTAGCTAGATCAATTAGTCAAGAAAAAGAAAAAGTAATCAAATTTAAAATGAAGAAAAAAACTATCTCTACTTGCAAATGACATGATCCTGTATGGAAAAGCCTGAAAAATTAGAATATTAGAATTAATAACAAATTCAGTGAAGTTGCAGATTACATCAGGACACAAAAAACAGTTGTGTTTCTATACACCAACAATGAAAAAAAATCCAAAGAGGAAATTAAGAAAATAATATCTTTGTAACAGCATCCCAAGCTATAAAATACCTAAGAATAAAAAAAAAAAAACAAAACCTAAGAATAAATTTCACCAAGGAATTGAAAGACTTATACACTGAAAATTACAAAACTTTGATGAAACAAATTAAAAAAGACATAGAAAAGTCAAAAGATATAATACTCAAAGTAATCCACAGATTCAATGCAATTCTTATCAAAATTCCCACAGAAGTGAAAAGCAGATCCTCAAATTTATGTGGAATTTTAAGGGGCCCAGAAGCTAAAATAATCTTGAAAAAGAGCAAAGTTGGAAGACTCATACCTCCTGATTTCAAAACTCACTACAAAGCTAAAATAATCAAATTGGTGTGATATTGGAATAAGCATAAACAGATACGTAGACTAAAAGAATAGAACTGAGAGACCAAAAGTAAATCCATACCTAAATGGCCAAATGATTTTTGACCACTGGGTGACCAGATCATTCAATGCATAAGGAATAGTCTTTTCAACAGATCCTAGGACAGCTGGATTTCCATAATCAGAAGAACTAAATTGGGCACCTATCCCATACCATAAACAAAAACTAACTCAAAATAGATCAACACCTAAATATAAGAGCTAAAATCATAATGCTCTTAGAAGAAAATGCAAAGCTAAATGACCTTGGATTTGGCGATGGATTCTTAGCTATGACACCAAAATCATGAGCAATAAAAGAAAAAATAGAAGATTGGACATCGTCAAAATTCAAAACTTTGGTGCTTCAAAAACACTATCAAGAAAATGAAAAGAGAGAACAGAAACAGAAAGGGAGAAAATACATACAAACCATCTACCTCATAAGGCTCACATCCAGAATATATAAATATATATATGAAGACTATATGAGAAGACAAACACCCAATCTAAAAATGGGCAAACGATTAGAATAGACATCCCAGAAAAGATACACAAATGGCCAATAAATACATGAAAATATACTAAACATTATTAGTCACTATGGAAATGCAAATTAAAACTGCAATGTGATACCACTTTATAGCAGCCAGGATGGCTATCAGAAAAAAGGTGGACAATAAGTGTTAACAAGGATGTGGAAAGAAAACAAGGATGTGGAGAAATTGGAACCCTCATGCACTGATAGGAGGAATGTAAACAGTGCTGCCACTTTGGAAACCAGATCAGTTTCTCAGAAAGGTAAACATGGAGTCACCATACAACCTAAAAATTCACTCCTCCTTGTAGACCTAAGAGAACACTTGCTCATACAAACACATGTACATAAGTATTCAGAGCAGCTTACTCACAATACCCCCAAACTGAAAATAATTCATCAACTGAAGAATGAATAAGCAAAATGTGGTATATCCACGTCATGGAATATTATTCAACCTTAAAAATGAAATGAAGTATTGATCATGCTGCAACATGGATGACCTTTGAAAACACAATGCTCAGGGGAAAAAGCTAGGCACCAAAGGCCACATATTGCATGATTCCATTTTTATGAAATGTCCAGAACAGCAAATCTATAAAGACAAAATTAAATTAGTGGTCACCAGGGGTTGGTGAATGAGAAGGTTAGGGAGTGACTACTAATGGATATAAGATTTCTTTTGCAGGTAGTGAAAATGTTCTGGAGTTAGGTAATGGTGATGATTATACAGCATTGTGAATATATTAAAAAACCACTGAATTGTACCCATTAAAAGTGTAAATTTTATAGAATGCAAATTATATTACAATTCTTAAAAACATTATATATTAAAATTGTATAACTCAAAGGTACATACAGAAAAAAATTAATGAAGTAAGAATCTGATTTAAGAAGTTATAAAATGACAATTACATCAAAAAGAATAAAATACCTAGGAATAAATCTGACTAAGAAGGTAAAAGACCTATTCTCGGAAAACTGCAAGACACTGATGAAAGAAATTGAAGAGGACACAAACAAATGGAAAGCTATACCATGCTCGTGGACTAGAAGAATTAATACTGTTAAAATGACCATACTACCCAAGACAATCTAACAGATTCAATGCAACCCTTATTAAAATACTAATGGTATTTTTCACTGGCCTAGAACAAATAATTCTAAGATGCATGTGGAAACATAAAGATCTTGAATAGCCAAAACAATATTAAGAAAGAAGAACCAAACTGGAGGTAGCATACTCTCTTACTTCAAGCTATACTACAAAGCTACAGTAATCAAAACAGTATGCACGGGTTGCTTTGTATCCCACTTTGGACACCGTGAATTGTCAGCCAAAAAAATAGAGAAAACCGCTCATAAGAATAAAGGATTTATTTGGGTTCTTTAAACAAACAAACAAACAAACAATATGATACTGGTATAAAAACAGACACACAGATCAATGGAACAGAACAGAGAGCCAAGAAATGAACCCACACCTATATGGGCAATTAATCTATGACAAAGGAGTCAAGAATACACAATGAGGAAAAGACAGCCTCTTCAATAAATGATGTTAGGAAATCTGGAGAGCTACATGCAAAAAAAACAAAACGCAACTATTTTCTCACACCATATACAAAAATAAACTCAAAATGGAATAAAGATTTAAATGTAGGACCTGAAACTATAAAACTTCTAGAAGAAGCCGTAGATAATACACTCTTCGACATCGGTCTTAGTAATATTATTTTGGATCCGCCTCCTCAGGCAAGGGAAACAAAAGCAAAAATAAACAAAAGGGACTACATCAAACTGAAAAGTTTCTGCACAGCAAAGGAAAATAGCAACAAAATAAAAAGACTGCCTACTGAATGGGAGAGACTCACAGGAGATCACATTCGTGGTAATCAGTGGCGAGGGGTAGAGGCAGAGAGAATTGGATGAAGGTGGTCAAAAGGTACACATCTCGAGATATAAAATGAATAAATACTAGGGATACAATGTATAACATGATAAATAGAGCACTGCTGTATGTTAGATCTCAAAGTTGCTAAGAGAGTACATTCTAAGAGCCTAAGAGTTCTCATCATAAGGAAAAAATACATTTGTTTCTATTTCTTTAATATTGTATCTATATGATATGATGGATATTCACTAAACTTATTGTGGCCGTTGTTTTATGATGTATGTAAACCAAATCATTATTTATGCTGTACATCTTATACAATGCTGAATGTCAATATATCACAATAAAACTGGAAGGAAAAAACGTCATAAAATAAATTCTAAAAATAAATCCAAAGAAAGCAGATGAATGAAACAACAAGCAAGAAAGATTCATAATATGGAAAAAAAATACTATAAAGAATAAAGTAAAAAATCATTTTATTTTAAAGACTTATATTGACAAACCCCTCACAGGATTAATAAAGACAAAAGAGACAATGAATAAAAGAGATGTTATCATTACAGATGAGGTATAGTATATTAAGGATAACTTCATGTTAATAATGGAGAAAACCAGATGCAAAGGATGAACTCCTAGAAAATAAAACTCCTCAAAATATTTTCAAGAGGAAGTAGAAGATCTGAAAAATTTAATGACCATAAAAGATACTCAATATCAAAAGTTAATCTTTAAATAAAAGAGCAGGCCTGGTAGTTTTCTAGACCTGTTCCACCGAACATTCAAGCAAGAAATCATCCCCATCTTATGCAAACTCTTCCAGAAAAACAGGAAAAGACAGAACATTTCCCAGTTCACTTTGCCAGCCAAATACAGCACCCATATCAAAACTAGATAAAGTAAGCATGAGAAAAGAAAACTACTGGCAGACCTCACTCATGAACGTGGATGTAAAATTATTGTATAAAAAATTTATATCATTACTCTGTTGTTTTATCTCAGGAATGTAAGGTTAATTTAATATGAGAAAAGTGATCAATGTAACTTATTGTTTTAACAGGTAATTTAAAACAGCTAATTCTAATAATAAAGTTATTTCATAACATTAAGTTTCATTACTCTGATAAAAGGTGCATACACACACACAAAAAAAACTTAAAGTAGAAAAGTTTTTAGTGATGAAATCTACAGTCAACGTTTAATAGTAAAAACTTTTCCTTTTGAGAGAAGGGTAAGACCAGAACATAGTGAGTGCTAGTGGGCATGCAGCAAGCCTGGCCAGCACATTAAACAAGAATGAATATGCAACAAAAGTTATAAGCATTGGAAAAGAAACAAATTTATCATTATTGGCAGATGCTATACTGTCAGTTAGAAAACCAAAAAGAATACAGAAAAATGAGTAAAATTCATTACAGTTTAACAAGCTTGCCAGATGTAGAATAAACTTTAAAAGGTCAGCTGCATACTACAGTATCAGCAATGACCTGGCAGATGTCATTTAAAAAGAGATACCATTTACAACAGCAACAAGATGATAAGAGTATCTAGGAACAAATCTCAACAGAGGTATAAGCCCTTTACAATGAAAATTATAAAATTTTATTGAAAGACACTAAAGACCAAAATAAAGAGACATAGCACATTCTTGGATAAGAAGAATAAAATTGGAAAGATGTCAATTCTCCCCAAATTGGTCTATATAGTCTATGCAATTCCAAATTAAAATCTCAAAAGGGCTTTTTGTAGGACTTGGTAAACTGATCCTAAAATTCACACAGATAAAACAAAACCAAAAAAAGAAAACCAGAAGCAAAGAGCAAGAGGAGCTAAGAGACGCTTGAAGAAGGAATTCATCCCGTCCAATTGCAGGATTTATAAATCTCAGTTCCACAGCCAGGAATCAAACATGCACTCCCTACACTGGAAGCAGAGTCTTAACCACTGGACCACAGCAAAGTCCGCAGGACGTACAAATCCATAGCAACTAAACCAACGCGGCAGTAGCAAAGAGACAGGCCGAGGGACGGAAAGGCAACTCAGAAACGGACCCAGCTACGTGGGAACTCTATGACAGGGCTGGACCTGCAGGGAAAGGACAGGCTTCTCAGAAAACGGTACCTCGAACAGTGGTCATCTGGGAAAGAAATGAAATGAGATTCCTGCGAGGGAGAAGAATGCTTGAACACAGAGGGCTGGGAGCCAGGCTGAGAACTGCTGGAGGAGGCAGGACATGCGAAGAGAGCAGCGGTGGTGGATTTGGCAAAACCAAAGCGGACAAGGAGCAGCCGCAGCAGCATGGTGGGGACGCAAGGTGGACTGGAGCGGGTTAAGCACTGAACTTAGTGAGGAAGGAAAGGGGGAAGCTGGCCATCTTGAGAAACTTGACTTTGAAGGGGAGCAGAGAAATGAGCGGGGAAGTGGGTTCCAGAGGCAGGCAATTCTCCCTTGTGCCCCGGAGCGAGAGGCGACGGGTGAAGGAGCCCGAGGGAGAATGGGGTCTAGAGCAGAGGTGGGAGGCGGGGTGCCCCTGAGTGGGGACAGATCCGCCACTGTCTCAGGCAGGAAGGCAGCAAAGACGGGCACAGGTCCAGACAGGCTGGGGGCCTTGGAGGTGGGACTACGATGGGTGTCCTGTGAGGTCGGAAAACAGTGACAGTGGCGGCACGTCTGAGGAGAGACTGCTGCTGCTGCTGCTAAGTCGCTTCAGTCATGTCCGACTCTGTGCGACCCCATAGATGGCAGCCCACCAGGCTCCCCTGTCCCTGGGATTCTCCAGGCAAGAACACTGGAGTGGGTTGCCATTTCCTTCTCCAATGCATGAAAGTGAAAAGCGAAAGTGAAGTCGCTCAGTCGTCTCCGACCCTCAGTGACCCCATGGACTGCAGCCTTCCAGGCTCCTCCGTCCATGGGATTTTCCAGGCAAGAATACTGGAGTGGGGTGCCATTGCCTCCTCCGAATACTGCCCGAAGTGTGTGATCTCTCTCCAGGCCCAGTCAGCGGCTCTGGAGCCGGTCGAGGGTTCAATTAGGATTATGGTTGTGCCAGGTAAGAGGACCAGAGGGAGCTAGGAGCCAAGAAACTTGAGTGTTTGCAGGGACAGCATTAAAATGCTGACTCCAACCTGGGGAGGATGAGGATGCTAAACCTGTTAAGAAGAGAAGGCAGGGTGGGAGAGGAAGGATGCCCATGGACCCCAGGGAAAGGCGACAGAAGGACCAAGGAGGGAGACAGCGGGCCAGGAGGAAGGCCCGGAAGGAGGAGTGACAGGAGGTGGCCGGACAGCAAGGAAGTCTCCTCTGTCCGCACCCTGAGCTCAGGCTCCAGCAAGGCAGTCAAAGGTGGCTCTTGGGAATTCACACTTTTTCATCCTCAAAGCAAATTTGCAAAACAAGTACAACTACCCCTATCTTACAGGTGAGGAAACAGGCTCAGAGAGAAGATATGTCTTGTCCAGGGCAGCAGGGCCCAGGACCCCACTCCCCAGGTCACCTGGGTAGTTGCGGCAGCCCCCCGCGGTGCTCCCCCGCCGCCAGGTGCCCTCGTACAGGGTGGTGTTCCAGTTGCGGAACCTCTGGCTCTTGAGCGCATCGGGTGTCAGGTTGCAGATCTCCAGGCGGGTGAATTCACGCATGAAGTCTCGGAATGACATCCTGGGGGGTCGAGGTGAGAGTGAACCGGGATGCCCAGTCGAGGCATCAAGAGACATGGCACAGCTGGTTTTCGGGGGGGTGGGGTTGGGAGCTGGGGTGCCCACTCAGACTGAGGAGGGGGCTGCTCACCAGAACTCCCCATCCTCCATCTTGACCCGGAGCTGCTCCCGCATGTAAGGGTCCACGCCGTTCCACTCCGAGGAGCTGCAGGAAAACGGCACTGCCAGGGGCTGGCGGCCACTGACCTGCCCAGCCTCTATCCCTGGGGCCTGTCCTTCCCTGGCCCAGGTCAGGAGGCCTCCACAAGGGCAAGTCCAGAGACCCCAGTCCCAGGGGTTATCTTATGAGGGCCAGCTCAGACGCCCCGAGGATGCTGGTAGGTGGGCACAGCCGCCTGCACGCACAGCCTGAGCTTTGCCAGGGCAGTCCCCAGACCCAGTCACACGCAGATGGGCCCCTCTGTTCAAGCCTGAGTCCACTGTGGGATGGCAGAGACCCCAGCAGAAATGCCAGTGGCACTGAAGAGTCTTCCCAGGCCTCCCCGGCCAGCCTCCATGGACCCTCACCCGTCACTCCAGGCTCCTGTCCACTCCACCTCGCCCCAGGGGTTCCGCATCCGGATCAGGTTCACCATCTGGCCCTGGTAGTTCACCTGTTCCCCAGAGCTCACGTCAGCGCCTGCTTCTGGCACACATTTTAACACCCCTTCCCGCCACCTCATCCTCACAGAACCCAGCTCAGCACCCAGCACCCACCGTTGGAAGCACAGCTGAGAAGCCTGTCTGGGCATAAACTGCTGAGAGAAGCAGCTCTACACACAAAGTACAGTAAATCAGGGAGGGACAAGATAACCATCTTTGGGCGAGAGTCCCTGGGAGATAGGAAGGTGCTGCTGAAGGTCACAGGGAGAGTCGGCCTCTCCCACAGCCTTGGCCACAGGCCAGAGAGGCAAGGAGGCTGGAACCACCCTTTGGGGAAGACCTCCACCTGGGGCAGTACCTGCTTGGCCCCGGTCACAGAGTAGGCGTGGCCCTTCACTAGCTTCTTGAAGGTGACAGCCTCCATGTCCAGAATGCTGGAGATCTGCAGAAAGACACATGGGCTGCGGCCGCTGTCCCCACCCCCATTCAGGAGATGAGCCCCGAGTCTTGGCTTTCCCTTGCATACACCCACAGTTACTGGGAGTGATGGGCAGGACCCCTGACCCCATCTCAGTCCCTGGAAGGGGGAGCTGCTGGCTACTCCACCAATGATACTGCTGGTGAGGGGGGGTGTGCACCCCACTGACACTGCTTCTGGCCAGAGCTGGCCAGACCCTGGGCACACATGCGTGAACACAAACATACAGCCATGCAAAGCCTCTCCCCTCACCCAGGAGCCACGAGGTCCTCAGAGGACCTCATGTGGAGGGACTCAGGGAGGCAGAGAAGAGGGGTGAGCAGAGACTAGAGTCGGGTAGGGCTGGGGAAGAGCGCGGCAGCGGGGTTAGAGTGGAGAATGCAGTGATGGTGGCGGTGGAGGCCGAGATCAAGGATGAGGGAGGTCTGAAGATAAGTCGGGGAACAGAGAGCAACTGAAGGAACAAATGGGGAGTCTGGGGCCCACAGGAACTGGGACTCGGGAGGAGCTGAGGCCAGGCTGTGAACTGGACAGCGCACAGGCATGGCCTCAGATGACAGGAAAGAGGAAGTTGGAGAACATGCTGAAGTCTGAGGTTTTGGGAACCAGGAGGAAGCCAGGCATGGAGGTGGAGGACAGGACTGAGGTGATGAGCCAGGCTGGCTGAGGATCCAGGGATGGTGTGAGGCAAAGGACAGGGTCTGGAGCCAAGCCCGTGGCAAGTCTGAGGCTGGGCTGAGTAGAGAGAAGGAACCGCTAGGAGACTCAGGTCCCAGGATGGGGGAGGCACTTACATCGATGGAGCAGCCCAGCAGGGAGCCACGCTCCAGGGCCTTGAGGATGATGTTGTAGAGGTCGCTGGGCGCCTTCCGCAGCTCGTACCACTCGGTGACTCCGCCGGTGAAGTCCTCAAAGCCCTCAGATGTGCTGCCTCCTGAGAGGGCCTCGTAGCTGCCGTTCACCCTGTGGGCGGCCCAGGTCACCATTCTGCACCAAGCAGGACCCCCAACCCAGGCGTGGCCTGGAGCTGTCCCTGGGCCCCCACTCACTTGGCATAGGCCTTCTCCAGCAGGGCGCTCCAGAACTCGTTGCCTTGGGCAGAGTGCACAAACACCAGCTTCCCGTCCTTGGTGGGCAGCAGGTCATCCACCACCACATCCACCCACTCACCAAACTGCCACAGCTGGGGGAGGAGGGGCACAGTGAATCCCTGCTTTGAGATCCCTCGGGCCTGAGGTCAGGCCTGAGGTCAGGCCTCAGCAGCTCTGCCACTCACTAGATACCTGATTCTAGGCCACGCATCCTAGACACAGGATCTGAGCAGGTCGTCCTCGCTGAGCCTGTTTCCCCCTCCACAAAAGGGAACAATAATGCCTTCCTAATGGGAAAACTAAACAAGATTAGGCAGGCAACACTTGTAAGGCAGCATTGTTCATATTTTTGAAACAGACCAAGTTGCCTCTTCAGGTACAGAGACGTTGCAAAGCCCTTGGACCTTGGCTCTGCTGGGCCCTACCATGACCCCAGACTTTCCCCCTCCCCACCATTCTAGGCCAGGGTGTGTGTGGGTGTGTGTGTGTGTAGGGAGTGGGGATACCTAGGTAAATTAGATGTGGAATGAAAATGCGGGTGTGTGTGTGTGTGTGTGTGTGTGTGTGTGTAGGGGGATGGGGATACCTAGGTAAATTGGTGTGGAATGAAGATGCAGGATCCAGATCCTTCAACCACAAGGTGGACAGGATTCCCACAATCACGGGCTTGCTTCAAAGATGCCTTGAAAGGCAAGTTTCCCAGTGGGGGAAGGACTTCCCGCCATCCCAGGCCATAAGTGACTCTGTGCTACAGCACTGGGGGCCGTGAGTGTGCAAAACAATGGGGCAAAAGGGAGGAGGTGCGCCCACAGCACCATGGAGAAAGTGAACGGGCCAATCAGAGGCCGTGGAGGAACGGATTGGAGGAGTAAGAGGAGAGGGTGGGGAAAGGGCAGCGAGGCCACGCCCCTGCAGACCAGAGCTGGCAGGTGCCGCACTTGGCCACAGTAGTTCGCCCCGCACTGTGGGTCCCGCCAAGTGAAGCCAAATGCGCCAAGGCGGGTGAGGATGAAGTAGGGCAAGGCGCTCCCTGACCAGAAGGTAGGAGAGGACACCGGCGCCAGAGGTTCTCATCCAGGGTTGCTGGGCATGTCTCTTTCCCAAAACGAGCCTACTGAGAATTCATCAGTGTAATTTGAAAAGTGGGCCCTGTGCGCAAAGAGCATCAGGAAAAGCTGGTTTAAATAAACTTTATCCAGAGTCTTTCTTTTCCGCAGGGCTCTCAGTGGCTGGAGACTGACAGAGTGCAGGAGGAGTTGGGGGTGAGGGGGTCGGGGGGAGACTGAGGCCAAGGGTGTAGATGACCACAAGTGACAGCCGATTTTCCCCAGCAGAACACTATTTCTCAGACAGGGAAACCGAGACCCTGAGGAGGAAAAGGATTTGTCCCGTAGGACATAACCCAGAGAATTTTCTCTAAGCACTTTCTTTTCTCCAGTGTGCACAACCAGCCAGGAAAACTGCCAGCTGAAATACCTGCCCAACCGTTTCACACATGACAGATTCTCACACATGACAGACCTGAGATGGAATCAAGAGGTCACATACTTTCTGGGGGGTGGGGGGGGGGGTGCGGGGAGCTGGCCCTGCAAGGTGTGGCCCCGCGCCACCCTAACTTCAGGGTCCCCCGCCCATCTCCGTTGCCTGCTACCCCTCTCTCCCTCACCGCCCCACTCCTTGTCCAAGGTGCATGTGGGGCTCCTCACCTGGAAATGGAAGATGCCAGCGTAGCCATCCTGGAAGCTTTGGCCATGTGGAACTACTCGGTGCAGGAGGGTGTCATTGAGGGTAAGGGAGGCGATGGCAGCCAGGAGCCAACAGTCCCCTGGGATGGGAAGGATCCCCGTCAGGTCTACTGTACCCATCTTTGCCCAGTAAGTGCCATACTGGGGAGAACCTGGGACTCCCCGGACAGGGTGCCCCTCAACTTACAGAAAAGACCCAGGAATCTGGGCAAACCAGCCCCAGCACTGAGAGCCAGAGCCTGCTCGGGCTTGCAGGAGGGAGAGGCTGAGGCGGAGCAGGAAGGAACGGGCACAGGGAACTACTACGAAAAACACACTCGGGATCCCCCAGGGCCTACCCAGTGCGCCCTGGCAGATGTCCGTGCGGGTGGCTCCATCCACGATGAACTGGGGGTTTGAGAACAGCTCCTGCAAGAAACCCAGAGTCCTGTCTCTGGGCCAGCCCCTCCTAGAAACTGGAGCCCAGCCATCCCAGACCCCACTCTAGGGACCTGGCGTCCTATTCCCACTCCTCACTCAGGAAGGAGGTAAACTGAGTCCCATCCAGGGTGGCCCCTCTCACCGTGGGACGCTTCCACTTGATGCCATAGGTTTTGGAGGAGTTGGGGCCCAGCTCCTTGAAGCCCAGGCTCTGGGGCACTGGGGGGAAAGCCTCGTCACGGAAAAGGGCCCCTCCTTGCAGGCAGTGAACCCGCAGCTGCTCGTAATCCTGGCCCAGGTACTTGATGGCATTTTCATGGCGGCCCAGGCCCAGCTCCTTGGCCCGCTGCTTCTGCACTTGTGCAGACACCCCGGTGCAGTACACCGGAGTGATGAACTCCTCGGCCATCCTGTGGGACAGAGGGGCCCTGCTCAGAACCCTGGCCTTCCCAGGACTAGAGCTGGGGCTCCTATCTGCTAACACTGCTCTCTGGCCCGCTGCCCTCCTTTCTCCCCAAGCCTGTGGTTTCCCCACCTCCTCACTAAATTAGGGCGGGCAGCCATACCTCTCTGCTCCCAGAATCCACCAGAGGGGGCTTCCCATCCCCTAGGTGCGCTGGCCATCATTTCCCTACCCTCACCCAATGCTACCACCTCTCCGTTCCCAGACTCCCATTGTCCTGGGTCTGCAGGCCTGCGGTCAGCCAGTCAGGTGGGGAAGGGCGGGGTCCGAGATAATAGCACAAGGAACGAGGAAGGTGGGAGACCCCGAGGCAAGTACTCTTTGAATGCCTCTCTCCCCAGACTAGCCAAGCTCCTAGGCACTGGCCCCTTTGCCAGCTTGGGGGCTGATAAGTCCAGGCAGTCCGGGGTTCCCCTCCCCAGGCTCCTGAGACGGGTTGAAGGATCAGGGAGGCTCGGCCTCAGTCCTTTCCCCTCCCGCCAGCCCCCAGCCCAGCCCCTGGAGACCGTGAGGAACGCAGCCTGGGGCGGGCTCCGGAGCCTTGCGGTTCCCGAGCCCCCGCCCCGTCGCAGGCACTCTGAGAGCCCGGGGGGAAGGCAGCCCCGCAGCCGGGATCCAGGCCAAGCTGGGGGAACGCCGGGCCGGCCTCACCCTCCTTACCTGGGGGAGGAGTGTTGGGGGGTCGCTGCGGTCCCTGCTCTGGCTTCCCGGGTGGCAACTGAGGACAGGGCCCAACCAGGAAGAGCGCTCCTCCCCGCCCTCCTCCGCCCCTCCCTTCTCCTCCTCCTTCTCCTCGGGCTTCCACCCCGCTTCCTCTCCGCCCTCCTCTCCGGGCACCTTCTCCGAAGATCTCTCTAATTCACGGTATCTCCTCGGCCCTCCTCCGCAGACGCTGGGCCAACTCCGCGAGAGGACAAATTAGTCAAAGGCAGAGTAGTCCCCGGGGAGGGGCCAGCGCCTATCTGGGTGGGAAGGGCTGGGGCCCGGACGCCAGGGCAGCGCGGGGGAGCGGAGGGGGAGGACGGGACAGGGGGTATTTTTAACCAGGGGCAGCAGCTCGAGTTGCAGGGCCGGGTGGCCCCACCCCACGCGGCGGCCCCGGAGGGCATTCTCGGGAGTCCAGCCCCGCGGCGTCACCTCCCGCAGCCCGGGGTCCGTCCCCCTCCCCTCCGCGGAGCCGCAGCTGTCCCCCCACATGGCCCCCGCCCCGCGCGCCCCTAGCGCGGGGCCGAGATTACCTCGGGCTGTGGCAGCTGCTCGGAGGAGGGGCCGGGCCGGCGGCGGGCAGACCCCTGCCGGACGCTCTGCAAACGGCAGCCCCACCCCGCCGGGTCCCCGCCGCAGCCAGGCTCCTGGGCCAGGGCCGCTCCCCGCCCCCACCCCGCCCCCGTGCCCCGGGGCGCAGGCTCCCGGCGTCGCCACCCCGCCTTAGCGGCTCTCGGCATCCAGGCGGGGCTCGGGGAATCGGCCCCCCGGACCCGGGCTGGCTGCGTGACCTTGGTTGAGTCTCTGCGGCTCTCGGCCTTAGTTTCCCCATTTGCGCCGCGAACGGGATGAAATGAGGAACTGCGGGATCCCATCTTGCGCTCTGAGGTTTCTTGTGCTCGGAAATTGCGAGAGGCCAGCATCCTTGCCCTCTCCTCCTTGCCCTCCCTCTCCCACCCACCCGTGTGCCGCTTTACCCAGGAGGGGGCGGCAGAGGCTGCGAGGCAGACAGCAGGCCCACCCGGGACACGGAGAGACCCAGCCACCTGAGATGCAGTTGGAGGGACGGAGACTGCAACGGACCCTCGGCTCAGGGCTTTTGATTGGCCTTGGGGGCCCCAGCCAGGAAGGTCGCGGCCCTTACATGATGTTTTCTTGTTGTTCGGTCCCTAAGTGCCTGACTCTTTGTGACCCCATGGACTGTAGCCCGCTGGGATCCTCTGGGGATTTCCCAGACAAGAGTACTGGAGTGGGTTGCCATTTCCTTCTCCAGGGGATCTTACTGATCCAGGAATTGAACCCCGCGTCTCCTGCATTGGCAGGCATTGGCAGGTGGATTCTTTACCACTGAGCCACCAGGGAAGCCCCTTATACACACAAGCCTTTTGTTGGGGAAACAGTGCTTAGCCTTCCTCGAATTTGAGGGCCCTTGATCCCAAGAAGATTAAGGGCCACGGATCTAATCTGACTCGGTTCTCACTCCTAGTACACAGATGAGGAAAACTGAGGCCTAAGAGTGCAGCTTGCTGAGCTCCTTCAACTGGCAAGTCAGACCTGGGACCAGCTTCTGAGCTCTTTGTTCATCACCATTGGGCATTTATGTGTCTGATCTTGACCAAACCCTTCTGACAGGTCTTTGCATAGCAGACCTGTGACTAAGGCAGACCAGGCCCAGCTAAAGGAGGCTGCTCTTCTGGTTCAGCTTTGGGGTTTAAGAAAGGTGAATCTTATTGGAAAAGTAGGGTTAACTAGGCAGTGAGGTGCTGGAAAGGGTGTTCCAAACTGAAAGAACTGTGCATGTCCAAAGGTCCAGGGGCTGGGGGGGACACAGGTCAATCAGGAGACTGTAATTGTTCCTTGTGACTGGAACGCAGGGAGCAGGGGCCTGGGAGATGCTCTGGGGAGGTAGCCAAGGCCCCCCTTCCCCTCAAAGCACTCTGGCTCAACCCATGTGCCCCACAGTCCCCAGATTATTTTCACTAAACTGTCACTCCAGCTGACTGTGTTTGACTGTTCCCCAAATGGGCACTGACCACCTCCTGTATGTGCAAGGTGCTGTGGTCACCTGGACATCGGATGCTGACGACCCAAGGCCTTGGCTCCCTCTGAAGGAGGCAGACATTGACTCAGCTCTTGCACCCATGATTGAAAGTGAAGTCACTCAGTCGTGTCCGACTCTTTGCGACCCCGTGGACTGTAGCCTACCAGGCTTCTCCGTCCATGGGATTCTCCAGGCAAGAATACTGGAGTGGGTTGCCATTTCCTTCTCCAGGATATCTTCCTGATCCAGGGATTGAACCCGGGACTCCCACACTGTAGGCAGACACTTTACCGTCTGAGCCACCAGGGAAGTCCTACACCCATGATTAACTGGGAAGAAGAATGATGTGAAGGAAGCCCATAGCTGAAGCCCTCACTAATCCAGGGTATTAGAGTAAAGATAAATCAGACAAAGTTATGTCAGGGATGGGAGAGGTAGGGGAATTAGATGCCTTGGCATATGGAGGAACTAAAATATTCTGAGTGTTGCTTGAGCTGAGAGAGAAAGGGAGAGCAGAGTTGTGGCAGGCCTGGGTGGGCTGTGGAAGATGGATTTTGTTCTACCTGAGGTAGAAGCCTGCTCAGATTTGTACAGATGATGGAAGAGGACAGCTGGCAGTGTCCTCTGGCTCAAACTCCAGAGGTGGTAGACATAAGAGAGAAAGAGATGGATTTGAAAACCTATTTATTAATAGGATACACCATATCAAAATTTAACTCAAACTGGATTATACACCTAAATATAAACCCTAGAGCTATAAAACCTCTAGAAGAAGGACTTCTCTGGTGGTCTGTGGCTAAGACTCCTTGCTGCCAATTCAGGGAGACTGGGTTCGATCCCTGGTTAGGGAACATGCCACAGCTAAAAGATCCCATATGTCACAACTAAGACCCGGTGCAGCCAAATAAATAATTTTTTTTTTTTTTAAAGAACAACAACCTCTAGAAGAAAGCATTGTTGTTGTTGAGTCACTAAGTCATGTCCGACTCTTCTCGACCCCATGGACTGCAGCCTCCCAGGCTCCTCCGTCCATGGGATTTTCCAGGCAAGAGTACTGGAGTGGGGCGCCATCGCCTTCTCCAATACGCTGTCTAGGTTTGTCATAACTTTTCTTCCAAGGAGCAAGTGTCTTTTAATTTTGTGGCTACAGTCATTGTCTGCAGTTGTTTCAAATGCCCTTTATTCCTACTATATGGTTCCAACTCCTATTTCTATGCATGTCTCATATTTCTGTTATAAACTAGATATTTTAGGCAATATAATGTAGGTACTCTGGGTACTGGGCACATTTCTTCTGGACTTTGTTATAATGAGTACCAGCATTATCCTTTTTTTGTTTGTTTTTTGGTGGAGAACGTGAGTAATGATCCAGCCTTATTTTAATGAAGCTTGATCCCCACGTTTTGAGAAGCCAGAGCTAGTGTATTGAATTAAGGATATGCAGGTTATGGTCTGCTTTCCTGGTGGCTCAGCTGGTAAGGAAACCACCTGCAACGCAGGAGACCTGGGTTCGATCCCTGGTGGTAAAGATCAGAAGGGAAGGGTTACTCACTCCAGTATTTTGGCCTGGAGAATTCCATGAACTGTATAGTCCATGGGGTCACAAAGAGTTGGACACAACTGAGCAACTTTCACTTTCACTGGGTTTGGTAAAGATTTCTTAAATATGACACAAAAGCCCAGACAATAAAAGAAAAAAAAATTTGAAATTTACTGAAATAAAACACTTTGTTCCTCCTCAAAAGGCACTATTATGAAAATGAAGAAAAACCACAGACTAGGAGGAAATCATTGCCAAAAAATATATCTGATGAAGAACTTGTATTTAGAATATATAAAGAATTCTTACAATTTAAAAAAATAATCCAGTAAAATTGGGTGAAAGATTTGAATAGACATTTCCCAAGAAGACATGTGATGGCAAATAAGCATATGAAAAAATGTTTATTCATTGGAGAAATGCAAATTAAAACTAGAAGGACCAACATTGCAAACCTAGAATGGCTAAAATTAAAAAGACTAACCATGCCAAGTGCTGGCAAGGATGTGGAGGAGTTGGAATTCTCATACGATGCTGGTGGGATACCACCACTTTGTTAAACAGTTTGGCAGTTTCTTTAAAACTTAAACATGTATTCACCAATAAATGGAAATAAACTATCAAGCTACAGAAAGATGCCAGAACCTTAAATGCATGTTGCTAAGTAAAAGAAACCAGTATAAGAAAACTGGAGAAGGCAATGGCAGCCCACTCCAGCACTCTTGCCTGGAAAAAATCCCATGGATAGAGGAGCCTGGGAGGCTGCAGTCCATGGGGTTGCTAGGAGTTGGACATGACTGAGCAACTTCACTTTCACTTTTCACTTTCATGCATTGGAGAAGGAAATGGCAACCTACTCCAGTGTTCTTACCTGGAGAATCCCAGGGATGGGGGAGCCTGGTGGGCTGCTATCTCTGGGGTCGCACAGAGTCGGACATGACCGAAGCAACTTAGCAGCAGCATGAGAAAACTTATACTGTATGATTCCAACTATATGACATTCTGGAACTGGTATAACTAGAGATGGTAAAGAGATCAGTGATAGCTAAGCTTTCAGGGAAGGTGGGGGAAGGGCATTTTTAGGGCACTTAAACTATTCTGTGTGATACTGTAATGGTAGATACATGACGTTGCATTAAACCCATATAATGTACAACACTAAGAGTCCCTGGGGACTTCCCTGGTGGTCCAGTGGCTAAGACTCCGAGATCCCAATGCAGGATCCCCATGTTCGATCCCTGGCCAGGGAACTAGATCCCACATGCTGCAACTAAGAGTTCCAATGTAACTAAAGATTCCACGGGCTGCAACAAAGAGGGAAGATCTTGCATGCAACTAAGACCTGGCCCAACCAAGTAAAATAAACAGTTTTTTAAACAAGCGTGAACCCTAATGTTAAACTATAGACTTTAATAACAATGTATCAATATTGTTTCATCCATTGTAACAAATAGATCACACTAATACAAAATGTCAGTAGAGAAACTGCAGATGGGAAAGGGGGGTACTGGAATTCTCTATACTTTCTGAGCAAATTTTGTGTAAACTTAAAACTACTCTAAAAAAAATTAGTCTATCTTAAAAAAAAGAAGAGTAAATTAAATATGGGCTTCCCAGGTGGTGCTAGTGGCAGAGAACCCATCTGCCAGTGCAGGAGACATGAGAGACCTGGGTTTGGTCCCTGAGTTGGGAAGATCCCCTGGAGAAGGGCATGGCAACCCACCCCAGTATTCTTGCCTGCAGAAACCCCATGAACAAGAGGAGCCTACCAGGCTACGGTTCATAGCGTTGCAGAGTCGGACACAACTGAATCAACTTAGAGCATGCGTGTTAAATATACACCTATCATATGACCCAGCCATTCCACTTCTAGGCATTCACCCAAGGGAAATAAAAGCATGTGTCCATGCAAAGACTTGTGTATGAATATTCATAGCAACTTTAATTGTAACAGCCCAAACTAGACATAACCAAATGGTCTTCAACAAATTGTGACTGGATAAGCAAATTGTGGTGCTGTATATATACCACAGAATACTACTCAGTCATAAAAAGGAACAATGGCTTAATCTCAGAATAATTATACTGAGCGTAAGAAACAAGACAGAAAGTGAAGTGAAAGTGAAAGTTGCTCAGTTGTGCTGACTCTCTGTGACCCCATGGACTATACAGTCCGTGGAATTCTCCAGGCCAGAGTACTGGAGTGGGTAGCCTTTCCCTTCTCCAGGGGATCTTCCCAACCCAGGGATCAAACCCAGGTCTCCCACATTGCAGGCGGATTCTTTACCAACTGAGCTATCAGGGCCTGCTATATAATTTCATTTCTATGAAAATTCTAGGAAAATGATAGCAATTTAGTGATAGAAAGCATATCAATGATTGCTGGAGGGGATGGGGGGGCTGACAGGTGGGAATGGATGGCAGGAAAGGATTACAAAGGGGCTTGAGGAAACTTTTGGGGGTAATGGATATGTCCATTATTTGACTGTGGTATTGGTTTTGTGGGGGTATATATTGTCAACAAAAATGAACCTTGAAGTATACATAGTTTATTTTATGTCAACTATACCTCAGTAAAGCTGCTAAAAAGACCTATAGAATTTAGCCACTGATGGGATATGGTTCCTGGGAGACAGGGAGGGAAAAGACAACTCTAGACCATCTGAGTAGATTCATGGTGTAGGGGACTCTTATCTGGAGGGGATTCTGGAGGATCAGGTTAGGGAGGTACCTGTGGGACTTAATGGCTCCTAAAGGAAATCAGTCCTGAATATTCATTGGAAGGACTGATGCTGAAGCTGAAACTCCACTACTTTGGCCACTTGATGTGAAGAACTGACTCACTGGAAAAGCTCCTGATGCTGGGAAAGATTGAAGGCAGGAAGAGAAGGGGATGACAGAGGATGAGATGGTTGGATGGCATCACTGACTCAATGGACATGAGTTTGAGCAAGCTCTGGGAGTTGGTGATAGACAGGGAGGCCTGGCGTGCTACAGTCCATGGTGTTGCAAAGAGTCGGACACAACTGAGTGACTGAGCTGAGAAAGCTGTGGGACCCGCCCTCATCCAAGAGGAGGTGCCTGGCGGTGGGAACAGACCTCAGAATAGAGGAACAAATTTGGGAGTCATTGGACATTGTGCCACCTGAAAGAAGTAGAGGCAGGGGACAGACATGTCATTCTGGATACAAAGATGCTTCATAAAGATGTCTGTGCTTAAAGTAATCTATAGAGTGATGAAAATTAAAAATTCTAGGGACTCTCCTGGTAGTCCAGTGTTTGACTCCAGCTCCCACTACAGAGGACATGGGTTCCATCCCTGATTGGGGAACTAAGATCCTGTAGGCCACATGACTCAGCCAAAAATTTTTTTAAATTCTAACAAGTGAAAAAAAAAATTCTAACAGATTATTTGGGGAAAAGAACTAGAAAAACTGATTTAAAGTTCCTATGGGAAACTGAACAAGCAAGAATAGCCAGATCAGATCAAATCAGTCGCTCAGTCATGTCCAACTCTTTGCGACCCCATGAATTGCAGCACGCCAGGCCTCCCTGTCCATCACCAACTCCCGGAGTTTACTGAGACTCACGTCCATCGAGTCAGTGATGCCATCCAACCACCTCATCCTCTGTCGTCCCCTTCTCCTCCTGCCCCCAATCCCTCCCAGCATCAGAGTCTTTTCCAATGAGTCAACTCTTCACATGAGGTGGCCAAAGTACTGGAGTTTCAGCTTTAGCATCATTCCTTCCAAAGAAATTCCAGGGCTGATCTCCTTCAGAATGGACTGGTTGGATCTCCTTGCAGTCCAAGGGACTCTCAAGAGTCTTCTCCAACACTACAGTTCAAAAGCATAAATTCTTCAGCACTCAGCCTTCTTCACAGTCCAACTCTCACATCCATACATGACCACAGGAAAAACCATAGCCTTGACTAGATGGACCTTTGTTGGCAAAGTAATGTCTCTGCTTTTGAATATGCTATCTAGGTTGGTCATAACTTTCCTTATGACCAACCTAGATAGAATAGCCAAGAGACTTCTGAAAACAAGTTAGGAGTCTAATCCTGTGAAAGTGTTAGTCACTCAGCCAAGTTCAACTTTTTGTGACTCCAGGGTCTGTAGCTGCCAGGCTCCTCTGTCCATGAAATTCCCCCAGGCAAGAATACTGGAGTGGATTGCCATTCCCTTCTCCAGGGGATCTTCCTCACCCAGGGGTCAAACACAGGTCTCCTGCATTGCAGGCAGATTCTTTACCATCTGAGCCATTAGGGAGCCTAACCCTATCAAGTATTACATCCAATCCATAATGATTAAATAATTCTTATATAATAATTAATGAAGAGGGGTACTGATACATATAGATCACTGAAAGATAGAAGAATCTAGTTCAGTTCAGTTCAGTTCACTCACTCAGTCGTGTCCGACTCTTTGCGACGCCATGAATCGCAGCACGCCAGGCCTCCCTGTTCATCACCAACTCCTAGGGTTCACTCAGACTCACATCTACCAAGTCAGTGATGCCATCCAGCCATGTCATCCTCTGTCGTCCCCTTCTCCTCCTGCTCCCAATCCCTCCCAGCATCAGAGTCTTTTCCAATGAGTCAACTCTTCACATGAGATGGCCAAAGTACTGGAGTTTCAGCTTTAGCATCATTCCTTCCAAAGAAATCCCAGGGCTGATCTCCTTCAGAATGGACTGGTTGGATCTCCTTGCAGTCCAAGGGACTCTCAAGAGTCTTCTCCAACACCACAGTTCAAAAGCATAAATTCTTCGGCGCTCAGCCTTCTTCACAGTCTCCAACTCTCACATCCATACATGACCACAGGAAAAACAATAGCCATCTAGATACAGGTCCAAATGCATATAGGAATTTAGTATATAAGAGCAGCATCTCAAATTTGTTGAGAAAAGATGAGTTTTTCATTAAAAAGCATTAGGAAAATGGGAGGGAATTTTGTATATGATCAATTCCAGATGAACTCATGATTTAAATGTAAAAAATGAAAACAAAAATACAGCCAGCAGCTAAGGGAGACATTCTTTTAATCATCTCAGTGTGGAAAAATTCTTTTTAACTGTGACACAAAACCCAGAAGCCACAAAAATTTATTTTATCACACACAAAGTTAAAAGGATAAACTGAAGAAAATACTTACAATTTACATCCTGAAAGGCTATTTTTCCTTACATATGAGTCAAGTACCAAAAAACAATGGAGAAATGGGCAAAGATAAGAGCTGTTCACAAAAAAGACATACAGCTCTTACATGTATGAGCTTGAGCTCACTTGAAAGAAAAAAGAAATACAAACTAAACCTTCACCAAGACAGGATTTTCTCCTTAGCAGTTTGGCAAACATAAAATAACCTTGTTTCTCATTGATTGGTGAGTGTTGTGGAAAACAGCCTTCACACAGCTGGAGGCTGGGGAGGGGTTTCAGGCACAGCCCCAACAGATGAACAAGTGGCAAAGTTCTTCAAGATGACCATTTTGGAGGCTTTCCCTGGTGGTCCAGAGGTTAAGAATCTGCCTGCCAATGCAGGGAATGTGGGTTTGATACCTGATCAGGGAACTAAGATCCCACATGCTTCAGGGCAGCTAAGCTGAAGCATGGAGGAGGAGAAGGGAGGAGGAGAAGGGTACCTGAAGCAATACACTGAAACTATTGAGGCCTCTCCCTCTAGAGCCCACATGCCACAATTAGAGAAGACTGCATGCCACAGTGAAAGCCCAGTGCCACCAAAAAATAAATAAAATGGGCCTTTAAAAAAAGACGACAATTTTGACTTGACCTTTGGCTGAACAATTCTTCTTGGAATTCACTGTTTCATATTTGAATAATGCTGTTCTTACAAAGTCTTCAGTCCGTTCAGTTCAGTCACTCAGCCACGTCCAACTCCTTTGCTACCCTGAGGACTGCAGCATGCCAGTCTTCCCTGTCCATCACCAACCCCTAAGCTTGCTCAAACTCACATCCATCAAGTCAGTGATGCCATCCAATTATCTCATCCTCTGTAATCCTCTTCTCCTGCCTTCAGTCTTTCCCAGCATCAGGGTCTTTTTCCAATGAGTCAGTTCTTCACATCAGCTGGCCAAAGTGTTGGAGCTTCAACTTCAGCATCAGTCCTTCCAATGAATATTCAGAACTGATTTACACAACTTTCACACTTTTACAGAGTCTTAGTGACTCTCTATAGCAGGGATCCCCAGCACAGTACCAGTCTAATGGAGCTGGGCCGTACAGCAGAAGGTGACTGGTTGTCTTCCACAAAACTGACCCCTGGTGCCAAAAAAGGTTGGGTGCCACTGCTCTATGGCACTATTTAGAATAGCAGAAGTGTGGAAACATGTGCCAGTCAATAAGAAAAAAGGGTACACCCATACAGAAGAGTGCTATACAGCTGTCAAAAGGAATGTGCAGATAGGAAACCATGTGATTTGTCTACACCAACTCTCTAACACCATCTCAGTTCAGTTCAGTCACTCAGTTGTGTCCAACTCTTTGCGACCCCATGAATCGCAGCACGCCAGGCCTCCCTGTCCATCACCAACTCCCATCTAGGCCCCTACAATTCAATTCTGATACTAATTCCCAGAATTAGCACAGGCCCCATGAATCTCAGTTCCACAAGAGGCCAGCCACAAATGGAACCCCCAGGTGACCCATACTCCTGTCTGGCTGACTACAAATTTGGGGATGACCATAACCCCTCTCCTCAGGACTGATAATTCAGTAGAAGACTCAGAACTCAGGAAAATACTTTATTCACTGTTACTGGTTTATTATAAAGGATACAATTGAGGAACAGCCAAATAGGAGAGATTCATAGGGAAAGACATGCGGAGGGAGGGAGCCACCCTCCCCGAGAATCCCAAATCTCTAGTGCCTCGCCCTTCCTGGAAGAACTGGGGAAGCTGAAAGTTCCCACCCTCTAGATCACTTTTTTTGGCAACAGCCACCATCTTGAATAACCTCATTAGCATTAACTCTGGTGTGATCTATAGGAGCTCATTATGAATAACAAAAGACATTCCTATAACTCTGGAAATTCCAAAGGTGTTAGGCACTCTGTGCCAGGAACCAGGGACAAAGACCAAATTTGTATATTTTTATTATACCACATTTGGTTACATACATTTAGATTCTTTCTCTGGATGGACATAAATGATCACTTCCATTGTTTCCAGGAAGGAGAACCAGGCGGCTGGTAGTCAGGGGCAGGAGGTGACTCTTGGTTCAAAATTCAAAACATACATGTGACTATATTACCTATCTGAAAAACTCTTAAAAATACTTTACAGTCCTTGTCTTGGCTTCTAATGTCTGCAGCCTCCAGGCTTCACCCCCATGCTTCTTGGGAACCACTCAGAGAGGAGGGAGGGGAATTACATTTAGATTTCTCTGCCACCTGACCCCTTAGACGTCTCTGCCTTCTGTTTCAGGTACACTCCCCTTTAACCTTTCTCTGGGCAGCAATTCCCTCTACTGATAACACCCACATCTGAGCTCCTTTCTTGAGATCAGTTCTAAACCCTTCGAGTATTATCTCATCCAAATCTCAAACAGTATCCTTTCTGGTGTAATACTCATTTTACAGATGAGGCAGTAGAGGAGATTAAATCTGTAAGTCATACAGAAACCTGGATCTTGAACTTAAGCTGTCTGGCACCAAAGACCAAGTCTTAATCACTACTCTAGATGGTCTTTCCAAAAATCCTGTTCCTCACCACCACCACCCGAGCGTGGGCAAACCTGACATAGTTCATCACATTATATGGGCTTCTCTGTGGCTCAGTCAGTAACCAATCCACTTGTAATGCAGGAGACCTGAGTTCAATCTCTGGGTTGGGAAGATCCTCTGGAGAAGGAAATGGCCACCCACTCCAGTATTCTTGCATGGGAAATCTCATGGACAGCGGAGCCTGGTGGGCTACAGTCCATGGGGTCACAAGAGGCAACTGCAGCCCAGAGCAAGGACTAAGGCTCATTCTGAAAAAGACCTCACCCTGCAGGCATTTCTAGACTGACATAGAGCCATTTTCCTTTGGAGTTCTTTTTGGTCCAGTAGGTCCCAGGCCCTCTTCTAAGGACTGCATATAGCTCATTTCATTCAGTTCCGTGGGCTCTATGTGGGTCTCAGCATCCACTAAGATGTTAAAGAGGAGAAACAGTGGGATGACTGGTCGCCAGTGGGAAGGGAGAGCTATTACAGGGCTTGTGCTCAGGGGTCTCAACCACTGGTACCTAAATCTGGCAGACCCCCCCTCCCCAAAACTCCCTCCCTACCCCTACCCTGGGTAAAGGACCCAGACCAGGGCCTAAGCACAGCCAATGTCCTGAGGGCATGAATTTATTAGAGGAGTCAGGTCAGACTGGTTACAAGTTACAGGTTGGGAAGAAGGGGCAGGAGGCATGGGCAGCCCTGCCAGCCTGAGGCCAAGAAGACAGGAGCCTGGAGGGGCCACAGTCAGTAGAGCATTGGGCCAGCAGGCAAGCAGACAGGCTATTCTTCACCCTGCAAGTATCAGCGCCGAGGGCACAGCAGCAGCTTAGAAAAGACTGGGGGAGGAAGGACAGAGAGCTGCTCAGAGGAAGCCTGCCAAGCTCACACAGCAAGGGGGTGCAGAGCTGGACACTTGCCCAAGCCTGCTGGACCCCAGGCGCCATGCCCCTCCTTCCCATTCTGTTGGGCTCCACACCTGCTTCCCAGCTCCTCCCAGCTCCCCGCCAGCTTCTGTCCCTACTCACTGTGGAGGGTGTAGGTGCCTGGCTCCAGTAGCAGCTGGGTGGGCAGGACAATGAGGAAGCCCCTACTCCAGGGCCAAGCTTGGGATGTAGGGCGGTGCCACTCAGCGTTGTAGGAAAGGCACTTGGATAAGACAGGCAAGGGGTGGGGGCGGTGGCAGCAGAGGCTGCTGTGAGGGGGCAAGGCACAGAGAGGACAGTGGGGTGGTGAGAGGCCGGGACCCCGGGGGAGGGGGATCTGGGCCTTTGGGTAGCTCCTTTGAGCCCTGCCATGGTGGGGGTGCCGCTCCCGAGTCCAGGCCCAGTGGGTCGGCTCCTTGGCCATGACCTGCGTGAGAAGAGTGGATGGTAAGTGGGAGGTGGGAGGTCCAGCCTCTTTCCCCAATCCTGGGATGCTGGTGTAGGGAGCCTCACCTCCTCACAGCTCTGGCGTCTCACAACAGCCCTGAAGCCCATCCGTGCCCACAGCTTGTCCCTCTGATGCAGGAAGTCTGACACTTGATGATGCCAATCTTGGCCCAGGGCCCACAGAAAAATCACGCTTTTGGGGTCCTCCAGGTCTTCCTCCATGTCATTTGCAAGGTACCTGGCCACAGAGGTGGGGGACAGGGGGAACAGAGGTTGTAAGCATCTGCTCTGCCCCCACCCTGCGATTCCAAGTGGGCATCCCCACCAGGCACCCGGGCCACTCACAGTGCCAGGAACAGATTGCTGTGGGTGTACTCGCTGAGCTGCAGGTTGGCACGCCGGAAGTAGACCAGCACCATGGCCAGGAGATACTGCAGATACAGAAATGGGGAGAGTTAGAGCGAAGCACTGTGGGCAGGGGAGGGGACTGTGCCAGGCCCATCAAGCAGGTTCTGGGCTTGAAGCAGGCCTAGAAAATCCAGGGTAAAATGGTGCAGGGGGACCTGCAAAGACAAGGGCTTAAAATGGGGGCACTCCCTCCACCAGACCAGGGGACCCAGTGCATTAGCAGCACTCAGGCCCCAGTAATTCAACCTTCCCCGAGTGAGCCTGGACTCTCCCCCGACTCTCACCTTGTCTGAAATCTGGAAACAGGGATCTTTGGAGAGGAAATCCTGGAGGAAACTGTGCTCTGGGGGAGAGGGAGGAGAAATGGAAGCCTGGGGTTACCACCCTCACCCCACAAGACGAGAGTAGCATTCTAAGTTCTAAAGCCCGAGCCCCCACTGAATCCACTTTCTGACATTTCTGACATGAACCGAACACCCCCCCCCCAACCCAAACCTGCCAAACCAGAGTCACCTGAGAAGGGATGGGACCAAGACGTGGGCAGGCTGAGATCCCACCTCTCACATCAGTTCATGCTTGGTCCTCACAATCCCTTCCAGGCCAGCCCCCAAGTGGACTCACCCAGAAGGTGGAGGAAGGCCCGGAGCTCCTGGTGTCGGCGGAGATGGGAAGACTCATCGCCCTCACCTTGCTGGCTCCAGCCCCTCAGCTTCACTTGGGTGCCAGCTCCAGGGACTGTGGCCGGATCTTGGGCATTGCTCATCTCTTGGGGGGTTGGGGGTGGGTGGGGTGGGGTGGGACAGGGAGACCTGTAAAGAAAGCAGCCCCAGGACTTAGCATTTACCCCCATTAGCCCCGCACAAGTCAACGGGATCAGTGTGGCTGGCCTGACAGACGACCTCCAGAAGGTGGAGGGATGGGCATGGAGAAACGGGGGTGGTGGTGGTGATGGTGAGGAGACAAGAAAGTCAGCAGAATTCCTGGGGGCTACAGCACCCTCACGCCTCCTCCTGGCACCCCAGACCAGGCCAGAGAGTAACAATAGCAGCAACAAGTGCCTCTGAGGGTTTCCTAAGTGCCTGGAGCTGTGTTAAACGCTTTAACTTATTTCGTCCTGGTAAGGAGACCCATTTTGCAAACACAGAAACTGAAGCATGGAGGTCTCACAGCGACTTCAAGGTGGATCCTGTCTGACCCCAAAGCCAGAGACGCACGGAGCCTCTTGCCACCCAATTCACAACCACCCCCTCACCCTTCATCAAGCAGCCCTGAAAAAACCAGCAGACCATTACTTCACAGAGGGAAAACTGAAGCCCAGAGACAGGGACGTTATTAGACATAAATACTGGGCTTTAGGGCGAGTTTTGAGGTGGAGCCACCGCAAACATTTGGAGCTACAAAGAGAGAGAACTCCAGCTACAGGTCTCGGGGGAGGGTCCCCTCCAAAACGGCTTGGTCGACCTAGGGGCCTCCATCTAGGTTCCCACAGGTAAGCCCAGCCTCCTCCTTCTAGAAGACTTACCTGAGCTCAGGAGTTAACCTACAGCGTAACTCCAAGCCCGCCGAGTGTGTTTATATAGCCCCAGAGCTGCCCCGCCCTAGAAGCCCTCCACCAATCAGGCCCCTCCCTGGGAAAGGGTGTAGCTTTTCGTCATCACCACTCACCTCCACTTAGAGTTAACCCAGTCAGTCTCCACCACGCACCTCCCAGCTGCGGCTCTCCTGGGTAAAAGTTTCTCTCAAGTTTCATCACCTACAAGAGGGGTGAGGGCAGGCCAGCGGGACCCCAGGGCCAGGAAGGCAGCAGGAGTCCCTCTCCGCTCTTACAAATGCAGCGCCAAGGTGCAGGACCTAGAATGCTACCGACCTGGGTTGTGGCGCGTGGCTGATGAGTAAATTATAAATATTCGGTGACTGTGCCTTGCTGGGGAAGGGTCGCTGGTTGTGTCTGTGTTTATTTCAGATACAGAAATCCCCAAACCTGGGAACCAGAGAGGAGATTGTCTTGGAGTGAGAATTCCCTGGGGCCACATCCCCATTCCAAGGTCCTTTAGGGATATGAGAGCCCCGCCAGAGGCTCCAAAGTGGAGGAGGAAGGCTTTGCCCAGGACCACCTAGTTCAACCCCTCCACACCGCGCCCCTCCGCGTCCCAACAAGCAGACCTTAAGCCTTTCCATCTTCACTGACTCAGTTACTCTTTACTCTTTAGTTTTATAGGACAGTCAGCACCTACATGTGACAGTTGACTTCTCCCCCCACCTTTTTTCCCATAATAAAGTACACATAACTTAATTTGAACAGTATGTACTGTCTTAACACCCTTTAAGTTCACATTTTTAAGTACTCATGAAACAATAGCTCCCCATTTCAAAATTTTCAACTGAGGACTTGGGGGATAAGAAGGAAGAGGATATTAAACTCGAAGTCATCGAACAGGAAAGCAGTGAGATTCACTTTAGAGTGAAAATGATGACACATCTCAAGAAACTCAAAGAATCATAATGGGTTCCCAGGAATTCAGTCAGGTTTCTCTTTGAAGATCAGAGAATTGCTGATGATCACACTCCAAAAGAACTGGGAGGGGCTTCACTGGTGTCTCTGGTGAAGAATCCACCTGCCAGTGCAGGGGACACGGGTTTGATCCCTGATCTGGGCAGATCCCACCTGCTGCACAGCAACTAAGCCCAGGCACCAGGACAATTGAGCCTGTGCTCTAGAGCCCTCAAGACACAACTGAGCCCAGCGCTGCAACTGCTGAAGCCTGTTCACTCTAGAGCCCGTCCTCTGTTCCTGACAAGAATAGCCACTGCAATGAGAAGCCCTCGAACCGCAACTTGAGAGTAACCCCCGCTCTCCACAACTAGAGGAAAGCCCTCGCAGCAGCGAAGACCCTGCACAGCCAAAAAGAAAATAAGTAAATTAATTTTTTTTAAAAAAGAACTAGGAATGGAAGAAGATGTGATCTTGTAAAAAATAGTCCTTTTAGTAAAATACAAACTTGTATATTAACTAATACATGTGGAATCTAGAAAAATGCTATAGATGATCTTATTTGCGAAACAGAAATAGAGACACAGATGTAGAGAACAAATGTATGGACATTGAGAGGGGAAGGGGGGGATGGGGTGAACTGGAAGACTGGAATGATATACAAACACCACTGACACTCTGTATAAAAGAGATAACTAATGAGAACCTACTGCGCAACTCAGGGAGCTCTACTCTGTGCTCTGATGACCTAAATGGAAAAGAAATCCAAAAAAGAGGGTATATATGTATGCATGGGCTTCCCAGGTGGCTCAGTGGTAAAGAATCTGCCGGCCAAAGCAGGAGATGTAGGAGACACAGGTTCAATCCCTGGGTCACAAAGATCCCCTGGAGGAGGAAATAGCAACTCACTCCAGTATTCTTGCCTGGAAAATTCCATGGACAGAGGAACCTGGTGGGCTACAGTCCATGGAGTCTCAAAGAGACACGACTGAGCTACTGAGCACGTGTGCATATGTATATGTATAGCTGATTCACTTTGCCATAGAATAGAGGAGGAGATGGTTAGTTAGCATCATTGGCTCAGTGGACATGAATCTGATCAAACTCTGGGAGATAGTGAAGGACAGGGAAGCCTGGTGTGCTGCAGTCCATGGGGTCACAAAGAATCGGACATGACTCAGCGACTGAACAGTAATGGCAATAGAAACTAACACAACATTGTAAAGCAGCTACGTTGCTGTTTAGTTGCTAAGTCGTGTCTGGCTCTTTTGCGACCCCATGGACTGTAGCCTGCCCGGCATCTCTGTCTGTGGGATTTCCCAAGGCAAGAACACTGGAGTGGATTGCCATTTCCTTCTCCAGAGGGTCTTCCCTGCCCAGGGATCAAACCCATGTCTTCTTCATTGGCAGGCAGATTCTTTACCGCTGAGCCACCAAGGAAGCCAGAGCAACTATACTTCAATAAAAAATTTTAAAAACAAGTAAAACACACACTTTTAAACTAGAGAACATATTTGATCACTGCCTGTAATCATCTCGCTTCCTTATTTACTTACTTCTCATGCATTTTCCCTACCAGGTCACTGCCTTCAGAACAGGCACCTTGTCAGCCTTATCAGCTCCCAGACCCTCTGTGCTGACTCAGAGCTTGCTGTTGCTCACATTTGGATGAATGAATGGCTTACAAGGCCCTTGTGAATCTCTCCAAGAGCACCCCAACCCTACCCTCCATCACCATCCTCCAGCTACAGCAGCTTCTTTCAGTTCTCCTGTTAACTCTTTCTTCCCCCACTCCACCCCCTGTTGCCCCAGGACCCTCATACATGTTGCCCCCTCCCCAAAGGACAATGTGTCCTTCCTTCTGGGAGGACGCTGCTTCCTACTCCGTGTATGCTTACCCATGTGGTTTGGTTCAGTCAGTGGAATCTGAGCAGAGATCATTCATGCCACATCTCAGTAGAAGCTTGAAGAGCTCCAAGGTGGCTCGGCCTTTCCTCTTCTCCATCTGCCCTGGGTCAAGGGTACCTCCGGGTGGTGGTAGCCTCTCTAGCCTGGGGTCTAGAATAAAGACAACATAGGGACTTCCCTGGTGGTCCAGTGGTTAAGATTCGGTGCTGCCACTGTAGGGGTCTCAGGTTCAATCCCTGGTCAGGGAACTCAGACCCCACGTGCTGTGTGGCATGCCAAAAAACAAACAAACACACACACATTCAAGCTAAACAGTGAAGGACGTGTAATATGAATAGGAAATAAACTTTTTGAAAATGCTAAAGGAAATTCTCTAGGCAGGAAACACAAGAGAAGAAAAAGACCTACAGAAAATAAACCCAAAACAGTTAAGAAAATGGTACTAGGATCATACATATCAATAATTACTTTAAATGTAAATGGATTAAATGCACCAACCAAAAGACAGACTGTCTGGGTGGTTGAAAATGTGCGTGTATGCACTTCCACTTACCACAACACTCTGCTTGACCCCCCAAGTTGTATGTAATATTTTATTGTTAGGTTAATCATGTTCCCAATATGGCTTGAAACTGTAATTATCTTTTATTTTTTTGTCTGGCTACTAATTGTGAAAACTTATAAATACCTTTTACTATTATGATTATGTAACTATTACTCACTTAATACCATTATATCATGATTGGTCAACAGAAAAATAACAGAAGGTATCTTATAATAACCTGTAATGGAAAATAATCTGAAAAAATAATATGTATGCATATGTATAACTGAATCACCTTGCTGTGCACCTGAAACATTGTAAGTCAACTGTACTTCAGTAAAATGTATGTATTAGGAAAAAAATGAAAAAGAGTATATGTATAACTAAATCACTTTGCTGTACAGTGAAACACTGTAAATCAACTCTAATTCAATTTCTTTTTAAAAGGAGACTCCTTACGGAAACTCAAACTAAAAATCTTAACTTATCTACTTAAAAAAAAACTTGTAATATACAGTGGAACTACATGTAACTTTGTTCTGTATTTTCCAAGTCTCCTGTAAATGTGTTATCAAGCTTTCATAATTTAAAGAAAAAAGAAAGTGAAAAAAGGAGACTCTTGTTAAACATTTCCTCTAATTCCTCTTTTAAAAAAAAGAAAAGAAAAACTTCTGTTTTGAAAGCTGCTGAGATTTTGGATATCATTGATATCAAATAATTATTGACATTATTGGGTTGGATTTCCATTTCCTGCCCTAACAAATTACCACAAACTCTATGGCTTAAAATAATGTGAATCTATCATCTTCCAGTTCTGGAGGCCAGAAGTCCAAATGGGTCTCAGTCTGCTAAAGTCAAGGTGTGGGTAAGGTTTAATTCCTTCGGGTGGCCAGCCTCATTCTTTGGCATCTGGCTTCTGGCTTCCTTCCTCCTCTTCAGAGACAGTTGCATAGCTTCTACTAACTCTGATCCCTCTTCCACATTTTTTTTTTCCTCTTCCACTATTAAGGACCCTTGTGATTACATTGGGTCCATGTGAATAATCCAGGATAATCTCCCCATCTCAAGATCCTTAATCACATCTATGAAGTCCTTTTTGCCATGTCAGATAATATGTTCATGGGTTCCAAGAATTGGGATGGGTACCTATCTGGGAGGTCATTATTCTGCCTACCACATTTATCACAGCATAATTTCTACTGAGCTAACTAATACACTGTTTATAAAATAATTGTGCTACAAGCTAGAGGCATACGTCCGTTTATTGCTTTTTGCTTTATTACGCTTCATAGATATTGCTTTTTTTTTTTTTTACAAATTGAAGGTTTATGATAACTGTCAAAAAGAATAATCAATAAACAATCTATAGTAGGAATAGAAAAGAGGTGTTTTTGTTTGTTTCTTGGTTCTTTTGTTTTTTGGCTGCACTGCACAGCTTGTGGGACCTTTGTTGCAGGATTTTAATTGCCCCTGGTAGGGGAAGGGTGGAGTTCTAACCACTGGACAATCAGGGAATTGCCTAGAAAAGAGTTTTATTTGAAGACAGCTGAAGACTGTGGCCTGGAAGCCAGCTTTCCAGATTACTCTGAGGAACTGCTCCAGAGGACCAGGCTTTTCAGCACAGTTTTATAACTTGTCAGAACAAAGAACATTAAACAAATCAGAAATACATTCCTTCAAGGTTTTGAAAAATGGACCGTAGAGAACGCAAATCAAAACCGTAACGAGACATCACCTCACACCAGTCAAAACAGCTATCATCAAAAAATCTGCAAACAAATGCTGGAGAGGGTATGGAGAGAAGCGAGCCCTCCTACACTGTTGGTGGGAATGTAAATTGGTGTAGCCTTTACGGAGAACAGTATGGAGATTTCTTAAAAAACTGAAACTAGAGCTACCAACGGCAACCCGCTCCAGTATCCTTGCCTGGAGAATCCCATGGGCAGAGAAGCCTGATGGGCTATACAGTCCATGGGGTCACAAAGAGTCGGACATGACTGAGCGACTAACACTGACAGAGCTACCATATGATCCAGCAATCCCACTCCTGGGCATATACCTGGAGAAAAACATGGTCCAAAAGGATATATGCACCCCAGTGTTCACTGCAGCACTGTTTGCAGTAGCCAAGACATGGAAGCAACCTAAATGCTCATCAGCAGAGGAATGGATAAAGATGTCATACATAGATACAATGGAAGGTTGAAAGTGAAAGTCGTTCAGTCATGTCCGACTCTTTGCGACCCCATGGTCTATACAACCCATGGAATTCTCCAGGCCAGAATACTGGAGTGGGTAGCCTTTCCCTCCTCCAGGGGATCTTTCCAACCCAGGGACCGAACTCAGGTCTCTCAAATTGCAGCCAGATTCTTGGGAAGTAATGGAATGTTACTCAGACATTAAAAAGAATGAAATAACTCTATTTGCATAAACATGGATGGACCCAAAGATTGTCATACTGAGTGAAGTAAGTCAGTGAAAGAAAAATACCATATGGCATTGCTTATATGTAGCATCTAAAAAGAAATGAACCTATTTACAAAATGAAAATAAGCGCACAGACTTAGAGAATCAAATTATGGTTACCGGGGGGAAGGGTCAGGGGGAGGAATAGTTAGAGAATTTGAGATTGACATGTACACACTGCTGTATTTAAAATAGATAACCAACAAGGACCTACTGTGCAGCACAGTGAACTCTGCTCAATATTATGTAGCAACTTAAATGGGAACAGAATCTGAAATAGATGCATGGATATGCATAACTGAATCAGCCTGCTGTATACGAGGAACTATCACAACATTGGTAATCAACTATGCTCCAACATAAAACAGAAAGTTAAGCAAACAAGAAAACAGACCAGCAAATACAGCAAGTACAGTGAGTCAGTATGGATTTGGCACCTGGGAAGTGGTCTTACACAAAAGAGGACCAGCATTGGTGTCCCAGGAGGCATTTAATCTTCACTTTTAACGTGGACATTCTTTACTTCTGTCATCACATCTCTTTATTTAATAATTAAAGCAAAAAAAAAATAATTAAAGCAGCTAACCCATGTATAAGCCAGAATGACTTTCCCACAGCTCAATATGTGAACATTTCTTTCATCACAACCATATGTTGAGCAAATCTATTGGCATCATTTTTCCAACAGCATTTGCTCACTTTGTGTTTTTGTGTCACATTTTGGCAATTCTTCCAAAATTTCTAACTTTTTCATTTTTATTATACTTATTATGGTGATGCTACTCTTGCAAAAAGATCATGACCCTTCATTAATTTTATTTCTTTATTTTTGGCTGTGCTGGGTCTTCGCTGCTGTGTGGGCTTTCTCTAGTTGCGGAGAGTGGGGCTACTTTTTGCTGTAGTGTGTGGGCTTCTCATTGCGCTGGCTTCTCTTTTCGTGGAGCACGGGCTCTAGGTGCAAGGGCTTCAGTAGCTATGGCATGTGGACTCCATAGTTTTGATTCCCAAGCTCTATAGCACAGGCTCAGGGGTTGTGGACACAGGTTTAGTTGCTCCACAGCACGTAGGATCTTCCTGGACCAGGGATTGAACCTGTGTCTCCTGCAGTGGCAGGTGAATTCTTTACCACTAAGCCACTAGGGAAGCCTTGATCATGACTCTTCATGATCCATCATCACGAAGGCTCAGATGATGGTTACCATTTTTAAGCAACAAAATATTTTTAAATTAAGGTATGTACATGGTTTTGTTTTGACATAAAGCTATTGCACACTTAATAGACTATAATAGAGTGTAAACAACTTTTATATGCACTGGAAAACCAAAAAATTTGTGACCTTGCTTTATTGCAATATTATTTTATTGTAGTAGTCTGAAAGTGAACACACAATAACTCTGAGATATACCTGTATTTATAAAAGATACACAAAAAAAAGGATAGTTCTAAAAGAAGTGTGTAACACATTCAGAAGTAGAAGTGAACCCACTAGGTGGCGTTTCAGAGGGCTCTGAGGAGTTCTGATCCTTAATGTCTCAGTGCAGAAAGAATTTAGTGAGAGACTTCCCTCGTGGCTCAGATGGTAAGGCATTTGTCCCCAGTGTGGGAGACCTGGGTTTGATCCCTGGCTCGGGAAGATTCCCTGGAGAAGGAAATGGCAACCCACTCCAGTACTCTTGCCTAGAAAATCCCATGGACGAAAGAGCCTGGTGCAAGCTACTGCCCATGGAGCTGCAAAGAGTCTGACACGACTGAGTGACTTCATTTTCACTAAAGTGTTCTTGCCTGGAGAATCCCAGGGATGGGGGAGCCTGGTGGGCTGCCGTCTCTGGGGTCACACAGAGTCGGACACGACTGAAGCGACTTAGCAGTAGCAGCAGAGTGATAGATGAGAAGTGATTTATTACAATAGGACACTTGTGAGGCTTACGAGGGGGCAGGTGAGCATCGCACTGCCCTGCCCTGAGGATTTCAGTTCAGTTCAATTGCTCCGTCGTGTCCAGCTCTTTGCGACCTCATGGACTGCAGCATGCCAGGCTTCTCTGCCCTTGACCAACTCCCAAAGCTCACTCAAACTCATGTCCATCGAGTTGGTGATGCCATCCAACCATCTCATCGTCTGTGGTCCCTTTCTCCCCTGCCTTCAATCTTTTCCAGCATCAGCATCTTTTCAAATGAGTCAGTTCTTCCCATCAGGTGGCCAAAGTATTGGAGTTTCACCTTCAGCTTCAGCATCAATCCTTCCAATGAATATTCAGGACTGATCTCCTTTAGAATGGACTGGTTGGATCTCTTTGCAGTCAAAGGGACTCTCAAGAATCTTTTCCAATGCCACAGTTCAAAACCATCAATTCTTTGGCACAGCTTTATTTACTCACATCCATACATGATGGCCGGAAAAACCATAGCTTTGGCTAGACGGACCTTTGTTGGCAAAGTAATGTCTCTGCTTTTTAATATGCTGTCTTGGTTGGTCATAGCTTTTCTTCCAAGGAGCAAGCTTCTTTTAATTTCATGACTGCAGTCACCATCTGCAGTGATTTTGGAGCCCAAGAAAATAAAATCTGTCACTGTTTCCATTGTTTCCCTATCTATTTGTTATGAAGTGATGAGACTGGATGCCATGATCTTTGTTTTTTGAATGTTGAGTTTTAAGCCAACTTTTTCACTCTCCTCTTTCACTTTCATCAAAAGGTTCTTTAGTTCTTCTTTGCTTTCTGCCGTAAGGGTGGTGTCATCTGCATATCTGAGGTTATTGATATTTCTTCTGACAATCCTGATTCCAGTACTTAGTGGGTTACATTTTTATAATCGAAGGAAAAGTGGGGAGAGAACAAGATCATCTTCTTCCTCATTCTTGAATAGACATCATGCTTCCATTATCAGCTCCTCCTCCAGGTTGGGCAGGGGAGTTTTTTTTGTCTTTACATGGTCAAGCCAAGATTGTCATGGTGCAATGGAAAAAATATTTTAGGTCTCAGTACAATAAGGGGCCTTCACTTTTAAGTGTATCCTTTCCACAAATTATCATGTGAGTAGACAGCATGTCCTAGGGATCACTAACTTATCATTAACTTATTGGGCAGAATGTGGGTCTCATGACACCATTGTTCTATTGTTTGGGGCATGTCTCATTCTTCTGTTGCATGTTTTTGTTCCTTAGCAAGCTTACTTGATTTTGTAGTTAAGTAAACCTGTTTTCTTGAATGATGATTAACTCACCATGATCTCTCAAAGCCCCTTAACATTTCCTCTCTATTTACAATACCTTGGAACAACAGACTGGTTCCAAATAGGAAAAGGAATACGTTAAGGCTGTATATTGTCACCCTGCTTATTTAAGTTATATGCAGAGTACATCATGAGAAATGCTGGGCTGGAAGAAGCACAAGCTGGAATCAAGATTTCCAGGAGAAATATCAATAACCTCAGATATGCAGATGACACCACCCTTATGGCAGAAAGTGAAGAAGAACTAAAGAGCCTCTTGATGGAAGTGAAAGAGGAGAGTGAAAAAGTTGGCTTAAAGCTCAACATTCAGAAAATGAAGATCATGGCATCTGGTCCCATCACTTCATGGCAAATAGATGGGGAAACAGTGGAAACAGTGTCAGACTTTATTTTTCTGGGCTCCAAAATCACTGCAGATGGTGACTGCAGCCATGAAATTAAAAAACGCTTACTCCTTGGAAGGAAAGTTATGACCAACCTAGATAGCATATTGAAAAGCAGAGACATTACTTTGCCAACAAAGGTCTGTCTAGTCAAGGCTATGGTTTTTCCTGTGGTCATGTATGGATGTGAGAGTTGGACTGTGAAGAAGGCTGAGCGCCGAAGAATTGATGCTTTTGAAGTGTGGTGTTGGAGAAGACTCTTGAGAGTCCCTTGGACTGCAAGGAGATCCAACCAGTCCATCCTAAAGGAGATCAGTCCTGGGTGTTCATTGGAAGGACTGATGCTGAAGCTGAAACTCCGATACTTTGGCCACCTCATGCGAAGAGTTGACTCATTGGAAAAGACTCTGATGCTGGGAGGGACTGGGGGCAGGAGGAGAAGGGGACGACAGAGGATGAGATGGCTGGATGGCATCACTGACTCGATGGATGTGAGTCTGAGTGAACCCTGGGAGTTGGTGATGGACAGGGAGGCCTAGTGTGCTGCGATTCATGGGGTCGCAAAGAGTCGGATACGACTTATCGACTGAACTGAACTGAACTGAATGGGATTTGTGAGCTAACTATTTGATTATCCTACTTCATCTCTATCAGAAAGTGGGAAAAAAAATATTAGGCAAATGTTTACTAAAGGCTGGAATAACTATATTAGAAAAAAAATCAGAAAAAAATTAAATTTCAGGTTAAAGAGGTTGCTTACTTGGTGATTTTTTAAGTACACAGCAATTTAAAATTTATCATTAAAAATAAGATTGGGAAAGAGACACGTGTACCCCAATGTTCATCGCAGCACTGTTTATAATAGCCAGGACATGGAAGCAACCTAGATGCCCATCAGCAGATGAATGGATAAGAAAACTGTGGTACATAGACACAATGGAGTATTACTCAGCCATTAAAAAGAATACATTTGAATCAGTTCTAATGAGATGGATGAAACTGGAACCTATTATACAGAGTGAAGTAAGCCAGAAAGAAAAACACGAATACAGTATACTAACACATATATATGGAATTTAGAAAGATGGTAACAATAACCCTGTGTATGAGACAGCAAAAGAGACACTGATGTATAGATCAGTCTTATGGACTCTGTGGGAGAGGGAGAGGGTAGGGAGATTTGGGAGAATGGCATTGAAACATGTATAATATCATGTATGAAATGAGTCGCCAGTCCAGGTTTGATGCACGATACTGGATGCTTGGGGCTGGTGCACTGGGACGACCCAGAGGGAGGGTATGGGGAGGGAGGAGGGAGGAGGGTTCAGGATGGGGAACACAGGTATACCTGTGGTGGATTCATTTTGATATTTGGCAAAACTAATACAATATTGTAAAGTTTAAAAATAAAATAAAATAAAAAAGATCAACAGGATATATATATATATATATATATATATATGGTTCTATTCTATATATTTGTTGTTCAGTCACCAAGTCGTGTGCGACTCTTTGCAACCCCATGGACTGCAGCATGTCAGGCTTCCCTCTCCATCACCAACTCCTGGAGCTTGCTCAAATTCATGTTCATTGAGTCAGTGATGCCATCCAACCAACTCATCCTCTGTTGCCCTCTTCTCTTTCTGCCTTCAATCTTTCCCAGCAACAGGGTCTTTTCCAGTGAGTCAGCCCTTCCCATCAGGTAGCCAAAATTGGAGCTTCAGCTTCAAAAACAGTCCTTCCAATGAATATTCAGGGTTGATTTCCTTTAGAATTGACTGGTTTCATCTCCGTGAAGTCCAAGGGACTGTCAAGAGTCTTCTCCAACAGCACAGTTCAAAAGCATCAATTCTTCAGTGCTTGTGGTTCTATTCTATAGAATAGAATATATGTATATATATAGGACCACAAGGAAAAGCAGATTATATCACAATCTTATTTGTAGACTCCATGACACATGCAGGCAAAAAAAATTAGCTAGGATATAAAAGATATGAAGAATATGGTTAACAAATTTGACCTAGTGAAGCATTGCAGAACAGCCTATAAAGAACATTTCCCAATAAATTCATCAAATTCTAGACCATCAGGCAACTCAACTAGTTTCAAAAAAGTAAAATCATACAGTTTGTATTCTTTTTACTGCAATATAATTAAGTTAAACAGTGCCAACAAACAGAAAAATGGAGAATTCCATGCATTTGAAATTAAGAAACATTTTATGAAATAGCTGGATCACAGGGGAAAAAAACCCACAACTGATATTAGAAAATAGAGTATAAATTTGTGTTGTTTTAGATTACAATCATAATGAAATATCATGTATCAAAGGTGGAGGATCCAGCTAAAAATTCTTAGAGAAAAAATTATGACCTCAAGTGCATATATTTGAAAATAAGAAAGGGTACAAATAAATGAGCTGAACTCCGCCTTTAAAAGTTACACGGTGGGACTTCCAGGTGGTCCAGTGAGCTTCCAGTGCAGGGAATAGGTTTGATCCCTTGTCCGGGAACTAGATCCCACTTGCTGCAACTAAGAGTTTACACACCCCAAGTAAAGATCCCAAAGGCTGCAGGGAAGGTCAAAAGATGCCCCTGGCACAACTAAGACCCAGTGGAGCCAAATAAATAAATACATGTTAAAAAAAAAAACTTACAAAGAAAAAGCAGAGGGACTTCTGGGTAATCAAGGACCACAGTGGCTGCCTATGTCCCCATCTCCCAGTGCCTCCTTCCCAAGCAAGTCAAAACAACAAGCATGGGAAATAAAACTCTGCTGTAGCCTCAGCATAACTTGAAAGCAGAGAATGTCCACACTTCAGAATGAAAGTGAACGTGTCAGTTACTCAGTCGTGTCTGACTCTTTGCGACCCTATGGCCTGTAGCCCTCCAGGCCCCTCGGTCCATGGGATTCTCCAGGCATGAATGGAGTGGGTTGCCATGCGCTTCTCCAGGGGAATCTTCCCGACCCAGGGATCAAACTCGGATCTCCTGCATTGCAGGCAGGTTCTCCACTATCTGAGTCACCAGGGGAACTACTTTTCAGATGAACTGTAAACAGAATGAAAGCGCACCAGAGTTGTGCTGGTCTCTTGTGCTCCGGCCCCGCTCCACCTTCTCAAGTGGCTTTGTGCCCAGAAAAACAGGGAAGAGAGAAAAGGACAGCTGGCAACATGGTCCAATTCGTCAATCTAGAACCTTCAACAGGAAGAGGATGTTTTTTTTTTGCAGGCTGTAAATAATAGGAAAATGTCCTGGGACATCAGAATGCAGACTACAGGGAAGGGACTTCAAGCATATGGCATGTGATTAAATACATAGGTTCTGGGAAACGGGAAAGAAAGGAGGGCAGCAAATGGTTGAAGAGTCTTTGGGCAATTGAGTGATGAAGGAGGGGAAAAGCGAAAATTTAGCGTCTTACAAGACAAAAGAGAAACAAAGCTAAACAGAAAATCGGAGGACACAAACCCCTTCCCCCAACTAAACAAATTAAAATCCACTAAAGTGTCTGGACTTTGGTATATTGACATGAGAGTGTTCAATAGAGCTAGGAATCTTGCAAAACACCCCAATAGCACACACACACACAAAAATGAACAAGGAAAAGGTTAACAGATTCATTCATTTGGAACTATTATTTAAAAAACAAAAAATTACCAGAACATAAAATCCAACACACATCAATAGAGGAAACTTCCCCTGAAAAAAAAAACCATAAATCCAAAGAAATAAAATATCCACAAAAAATTAATCATATTAATCACAAAAAATTTTAGTAAGTTGAATAAAATGAAAATGTCATAAACAATATTCTCCGAATACAGTGTAACAAAATAAGAAGTCATTAACAAAGAGAAAACCAAAATTAATTAGGTGAAAAACTGGAATACAAAATTCTAAAAAATAATAAGACTCTATGAGATACATTTAAAGCAATGATTAGAGAGAATTCCCTGGTGGTCCAGTGGATAGGACTTCGAGCTTCTACTTCAGGGAGCATGGGTTCTATCCCTGGTCAGAGAACTAAGATATCACACACCATGCACAGCTGCCAGAAAAAAAATTCAAAATAAAAGTACAGCAATGATTAGATGAACGTTCATAATACAGGACACTTTTACGATTTAAAGTAAAAGAAAGAGAAGAAATGAATTTAATTACCAATTCTAAGAAAACTAGGGGAAAAAACCAACAAGAAAGTAAACCAAAAGAAAGCACAAAGAGGGAAGAATAAAGAGAAAAACAGAGATTAGTGCAGTAGAGGACAGAAATTAGACTTGTGTTTTTGAAAAAATTAGCAAACAGACAAACCACTAGTTAATTTGTTAAAGAAAAAGGGGAGAAAACATATATATAGCAAATAAATGACAAGAGGAAAACAACCCTTGGAATAAGAAAATTTTTTAAATCTTAAGATTGATTTTCAGAATGGCAGAGTGAGGAGCACAGTTGAAATCCCCCCAGGTAAAACAATTATCTAACTAGAAAGAAATTTTTTACCTAATCATTTAGTCTGGAGATTATCCTAAAGGCATATCCAGCAAATTCAGAAGCATTCATTTAAGGGAATATTGCTCAAAACAGTGAGAGTCGCAACAAGGATACACTATTTAGCACAGGGAATTGCACCCATTATCCTATAGTAACCTCTAATATATAATCTGCAAAAACACTGTATCTCTGTGCTGTACACCTGAAACTAACCCAGTACTGTAAATCCACCATGTGCTTAGTTGCTCAGTCATGTCCGACTCTTTGTGTCCCCTTGGAGAAGCCCCCCAGGCTCCTCTGCCCCTGGAATTTTCCAGGCAAAAATACTGGAGTAGGGTGCCATTTCCTACTCCAGGGGATCTTCCCACCCCAGGGATGGAATCCACAGCTCTTGCATCTCCTGCACTGGCAGGCAGAATCTTTACCACTGCACCACCTGGGAAGTCCAACTCAACTATACTTCAATTCAAAAACAAAAGCAAACACATACAAATGGTAAGAGTCTATGACTTTTGAGCTACCACCCACTGCTTTCTCCTTCCTCCTCTTCTCCTTTCTGTCTTCCAGGAGTTTAACTCCACGCAGGGGCAGCCAAGAAAATAACGGGCGCCCTCTCCCACTGTAGTCCCCATATCCCAGTGCAGAGAGAAGCTCTCACCTTGAGAAAGGCAGATGGTCCATGTGTCTCATCCTCTCGTTATTGAAGCTCTGCTCCAGGCAGGTGCAGCAAAAGAGAACTGGGCGTCTCTTCCCCGACACAACCCACACTTGCAGGCAAGAAGCTCTACAGTCTGGGCACAACAGGCGTAAAATACTGGATCTTCATGGCTCTCCTAAAGCAGAGAGTCCACGCCAGAAGGAAAAGTCAGGAAGATCAGGAGCCGCTATCTCTCACTCCCACCAGCTTCTAGAGCAGGGGTGTCACTCATGGATAATGGGCTACTTTCCCTACTCCTAGTTTCTAAAGTGTGGGGCAGAGGTTCTGCCCAGGTGGAAAGGCAGGCCATAAAGAACTCCATAGCATTGCCTGAGACACTTAGCTTATCTGGAACAATGCCTACTAGCATTATCAAACAAAATGAGATCTTTGATATTTTTGTGGAGAGCAATTAAGAAGGTACTCCTTGATACTAGTAGCAATAGGTAAAATGGCAATTTACAATGACATTTACAAGACGATCAGGGAAAGAGGCAGCCAGGAAGGGCCCTCCTTGGGTCCCAGTCTACCCTGGGGCTTGGGAAGGCTGTGCATAAATATCAGGCTTCACCCACTCAAGAGCCCAAAATAGATCCACATAAATATAGTGGGCCTTTCTTGACACAGGATCAAAGGCAATACTGTGGAGAAAAGATAGTCTTTACAATAGATAATATTGGAACAACTGGACATCCGCATGGAAAAAAAAAATCTAGACATAGACCTTATACCCTTTACAACAATTAACTGAAAATGGATCATAGACCTTAATGTAAAATAGAAAACAATAAACCTCCTAGAAGTTAACATTACAGAAAACCTTGGGTTTGGCCATAACTTTTCCCCCTAGTTTTACTGAGATACAAATGACACATAACACTGTATTAGTTTAAGTAAGGCCATGATTTTTCAAATACCACACCAAAGGTATGATCTGTGAAAAAAACAATTGATAAAGGAATTCATTAACATGAAAAACTTTTGCTCTGCAAAAGACAATGTCAAGAGAATTCGACATGGAGACAACATTTGTAAAAGAGACATATCTGTTAAAGGACTGTTATTCAAAATATACCAAGAACTCTTAAAACTCCAAAATAGGAGAGAATTCCCTGGCAGTCTAGTGGTTAGGATTCTGTGCTTTCACTGCTGAGGGCCTGGGTTCCATCCCTGGTAGGAGAACCAAGATCTTGCAAGTCACACGCCTTGGCCGAAAAAAGACAAAAACAAAAGCATAATGATAAGAAAACAAAATCCAATTTTAAAATGGGCCAAAACCCTTAACAGACATTTCACAAAAGAAAATATACAGATGGTAAATATTCATATAAAAAGATGTTCCATATCATATGCTATTAGAGAAATGCAAATTAAAGCAACAATGAGATACGCTACATCCTTATTAGAATAGCCAAAATCCACAATGCTAACAACACTAAATGTTGGTGAGGATGTGAAGCAGTAGGATTTCTTAGTCTTTTCTGGTAGGAATGAAAAACAGGACAGCCACTTTGGAAGAGAGTTTGACAGTTTCTTACAAAACTGAATATATTCTTACTTACAATCCAGCCACCGTCCTCCTTAGTATTTACCAAGGGAGTTGAAAATTTATGGCCACCCAAAAACCTGCACACAAATGTTTCTATCAGTTTCATTCATAATTGCCAAAAACAAAAGCAACCAAGATGTCCTTTAATAGGTGAATGGATACACAAAGTTGTGGTATATCCATAAGATAGAATATTATTCAGTGATAAAAAGAAATGAACAAATGATATAAAGAAGGCTGAACACTGAAGAATTAATGCTTTTGAACTGTGGTGTTGGAGAACACTCTTGAAAGTCTCTTGGACTGCAAGGAGATCTAACCAGTCCATCATAAAGGAAATCAGTCTTGAATATTCATTGGAAGGACTGAGGCCGAAGCTGAAGCTCCAATCCTCTGACCATCTGATGAGAAGAGCCAACTCATTAAAAAAGACCCTGATGCTGGGAAAGATTGAAGACAGGAGGAGAAGGAGAAGACAGAGGATGAGATAGTTGGATGGCATCACCGACTCAATGAACATGAATTAAACAAGCTCTGGGAGATGGTGAAGGACAGGGAAGCCTGGTGTGCTGCAGTCCACAGGGTCACAAAGAGTCAGACATGACTGAGCGAATGAACAACAACAAAAAGAAATGAGCTATTGTGATGGCTAATTTTTTAAATTGAACTTTGGTTGATTTACAATATTGTGTTAGTTTCAGGTATGCTGCTGCTGCTGCTAAGTCACTTCAGTCGTGTCTGACTCTGTGCGACCCCATAGATGGCAGCCCACCAGGCTCCCCCATCCCTGGGATTCTCCAGGTAAGAACACTGGAGTGGGTTGCCATTTCCTTCTCCAATGCATGAAAGTGAAAAGTGAAAGTGAAGCCGCTCAGTTGTGTCTGACTCACAGCGCCCCCAGGGACTGCAGCCTACCAGGCTCCTCCATCCATGGGATTTTCCAGGCAAGAGTACTGGAGTGGGTTGACATTGCTTTCTCCAGTTTAAGGTATACAGCAAAGTTAAGATTCAGAAATTTATGTGTATATGCAAGAGACTCAAAATAATCAAAACAGTCTTGAGAAAAAATAAGAGAGTGCACTTGAAACGAACACAACACTGTAATTCAGCTCTACTCCAATAAAAATTTAAAAAAAAGAAAAAAGGCAGAGAGAGAACAAAGCTGCATGATTCATTCTTCATGGACTCAAAACTTACTGCAAAGCTACAATAATCTGGACTGTGTGGTATTGCCATTGTATCCGAAAGTGGGGTCCATCTGCTTGCCGTTCAAAAGCCAAAAAAGAGGCAAGGTTGGTGGAAAGGAAAGTTGACTTTATTTTGGATTCCAGCAACCGGGGTTGGGAAGGGCTACCACCTGTCCAAAGGTTGACTCTCCCCCACTGACAATATAGACAGAGGGGGCTACATGCAGAAACAGCAGACAACTCTGACAGGCATCTTGAAACTGATCATCAGTGGTATGATCAGTATCGTCTTGATTGTTTTAAGTACAGTTAATCTTTCATTCCATGGTGGATTTCTTCCCATTTCTTAGAGGCCAATTCTTGAAATTGTGACAGATTATGTCATGGCTCACCCCACTCCAGTACTCTTGCCTGGAAAATCCCATGGACGGAGGAGCCTGGTAGGCTGCAGTCCATGGGGTCGCTGAAAGTCGGACACGACTGAGTGACTTCACTTTCACTTTTCACTTTCATGCATTGGAGAAGGAAATGGCAACCCACTCCAATGTTCTTGCCTGGAGAATCCCAGGGACGGGGGAGCCTGGTGGGCTGCTGTCTATGGGGTCACACAGAGTCAGACACGACTGAAGTGACTTAGCATAGCATAGCATAGCATGTCATGGCTACAATCTGGTCATCATGTAATTAACTTCTTCCACCGGGTGAGGGTTTCAGTATCTAAAAGACAGCTCACAGGACATGGCTCCTAATATTATCCATAGCCCTTGAGAAGGAACTATAGGTCCTTGACTAGACTTAATGACTAAACAATTACTTAGTCTTGTTGGACTGTTTTCCTTTGTTTCTGATTTTCTCGCTTCTCTGATTAAACTTATTCTTTGGCTAAGACAAAAGGTATGCTGAGGACATGGGGGCAAGGATAATAGGGTCCTGCTCCATCTCACCATTAAGAGAGACAAATAGATCAACATAATAGAACTGGGCATCCAAAAATAACCCCCTACGTTTGTGGTCAACTGATTTTCTGTAACAGTGCCAAGATCTTTCAATAAGGGAAGAACAGTCTTTTCAGTAAATGGGTGTTGGGATAACTGGATAACTACATGCAAAGGAATGAAGCTGGACACCTGCCTCACCCCAGATGAATAATAAAATCAAAATAAATCATAGACCTAAAGTCTAAGAACTAAAACATAGTATTCCCAGAAGAAAACATGGGCATAAATCTTCATGATCTTGGCTTAGGGTTTCTTAGATACGACACCAAAAGCACAATAAAGAAAAAATAAGCTACATAAAAATTAAAAACTTTATGCTGTGAAATATACTACCAAGAAAGTAAAAAGACAACTACAAAATAGAAAATATTTGCAAACCAGATATCTGAGGGAACTTGTACCTATAATATTTAAAGGACTCTGACAAGTGTAGACCTTGTTTTTTTCATTTTAATTATGCATTTATTTATTTACTGGCCCTGCTGCATCTCCACTGCTGTGCAGGCTTTCTCTAGCTGCAGGGAGTTGGGTCTACTCTGTAGTTGTGGTGTGCAGGCTTCTCACTGCGGTGGTTTCTTGTGTTTCGGAGTTCAGGCTCTAGGGCGTGCAGCCCACGTACTTTTGGCATGTGGTCTCAGTAGAGGCAGCTCCCCCGCTCTAGCACACAGACTCGATAGTTGTGGCTCACCGGCTTAGTGACCCTGCTGCACATGGGATCTTCTGGGACCAGAGACTGAACCCGTGTCTCCTGCATTAGCAGGCAGGTTCTTTACCACTGAGCCACCAGAGAAGTCAAATAGTCCTATTTTTCAAATGGGCAAAAGAATAGACATTTCTCCAAAGAAGATACACAAACAGCAAAAAGCACATGAAAAGACGCTCAGAATCACTAGTCATTAAGGAAGTGCAACAAGAAAAAGAAAAACCACAACAGACACTACTTCACACCCACTAGGATGGCTAACAAAGACACAAAATGCCGGGTGTTGACAAGGGTGTGAAGAAATCGGAGCCTTCATACATTGCTGGTGGGAATGTAAAATGGTCAGCTGCTTCAGAAAATAGTTTGGCGGTTCTTCAAAAAGTTAATTATAGACTTACTGTATAATCCAGTCATTCCGCTCCCAGGTGTATACCCAAGGGAACTGAAGATATGTGTTCACACAAAATCTTGTATGTGATATTCACAGCAGCGTAATTTCCAAGAGCCAAAAGGCAGAAAGAACCCACATGATGAGTGGATTAAACAAAATGTGATATGACCATGCAAGGGAATATTATCCAGTCATAAAAAGACATGAAGCACTGGGAATTCCTTGGAGGTCCAGTGTTAGGACTGCATGCTTTCACGGTTGAGAGCTGGGTTCAATCCCTGGGTGGGGAATCATGATCCTGCAAGCCTTGAGGTATGGTGGTCAAAAAAAAAAAGAAAAATGAAGTACTGATGCATGCTACAACATGGATGAGTTGGACAATATTCTTTTAAATGAAAGAAGACAGTCTTTAATTTAAATGAAAGGCGCTATATTGTATGATTTGATTTATGTGATATGTCCAGAATAGGCAAAACTGTGGAGACAAAACAGATTAGTGGTTGCCTGGGGCTGGTGGAACAGCCAATAGGGAGTGACTGCTGATAGATACAGAGTTTCTTTTTGGCATCATGAAAATGTCCTGAAATTGGATTGTGGTGATAATTGCACAACTTTGAATATACTAAGAACCAATTGTACACTTTGTAGGAGTAAATTATATGCCATATGAATGCTACCTCAATAAAGACTTTTTTTTAACTTATGCAAAATAGTCAAGTTTATAAAGACAGAAAGTAGAATGGTGGTTTCCAGGGGCTGAGGAGAGGGGGAAATGGGTACAGAGTTTGTTTGGCAAGAGGAAAAAAGTTTTATGGATGGATGGTGGTGAGGGTTGCACGATGTGAACCTACCTAATGCACTGAATTGTTGTTGTTAAGTCGGTAAGTCATGTTTGACTCTTTGTGATCCCATGGACTGCAGCACACCAGGATCCTCTGTCCTCCACTATCTCCAGGAGTTTGCTCAAATTCCATTGAGTTGGTGAAGCTATCTAACCATCTCATCCTCTGTTGCCCCCTTCTCCTTTTGGCCCTGAATCATACCTTTTAAAAAATGGTAAAAATGGTAACTTTTATGTATATATGCTCAGATGCTCAGTCGTGTCTGATTCTTTGTGACCCCATGAACTGTAGCTCACCAGACTGCTCTGTCCATGGGATTTTCCAAGCAAGAATACTGGAGAGAATTGCCATTTCCTTCTCCAGGGAACTTTTATGCATATATTACCATAATTTTTAAAATAAATAAACTTTTTAAAGAATTTTGAAATTATGAGGTTACTTTGCAGACTTTAATAAAAGTAAATTTGGAAAGCCTGGGATAAAGTAATAATGTCCTAGGGAAACAGAGATTAGCAAAATGTATCTCATTATAATGAAAAAAATCTTAGCTAGACCAATATCCATAGAAGAAATAAGGAAAGTTTTAAAGAACTACCTCAGAAAAAAGCACTGGGTCCAGATGGTTTCATAGAAGTTTCTCACATCTTTTAAAGAACAGAGAGTCCCAATGTTCTAGAAATCATTTCAGAACATTCTTTATGTCTTTTCTTTTCAGTTTTAAAAAGTTTACTGTATTGATGTATGCTTGAGTTACAACTTATTTCTTTTACGAAGCAGGTAAACATTGACATCTACACCTAGAAGGGAGAATAATAAAAGAACTACGGACTCAAATCACTCATGAATATTGAAACACAAATACTAAGTAAAATATCACCAGATGTAATCCAGGGCTACAGTAAGGAAACAACGCACCACGACCGAGTGGAATTTATTCCAGAAGCCCACGATGGATTTAATGATAAGAAATCCACTGATGTCACAGGCCACATTAATAGATTTAAGGGAAAAAATTATATGATTATCTGCATAGATGTTAGAAAAACTTACCAAAGTCAACATCCTTTCTTTTTTTTTTTTTAACATCCTTTCTTTTTAAAAACATTAAAGAAAATAAGAATTAACAGATATTTTATATACTAATATATAGTATATATGTATATATCTTAATATATGTATATGAACTTATACAAATATGTATATAATAACCAATGTATAATATAATGTTACTTTGTATAATTGATATATAATATAGAATGTTAATATTATATATAATATGTGACATATATTTCTTAGTTTTATATATATCTTAGTCCTAATGCCAATATCTTACTAAAATCAGAAACACTAGAGAATATCAGAAAAGAAAAACAAGAAAATGTGGGATTTCCCTGGGGGTCCAGATGTTGGGACTCTGCATTTCCACTGCAGGGGCCACAGGTTCTATCCCTGGTTGAGGAACTAGAATTCCATATGCCATGTGCATGCAAAAAAAAAAATTAGGTCTTTGATGGTATCAACGAACTTAATATTATCTGAGGCATTCTCCACCTGCCTGAACTTCTTGTTATACGAAATAATAAATGTCCTCTGTTTTAAAACCTTTGGAAGAAAAGATTTTTACTAGCAGTTGAAATTATCCCGTATAATATTTGATCACCATGAAACATTCAGCAATAGAAACATATTATCATATAATTATGTAATATACATTATAGTTGTATAATATATATAGATGCATATTATCATATAATTATATAATATGTATTATAGTTATTAAAGTATAATATATTTTGTATAATATATACATTATATATATATTATGTATTATATATAATACCTACATGTATATTATGTATATATTATACATTATATATATTATACATTATATCTATATATATGTCTATATTATGTTTATATATTATGTATATATTATACATAATATATATTATACTTTATGTAACTATAATGTATATTATATAATTATATGATAATATGTTCCTATGTATGTATACACATTATGTATATATAATGTATATAATATATAAAATAGAAAATAAAAGCTCCCCACAGCTTCTTTATATAAACAAAGAAGCAAAGGCAAGCTAGGAGAAAATTTTTCAGTGTAAGTCCTCAATATAGAGAGAATTATTACAAACTGAGGGACAAATGATCAAACCCATACTTTGAAAACCCATATTTGAAAAAAAAATATGAAAAGTCACAAGAAAAAAAGACGCCAAAATCTTCTTCAAATATAGTTTAAAAATTGTGGACTAACTTAAAATTAAATAAATGCAAATTAAATCAGCTCTGAAATACCATTCCTTTCCTATAAGATTGGCAAAATTAAAGAATATGAGAACACATTTTGATGATGAGACTGGAGAAATATACCTTCTTACATGTTGCTAATGGAAACGCAAACTGGCACAATAGTTCTGCAGGGAAATTTAACAGTGTCTACCAAAGCTGCATATGTACTTGTCTTTTGACCCAGCACTGCCACTTTGAGAAATTCACCCTGAAAATACACCTCCAAGAATAGGAAAATATATATGCGCAAGATTATTTATTGAAACATTGATCACAATTGCAAATAATTGAAACAATCTTTACGTACTATACTATACACAGAAGATAGGTGAAAACATTTGATACATTCAGACAATGGAGTACTATGCAACTGTAAAAAAGGATAAGAAAGGTCTCTATGAGTTCCTAGGAAGTAATTTCTAAAAGCATAGAGAATGCTATTCTTTATGTAAAAAAGAAAAAGATTATAAGAAAATACACCTATGTCTGTTCTTTTGTGAAAAAATAAATACAAGAAAGATCAACCAGAACTAATGATGTTTGTTTGTTGCCCACATGGAATAAGCGGGAATGGGGTGGAACTGGCATAAAAGGAACGAAAGAGCAGTGACCTTTCTCTGAGTGCAGTTTGTTTGCACAATTCTGACTCTTAGACCCATGTTAGTGCTTTACCTCCTCCACAAAACATCAAATAAAATTAGCAAGAAGGTTTGGGAGAACCCATAACAGGAAACTAAACCATAAGAAATGAAGCCAACTGTATTAAAATGAGTAACAATCATTCTGAAGGAAATAACGAGGTAAAAATCTCATCTAAGTAACTTTGGAAAACAATATTTTGACTACCTCAGTTCAGTCGCTCAATCATGTACGACTCTTTGCAACCCCATGGACTGCAGCATGCCAGGCTTCCCTGTCCATCACCAATTCCTGGAGCTTGCTCAAATTCATGTCCATCGAGCCAGTGATGCCATCCAACCATCTCATCTTCTGTTGTCCCCTTCTTCTCCTGCCTTCAATCTTTCCCAGCATCAGGGTCTTTTCCAATGAGTCAGTTCTTTGCATCAGGTGGCCAAAGTATTGGAGCTTCAGCTTCAGCATCAGTCCTTCCAATGAATATTCAGGACTGATTTCCTTTAGGATTGGCTGGTTTGATCCCCTTGCAGTCCAAGGGACTCTTAAGGATCTTCCCCAACACCACAGTTCAAAAGCATCAGTTCTTAGGCACTCAACTTTCTTTATGGTCCAACTCTCACATCCATACATGACTACAGGAAAAACCATAGCTTTGACTAGATGGACATTTGTCGGCAAAGAAATATCTCTGCTTTTTAGTATGCTGTCTAGGTTGGTCATAGCTTTTCTTCCAAAGAAAAAGTGTCTCTTAATTCCATGGCTGCAGTCACCACCTGCAATGATTTTGGAACCCAAGAAAATAGTCTCTCACCATTTCCATTGTTTCCCGATCTATTTGCTATGAAGTAATGGGATCAGATGCCATGATCTTTGTTTTTTGAATATTGAGTTTTAAGCCCACTTTTTTATTCTCCTCTTTCACTTTCATCAAGAGGCTCCTTAGTTCTTCTTTGCTTTCTACCATAAGTGTGGTGTATTTGAGGTTATTGATATTTCTCCTGGAAATCTTGATTCCAGCTTTAATCTTTGAGTAACTACTTTAAGAAAAAAGAACTGAACAATACAAGTATTGTACTCTTAGTAGCAAATTTGTTTTTCAGAGAGATGTGAGTTAGAATTTCTGAACCTATTTAATATTTACATGTACTAAGCACATAAATAGAATATTGTAAATTATGAGAATCCGATTTCTCACTGTCAGAGAAGAATTACAAGTAGGAAAAGGGAAAAGCTCGAAAGAACCCTGTCATGTTGGATGAGAATCAAAGACATTAGTATAAACTTGTGTGATGAATACATATGTACAGCTGGGTAGATCTAGAAATAAGCAGATGGGTACAGACATACATATATTTCCTACTCTATCCACTGAGAGGACCTGGAGGCGATAACACCCCAGTAACAATGAGCACTGCTGATGCCCTGTTCTTGGTTCTTAAATTCCATTCTTCAGTGAAAAGGAATCAGGGCTCTTCGGAGAAATGATTCATTTCGGGGCTGGTGCAGAGATGGTATATCATGAATCTGGAATATCACCTAGTGACAGAAAGCAAGGAGCCAGATGAGTCAACCTGAAGGGGCTCCCTGGGGCTTAACCTGGGAAAATTTGAACAATAAAATAAACAATGATAGTGTATTAGTTAGAGTTCTTCAGAGAAATAGAACCAATAGGATACAGATACGAAGAGATTTAGTATAAGCAGTGGTCCCCAACTTCTCTGGCTCCAGGCACTGGCTTCTTGGAAGACAATTTTTCCACGACGGGAGGCGGGGATGGTTTCCAATGATTCAAGCACATTACATGTATTGTACACTCTATTTCTATTATTATTACATCAGCTTCACCTCGGAGCATCAGGCATTAGATCTGGGAGGTTGGGGACCCCGGTTATTAGGAATTTCTTCATGCACTTATGGAGGGGGAAAAGTCCCACCATGTGCCGTCTGCAAGCTGGAGACCCAGGAAAGCGGTGGTGCAATTACTTCTGAATTTGAAGACCTGAAAACAAGGGTGGCCAAGGACAGAAGATCTATGGCCAGCTCAAGGAATCAGGTAAAGGGGTGGATTCTTCCTTCCTCCACATTTTCATTCTGCTGAAGCTCTCAGGGGCTGGATGATGCCCACTCATATTTGGGAGAGCAAACTTCTTCACTGACTCTGAGTCCACTGATTCAAACATTAGTTTCAACTGGAAATACTCTCACAGGCACAACCAGAAATAATATGTAGCCACATATCTGGGCACCCTCTGATACAGTCAAGTTGACACATAAAATTAACTAGCATAGATTGTAAGCGATTGTTATCCATGGAATAAAACAAATATCCATGAGTCTATACTGGTATAAATAAATAAGTAAATGGAGAAGTGACAGCTCTTACTGTTTTAAAAAATTGTTTATTTTTGGCTGTGCTGGGTCTTTGTTGATGCCCGGGCTTTTCTCCAGTGGTGGCAAGTGGAGTTATGGCTCCTCTCTAGTTGTGGAGCACAAGCTCTAGGGAGTTTGGGCTTCAGTAGTTGAACCATGTGGGCTCAATAGTTGTGGCTCCCAGGCTCTAGAGCCCAGGTTCAATAGCTGCCCATGGGCTAGTCATGCCAAGGCACATGGGGTCTTCCTGGATGAAATGGTCCAGCCCATGCCTCCTGCATTGGTAGGTGGGGTTTTTACCACTGAGCCACCACGGAAGCTGGGTAGTTGTTTCATCCAGTAGGATTTCATAAATAAAAGGAAAAGAAATGATGAAAATAGAAAATCACCATTAGGCAAATGCCACAGTAGTAATTGTTGCAGGCAGGAATCATTGATGATTTAAAAAGTATGATAAGAAACAAGATATTTGCATAAATTCAAAGATTCAATAAAAAAAGATCTTCACGACCCAGATAATCACGATGGTGTGATCACTGACCTAGAGCCAGACATCCTGGAATGTGAAGTCAAGTGAGCCTTAGATAGCATCACTACGAACAAAGCTAGTGGAGGTGATGGAATTCCAGTTGAGCTCTTTCAAATCCTGAAAGATGATGCTGTGAAAGTGTTGCACTCTATATGCCAGCAAATTTGGAAAACTCAGCAGTGGCCACAGGACTGGAAAAGGTCAGTTTTCATTCCAATCCCAAAGAAAGGCAATGCCAAAGAGTGCTCAAACTACCGTACAATTGCACTCATCTCACATGCTAGGAAAGTAATGCTCAAAATTCTCCAAGTCAGGCTTCAGCAATACGTTAACTGTGAACTTCCAGATGTTCAAGCTGGTTTTAGAAAAGGCAGAGGAACCAGAGATAAATTGCCAACATCCGCTGGATCATGGAAAAGGCAAGAGAGTTCCAGAAAAACATCTATTTCTGCTTTATTGACTATGCCAAAGCCTTTGACCGTGTGGATCACAATAAACTGTGGAAAATTCTGAAAGAGATGGGAATACCAGACCACCTGACCTGCCTCTTGAGAAATCTGTATGCAGGTCAGGAAGCAACAGTTAGAACTGGACATAGAACAACAGACTGGTTCCAAATAGGAAAAGGAGTACGTCAAGGCTGTATATTGTCACCCTGCTTATTTAACTTCTATGCAGAGTACATCATGAGAAATGCTGGACTGGAAGAAACACAAGCTGGAATCAAGATTGCCAGGAGAAATATCAATCACCTCAGATATGCAGATGACACCACCCTTATGGCAGAAAGTGAAGAGGAATTAATGAAAGTGAAAGTGGAGAGTGAAAAAGTTGGCTTAAAGCTCAACATTCAGAAAACGAAGATCATGGCATCCGGTCCCATTACTTCATGGCAAATAGATGGGGAAACAGTGGAAACAGTGTCAGACTTTATATTTTTGGGCTCCAAAACCACTGCAGATGGTGACTACAGCCATGAAATTAAAAGACACTTACTCCTTGGAAGGAAAGTTATGACCAACCTAGATAGCATATTGAAAAGCAGAGACATTACTTTGCCAACAAAGGTCCGTCTAGTCAAGGCTATGGTTTTTCCTGTGGTCATGTATGGATGTGAGAGTTGGACTGTGAAGAAGGCTGAGCGCCGAAGAATTGATGCTTTTGAAGTGTGGTGTTGGAGAAGACTCTTGAGAGTCCCTTGGACTGCAAGGAGATCCAACCAGTCCATTCTGAAGGAGATCAGCCCTGGGATTTCTTTGGAGGGAATGATGCTGAAGCTGAAACTCCAGTACTTTGGCCACCTCATGCGAAGAGTTGACTCATTGGAAAAGACTCTGATGCTGGGAGGGATTGGGGGCAGGAGGAGAAGGGGACGACAGAGGATGAGATGGCTGGATGGCATCACTGACTCGATGGACGTCAGTCTGAGTGAACTCCGAGAGTTGGTGAGGGACAGGGAGGCCTGGCGTGCTGCGATTCATGGAGTCGCAAGGAGTCGGACACGACTGAGTGACTGAACTGAACTGAACTGAAAGTATCTCCCCTCACCCAAGATATTTACTAACTACAAAGGGGAAATGAGTCAGTTTGCATTGGAGAAACCTGGCAGACACATCCTAACCAAGTGATCAAATTTAATGTGACCAATAATAGAACAAGCCAATTTCACGTACCACCCGGTAGGATACACTGAGAAGAGCACATCACTTCTGTATTATTCTTGCCCCTACTGAATAACCTCAAAGTAAGCATTAGAAAACGTCAGATAAATCCAAACTGAGAGATCTTCTACAAAATAACTGGCCAATACTTTTCACAAGTTTCAAGTTCATAGAAGAAAAAGAAACCTGAGAAATTGTTCCAAATGGAGAAGACGGAGGAGACAGGACAGTTGTGGTAGCCAGCCTCCCAAGTGGCCTTCAAATGAGCCGGGTATTCATGGAATAAGGCTGACCTGTGTACCAACAGGACATTGTGGAAATGACATTGTGTGATTTCTGAACCTAGATAGTAAAAGACTTTGCAACTTCAACCTTCTTTTCTTTTCTTTTTAATATGAAATTAAAAGACACTTGATCCTTGGAAGGAAAGCTACGACAAAACTAGACAGCATATTAAAAAGCAAAGACATTACTTGGCCAACAAAGTTTCATATAGTCAAATCTATGGTTTTTCCAGAAGTCATGTCTGGGCGTGCTGCAATTCATGGGGTCGAAAAGAGTCTGACACGACTGAGCGACTGATCTGATCTGATCTGATAAAGAAGGCTGAGTGCCGAAGAACTGATGCTTTGGTATTGTGGTACTGGAGAAGACTCTTGAGAGTCCCTTGGATAGCAAGGAGATCAAACCAGTTAATCCTAAAGGAAGTTAACCTGAATATTCATTGGAAGGACTGAAGCTGAAGCTGAATACGTTGGATGCTGAAGCTGAAGCTGCAATACTTCGGCTACCTGATGCAAAGAGCCAACTCATTGGAAAAGACCCTGATGCTGGGAAAGATTGAAGGTGGGAGGAGAATGGGACGACAGAGGATGAAATGGTTGGATGGTATCACTGTCTTGATGGACATGAGTTTGAGCAAGCTCTGGGAGTTGGTGATGGACAGGGAAGCCTGGCATGCTGCAGTCCATGGGGTCACAAAGAGTTGGACAAGACTGAGCAACTGAAATGAACTGAATGATACCAATGAAACTGACAAACCTTGGCAAGCTGCAATCAGAGTACTTTTTAAAAGAGAAGCCACAAATTAACAATAACAGGAATAAAAGTGAGGTATGTTAGACAATAAAAATGCAAAGATGTTATAAACAACTTTATGCCAACTTTTATGTTTTACATAATTTAAATATATTTAAATTATATAAAAATAGACAAGTCCCTATACAAAAATAAAACTCAGCAAAACTAAAACAAGTAGAAATATTAATCCTGATTAGGGACTTCCCTAGTGGTCCAGTGGTTGAGAGTCTGCCTTTCAATGCAGGGGACAGGGGTTCCATTCCTGGTCAGGAAACTAAGATCCCGTATGCCTCAGGGTGACTAAGTCCTTGAGCCACAACGAAAAGTTCACACAACAACAACAACAAAAATGCTGATTAATCCTATAATATTCAATTGAATCAGTAGATAAAATGTTGTCACAAAGATGTAGAATGGATAAACAAGGTCCCACTACATAGCACAGAGGACTCTATTCAATATCCTATGCTAAACAGCAATGGAAAAGAATATTTTGAAAAAAGAATGTGTACATGTGCATAACTGAATCATTTTGCTGTACACCGGTAACTAACAAACACAACATTGTAAATCAACTATACATCAATAAAAACATTTTTTTAATCTTATCACAAAGGAAAGGCCTCAATGGAGAATTAACTAGACATTCAAAGAACGAACACTTCTATCTTGTACAAATTCTTCCAGGGTATATAAAAAGAGGGAACTTTCCCACTCACATGTCATAAATGTAGCATCTAATCTGTTAAAGGGTAAATTACATTAATTAATTTTCTTATTCCTCACCTTGCCGTTTTGGAATAAATCCAACTTGGGGACAGTGTGTTATCTTGTTTATATATTACTAGTTTGGTTAATAATTTGCTTAGGTTTTTTACATCTGTGTTTATGAGCCTGCAGTATTTTTTTTCTTATGCAGTCCTTTTTAGATTTTGGCATCAAGTATGAAGGCTTCCCTTGTGGTTTAGCTGGTAAAGAACCTGCCTGCAATGTAGGAGACCTGGGTTCGATCCCCAGGCTGGGAAGATCCCCTGGAGAAGGAAATGGCAACCCATTCCAGTACTCTTGCCTGGAGAATTCCACAGATAGAGGAGCAGGACAGTCCATGGAATCGCAGAGAATCGGACACTACTGTGCAACTAACTTTCACTTTCACTTTCATGCTCATAATACAGGCTCATAAACGCAGATGTGAAAAACCGAAGCAAATTATTAAACTGAACCTAGTAATATATAGAAGGAAATGGCAACCCACTCCAGTGTTCTTGCCTGGAGAATCCCAGGGATGGGGGAGCCTGGTGGGCTGTGTCTATGGGGTCGCACAGAGTCGGACATGACTGAAGCAACTTAGCAGCAGCAGCAGTAATATATAGACAAGATAAGACACCCTGCCCAAGTTGGATTCATTCCAAAAATGCAAGGTTAGGGATAAGAAAATTAATGTAATTTACACTTTTAACAGATGAGAGGAGGGAAAAAGTGCATCATCTCAGAGAATGCCGAGGCTCATCGTGCTGTGCCCAGTGACAAAGGCCCCATGAGGCAGAGGGGAACAAGTGGTCAGAGTAACAGTGGTTGAGATGGGATCAAAATACTGGCAGCTTTATCTGGAGTGCAGTCAATTCTGCACGGAAAAGCAAATCCATTCAGTGATTAACTGGAACATTTCTGCAAGCATATTTACAATAAAATAACCACTTGGGTTTATGAGAAAAATAAAATCAAGGTAATGAGTTTAAAACCACTTAATATTTAAAAATAACATAATTGGGAATATGGTATTTTGGGGTGGGAGACAGGGAGGTGTCACGGGAGAGAGAAACAGGGAACTGGCGATGTTGCTAATAGTCTGATTCTCAAGTTGGGTATTTATTTTGACTTCACTCCATTGCTTAAGTATTTGTTATTGTTGTCGTTTAGTCCCTAAATCATGTCCCTAAGCTCTTTTGGGACCCCACAGACTATAGCCCGCCAGGCTCCTGTGTCTGTGGGATTTCCCGGGCAAGAATACTGGAGTGGGTTGCCATTTCCTTTTCCAGGGCATCTTCCTAACCCTGAGATCGAATGCAGGAGGATTCTTTACCCTGAGCCACTGGCGAAGCCCTTGCTTATGTATATTTGACATCAATTACTTTGTACATGTCAAATATCTCATTACCTTACAAAGTGAACTCGACATGCTGCCTGCAAATCTGCTGTTTCTGGGAAGCCCTATCCTCAGGAACAATTCTACCTTCCACAAGAAGACTGGGGCAGGTGGTTCAGAGATTAAGACTCCACACATCCACTGCAGGAAGCGTGGGTTGGATCCCTGGTTGGGGAACTAAGATCCCACATGACTGCTGTGCAGCCAAAAAAGGAAAAAAATAATAATAATAAAATAAATATTTAAAGAGGGAAGATGACTGGGGCCTCTGAGGTCCTTCCCCCGCACACACTTAATCAAACACTGCCTCCTGGCCCGTCATACCTTCAGCCTGTCCACCCTGCTCAGCCCAGCACCACTGTCTTTATCACTCCCTGAGCAGTTGCATCAGCTTCCTGACCACTCTTCCTGCTCCAGCTGAAGCTCCCCTCCCTCCTCCAGGCTGGTGCTCTGTGCAGATCTGTTCAGCTATCTCTTGCTGAAACGCTGCAGGGTCTTCCTACTGACCTGGATAAACCCCAAGTCCTGTAGAGACTGGCACATCAGGCCCCACCCACCTGCTCTGAACTCCTTTTTGACCATTCTCAGCCTCTCTCCCCAAGCTCCAGCCACCCTGGGATTCTCTTTGCTTCCTAAAATACAGACTTTCAGGCCAGAGATCTTCCCACTGATCTGTATGCCTTTCTCCCTTCCGACCCTCTAATCCTCTTTTGGCTCCATTTTATATGTCACTTCCTCATCCCACTTTTCATTACTCTTTATTACTCATTACCAGATATGGCCTTTGAAAACCTCCGTCTCTTACAATCTCTCTCACTTCCCATATCCTCGACTTTCAGCCAAATGCAGAAGCTTTGCAGAGAACTCCAAAGGCCCCTTTGGGAATAGCAGGGCCATCAGATAGAAGGAGTTGGGTTCTTGAATATGCTAAGAGGAAGCCCACCCTTCAACTGCTCCTTAATCTATCCATGACACCTGGTGTACGAGTTAACTGTTGTTTTGTAAAAATTATCCCAGGACTCTATGGCTTAAAATTTTAAAAAGCAATTTATCTCACTGTTCTGTGGGTCAGGAATTCAGAAGCGACTTAGCTGGGAGGGTTTGACTCACAGTCTCGGGGGATTTGTAGTGAAGCTGGCCAGAGCTGCAGTCATCTGAAGGCCTGGCTGGGGCTGGAGAATTCCCCTTCCCCAGGGGTCACTCCCACAGCTGTGGGCCTCAGTTCCTCAGCACCTGGACTTGCCTGTTGGGCTGCTTGAGTGTCTTCTTGCCATGATGGCTGGCTTTCTCCAGAGCGACTGATCCAAGACAGAGCAAGCAGGAACCCAGAGTGCCTTTTGCGATTGGGTCTCTGAAGTCTCTGCGGAAACCCTGCAGGGTCCTCCCACAGACCTGGATAAACCCTAAAGTCCTGTAGAGGCTGTCGACAGGGCCCTGTGCATCCGGCTCCACCCACCTCCTCAGGCTCCTTTTCAGCCATTCTAGGCTTCTCTCCCCAAGCTCCAGGCATGCTAGGATTCTCTTTGCTTCCTAAAATACAGACTTTCAGGCCAGAGGTCTTTCCACCGATCCTTATTCCTTTCTCCCTTCCTACCCTCTACTTCATTTTATTCTATTCATTACAAGCCAATCACTGAGTACGGCTTACATTCAAGGCGAGGAGAATTAGGGTCCACCTCTTGAAATGAGAGGTATCATGAATGCATGGACATGTCCCCAAACTGCCACACCCAGGAGGTTCCATCCCTGGATGAACACTTTCACCAACTCAGTACCTGTGCGGGGGTAGAAATCAACTCAGATAACCAGAAGGTTGTTTCCCTTTGAACTCAGGGCCAGAGGGCCATAAAATTCTTTGGACACGTATGCTTCCTGGTACTCCTGCTGCAGCTCAATACAAAGTTCCTGTTCCCTCTTTCTGAGACAATTAATCCCAGCTTCTCCCCACTCACTTCTCTTTTCGTGCTCCTGTATCTACCTGAATCCACATCTACACCCACCTCCAGCTCAGACAGAACCGTCTCTCCACTTTTCAAACACTCAGGATCCTCCTCATCTGCTCCACCTTCTCTACCTTTTTTAATTTTTACAAATATTTTTTTGTTTGGGATCTAAACTAAAGTGAGATCTTTAGTTGCGGCATTTGAACGCTCGGGTTTCCCAGGTGGTGCTGGTGGTAATGAACACGCTGCTGCTGCAGGAGACATAAGATGTGCTGGTTTGATCCCAGGGTGGGGAAGAGCCCTTGGAAAGGAGCGTGGCTACCCACTCCAGTATTCTTGCCTGGAGAATCCCATGGACAGAGGAGCCTGGCAAGCTATAGTCCATAAGATCGTAAAGAGTTGGACGTGACTGAAGCGACAACACACACACACACACACACACACACGCACACACACGCTAACTCTTAGTTGCTGCTTGTGGGATTTAGCTCCCTGACTAGGGAGCAAACCCAGGGCCCCTGTGTTGGGAGCTCAAAGTCTTAGCCACTGAACCACCAAGGGAGTCCCTCCTCTCCCCTCCTCTATGGATTTCTCAAAGTCCTCACTTCCCTATGTGTTTCCTTGTTTGTCATCTTTTATTGACTGCATGCTCCAGGAGGGCAGAGATTTTTATCTCTTTTGTCCACAGATTCATTCTCTACACTTAGAACAGGGGCTGGCTAATGGTGACGACTCAGTATATACTTGTTGGATGAATAAAAACCCATGGGAGGAGGGAAACTCCATTTGTTCTAACGGGAAGAAGACAAGAGCAAGGGAGAAGCAGGAGGAAAGGTGTGTGCCTTAGGTTTCTTACCCTGGGCAAGAAGGCTCATGAGGGCGGAAGGTGTCTTTTTGCTCACAACTGAGTTCCCAGCACCCAGTCCTACTCTGACACGGAACAGGTTCCACATAAGTGTGTTGATGGGCTGGGTGCCAGCTGACTGCCCAAGCCACACCTTTCTTTGTCTGTGGCAGACTTGGACAATAGGTGCTGTCCCTGGGCCTGTCCTCTGTGTCCCTTTCACTGAGCCCCTGGTGGCCCAAGCTGAGTCCTGATGTGGCCTCAGACCTGGCTGCCTGCCTGCAGCGGGCAGAGACTTGGACTTCCGGCCCTGCTCTGCCCTCCTAGGACACCCAGGTGGTCTAACCCAGTGGTGGCTGTCCCCTGGCTTTGCCCAGAGACTGTTGGGAAGGACACAGCCCCCTGACCCTGCTTGGATTGGAGGTGGATTCATCACAGAACCTGAGGGAGTTGGGGCCAGACAGTGGGACCTGGTGGCTTATAGGAGGGCTGTGGTGTTTCAGGGAGTCAGACAGTCCCACCTCAGCCACTCTCCAGGCTGACTTAGGGTAAGTTCCTTGCCATCTCTGAGCCGCTGCTTTTTCATCAGTGAAACAAGTTGTCACAGGATTGAGAAGATGGACATGTTGCAAAGTACAGAGGGTGAGAGTGGGGCTGTGGGGCCACACTGCCTGCTTCACTTATTTATAGAAATTCTCCTTTTTAAATTTATTTATCTTTAGCCGTGCTGGGTCTTCGTCGCGGTGCGCGGGCCCTTCTCGTCGTGCCCGGGCTCTCTAGTTGCAGCGCTCGGGCTTCTCCTTGCGGTGACTTCTCTTTGCAGAGCACGGCCTCTAGGGTTCACAGGCTTCTTAGTTGTGCTGCACAGGCTTAGGTGCCCCTCGGCACGTGGGATCTTAGTTCCCTGACCGGGGATCAAACCTGTGTCCCCTGCATTGGCAGGTGGATTCTTAACCACTGGACTACCAGTGAGGTCCCCACACTGCCTGCTTTAAATCCTGACTTTGTCTTCCCTTATTAGCTGTGCAAACCTTGGGCAAATCACTTAACTTTTCTGTGCCTCAGTTTCTTCATCTATAAAATAGGCATGAGAATAGGACCTGACTCACAGGACTGTTTTGAGGGTTAAACATGTGTCTGGTAGACAGTGTGAGCTCAACATGCAATGGGCTGTGTAACTATCCTTGGAATTTACAGCACATGTACAGTACTATTTTTTTTTTATTATTATTCTGAGCCCTGCCCTGATGGAGGTCACAGACATTGGAGCGATTACAACATAGGGTTGTACAAGACTGTGTTCCCATTGGGTCAAGGCCACTGGTGCCAAGACAAAGGAGAGACTCACTCAGATTCTTAGCTGATGCTAGAAAGTGTTTCTGGGTATGTTAGAAGGGTTTTCTGAGCAAATAGGAGACAGAGAGCATCTTACAGAAAGAGGAGCCAAAGAGGAGACAGCTAGTCTGAGGAACAAGCATATTTCAGGGAATGGGACAAGTTAGTCGGCCATAATACAAAGTGGATCATGTGGAAAGGGGGAGGCAGGCTGGATATAGATTGTGCAGGAATCCAAATGCCCAATTGGGAAGGTCTTCAGCAGAGCAGCCAGTAGAAGCGGAAGTGGGTGGAGCCGACTGGCTCACTCAGCATCTATTGCCACCTCCTCCCAGCTGCCTTCCTGGACTGCAGAGGCTGGAACAGTAAAAACCACGTGTTCCAGGCACTCCTCGCACAGTTGCAATCATGCGAGACTTACATTTGGAGCTGAGTGAAAAGGTGGCTCTCAGGCATCACTTCGGCCGCTGTGGTTCTGGCAGGTACGGTGTGGCTCTGGAACCCCTGCACCGCAGAGGCTTCCACGTCTCCAGTGCAGTTATCATCTCACTCGAACAGCTGTGAGCGCACTGCCTGTAATACGCTGCCCCAATTAGACCTAGCAGGCATCCTGCATTTATAAAAATCCCAACAAAGACTGTTGCCTCATCCTCCACAAAGCTGTTACTCTTGGGATCCCTGATTCTGCCACAACCTACCACCCCCAGGTTACCGGGCCCAAGACAGTTCACTTATCCCTCCATCACCCATTCTTCTATCCATCTATCCAACCATCCATTTGTGCATTCACTCCTTCAATACTCACTGAGCTCTTATTTTTGTACTGGGCCCTGGAGCTGGGTCTGGGAACAGGGAGACAAACCAGACATGCTGCCGACTACCTGGGTTGTCAATGACTGTGGAAACAAAACAAAACGAAACACCTGAAACTTACAGGTTTGCAACAAGAACAATCGTTTATTTCCTTACCATTTTGCAATTTGGTCAAGGCCTTGCATGAGCCTCACACGTGGTGCAGTTCTGAGGGGTCATTCTAGGAAATCGGGAGAGGCTGGGAGTACCTGGGAGTGTTCCATCAAGAAAGTGGACAGGACAGGACTTCCCTGATGGTGCAGTGGCACGATTCCAGGCTTCCAGTGCATTCTATCATGGCTGTGTGCTGAGTCACTTCAGTCGAGTCCAGTTCTTTGCGACTCTATGGACCATAGCCCGCCAGACTCCTCTGTCCGTGGGATTCTCCAGGCAAGTATACTGGAGTGGGTTGCCACACCCTCCTCCAAGGGATCTTCCTGGCCCTGGGACAGAACCTGTGCTTCTTACATCTCCTGCATTGACAGGTGGGTTCTTTACCAGTAGTGTTGCCTGGGGAGCCCAGCATCCCCTGCATGGATATATAATGTAACGGCTCCCTGTTGACGGATGTGTGGGTTGTTTCTCAATTTTCTCTATTACAAACCCTACTTTAATGATGTCTGTGTGAGGCTAGGTTCCTAGAACTGGAATTCCTGGGTCATTGGCATCTGACTTTTCTGATTCATTGAAATGTTCAAAATCATTTTATAAATTATTATACAAGTACTAATAAACAGGGTAAAACACAGTAATCTCCCCTCACAACACCCCACCCCCATTCTCTTTTCTCTAGAGATGTCCATTGTTTAACATGTACCCTTCTTTAATAGATGCATATAATACATATGTATATAAATATATACACATAGCTTATTTGTGTTTACGTAAATGAGATCATGTTTATGTTTTTCTAAAAGTTACTGTTTTAAAACAATCATTTCTTAATTTATTTTGGGCTGTGCTGGGTCTTCATTGCTACACATGGTTTTCTCTAGCTGTGGCGAACGGGGGCTACTCTCCGGCTGAGGTGTGCCAGCTTCTCACTGAGCTGGCCTCTCTTATTGCAGAGCATGGGCTCTAAGGCTCAAGGGCTCCCACAGGTGTGGCCCCTGGGCTCAGGAGTTGCGGCTCCCAGGCTCTATCTAGTGCCCAGGCTCAGTAGTTGTGGCATAGGGTCGTAGTTCCTGCATTGGCAGGCAGATCCTTTACCACTGAGCCACCAGAGAAGCCCTAAAGGTTACTTTTTTAACTTCATAGAATGTCTTAGAAATTTTTCTGTACCAGGATACACAGATTTGCCTCATTCTTGTTACTTAAATATTTCAGGTTACAAAAAGAGAGAAATGTAGGCACACACACATACCCCCCGACCCAGCGCAGGAAAAGAAACACCATAAACACAGCTGAGTATCTCTGTAGGACCATGTTCTTATGTTGCCCCACTTCCGTCCTAAATTTGGTGCAGTTCTTTATACTTTCACTAGTAAGTAAATCTCTATCCATAAACAAAATGTAAGAAAGGGTGTCATATTCTGTGTGTTCTTCTGTAACTCGTTATTTTGATCAACACTTTTTAGAGATTTCTCCATGTTGAATTTGTTGTTCTGCTGCTAAGTCATGTCCAGCTCTTTGTCACCCCATGGACTGCAGCACACCAGGCTCCTCTGTCCTCCACTGTCTCCCAGAGTTGCTCAGATTCGTGCCCATTGAGTTGGTGATGTTATCTAACCATCTCATCCTCTGCCAACCCCTTCTCCTTTTGCCTTCAATCTTTCCCAGCATCAGGGTCTTTTCCAATGAGTCAGCTCTTCCCATTAGGTGGCCAAAGATTCGGAGCTTCAGCTTCAGGATCAGTGCTTCCAATAGACATTCAGGATTGACTTCCTTTAGAATTGACTGGTTTGATCTTTTTGCAGTCCAAGGGACTCTCAAAAGTTTCTCCAGCACCACAATTCAAAAGAATCAATTCTTCAGTGCTCAGCCTTCTGTACAGACCAGCTCTCAGATCCAGACATGACTACTGGAAGAACTATAGCTTTGACTGTACAGACCTTTGTCTGCAAAGTGATGTCTCTGTTTTTCAAAATGCTGTCTAGGTTTGTCTTAGCTTTCCTTCCAAGGAGCAAGCATCTTTTCATTTCATGGCTGCGGTCACCATCTGCAGTGATTTTGGAGCAGAGTCCAAGAAGATAAAATCTTTCACTGCTTCCACTTTTTCCCCTTCTATTTGCCATGAAGTGGTGGGACTGAATGCCATGATCTTAATTTTCTGATCGTTGAGTTTTAAGCCAGCTTTTTTCACTCTCCTCTTTAACCCTCATCAAGAGGCTCTTTAGTTCCTCTTCGCTTTCTGCCATTAGAATGGTATCTTCTGCATATCTGAAGTTGTTGACATTGCTCCTAGCAATCTTGATTCCAGCTTGTGATTCATCCAGCCCAGCATTTCAAATGTTGTACTCTGCACAGAAGTTAAATAAGCAGGATGACAATATACAGCCTTGTCATATTCCTTTCCCAATTTTAAACAGTTGTTCCACGTAAGGTTCTAACTGTTGATTCCTAACCCACATACAGGTTTCTCAGGAGACAGGTAAGGAGGTCTGGGACTTCCATCTCTTTAAATTTTTTCCACAGTTTGTTGTGAACACAGTCAAAGGCTTTAGTCAATGAAGCAGAAATAGACGTTTCTCTGGAACTCCCTTGCTTTCTCCTTGATCCAATGAATGTTGGCAACTTGATCTCTGTTTCCTCTGCCTCTTTGAAACCCAGCTTGTACATCTGGAAGTTCTCAGTTCATGTACTTCTGAAGCCTAGCTTGAGGATTTTGAGCCCCTCGCTAGCATGTGAAGTGAGAACAGTTGTAAGGGAGTGTTCTTTGGCACCACTCTTCTTTGGGATTGGAATGAAAATTGACCTTTTCCAGTCCTGTGGTCACTGCTGAGTTTTTCCTCTGTTCATTTTCAGTATACAAAATTCCATCACATGATTAAATTACAACTTACTTATGCATTCTCTTCTAAGAATGCCTACTTGGATGTCTCCTCTACTTATGAAGAGCCACAGTGAATGTTCTCTGTATGTGTCCTTTCTGTACACATGGGAGACTTTCTCCCATGTGAGTGAAAGTGCTATGTTGAAGGGCAGATGTGTGTTTAAATCTACCAGATATTGCCAAACCACTCTGCTTTACCTTCTTCCACCAGAGTTACTTTGCTTTACGTTCTTTTTGGCCATGCGTCTCGGCATGTGGGATTTTGGTTCCCACCAGGATGGAACTTGTGCCCCCAGTGGTGGAAATGTGGAGGCTTAAACACTGGATCTCTAGGGACAGGGATGTTAAGACTTTTACTTTTTGTCAACACTCTGAATAAAAAATTATATCTCATTTTTATTTGCACATTCATTTCCCTAATGATTGGTGAGGTTGAGTACCTTTTCAAGTTTTGTGGATTAACTGGTTTTATTACACAGTCCAGGAATCAATACAGCATTTCATCTAACAATTAGAAAGGCACTCCAACCATTTTTCTTTCGGGTTTTCTTGTTGGTTTGGAAGAGTGCTCTTCATATTCTGGACACGGATCCTTAGTCTTCTCCCAATCTGTCATGTATTGTTCCCTGTACTTATGGAATCTTTTAATTTTTTTAAATGGCATAACTTTATTGAGGCTTATCTGACATATGTCATCTGCCCACTTCAAGTGCACAGTTCAACAGATTTTTAGTAAATTTATCAAGTTGTACAACCATCATCATAAATCAGTTTCAGGACATTTCCATCACCTCAGTATGATTCTTCACGTCAACTGTTAACCCTATTTATGGAATCTTTAGTGCATAGAAATTTTATGTTTGAATGAAGTCAAATTTATCCATATTAGTTTTCCTTTATAGTTTGTGCTTTTTGGCTCTTTTTGAAGAAATCCTTGACTACCTCATATTTCCCCATATTTTCTTCTGAAAGTTTAAAATTTTTGCTTTTTAACGTTTAAGTGAATCAATTTTCCTAGAACTGATTTTTGTATACAGTGTGAAATAGAAATCCAGTTATTTCCCACATGGATTAATCAGTTGTGTCTGGAGGAGAAATGGAGACAGTTAATACTGAGTCATCTTAGAAATATTTATTGGTCTATTCATGTTCTGTATTCTGTGTTGGGTCAATTTTACACACCTTTTCTTTTCTAGGAAATTATTCCTTTCACCTGAGTTTTCAAATGTATTGCCATAAAATTACACCTACTATATTCTTATTATTTTTAAATCTTTGCTGTGTTTATTCATTATATTGTTTATTTTTACCTTCACTTTATGTTCTTAATCAGCCTTGCCAGAGTTTTGCCTATTAGCTTATTCAAAGAGCCAGCTTTGTACTTTATTAATCTTCTCCCTTTTATTGACATCATAGAAGTATTGAGTGTTCTGCTTCACAGATATGGTATATCTCTCCATTTATTTAGATATTTAATTTCTCTTGGCAATATTTTGCACTTTTCAGTGTACAAGTCTTGCATATTTTTACACCTCCTGATCTGGGAAGTTCATCTTTCAGTGTCATATCTTTTTGCCTTTTCACACTGTTCATGGGGTTCTCAAGGCAAGAATACTGAAGTGGTTTGCCATTCCCTTCTCCAGTGGACCACATTTTTGTCAGAACTCTCCACCATGACCCATCCATCTTGAGTGGCCCTACACGGCATGGCTCATAGTTTCACTGAGTTAGACAAGGCTGTGGTCCATGTGATCGGTTTGATTAGTTTTCTGTGATTGTGGTTTTCTGTCTGTCCTCTGATGGATAAGGATAAGAGGCTTATGGAAGTTCCTGATGGGAGAGACTGACTGTGGGGGAACTGGGTCTTGTTCTGATCGGGGGACCATGCTCAGTAAATCTTTAATCCAATTTTCTGTTGATGGGTGGGGCTGTGCTCCCTCCCTATCATTTGATGTCACCACCCTAATGGCAGAAAGTGAAGAGGAACTAAAGAGCCTCTTGATGAAGGTGAAAGAGGAGAGTGGAAAAGCTGGCTTAAAACTCAACATTCAGAAGACTAAGATCATGGCATCTGGTCCCATTACTTCATGGCAAATCAATGGGGAAACAATGGAAACAGTGACAGACTTTATTTTCTTGGGCTCCAAAATCACTGCAGATGGAGACTGCAGCCATGGAATTAAAAGACGCTTACTCCTTGGAAGAAAAGTTATGACCAACCAAGACAGTGTATTAAAAAGCAGAGACATTACTTTGCTGACAAAGGTCCGTCTAGTCAGAGCTATGGTTTTTCCAGTAGTCATGTGTGGATGTGAGAGTTGGACCATAAAGAAAGCTGAGTGCCGAAGAATTCATGCTTTTGAACTGTGGTGTTGGAGAGTCCCTTGGACTGCAAGGAGATCCAACCAGTCCATCCTAAAGGAAATCAGTCCTGAACATTCATTAGAAGGACTGATGCTGAAGCTGAAACTCCAATATTTTGGCCACCTGATGCAAAGAACTGACTCATTGGAAAAGATCCTGATGCTGGGAAAGATTAAAGGCAGGAGGAGAAAGGGACGATAGAGGATGAGATATTTGGATGGCATCACCGATTCGATAGACATGAGTTTGAGCAGGCTCCAGGAGTTGGTGATGGACAGGGATGGTGATGAGCTGCAGCCTGGCATGCTGCAGTCCATGGGGTTGCAAAGAATCAGACACAACTGAGACTGAACTGAGCTGAAGTAGTATTTTTAAGTTTTTAATTTTCAATTGTTTACTACTAATATTTAGAAATGTAGTTTCTCTTGGATCCTGACCTTCCATCCTACACCTGCTGAACTCACTTAGTTCTAGTGGCTTTCCTGCGGATTCCTTGGTAATGATTTAGTCACTCAGTCATATCCAACTCTGTGCCTTCATGGACTATATAGCACACCAGGTTCCTCTGAGATTTCCCAAGCAAAATTAGTGGGGTGGATTGCCATTTCCTTCTCCAGGGGATCTTCCTGATCCAGGGACTGAACCTGGGTCTCCTGCATTGCAGGTGGATTCTTTACCAACTGAGCCACCAGGGAAGCACTTAGTAGTATTATTTAGACAATAAAAACAGTTTTATTTCTTCTTTTACAATCTGTAATTTTTCCCCTTTCCTTAGTCTCCTGGCCAGGACCTCCAGCACAATGTTGAGTAGAAGTGGGAAAAACAGACATCCTTGCCTTGCTCATCTTCAGTTCAGTTCAGTTCAGTTGCTCAGTCGTGTCCGACTCTTTGAGACCCCACGAATCACAGCACTCCAGGCCTCCCTGTCCATCACCAACTCCCAGAGTTCACTCAAACTCATGTCCATTGAGTCAGTGATGCCATCCAGCCATTTCATCCTCTGTCGTCCCCTTCTCCTCCTGCCCCTAATCCCTCCCAGCATCAGGGTCTTTTCCAATGAGTCAACTCTTTGCATCAGGTGGCCAAAATATTGGAGTTTCAGCTTCAGCATCAGTCCTTCCAATGAACACCCAGGACTGATCTCCTTTAGGATGGACTGGTTGGATCTCTTTGCAGTCCAAGGGACTCTCAAGAGTCTTCTCCAACACCACAGTTCAAAAGCATCAATTCTTCAGCGCTCAGCTTTCTTTATGGTCCAACTCTCACATCCATACATGACCACTGGAAAAACCATGGCCTTGACTAGATGGACCTTTGTTGGCAAAATAATATCTCTGCTTTTCAATATGTTATCTAGGGTGGTCATAACTTTTCTTCCAAGGAGTAAGCATCTTTTAATTTCATGGCTGTAATCACCATCTGCAGTGATTTTGGAGCCAAAAATATAAAGTCTGACACTGTTTCCACTGTTTCCCCATCTATTTGCCATGAAGTGATGGGACCAGATGCCATGATCTTCGTTTTCTGAATGTTGAGCTTTAAACCAACTTTTTCACTTTCCTCTTTCACTTTCATCAAGAGGCTTTTTAGTTCCTCTTCACTTTCTGCCATAAGGGTGGTGTCATCTGCATATCTGAGGTTATTGATATTTCTCCCGGCAATCTTGATTCCAGCTTGTGCTTCTTCCAGCCCAGTGTTTCTCATGATGTACTCTGCATAGAAGTTAAATAAGCAGGGTGACAATATACAGCCTTGATGTATTCCTTTTCCTATTTGGAACCAGTCTGTTGTTCTATGTCCAGTTCTAACTGTTGTTTCCTGACCTGCATATAGGTTTCTCAAGAGGCAGGTCAGGTAGTCTGGTATTCCCATCTCTTTCAGAATTTTCCACAATTTATTGTGATCCACACAGTCAAAGGCTTTGGCATAGTCAATAAGGCAGAAATAGATGTTTTTCTGGAACTCTCTTGCTTTTTCCATGATCCAGCGGATGTTGGCAATTTGATCTCTGGTTTCTCTGACTTTTCTAAAACCAGCGTGAACATCTGGAAGTTCACGGTTCATGTACAGCTGAGGCCTGGCTTGGAGAATTTTGAGCATTACTTTACTAGCGTGTGAGATGAGTGCAAGTGTGCGGTAGTTTGAGCATTCTTTGGCATTGCCTATCTTTGGGATTGGAATGAAAACTGACCTTTTCCAGTCCTGTGGCCACTGCTGAGTTTTCCAAATTTGTTGGCATATAGAGTGCAACACTTTCACAGCATCATCTTTCAGGATTTGAAAGAGCTCAACTGGAATTCCATCACCTCCACTAGCTTTGTTTGTAGTGATGCTTTCTAAGGCCCACTTGACTTCACATTCCAGGGTGTCTGGCTCTAGGTGAGTGATCACACCATAGTTATTATCTGGGTCATGAAGCTCTTTTTTGTACAGGTCTTCTGTGTATTCTTGCCACCTCTTCTTAATATCTTCTGCTTCTGTTAGGTCCATACCATTTCTGTCCTTTATTGAGCCCATTTTCCAAGGATTTCTCTTGATTGAAATTTAATTCTATTGTGGTCATAGAAATACTTTATATGACTTGAATTCTTTTAAAGGTATTGAGTCTTGTCTACTATCCCACAATAAATCCATCTCCCTAGAGCAGAAAGTGGCACCCCACTCCAGTATCCTTGCCTGGAAAATCCCATGGACAGAGGAGCCTGGCAGGCTACAGTCCATAGGGACAAAGACTAACACAAACGAGCAACTTAGCATACACACGCTATCAGTCTAGGTAAATGTTCTGTTTTCATTTAAGAAAAACATGTATGCTTTAACAGAACATATAAAGTGTTTTGTAAATGTTAATCAGGACAAGTTATTGATATTATTGCTCAAGTCTACTATGTCCTTGCTGATTTTCTGCCTACTTATTGTTCTGTCAATGAATGAGAAACGATTATTAAACCCTTTGACCATTATTATGGATTTGCCTATTTCTCTCAGCAGTTCAACCAGGGAAGTCTCATCAGTCGTGATACTGTTTGCTTGGAAATCTACTTCTGTTTAGTGTGGGACAAAAAGACTCAGGCCTCCACCCTTAAGCTCAGCGCCTCTAAAAATGAGAGTCAAGTTCATTGCCAATGTCAGCCCAGGGTGCTGAATGCCATTATACCGGAAGCACAAGACATCATGGGAACACACAGAAGGGGACCCCATCCAACTCAAGGAGTTAAGCAATGTTTACTGTGTTGGTAACTGAGGAGAAAGACATTCCTTGGAGAAGGAAAGGACTTTGTGGACAACATTTAAATGAAAGAAAGAGGAAGAGGGCAGATACATAACTGGGGGGAACACAGAGGCATGTGGGGTCACAGAAGCTCAAGGAGAAGACTTATAAGAATCAGAGAAATGGGGATGTCCCTGGCGGTCCAGTGATTAAGACTGGACACTTCTACTGCAGGGTGCACGGATCCCATCCCTGGAGGATCAAAGATCCCTCATGCTAATCGGTGTAGAAGGAAAGAAGGAGAGCGAGGTTGAGTCACGACAGAACTGAAAGCTGCCCATTGGATACAGTCATTAGAAAGTCATAGATGGTCTTATAGGGGAGCCAGCTCAGTGACAGGCTACAAGTTAAACTGGTCAGGCAAACTCAGGTTAACAAGTGGTGATAAAGGTGACTGAGGCTAACAGTACGGGAATTGAGTTTGACAGACCCGGTGTCCATCCCAGGACTTGCTAAATCTCTATACCTCAATTTTCAACATATAAAATGAGAATGTATAAAATAAGAACACATAAAATGGAATGCAGGAGACATAGGAGACGCGGTTAGAACCCTGGGTCGGGAAGATCCCCTGGAAAAGGGCGTGGCAACCCACTCCAGTATTCTTGCCTGGAGAATCCCCTGGATAGAGGAGCCTGGCGGGCTACAGCCCATAGGTCGCAAAGAGTCGGACACATCTGAAGCAACTGAGCACACGGTACAAAACGAGACTAGCACCACTAGCTTATCAACTTTAGTGGTTGATGATTAAACGCGATGACGGCGGAATACGCAACGCACGGTGGGCGCATTAACTCTATTCTGTCAATGAGCAGACGAGGTTGGGTGATGACAGCCAAGATCTGGCGAGCTGTGGCTACGGCGGCCCGACAGAACGATCTAAGAACAGCAACGCAGTAGGCTTGGGGAGGGGTGAAGGCACGCTACGGTGAAGTCACTCCCTTTGCAAAGAACACTCCCATCGCAAGGTGAACCGGAATGAAAGGTCTATCTTCTACTCAGTCCCAGGTACACCTCCCTTTCGCGGCGCAGCAAACGTTCCCCTGGGGCAGACTCAGAACACCCGCCCAAGGACTGCGCCCTCTCTACTCGCTACCCTTCTGGGTTTGGAGCTAGCCCTAGGCAACGCTACCTTCCGCCCCTAGCAACGGCTCAACTGCTTTCCTCTTCCTATAGGCCAGCAGTTTTCGTTTCTTTTTCTGATTGGTCCGCGTAACTCTATTTTGAGCAATCAGTAGCAGCCACGGGGATCTAACACACTCCCACCCAATCTGGGGGTGATCTAGGAGGGAACACGTTTTTCTTTCCTGCATCCAGTTCTCTGAGAAAGCGCCTAACTTATCAAACTGTTATAAGTCCCCTTGGAATGAGTCTCTAAGACATTCTGTTTATTTCTCTTAGGCCCGTAATATCTTTCCCTTGCCTACGCAGCCCCTCCGAATGGTACGGCCCGCACGACTTCCCTCCCGCCCTCCTCGCCCGCTGGCAGCTTTGAGAGCCCGAGTCCTCGGCTAAGTTAAGTCCACTCAGCGGCGGAGACGCTACCATCTGTGCTTAGTAAATGGGGAGACTCTAATCTTCTCCGGGTGCCCCTCTGCCGCTCAGACCACCTCTCGCCTCTCTCATCTGTTGCGCGAACAGTAGGCGCGAACCCCACACGGGTGGTGGCACTGCCGTTCCCGGTGCCACCGGCAGCGCGGGCACGGGAACGGGGCGCGTGGTACGACCCACGCCCCGCCCCGCCCCGCCGGAAGTGAGGTGTCTCACCCTCCAAGTTCCGGCTCGCAGGGGGTGGGGAGTGTTGTTAACCGGAGCCGCCTCCGCAGTCGCGGGCATTGAGCGGGCTCGCGGTGCTGGGCTCCTGGTGAGTGGGCCGGGGTCGGGCCGGGGTTGTGGTTGGAGTCGGGACCTGGGCGTTCCCCTTCGAGGCCTCCGGGGTTGATGCGCCCCCTCAGCCCCGCCGCCCGCTGTCGGCCTGTCAGCTGGCGGTAGACTGGCGCCCGCGCGGCCGCTGTCCCGGAGGCCCGGCCCCGCCTGCGACGCTCGCAGCTCCCGGCGCTTACAGGTGCGCGGCGGTGGGGGCGACCCGGCTCCCTATCCGTCCCGCTCCTGCATCCTGACGGTCGGCCGTTTCTCCGGTGCCCCGAGTTGACAATGCCCCAGGGGGTGGGGGGCGCCAGGGTTCCAGGCTGACGTACCCCGCCCCGCTTCCGCGGGGCGCGCGTCAGGGCTGCCCACCCTGACCGAGCTGTCACTGGCGCTGCCCCTGCCCGGCTGCGCCCCCCAGCGCCTTGCCTTCTCCCAGACCAGGCGGCCTGTTCCCGCTTCTGGAGGTTTCTGCATCCCACCCCATCAAAGTCACTTTTAGGGGCAAAGGGAGCAGGTCCCTCCTCCGACTTTGCCGCCTTTCCTCATTCTTCCCTAGAGGCGGCGGTCTGGCAGGCAGCGTGGAAAGAGCCCTAGATTTGAAACAGGACTAACCCAGGCTCCAGGCCTTGCGTCAGTGTGATCACTTAAGCCCTTTGAGTCTTAGCCTTCTAATTTGTAAGATAGAGAAGCATATGTTATTCTTGACGCCATGATGGTGAGGATGAAGTGAGGTTTTCTTTCCTTTCTCCTGTTTATTAACACTGCGTCTCAGGCACGGTGCTAAGCTTGCACGGTATGGGCATCAACAATTCTTTATTTTCCCCTTGCAGGTCCTCAGGCCAGGGCAATGTTCCGAACTGCCGTGATGATGGCGGCCAGCCTGGCGCTGACCGGGGCCGTAGTGGCTCATGCCTACTACCTCAAGCACCAGTTCTACCCCACGGTGGTGTACCTGACCAAGTCCAGTCCCAGCATGGCAGTGAGTTCAGGGCTCAGGGAGGGAGGAACTCCCTGGGAGGCAAGGAGGAGTCTGCTTCAGACAGGGGTGGGGCTAAAGGTCAGGTAGGTAGGACAAAAGTGAAGTAGCTGCCAGACCTAATTTGGAACCAGTTGTGATGGGGATGTGGAGAGGTTCTTGAATGATGAGCCCCGGACAGAACAAGGCAGAAAGTGACCTCAAAACACAGCCTGTCTTCACTCCTAGGTCCTGTATATCCAGGCCTTTGTCCTTGTCTTCCTCTTGGGCAAGGTGATGGGCAAGGTGTTTTTCGGACAGCTGAGGGCAGCAGAGATGGAGGTAAGATGTTCATGGCTCCGAAGGTGAGGGGCAGGGAGCTGGGCAAACAGAATGTCTGAGTTCCATATCCTTCCTTGTTCAACCTCCAGCACCTTCTGGAACGTTCCTGGTATGCTGTCACTGAGACTTGTCTGGCCTTCACCGTCTTTCGGGACGACTTCAGCCCCCGCTTTGTTGCTCTCTTTACTCTCCTTCTCTTCCTCAAGTGTTTTCACTGGCTGGCTGAGGACCGTGTGGACTTTGTGAGTTGGGTCAGGGGATTCTCTGGAGCAGAATGGCTGGAGGGCAGACTCATGGAGTGAGGGCTGGGTTGGGGGTGTGGGGTGAGCCCCAGACTTCCTGACAGGCCCCCTTTCTGCTCTGCCTCAGATGGAACGCAGCCCCAATATCTCCTGGCTCTTTCACTGCCGCATTGTCTGTGAGTGAGATCCACGGGAGTGGAGAGGAGGGAGCTGGAGGGAGAAGAGGCACCATGAAGGACTGGAACATGAAAAGTCATTAACCATGGAGCATGCCATAGAGCATAGGCTGCCCACTCCACCCACAGCTGTACAGGAAAGATAATTTAGGAAGTTAATTTGCATCATCTCTGCCCTGTTCCACTCCAGGGCTTCTCAACTGCCTGGCCCCTTATTAGCTCTTTGCCTCCTCACCTGGAGCTTGGGCCACCCTTAGGCAGAACCAGAAATCCCAGCGGGCTGGGTTTGGTGGAGTGTGCCCACCTGACTAGATGGCTGGGGCCATGGTGGGCTTGAGGGTGGGAGCTGTCTTGGAGCAGAAAGTGGCTGTCAGGCCCTGGGCTGACCCCACCAACCTCCCATTATGTCCCATTACCAACAGCCCTTATGTTCCTCCTGGGTATCCTGGACTTCCTCTTCGTCAGCCATGCCTATCACAGCATCCTGACCCGAGGGGCCTCTGTGCAGCTGGTGTTTGGCTTTGAGGTAAAACTGGCTTGGGAGGTTGGGAGGACAAGCCTGAGGTGGCACTGCACGTGCCTTGAATCACTTCACAGACCTTTACTGAGCACCTGCTCTGTGGCCAGCCCGTGTGGCCACCAAGGAGCAGCTGTCAGTCAGTCCCAGCCCTGCCCACTACACACTCCTAGAAGAGTGGGCAAAGCCTAGAAAGGCATGTGTGGAGGAGCCCTGACCTGTTGCTCAGGGAAGGCTTCCTGGAAGTTGATGCCAGAGGAGTTGGCTGTTAATGGACAGGAGGAATTAGCTGGATGGACAGCTGGGGAGGCGTGTCTGGTGATAATGGTTCATCTTTGTTGAGTGCTTTCTGTATGCCGGGCCCTGTGCTGAGCACGACCTGCATCTGTTTTAATCAGCAAAGCAACACTGTTACACAGGAGCAGTTAATTCTGTCATTGACAGACATGCAGACTGAAGTTCAGAGTGGTCTAGTGAGTTGCTGAAAGTCACGTCAGCTAGTGAGTGGAGAAGCGAGGAGGACCCTGGTGGCATCCAGGCCCATGCTTGTACTGTGGCACTCTGCTGCGCACAGGCCTGGGGATAGCAGAGTTGGGCTGGAGCAAGGGGGCTGCATTCTTATGTTCCCTGCCCCTCCTACCCCCCAGTATGCCATCCTGATGACCATGGTGCTCACCATCTTCATCAAGTATGTGCTACACTCCGTGGACCTCCAGAGCGAAAATCCGTGGGACAACAAGGCTGTGTACATGCTCTACACCGAGCTGTTCACAGGTGAGGAGCCTGGACCTTCCCAACCTGTACCGGTGTCCCCAGCCCTGCCTACCAAGTCCTGTGACCTGCCACTCTCTGTCCCCCTGACGCCCAGGCTTCATCAAGGTCCTGCTGTACATGGCTTTCATGACCATCATGATCAAGGTGCATACGTTCCCTCTCTTCGCCATCCGGCCGATGTACCTGGCCATGAGGTGAGTCTAGCTGGCCCTGCCACACCGTCGACCCCTCCCCGTCTCCCTCCTCTACTGAAACTGTCCTTTCAGGCAGTTCAAGAAAGCTGTGACTGACGCCATCATGTCTCGCCGAGCTATCCGCAACATGAACACACTGTAAGTGGGCCTGTCCCAGCTGTTCGCCCAAGCTCTGCCCCAGGTGCCCTGCCTCCAGCTCTGGTCTTGACGTGCCCTTGGCCTGTTCTGACCAGGTATCCAGACGCCACTCCAGAGGAACTGCAGGCGATGGACAATGTCTGCATTATCTGCCGAGAAGAGATGGTGACTGGTGCCAAGAGACTGCCCTGCAACCACATTTTCCATACCAGGTGGGAGAGGCCCAGAGGAGCCTGGGCATCAGGGGTGGCTCTGGGAGGCAGAACCCCAGGGACCTGCCAACCACTGCCTGGTCTTGACCCCCAGCTGCCTGCGCTCCTGGTTCCAGCGGCAGCAGACCTGCCCCACCTGCCGTATGGACGTCCTTCGGGCATCGTTGCCGACCCAGTCACCGCCGCCCCCTGAGCCTGCAGATCAGGGGCCACCACCTGCCCCCCACGCCCCACCACTCCTGCCCCAGCCCCCCAACTGTGAGTGGCCCCTTCATCTGGCCATCCAACACTGTTGGGTACTTGCCCTGGACTGGGAATGGGAAATCTTGAGGTGAAAGAGTCCCTGCCCTCTAGACGGGGTGGGGGGGCCTCAAGGGCTGGTCACAGGAAGAGACATAGATGATTGCCGTCACAAGTGATCTGTGCTGAGCTCAGAGAGGGCCTGTGGGGACAGAGGACATCCAGACCCCCTGCCTGCATCCTGGATCTGTCTCAGTTTGGACCTTTTCTCACCACCGGTCTTCTCTCTGCAGTCCCCCAGGGCCTCCTGCCTCCCTTCCCTCCAGGCATGTTCCCGCTGTGGCCCCCCATGGGCCCCTTCCCGCCTGTCCCACCTCCCCCCGGCTCAGGAGAGGCTGTGGCCCCTCCGTCCACCAGTGCAGGTGAGCCCTTTGGAACCACATCAGCCAGGGGATGGAAGCAAGGGAAGCAGAGGCCCGTCGACACTTGCTGACTTCCTGTTCTTGCTCTTCAGCTGCCCTTTCTCGGCCCAATGGAGCAGCCACAACCACAGCCGCTACTGCCGCCTCTGCCTCAGCACCTGGCCCTGCCTCCTCCCCGGAGGCCAGCCCTGCCCCCGGCTTCCCCTTCCCCCCTCCCTGGATGGGCATGCCGCTGCCTCCGCCCTTTGGTAAGTGGGGCCTCTCCAGGGGTGGTTTGGGGAGGTGGGGGGTGTCAGGCCCAGGCTGAGCCTCTCTCTCTCTCCCTTCAGCCTTCCCCCCCATGCCTGTGCCTCCTGCAGGCTTTGCTGGGCTGACCCCAGAGGAGCTGCGGGCTCTGGAAGGCCATGAGCGACAGCACCTGGAGGCCCGGCTACAGAGCCTGCGCAACATCCACACGCTGCTGGATGCCGCCATGCTACAGATCAACCAGTACCTCACCGTGCTCGCCTCCCTGGGGTACGTCTACACCTGGGGCCAGGGCGGGCAGCGGGGGTGTGGAGCTGCCGAGAGCAGGCCCCCAGCGATGGTTTTTGGCCCTTTTCTCCTGCCACCCGTTGATTCGTGCATCCTACCTGTAGGCACACCCAAAGTGTCAGGGTTCTCAGTGTCTTTTTATCCTGCCCCTGCACAAGGCCTGTCTGGATCTGCGGAGGAGTGGGGTTTATCAAAGAGCTGACCTGAATCTTGTCCCTTTATACTTTCCTAAAGTCAGATTACTCATAATTCCTGGTACTTCAGTTTTATCATGTACACCCTCTTGACACAGGGTGGCACTTTGGGAATCACGGCCCTTGATCTGAGACAGCAGATAAAGTCACCTGGAGCTAGCCTGGCCCAAGTTCAAGTCCCAATCCTATCACTCACTCACTTTGTGACCTTCGTTACCTTATTTGAATAGAGGTGTTCTAATTCCTATTCGCAGGGAACGTGTACAAAGTGCTTGGTACCCAGCAATGTCAGTACAGACTTGGAGGGGAGCTTGAGTCTGAGACTCGTGTGCTTTGTGGGTTACTCAGTGGACTGTCTTAGTTGGTCTGGAAGGTGCCTGGCACCTCAGATGGGGACTCAGCAGTGTAACTGAACGCGGCCCGCAGTCCCTGCCTGTACATGGTTTACGGTCTGTGGTACAGAATTTCAAGGAGTCACGCAACACGTGTTCACTGGCGTCCACTGGTGACGTCGGTGCTGGCCTTCACCCTGCAAGGTGCACCGAGTGCAGAGTCTGTCCAGTCAGGCCAGGATGCCACGCCCTCCTCTCATCCCTTCTCTTCCTAGGCCCCCCCGGCCTGCCACCGCAGCTAACCCCACTGAGGAGACTGCCCCTAGCGCTGTTGCTGCCACCTCTTCCACCAGCATCCCCAGCTCTGAGGCCACCACCCCATCCCCGGGAGCCTCCCCACCAGCCCCTGAACCCGAGAAGCCTTCAGGTAGTTGCGGTCAGCCCCCAGGGAATGGGCCAGAGGCCTTGTCTGGGTTCCACTCCTGGACCTCTCTGTCCCCAGCTCCTGAGTCAGCGGGCACCGAGGAGGTGCCTGAAGATGGGGAGCCTGATGCAGCGGAGCTGCGCCGCCGCCGCCTACAAAAGCTGGAGTCCCCTGTTGCCCACTGACAACGCCCCAGTCTTGACCTGCCCCCTCTCGAGCAGCCCTCGCTGGGACACGTCCTGCCACCAAGTGCCAGCTCCCTCCCTCCCTGCACCAGGGAGCAGTAAGCCCAGCTCTGAGGCGGAGGAGGTGGCACCCTAGACCAAGTGCAAAGCGGCTGGAGGCCCCAGCTGACCCCAGCCCTTGCAGTCCCCTGGCAGCCATGGGGATTTGGGGTCACTTCCAGGCTTCTTCTCCAACCTTTCAGCCCTGTATTCTGCTGGGCCCATCAAGACAGAAAGGTGCAGCATCTGAGACGCCCTCTGACCCCCCAGTGCCCTTCTGGGAGAAGGGGCAGCCCCTCTGAGTCCCGCTTGTGCGTGGAGTCACGCTGCAGTGCCGAACAGTATTAGCTCCCGTTCCCGAGTGTGGACTCAAGGGGCTGGAGGCAGGCCAGGAACTTGCTCCTGGGCCCGCCCACCAAGACTGGTACCTAACCTCTTTTCCTACCTAAACTCTCCGGAAGCTCTTTGCGGTGGTCTGCTGTGCCCTTTGTGCCCTGTGGCACTTCCATGTCTTACTGGCAACCACACAACTCAGGGAAAGGAGTATCTGGGGGTGGAGGGGCAGGCGACAGCACCGAGGGGCCCTGCTCTGCCCCTCCCCCCCGGGCCCTTTTCTCCCTGTAGTTTAAGGTGAGACTCTGGTCTCACCCAGCAGGCACCGGGCAGCCTCACTCTAGGCTGAGAGCTCGTGTGTCTGATTCTGAACCACTGCAAGCCTCAGAACCTACGGAAAGGCCACTTCTTAACTTGCAGAATTTTTCTTGAGTTTAGAAGAATGGGAGTTATTTCCTTGCTGTCTTCTGGCTTACATTTTGAATTGGAATGCCTGACCCCCAGGAAAGGGAAGCAGGAGTGCTGAGTTCCTCATCTTTCCAGTTTAGAAAAGGCTCTGGGCCAGGTAGGGCCCACAGGAGCCAAGGCCTTGCCTGCCCCTGTCTTTTTCCCCTTGGTTTTATGTTACAAGAGTTGCTGGAGACAGTTTCAGATGATTATTTAATTTGTAAATATTGTACAAATTTTAATAGCTTAAATTGTATATACAGCCAAATAAAAACTTGCATTAATGACTGGTGGAACTGGTGTGATAGGATTGGTGTGCCACACTCCCTTTTTCTAAACTCAGGTTGTAGACTTAAGAGTGGCCTGGAATCTGCGGGTTTATTTATACAAAGCAGTACTGTCCCTGGGCAGTGTTGAATTATTAAGGTCTTCGGAAAATAAACCCATTTTACATATGAAAAAACTGAACCCCAGAGAGGGTAACTACCTTGCCTGAGGTCAGAGCAAGTAGGGGAGCCATGCTTTGAACCTTGTCTTGAGGCAGCCTGATGCTGAGGTGGGGGTGGATCTCAGGTCTCCTGCCTTTAGGACTCCCAAGGTGAGGCAAGTGTGAAGGTTCCTTGGCTGGGGCAGGATAGGACGATAGGGACAAAAGGTCAGTATCTTCCTGCCTCAGTATTGTCCAGCCTTGATACCAGGTCAGCAACCTGGGAGGGATGGCCGTGGGCTGCGCCAGGAACTCTCAGGCCAGCTAATCACTTAGATTCCTGGAGCTAGAAACCCAGTCAGGTCCAACTCTAATACAGAATGAGATGGAGGCCACTTTTTACCTCTCCATGGGTAAAAAGAATGAGCCCAGGGTCTGACGTGCATGGCACTTGGAAATGAAGACCTCCAGGATCTGTGTCTAAGTCATCCTGGGTTCTCTAGCCTCTACCAAGCCAGATCTGACCTAGAAGAAGGGCTCAAGGATTTTTTGCAGCAGTGAAGGTCTGTGGGCCAAGGAAGAAATGTGCCCAATGGGTGTGCCCTGGGCTACCCTCCGGTCAACCAGGCTGGGCTATTGCTTTCGAGAGAGGGGCAGTTAACAACCTCTAAAGCTTGAGTAGCTCAAGTCAAGGAGCTCCAATGAAGGGAGAGCAGGATCACGCCAAAGTGGGGCAGGGAGGCAATTAACACTCCCCTCAAGCTTGGCTGTTTCTGGTGTGTCTCCAATGTTAGACAGCCCTCCCCCAGTGCTGGCGCCCATACCGAGTCCCATTTCCTCCTTTATGCATGCAAGGCCTGCTCCAAAAGCCCTCAGCCCTGGTCTCTGTACCCCCTCTTTCCTTGTTGCTCCAACAGCCTCCCTCCTCCTAGGATCCCCAGGACTGCAGTCTGAGGGGCACACTATCACGGAGGCTGCTCAGCTGGGCATCAGAAGCCCTTCTCCAGGAGCCAGGCTTTGAGCTGCTGATCAAAGTAGCCCTTGATCCGAAGGGTACCGGTCACCTCATTGACCTGGGTGATAGGTGTCTTCCCCAGCAGTGGGCTCAGAAAATCTTCCACATCCTTCTGCAGGGCCTAGGGGAAGATGACGGATCAGGCCTGGTCAGGAGACCCTTCCCTCCAGAGGCTCCTGTCCCTTCAGCCCTGAAAGGTCAGAATTGGACCCTGACCTACCCACCCACTTACCCAAATGTCCCCCTCCACCTTCCGGATCACAGTCATCTGACGGTTTCCATGCGTGATGTCCCTGTAGACTGGGATGTTGTGCATCCGAGAGCGCCGCACAAAGTAGGGCAGGTTGGGTGGGGGGTCTGTGACAGAGAGGGACAGGGATAAGTCAAATGTCCTCAGACTTCCTCTCACCTCGCCTTTCTCCCCCATGTGTAGAGGGTCAGTGAACACAAGGGCAAAGCCACCTCCAGGCTTCAGATCAGGAGACCCGCTCTTTCCGTAAGTTTGGTGCCAGGACCAGCTTGTTCACGCTGGTACCTCAAGGCCCAGCACAGGCCCAGCACCAGCAGGTGCTGAAGAAGAAATGAAGTCGGGGCTATGCCTCCCTGGATCTTTGGGTCCCCCTCTGGAGCCAATCGTTGCCCTTCTCCACTAGGTCAGGGAGGCTAAATTCAATCTGGCACAAAGGGATGGCCATTTACAAGAACTGAATACCTAGCACAGACCAAGCTCTGCACAGTCCACTTTAATGTGCTGAGCAGATGATCTCTATTTTGCTGAAACTAAGGTTGGGAGAAGCTAAGCAACTAGATAATACTGGAAATGCACGGCAAAACCAAACCTGGACACAGAGCTGCCCAACTCCCAAGCCATGTCTCAATTATGGCCGGGGTGGAAGTTTTTGGATCATCTCTCTATGCTTCATTTTTCCCACATGAGAAGACCTCACCCCAATAGTGTGAATGGATGGGTCCTACTAAAACAGGTATCCAATCCCCAGCTCTTCGTTGAACCTAAGATGCTAGCTCTAAGTGATCTCAATGTAACCCTCTGGGGAGTTGAGAGCCTGGGCCAGGGCAGAGAGACCACTAGGGAGGGAGATGTTTCCCTGCAGCCTTCAAGCTATCCCCATCACCCAGCTCACCTCTAGGGGGCTGCCAACCACAAGGAGTGGGATAATGTTCGTGCTTTGGGGGCTTTGGGATGCTGGTGGGGGGTAACAGGCGCTCCACAAAACGGTATTCATCCACAGACTCCAGGAAGCGGGGGTAATCAGGAGTCCCCTGGGTCTGGCTCTGAGACAAAAAAAAAAAAAATCCATCAGCTGGCAGAACTTCAGTTAAGTAGAAAAAGGAAACATTACAGGCAAAAAGAATAGCATAAATAAAAGGCTGGAGTTTAACTAGTATAAGTAAAAGGCCGCTCACTGCGCTGCCACCCCTTTCCTGGGGTCAGGAGGTAGGAAAGCACCAGACTTGAGTTTGCCAGGCTGCAGGGTACAAGTCTGAGGGTACAGGGTTACCCTCAGGGTACAAGGCTGAGGATATGATGGTTAGCACCATGGACTCAATAGACAAACTCCGGGAGATAGTGAAGGACGGGCACAGCAAAGCCTGGTGTGCGCTGCAGTCCACGGGGGACACGACTTAGTGACTGAACAACAAAGGGTACCAGTCAGGAACTCAGAAGGGCCTGCCTCTCAGGATTTTTGTGGGACTCAAATGAGAAGTGTGTGTATACCTCTGGAAAGACGAGTAACCCTAGGTCTGACCAATCCGGCATTTTTCAATATTTTAGTTTCCTCTGAAGATTCTACTGAAATATTCTACCTCTGGGTTAGGGACTGGGTTAGCAATCGTGATAATTTCCCACTCACTCTCATCTGAAGTGACCTTCCCTCACCTGGAACATTTCACGCTCAAATTCATATGGACATAACCAAGCACTAAGTGCTTATGGGTACTGTTTTCACTTAATTCTTTTAATTCGACATGTTAGGGGTTTTACTACCTCCTTTGTACATCCAAGACAGATAAAGACATTAGCAAACAATATACCTAAGGTCACATTACAGTCTGTCCTTCCATACTTCTCCCAACAGAAAGCCCAGGTTCCCAGGGTTACAATGAGAATGAAAAGATGAAGCGGCCTATATATCTTGAGTCTTAGGTTCCCAAAAGCGTCGCCAATGATGTGGGGCCAATCCTCACCCTTTGGAACGGCTTCTTCAAAAAAAAAAAAAAAAAAGGAGGCAGCCAAAAAAAGAAAAAACTAGAGAGCGAGTTGTGCTGATTAACTCAAGTTGTCCTGTTAATTAACTCAAGTTGTCCTCCAATCATATTTCAATTCTGTTAATTAACTCAAGTTGTCCTCCAATCATATTTCACCTGTTAATTTAATTAACTCAAGTTGTCCTCCAATCATATTTCAATCCTGTTAATTTAATTAACTCAAGTTGTCCTCCGATCATATTTCAAGCCCCACGTTCGGAAACGCTCTCCAGGCCCTGCAACCTTCTCTGTCAATCTTGTATCTGAGCTCCAGAAAAGTGCCCCCTAGGGAAGGCGCAGTTTTTAGATTATAAGGCACACAGTGAGCCTCACACCTAGCCCTCTGCCCCCAGCTCCAGGATCAGCTCTCTCACCAGTCGCCGTAATCCGCAGCCCGGCGGGACACCGGTTCTCCAGCCCCGCAGCACAAACCAAAACGTAGCCGCCGCCATCTTGAACTGTCCCCCAACCAGCTTTCTGCGCGCGCAATCAGCCTGGTCCCGCCCCTTTCTGTTCGCCCCGCCCAGGACCGAGAAGGCGCCTGCGCAATCATAAAGAGGCGGAGCCAGAACGGCTTCGGGCGGTACAAATATCGGAGGCCTTGGCGGTCGCTCCTCAGTGACGTCGCACGCAGCAGGCGGAGAGGACGTGCGTTTCCTAGCTCCTTCCTCTTTCTCGACTCCATCTTCGCGGTAGTGGCAGCTGTGTCCGCGATCTAGGTAAGAGTTGGGCTACGGGTGGATCGGAAGGACTTAATAGCAGATTGGCCTCGAGGTTAGAAGACGCGGAAAAAACAGGGAACGAGGGACTGTTCTTGGGGCTGATTCCCGTCGATCCTCCCTGGCAATTCGGGCCTTACCCACGTGAGACCCCGAGACCACCTACTTCCCTGCGCAGTCATCCCCGGCCGCCCACCCATTTACCGATCCTCGTCTCTCCCAGAGTATTTATTCTCTTAGAAACCACCCTCCCTATCTTTTTTTCAGTCGCCAACATGCAGCTTTTTGTTCGCGCCCAGGAGCTACACACTCTCGAGGTGACCGGCCAGGAGACGGTCGCCCAAATCAAGGTAAGACTCCCTGGTGCCGTCTGGTTTTTTGTGTGTGTGTGTTCTTCATCCTCGCTCCTTGCGGGAACGCTGAACCTTGTTTTTCTCCATAGGCTCATGTAGCTTCGTTGGAGGGCATCGCTCCAGAAGATCAAGTCCTGCTCCTGGCTGGCACGCCCCTAGAGGATGAGGCTACTCTGGGCCAGTGTGGGGTGGAGGCTCTGAGCACTCTGGAAGTAGCCGGCCGCATGCTTGGAGGTGAGTTGGGGAGGACTGTATTTTGAACCGCTTGTAATCTTTTGGGTGTAGAGTGTGTCCTCAATCCAAGGTGGTTCTTCCTGTTTACCTACCTCAGAAGGAACTTCTGAGCGGTCCACGGGAGACTGAGCCAGAGTGTAGTTCTGTTTCAGTCACTTACCAGATAGACTCTTGTCTGTGTCTTAGTTTTCTCGCTAAAACTGGGTCGTCAGACCAGATCACCAAAGGGCTCTTTGTCATTCAGTTGCTAAATGTGTTCTTCTTTTGCGACCCCATGAACTGTATGTAGCACACTAGGCTTCCCCATCCTTCACTATCTCCCGAAGCTTCCTTAGGTCTTGTTTAAAGTCAGGAGCTAGAAAATTCTGAAGTGACACCCCAGAATGTACCAGACTAGACGTTCTTGGTCAGAGTTCAAATCGCTATGACTTTGTTTTCATTTCTTCTTGGGCCCATCTTGCCTTTAAAACCTTAAGTTGAGGGAGAAAGGATTTTGCTCCGTGGTGCCGCCTTGTTCTAACTGCTTGCTGTCCTCCTTTCCCACTACAGGTAAAGTCCATGGTTCCCTAGCCCGTGCTGGGAAAGTGAGAGGTCAGACTCCCAAGGTAAGTGAGAGTATTGGTGGTGGTGTTTGGATTTTGTTTTTTTCTGGCACAGCTAAGCCAAAACCCTGGGCTCTTGCCCTGTTCGGTTTCTTTGTTATTGGCAATGAGCCAGAAGGAAGGCCTAGAAGAGGCAACCCAGGTCTGATCATCCCTCCCTTTTCCCAGGTGGCCAAGCAAGAGAAGAAGAAGAAGAAGACGGGCAGGGCCAAGAGGCGTATGCAGTACAACCGGCGCTTTGTCAATGTTGTGCCCACCTTTGGCAAGAAGAAGGGCCCTAACGCTAACTCCTAAGTCCTCTGTAATCTTGGCTTTCTCTAATAAAGCCACTTAACCCAGTCATACCATCGTTTCATCTTCATTTGCGGGGCCTGAGGGAATGATGTGGTTTCTAGGGCTAGTGGTATGAACAGGCCTCACTTTGGTTTCCTGGCATTATGGACTCAGTGACTGGACGGGAGTGGAAGAATGGTAAACGTGTTTTTAAAAAACTTCCTGTGAAAATTGGTAACCACAGAGACCAGCCCTTGGGGGAATAGCAGTCTAGTGTTTTCTGCACTGGGAATAGGTGTGGCCTTCCTGGAGTCCAGGTCAGGAATCTGGTCTACCCTAGCTTTAGAAAGTCTTGCCTGATCACATTGGCACTGCAGTGATCATTTGTTGTGATTTCCTGCCTGGCCTTGCTAACCCAATCATAGACGTCACAGGTGAGGTTGCTTGGTTGATGGGCTCAGTGCTCCCAGAAGTGGAGTTATCTGGAGCTGATTAAAGTTTCCTAGAAACACATGCATATACATTGATTCTGCTAAGGTTTTCGAACCTCATGGTTCTTGGGATACAGCATACTATGGGGTAAAGACCTTGGGCTCCAGACTGTCTTGAGTCTGGATTCTTGTTCCATTTGTTCACTGACTGGCTTGCTTTTTTTTTTTTTTTTTAACTGTGTTATGCAGCTTACAGGGTTCTGGTTTCACAACCAGGGCTCGAATCCAGGCCCTGCAGTGGAAGCACTGAGTCCTAACCACTGGGCTGCCAGAGAAGTCCACTGCTGCCATCTCCCAGATCCGTGTAGCTCAATGGGGAACTTTGGTTGCACCATCAGGGATCTAGTTCCCTGACCAAGGATTGAACCTGAGCCCCCTGCATGGGAGTGTTGAGTCTTAACCACTGGACCACCAGGGAAGTCCTTGCCATCGTCTCTTGAGAGTTGCTTTTGAGGATTAAAGGATATAAAGTGTTTATATCAGCTCCTGCCATCTAGAAAAGTACACAAATGTACTGGCTATTTTTGTCTTTTATAGTGAGCTTTCTAGAAAGACACTGGCCCCATCTCTTTTAGGAGTTTAGTTTCTTGTGAGGAAAGCAAGAAAACTAGTTAAAAGTGTTACTAGTTACAAGAAAGTAAGCAGGATGCTGTAATGAAAGAGGAAGTGAGTGGTGGACAGACAACTACCCTAGGAAGGTCTCTGAGGATGGGATATGTGAGACCTTAAACAGGAAATGATTAAGTGGTGAGATGGTGAATTGCAGCCAGGAGAACTCTGGCGGTGTGGAGCAGATCCTGCAGGGTCTTGTCAGATGTGGAGAGGAGTGTGGTTTCAGTCCAAGTGCAGACCAGGGTTTTAAAGTAGGGCCTGCTGGGATATGACTTGTAATCTACTTTCTCTGGCTGACTTCTGGAGGGCTGGCAAAAGGAAACTGGTTAGGCTGGTGTCATCTAATTGAAGAACAAGAAGCTTAGACCACCAGGGGTAGTGTGGGTGTGTGTGTACTGTTGCTCAGTTATGTCCGACTGCAACCCCATGGACTGTAGCCTGCCAGACTCCTCTGTCCATAAGAGTTTTCCAGGCAAGAATACTGGAGTGGGTTATTTCCTCCTCCGGGGGATCTTCCTGACCCAAGGATTGAAGCCCTGTCTCTTTCGTCTCCTGCATTGGCAGGCAGATTCTTTACCACTAGCAACACCTGGGAACCCACTTCCCTGGTGGCTCAGATGGTAAAGCGTCTGCCTGGAATGCGGGAGACCTGGGTTCTAATCCCTGGGTCGGGAAGATTCCCTGGAGAAAGAAATGGCAACCCACTCCAGTACTCTTGCCTGAAAAATCTCAGCGACACCTGGGACGGGGGGATGCAAAAATGAACAGACTCTTCAAATCCTTCCAGATCTTGGTAGGGAAATAGATGATCCATATTGAGATAAAAACAAGGTATTTTAAAGGTAGAACTGACTAGTTGTGGGACTGGATATGAGTAAGTTGAGGCAGGCACCAAAGAACCAGAGCTCTCATGGGTGCCATAAATCGAGGCTTAATAGCTTTGGGCACAGTTGGTGAGTCATCCCCAGTCTACCACAGACTCAGTTCCATTAGGACAGGTACCCCATCTCATTTTGCTCTTCGGTGTATTTTCTTTGGAAGTCAGGGAGGAGCTCAAAAATTTTAATGTTGCTTCCTCAAGAGGGGAAATGCCCCCAACACACCCTGTCTAGGCTAAGTACCCCTCCTTGGTCTTCCTTTCACTCTCCTTCCATTCTTCCCTAGTAGAATGGTTGCCCCTCCAGCGCAGAGACGCCTCATCTCCCATCGACTTGGCACAGTTAGTGGCCTAGAGTAGGTCAGTTCAGTTCAGTTCAGTCGCTCAGTCGTGTCCGACTCTGCTACCCCATGGACAGCAGCACGTGAGGCTTCAAGTTTAGTCAAGATTGGGTTTTGCCAAAGCGCTTTATGATGCTAAAAGCAACCACTAGGGGGCGGGCTGGTACCGACCGAGCTCCCACCGCTCAGGGCGGGGCTACCTCACCGACGGCTCCTGAGCCGTATGTCGGGTCATGTGGGGGGCGTGGCTTGACCTCCGAATGCGGCCGGAAACTGCAGAGAACCGCTTTGATGAAGCGCTCCGTCGGCCCCGCAAAGAGGCGGAAGTAGCCGAGAAGCGCCGGAAACTTCCGACCTGCGGCGCGTGTGTGTTCCTTGGTGGTGTGTTGCGCCAGTTGCCATGGAGCCGGCCGGGCCGTGTGGTTTCTGCCCCACTGGGGAGGCCCAGCCGGCTCGCTACACCTGCCCTCGCTGTAACGTGCCCTACTGCTCGCTGCGCTGCTACCGGGCGCATGGCAGCTGCGCCGAAGAATTCTACCGTGACCAGGTGCTGGGAGAACTTCGCGGTCGTAGCGCCTCGCCCAGCCGCCTGGCCACCGCCCTGCGCCGGCTGCGTCAGCAACGTGAGACCGAGGATGAGCCCGGGGACGCAGGCCTCAGGCCTGGCCCGGCTCCCGGCGGCCTCTCAGGACTCTGGGAGCGGCTGGCCCCGGCCGAGAAGGTGGCCTTCGAGCGGCTGCTGAGCCGAGGCGAGGCCGGGCGGCTGCTGCCTCCGTGGCGGCCATGGTGGTGGGGTCGCGGGGCCGGGCCGCGGCTTCTGGAGGAGCTGGGTGATGCCCCAAGCGGTGATGCCGAGGAACTGGAGCCCTCCCCCGCGAGGATGCCGCCGGAACCCGTGAGGGATGAGCCCGCGGCCGTCGAGCAGGTTCTTGGAGACCTCCCCGGGGCCTGCCCTCCCGCCGTGCCCACCCGGATCCCCGCGCTGGCCAGCCTGAGCAGGGGCCGGACTTCGCCCCTCGTGCGCTTCCAGCTGCCCAACGTGCTGTTTGCCTATGCACACACTCTGGCCTTGTATCACGGCGGCGACGAGGCGCTGCTCTCGGACTTCTGTGCCACACTGCTCGGCGTTTCCGGAGCCCTGGGCGCCCAGCAGGTCTTCGCCTCTGCCGAGGAAGCCCTGCAGGCCGCAGCCCATGTGCTGGAAGCAGGCGAGCATCCCCCCGGACCTCTGGGCACACGGGGTGCCATGCGCGAGGCCGCCCGCATCCTGCTGGGTGAGGGCCCGGCCAACCAGAAAAGCTACACGCTGGCAGCGCTGGGGGACCTGGCGCAGACCCTGGGCCGGGCCCGGAAACAAGCTGTGGCCCCCGAAGAACGAGATCGCCTCTACCGAGCCCGAAAGAAATGCCAGTTCCTTCTGTCTTGGACCAACGAAAATGAGGACGCCCTCACACCCCTGGCTTTAGACTGTGCCACGGCCCACCGAGCTCACACTGTGGCGGCCGAGGAGGTGGCAGCCCTCACGGGGGAGCTGGAGCAGCTTTGGGGAGGCCCCCTGCCACCTGCCCGGAGGACTCTCATTGAGGAGCTCCCCGGCTGAACCCTTTGTCATTAATAAAAAGCTGTGACCGCTCTGCCCTGTCGCCAGTGCCCATTTCTGAGTGGTGGTTCTTGTGCCACCGTCCCCCAGACTCTTGGGCCCACAAACTACCTGTCAGCTTCTCCTTGGCTGGGGCTGACCCAGCCAGTCTTTAAACAGCCTGGCCCCAGAAAGGGAGAGAAGCAGCACCAAGGATTCCAGCTGTTTATCTAAGGAGGAAGAGCAGCACACCCCCCCCTACACACACACACTCCATTTGGGAGCACTGGCTTCGTTTCCCCCTTGCTCCGGCCACCTGTCAGGCTGTTCATCCCAGTGTTTTGGAGCTCAGGGCAGGGTAGGGTACAGGCCCTTGTGTCCCGGGCGCGTCCGGGCTCCTGGTGCCCAGTGTGCCGTCAGCCGGGCTGGCACGTGCCCCGACCTGGGGTGTCTGGCGCTGCTTCAGTAGACGTAGGGCACGATTCGGTAGGGCACACGCCGGCAGTACTCGTGCCAGGCCAGGCCGTACTTCTGCCGACACTGCCTCTCATCCCGGTCCTCACGGTGCACCAGCATCGCGGTGAAGTAGAGGAAGTAGAAGTAGGGCAGCAGGTGGAACACCCCTGTGGGGAAGGGGGTTTTCTGACCACTCAGCCAGCCTACCGGTTCACAAACGTTTCCGCTGCTAATGGCCCACGGGGGCATCGGCTCAATGCTGAAAGGGTCAAAGTCTGCAGGGAGAGCTGGCATGCTAGGCTGTTTCAGAGGTCTGCCCACCACAGCCTGAGTGCATCCCCAGCTTCCTGATTACTCCCTCCACTGGGGTGCAACCCTGTTGTCCATTCTGCACCCAGACTGGGCATCCTCTACCTTGGCCCCCCCCCACACACACACCTGTAGCCCCTCTCAAATCACTCACCACACGGCAAGGACCAGGCCAGAGCCATGATGAGGTCTCCAAGGTAGTTGGGATGGCGGACCATACCCCACCACCCGGACACCAGCAGCCGTCGCCCTGTGGCTGTAGAGATGGTCTCAAGGTCTGGAGAAAGACACATAGCGGGATGGGGGGACCCTTGGAAATCCAGCTGCCCCATCTCACTCATGGCACCCAAGAAACCCAGCTCACCAGCCACTCTGGGATCAGAAGGATTCTTTCGGAAGGTGTTTTTCTGAGAATTGGCTCCACGGAAGATGTAGTAACCAACAGCTGGGGGAAAGCATGAGCAGGTGGTCAGGGGCCTTCCATCTGACCCTGACCAACTACCCACAGCCTAGACTCAGTCTGCCAGGAGACCGAGGACCCAGCCCTTAGCTTTAAAGAAGCATGTGAGGCTTAGCACCTACCCAGGGGGTGCTCGATAAATAATGAAAGGGGAAGGGGAATGCTCCTTCCCCACTGACCATTGATGAGGCAGATGAATGAGGCCAGGGGCCACCCCAGAGGCTGTGGGTGATACAGCAGGAACTGGGCCTGCAGGCTGTAGGTGAAGGGTACCCAGGCGAGGTCCCCAAAGGCCAGCATGAAGCCAAACCCGTCATGGATGATGTCCATGGTGGTCAGGACTGCCTCCTGCAGGGACAGGACCCAGACACACTGGCTTAGTCCCCGCAAAGTCCTCAGGCACCCTCCCCTGCCTCCTCGGCCCCGTCCTGCCTCACCTCGTACCAAAGGGCATCACCCACGTACAGTAGCTGGAAGCCATTGACCAGCCACATGGCCAGCGAGGGACTCCCCCGAAGTTCTGCTTCCTGTATCAGCAACGCCAGGTTGATGAGGACCTGGGGGTTAGGCAGAGGGTGAGACAGGGCAGTCCGTCCCCAGTCCACTTCTGCAAAGATGACAGAGCTGGAAAGGCAGCGACCAGCCTGTCCCCTGTCTCAGCTCTCCGTCGCTAACTCTCCAGGCCTGTGTTGAGTGGCTCCAGCCATGTCCCCAGGGGCAGAGAGACTGCATTTGTCCGCCTCCTGACCTGTTTTCAGTATTCCCTTTGGGAGAGCAGCATAGGGAGCAACTGGACACTGCAGGCTTGAGAGTTAAATCAGACCTGGTTTTGAATCTCAGCTTTGCCTCCTGGGCAAGCTGCTCACCCTCTCTAAGGCTCACCCTCCTTTCCCGCCTCCACGTAGAAAATGGAGATAATCATGGACCTAATGTGTGTGCAGTGCTCAGCATGTGTGTTTGGCCATAGGAAGTACTCAGTAATGACTGCTGCTGCTGCTGCTAAGTCGCTTCAGTCGTGTCCGACTCTGTGCGACCCCATAGACGGCAGCCCATCAGGCTCCTCTGTCCCTGGGATTCTCCAGGCAAGAATACTGGAGTGGGTTGCCATTTCCTTCTCCAATGCATGAAAGTGAAAAGTGAAAGTGAAGTCGCTCAGTCATGTCCGACTCTTAGCAACCCCATGGATTGCAGCCTACCAGGCTCCTCCGTCCATGGGATTTTCCAGGCAAGAGTACTGGAGTGGGGTGCCATTGCCTTCTCCGCAGTAATGACTAGCTGGCATCGAATCTGTACTGAGCGTCCCCATTCAGGTAGCACACTGGGCTTGGTGCTGTCAGTCAGGCTACCAGTTCTAATCCTCACCATAATCTTGGGAGGAAGCTCTTACTCCATTTCACACATGAAGAAATAGCCTCGAAGGCCAGGATCCAGGCCCCTGATGGGCACTCAGCATTCCTCCCGCCTCTGGATGAAGCAGTTTCCAGGGTGACGGGGACCTTGCCCAAGACACGCTTCAGGAAATCGTGACCACAGACCAGTATGCGTGATTATAAACAAAAAACACAGTTGGCTGTTGTCAAGGCCACCAACGATGGATAGGTTCCTAAGTCCACTGATGAGTTTGAAGTTCTGCACCGTTCTGACCTCTAGCAGCACAGAATCATCTCTTCAAAATAGATTTTGCACTTGACAGCTTTATTTAAAATTGTCTCTCCTAATTCCCTCTGTGCTTTTTCCTCATCCCCTGACATGTGACACATTTTATTCCTATTAGAATGTAGGCTTCATGAAGACAGACTTTTTTTCTTTCTTCCCTGTAACTATCTTTTTGTTTTGTCTCCCAGTACCTGGAGCAGTGCTTAGAGCACATGATGAACTCAACAAATATTTGTGGAATGATTAACGACATGTCAGCACAATTTTGGCCCTGCCCTGCCCAGGCACTGCTCACCCATCCCACCCCTCCCCCTGGTTGGAGGCCCACTTAGCCATGCCCAGCATACCCAGCCGATGAGGCCAGGCCGCAGTTCGCAGAAATATTTGAAGTCAAAGGAACAGATGCGCGGGTTGAGCTCCCGTCCCAGGAAAAAGTCGTAAATGAGATTGCCTGGAGAATAATGGAGGGTGAAGGTGCAAGCCAGCACCCCCGTCTGCCTCTATCCTTCCCCGACTGGGTCTCCTCTCACCTGAGTTCCCTCCAGGTGCCAGGGCCGAGGCAGGGGCTAGCAGAGCCTTCAGATACAGAAGGAGGCTGAAGATGAAGGCAATGAGGGTGGCCGCAAACGCCAAGGGCAAGAGCATTTCCGGGAGCGCGCTCAGGGGCAGCCCGGCTGACACCCCCAGGCCCACCAAGAGGGCTGTCAGCACCAGGGCCTGGAAGCCTGAACCGCAACACATGGTGAGTCCTGGGATTGAGACCCTCCACCTCCGCCGCCCCCACCCCTAAACACACACACACACACAGCCTAAAGCCCAGGGAGGTTGCAGACCTAGCCAGTAATCTGACACTTTGGCTCTTGGAGGGTCACCCCAGCCACTTCTCTGAGTGCTAGGAATGGAGGAAGGAGGCGTGTGGAGAGAACCAATGAAACCCCCTATGTCTGTCCTGGGTGTAAAAGAGGAGCAAAATAAGAGTTTGGGGTCGCGGGCGCATCTCCATGACCTTCCCATTGGGCCTGGGGCTCCACCCCCCAAACCCGCAGCTCCACTCAAGGACCTAGCCCCCCCAGGCACCGTTAATGGGGTAGCGCAGTCGACTCTTGTCCTTCAATTCCTGCCCCTCAGCCACCTGCGGGCACAAAGCGGTTCTGATAAGGGTTGAGGGGGTCCTTCCTTCTCGCCGAGCCCCTGCCCTCCGCCGCCTCCCCCGCGCGTTCGCGAGCAGAGGCCACACCTTATGCGCCGGCAAGAGGTAGAGCGCCGCCTGCAGGCCGAGCCAGGTGAGACAGAGCAACAGCGCCCACGGGCTCCACAGCTCCTCCAGTCCCGGCAGGTAGGGGGGTGGGCCCAGGAGGCGCGCCGGGCCCGAGCGGGCCACCAGTAGCAGGTGGAACATAGTGACCGGGAGCAGCAGCATCAGCGCCGCGGCGCCTGGGGAAGGGAGCGATCGCGTCCGGGGGTCCGCTCTCCGGCTCTCCCTGACCCCCACAGGCACCCTTTCGTATCCAGGGCTCCCTTGGCATTCCCATTGCCCTCTTCCATATCCGGTTCTCAGCCCTTGGTCCCGTTCTCTGACTTCTATCTTGCTTCTCTAGAGGACTCCGCTCCTATTTCCTCTAGTCCTCCCAGTCCTCCACTGCACAAATCCCCAGCTCTGCAGCCCCTTCTCCCGACACTCCCCTGCAAACCCCTAGATCCCACTGCCCCCCGATACCCCGCAAAGTCTTTCACCCTCAGATCCCTGTTCACAGCTCAACCCTCCAGTTCTCCCTGTAAGTCTCAGGCCTTAAGTACCCCCTCTCTGCCCCATTACCCAAGGGTCCTCCGAATTCCAGCGGGGCCCGAGAGCCCTGAGGAGGGGCCATGGTCTCCGCTGTGCTGGGGGCTGGAACCTCTCAAACGTCTGTCAAGGAAACACAGCCCACCCCATCCCCCAGGAGATGGGCTCACTGCCGAGGAGGACCGAGCCCAGCTGGGCTTGCACCTGTCTAGGCAGCAGACAGCGACCGCTTTTGTCCCGAGGTCTTTAAATGGACCCGCCCCCGGCCCATGCTGGGCCCAGCGGGTCAGCCAATCGGCTCTCGGGGGCGAGACCAACGTGAGCACCTCCAAAGCCGCCTCTGCAGTCTCAGGCAGGCTCACAGCTCCACCCCAGTCCTCCAAGTCCCGCCCCGCCTCCCCGCAAGCGACAGAGAGGAGGAGGCAGCACGACTTTATTAGGCAGTAGGCAGAGCTTGAGGGGAAGGGCCGCTGGGGCAGGAGACCAGGGGATGGGCGGATTGAGGCGACTGGGCAAGCCCGTGCATGGCCGTGACGGAGCCTAGCCGCGCTCACAGATGACCTCAACGACACTGGGTTCCATGGGCACTGGGTCCGGGCAGCGCAGGGCAGCTGAAGCCACCACTTCGTCCAGCAGCAGGTGAACAAGCTCCTCATCAGCCACGAAGCGCCACAGGTAGAGCTGCAGGAAGTGGCAGTCCACCTGCACCTGCTGCAGCCCGAAGCGCCCAAAGGTGCGCAGCCGCACGCACTCCAGCAGTGTCTTCAGGCTGATCTTGATGATGCCGGTCAGCACCGACACCTGTGGACAGGGACACGGGGATGCAGAGCCGCTACAGCAGGTGCTGGGGAGGGGTACTAGATCCCTGAAGGCACCCGCGTTCCGTGCAGGGGCCAGGGAGCCAGTAAAATGCCAGCAGCTGTGATGGGGTAGAAAGTCCCAGAACCCAGGTAAGAGGGAAATAGGATGTTGGCCTCATCACCTGGAGGGGAGCAGACAAGGAGGGCCCAGCGATCTGAGGCAGAGATGGGGTCAGCATGGACATACGGAGGGAAAGGCTTACTACGTTGGAGGGAGAGCACCAGGTCCCTGAGCGTGGGCTGGGTGAGGACAGAGATCATGGGGTGAACAGCAATCCCCAGGGAAGAGCCACGACTATGGAGGGTGTAAGAACAAAGGCCAAAGAAGCAGACTAGGTGACCCCTCAGACGCAGGCTTAGAGCACACCCAGGGCAAGGCCAAGAGCGATGAGATGGTCATGGTGGGGCACTGGGTGAGCACTTTCCTAGACACATTTCCCAGGAACAGAGACGAGGGGACTGAGTCCCAGGGCTTCCTGGGACCAGTGTGGAGCTGCTTCAGCTGACCTTCCCAAGGGGCCCAGGGAAGGCAGGGTCACTGGGGAATTCGAACCTTATTGAACTCCACAGGGCTGAACACATCAATACGCTCAGAGAACAGTTTCTGAATGTTGCTCAAGAGGTTGGTGTCCATTGGGGCACTGGATGGGGGGAGACAAGAAGTCAGAGCCCACCCCCGCACCCCAGTCTTCCTTCTTCCACCCCCACCGCCCCCGGGGCTACCCTGACCACTCAGACCTGGGTGTATAGCTGGGTGCGTAGCGGCCCTGCTGCCGGGAGCTGCTGTAAACCGAGAAGGTCCTCTTGCTGGAGTCGCTGCTCTGGGCCTTCCGAACGCCCTCCTCATACAGGAGCCCCACCTGGTGGCAGAAGGAGGAACTGCAAGGAGGCCAAAGCATGGGGGAACTTGCAGCCCATCAAGGATGCTCTAAGTTACACTCATGTTACAAGAATCACATGTTATAAAATAAACACAGGGTGGTTGGGGTGTGGAGGGGCAGCCAGGGGCTGTACCTCGCTGGTACCCAGTCATTATTTATAGAACCAGTGGAGTGCAGCAAAGGTGGAACATGAATTGGTACTGAGGCCCAATCTTCAGTGTCCACCCTGCCCTGATTTCCCCAGTGACTCTGGGCCTCAGCTTCCTCCTCTGAGGTGAAATGGGGGTGATGATGCCACCATGGCTGAGAGGAAGGAGGCCAGAGATGCAGGCACTGCCTGACCCCAGCTGTCTTGATCCTTAGAGGGCTGTTCCCCCAGCACCGCCGGCCAGCCTGGGGCAGCACCTGCACATCGATGGCTGTCGTGTCCTCCACCACCCGCTTCATGACAGCACGCACGTTCCGAGGCTCCAGGGTACTGAGCCAGTCCCGTGTCTCCACACTCTTGCGCAGCATCTGCGATATGACTAGGCCCTGCACCTTCACGTAGTGGGTCAGCAGTCGTCGTGCCGTCTCCCTGGCCTCCGCACACAGTGTGCTCACGGGCGTCACTGGAGACTGGTCCTGAGCCACGGATGCAGAGAACAGGCAGTCAGTGGGTCCTGGGGGCAGCTCTGCAGCCAGTGCCCACAAGGAGCTGTGCACAGGCTTGGCAAGGGGGAGGCCGAGTTGGGCACAGGCAGCCCTAACTGTGAGGGCACTGGCCAGTCTCCTGCGTTCCTAGCATCACCACCCCCACCTTGCTATGGGCTAGCAGTTCACCTGCACCAGAAACTGTTCATCGGTGAGGGTGAGGATGTAGGAGATGGTGGCTGTCTCGTAGTCCAGGCAGAGGCGGGAGAGCAGCAGGAGCAGGGCAGGTGGCGTGGCACCCCCCTTCTCTCCGGGGCTGTCGCAGAAGCTCTGAGCCGTCTGGCACATGGAGCGGATGAAGCCCACGATGAGGCTCTCACGGACACCCTGGCTGCAGAACTCGCCCTGTGAGGAGGAGGGGCCTAGATACACAGCAGGTCCCCTCTTCCAGGCAGAGGCTGCCAGTGATGTTCTACTGGGACCCCAAGTGCCCTGGCCTCTCTCATCCTGTTTCCAGTACCCGAGAGCAGATCCCCTGGTTGGAGAAGGGACTGCAAGGGGGCAAAGCCTGCACTGGGGACCCTGCTGGCAAATGCCCTCAGAGCCTGTCCCACCCCTCCAGGCTGTGGCAGTCTTCAAGACAGCCTGAAACCACATCCAGTCGGCGTGAGGCAAAGACTGAGGGCCCTGGAGCTGTCAAGTCACATGCAGGATGAACAAAAGAATGCCACAAAAAGGAAAAAAAAAAGGATGCCCAGGGACAGGCCGTACCCGGAAGTAGGGCTTGTTGGAGAAAGACACCTCCTTGGCGGTGAAGAGGTGCACAGAAGCCAGCGAGGCCTTAATGTGGCTCAGGATGGAACTGGCCACATTGGCTAACAGCTCTGCCAGGCCGGGGCCTTCCTTCCCAGCAATTCGAGGGGCGGCCAGTGCCTGCCGCACATCCGTCAGGCTGCCCAGGAAGGCCGCCTGCAGGCCCTGCAGATGGTGGCCCAGGCGCTCGCGGGCCACGCGCTCCACGATCTCAGTGGCGGCCTCCGCCAGCCCGGCAGCAGCCAGCAGGGCCCCGGGTGCGCGCAGACGCCGGTGGAAGCGGTCCAGCGCCCGCACCAGCAGGGAGTTGTCTCCGCTGCCCTGCTCCTGCGCCAGCCGCCGCTCCACCAGCGCGAAGTAGCGGCTGCCCAGCTCCCGGGCAAAGGCTGCTAGCTTTTCAGCGCCAGCCGGGCCCTGGGCGGCAAACAGCTCCTGGTAGGCCGCTGCCACTTGGCAGAGGCCACCGACGAAGCCGCTGCCGCCGTGGTCAGTGAACTCTAACACGTCTGGAGCTGGAGGGGAGGGCCCCAGCTCAGCCTCCAGGCTTCTCAGCTCCTCCTCCAGCCGCCCTCGGGCATGCGCCAGGAACTCTTCGCACAGCTCCTCTGCAGGCTCGCCGAGGGCCAGCAGCAGCTCCACGCACTCAGCTTGCTCAGGGGCGCCAGAGCCACCCTCCCTGCAGGAAGGGAGACGGAGGTGAAGGGCAGGAAGACAGAATTCGGGGGGTAGGGGAGGAGCAGACCCGGGAGCCCAGCGGCAGTGGCATGGTGGCCCGGGACCCACACCTGAAGCGCTGCCGTAGCTGCTGGGCCAGGCGAGCCGTAATGACCTGGCAGTCGTCCTGGATGGCGCGGAAGGAGGGCAGGTGCTGGTACTGCTGCAGCACGGCCCGCGCGCGGCCCTGGTATCGCACGGCCTGCCCGTAGGCGCCCAGCTCCACGCACTTGGTGAGACGTGAGGGCAGCTCGAAGAGGAACTGCAGCTTCCGCAGCAGCGCGTGGACCCCTGGGGGACAGGCGGAGGTGGTGTCAGCCTCAAGGGTGGCCCACTTTAACACGGGCTCTGGGGCGCGGCCCACCTGCCAGCTTGGTGATGCGCTCGTGGCGGTCCTGCAGCGTGGCGCTGATGCGCGCGCTGAAGTCCGTGATCACCGCCATGTTGGTGGCCAACCGGTCCATCTCGTCCTCCATCTTCCGGAAGTCGTTCTTCATCTTCCGGATGGTGTCTGGGAGGACAGGGGCGCAGGAGGGAAAGGCGGATGACTAGGGGCGCAGGCGGGACTCTCAGCTTGACACGCGGCCCGGGTGCTCTCACACACTTACCCCCTCCCCGGACGCGCCTGAGCTCACTCCTGGAGGGTCACATGGATGACTTGGTGCTTGAAATGGGCGGCAGTGGTGCTTGGTCACAAGGAGCCAGGGTGAGGTGTCATGTCAGTGCCCCTAAGGTTTTTTGGGCACCCCCTGTGTGCCCCAAGCTTGGATGCAGAGAGAAGATAGCCCATGAAGCGGCAGTCTTTGCTCTCAGAAGATGCCCAGATTCAAAGGAGGGTACAAGGACCTGTCCGCTGGGTCCCAGGGGCATCCTCTATGCCCAGCACCCTGCCTGGCACAGGGCAGAGAGTAAATACTTGTGCACCTTTATCTTTTTCCTGGCCTTCCAAGCCGTTGGCCTTCTGGAACATGGCTGACCGTTTCTGAAGGGCCCTTCCTCTTCAGTCCTGACAGAAACCTACCTAAAGAGGCTGTTCTTCCTTTCCACCCAGGTGCCTCAGGGCTTGGCCCCTTAAAGCTCCTACACAGATTCTTCTTCTCCTACCTTTGAAGACCATGGCATCAAACCACACCCCTTCTTGTTGCCATCCCACTGTCCTCTTTGCCATGCCTCTCAGTTCGGGATCACTCACCTTGAGCATCCACAAGGATAAAGCTTAGGACATTCCTGATTGTTTGCTGACCTCCTTAACTCCATCAATTCCTGCCTCTGTCTCATCCATGCCACCCTCTCCTTGCCCTCACTAAGAACTGCCTCTAAAACCTCAAAGCTTCCCTGGTGGTCCAGTGGTTAAGAATTTGCCTGCCAATGCAAGGGACACAGGTTCGATCCCTGGTCTGGGAAGATCTCACATCCTGAGGAGCAACTAAGCTGGAGTGCTACAACTTCTGAGTGCATGAGCCGCCAGTACAGAAGCCTGTGTGCCCTAGAGCTGGTGCTCCCCAACAAGACAAACCGCCTCAATGAAAAGTCTGTGCACTGAGATGGATAGTAGTCCCTGCTGGCCACAACTAGATGAAGCTCTTGCATGGCAACAAAGACCCAGAGCAGCCAAAAATAAATATATTTTTTAATTTAAAAACATTAAATAAAATCAAACTTCAGCTTCAAGTCTCACTGCCTTCTGTAATTCCAACCACTCATCCTGTGGACCACACTCTAAAATTCCTTTGGCTTTTTCAGGAACTCCAGACCCACTGGCCCAACCACTGGTCACTATTTGTAATACCTCTCATGGCTGCACTTCCCTGCTCACTCTTCTTAGAATCGGTGGGCCCCCACCAGCATTGTCACCCATTTGCAAGCCCCCTTGCCTCTCTTGACCCTGACTCCCATTATTTATCAGCAAGACCTTACCACAGGTTAAGCCCAATTAGCAACCCACCGCCTAAGAAGGAACAGTTGAAAATGGGCCACAAAATCACACCACCTGGCCTCCCCTTAATGTTACTGAATAGGACTTAGGTCCCAAAGCAGCACTACGTATTGGTCAGCCATCCTTCAGATGAATCTGTGTTCCCATTTTCCAAACTAACATTTCCTCCTCAGTCCTCAAAACTCCAATACATTCCCTCAACTCTCAAATGGTGACCCTGATTCACACTTCACAGAGAAAATACAAGTAAACATCAACTCCTTCCAAATCTGCAGAGTGAATGGACCCCTGTGGGGTCTCCTCCAGTCCCACAGCTGTGATGACTCAGACATTTCTGCCTCCGGGCCTGACCAGAGCCCTGCTAACAACTTACTTAATACCATGATGCAGATGGCAAACGGGCACCTCAAATATGACAGGTCCAAAACAGAATTCCTGACTCTCCCCAAACCTGTTCCTCCACTAGTCTTTTCCATTCTGGCTCCTTGCCATTTCTTAAGAGTCGTCTTTGATTCTTCTCTCTCCTTTACCCTACATTCAGTCCATCAGCAAGTTGTGTAAAGTTTACCTCCAACATGTTCTCTCCAAGCCACTATCATTTTTTATCTAAATACTTGTAGTATTTCCCAACTGACTTTCCTAACTCCACTCTGGAACTCATCATCAATATGCGTAACAGACAGCAATGAGGATGAAACTGAAACATATCTATTATAGGAGACTTTAACCCACTTCCGCCAATCCATGACAGATCAAAAAGACAAAAGCCAAATGAAGCTACAGAAGACCTAAATAACACAATATGGAAGACCTACTTGATTTATATTTAAGATTCCATAATATAGCAAAACCTTACCATGTATCAGGTCATAAAAGAAATCTCAATACATTTACAGAAGAAACTGAAAAGATACAAAAAGGATTCTCTGATCACAATGCAATGAAATTGGAGATTAATAACAAAACTAAAAAATAAAAAGATCCCATTATTTAGAGAAAATCCTCATTCTTGTCAACTATTGGAGCAAAAAAGGAAATCCAAACAAAGGAAGCTGGGTCTTCGTTGCTGTGCTCGGGCTTTTCTTTAGTTGCAGAAAGTGGGGGCTACTCTTTCTTGCGGTGCTTGGGCTTCTCATTGCAGGGGCTTCTCTTGTTGCAGAGCACGGCTCGAGGGAGTGCAGGCTTCCAGTAGCTGCGGCACGAGGGCTCAGCGGTTGCGGTTCCCAGGCTCTAGAGCACTGGCTCAGTCACTGTAGCACATGGTCTTAGCTCCTCCGTGGCGTGTAGGATCCTCCTGGACCAGGGATACAACCCAAGTTTCCTGCATTGGCAGATGGATTCTTTGCCACTGAGCCGCCAGGGAAGGCCTGCTACACTTTCTTGAATTATTACTTCTCCTTTATGGCAATGTTTTTTTACATCTATTTGTCTACTTTCTAATTGTCATGGTTTTATTTTTCACTTGTTAAATAATATTCAAACATAAAAGTGATCCATTTAGGAATGTATTTATTATGCATGATAATGTTTATCTTTTATAGACATGTAGCTCTTTCAAAAGCTACTACAGGTACTAGGACAAAAAACCTGATTTTTTAAAGTTATTTTTAGATTTGCTTTGTGTTTGAAACAAGGCATTAAACATTGTGTTTCACCTATAAAATTTTGACTGAGTTATTTAGCATCTCATTACCTGTTTCCCCATTTGTAAAATGGATATATGGTTAACTACTTCATATATGTGTAAGAATTTAACTAATATATGTTAAGCACCCCAATCAGTGGTTTTACATTAAACACTCAATAAATATTATCTAGTATTAGCCAAAGTTGCTATTATTTATAATTACTAATAAACTAGTTATTACCAAAAAAATTCTATTCAATTAATCTGAAAGCTTACCCTATACCAGTATTATACTGTCATGATTTTCTAGATTTGTAGTAAATTCTGAAACCAAGAAGTCTGAGTCCTCCAACTTTGTTCTTTTTCAAGATTTTTTGGCTATTCTGGATCTCCTGCATTTCCTTATGAATTTTAGGATCAGTTCGTCAATTACGCAAAAAAAAAAAAAAGGAATTTGGAATTTTGATAAGAACTGCACTGAATCTGTAGATCAGTTTGGAAGTATTGCCACCTTAAATATAAAATAAGTTTTCTAGTCTATGAATATGGGACATCTTTTTACTTATTTAGGGATCCTTTAATTTCTTTCAAACTGTTTTAGTTTTCAATGTACAAGTCTTAAACTTGTACAGGTGGTAACATCCCCTTTCTCATTCCTGGTTGTAGTAATTTGAATATTCTCTCATTTTTTTCTTGGTCTAGCTAGGTTTGTCAATTTTGTTGAGCTTTTCAAAGAACCAACTTTTGGTTTCACTGATTTTCTCTATTGTTTTCTATGCTCTTAATTCTAATCTTTATTATTTCCTGACTTTTACTTTCTTTGGGTTTAGTTTGCACATTTTTCCTCTTAACTTTCTTAGGTAGTAGGTTATTGATTTAAGATCTGTTTTTAAAACTTTTATTTTCAGCTGCGTTGGGTCTTCGTTGCTGTGCACAGGCTCTCTTTAGTTGCGTGAGCAGGGGCTGCTCTCTAGTTGCGGTGCGTGGGCTCCTCACTGAGGAGGCTTCTCTTGTTGCGGAGGATGGGCTCCTCACTGAGGAGGCTTCTCTTGTTGCGGAGCACGGGCTCTGGAGCTCACAGGCTTCGGTAGTTGTGGCGCACAGGCTTAGTTGCCCCAAGGCATGTGGAAGCTTGCTGGACCAGGGCTCGAACCCATGGCCCCTGCACTGGCTGGCAGATTCTTAACCTCTGGACCACCAGGGAAGTCCTCTCTTTTTTCATGTAAGCATTTACAGATATAAATTCCCCTCTGAGCACTGCTTTTGCTTCATCTCATAGGGTTTGGAATGTTGTTTTCATGCTTATTCATCTCAAAGCATTTTCTGATTTCTTTGTGATTTTTCCTTGACCCATTGGTTACTTAGGAGCATACTGTTTAATTTTGACAAATTTGCGAATTTCTCAAATTCCTTTCTGTTATTGATTTATAATTGAATTCCACTATGTTCAGAGAACACTAATCACTTGATTCCAATCCTCTTAAATTTATTGAGACTTGTATGGCCTACGATATGGTCTATCCTGGAGACTGTTCCATGTACACTTAAGAAGAATGTGTATTCTGCTGTTGTTGCAGGAGAGGGTTTTGTATGTGCCTGTTAGGTCCATTTGGTTTAAGTGTTGTTTTTTGTTTTTAAAAATTTATTTATTTTTAATTGAAAGGTAAATTGCTTTGCAGTCTTGTGCTGATTTCTGCCATACGTCAACATGCATCAGCCATAAGTATACATATGTCCCCTCCCTCTTGAACCTCCCTTCCACCTCCTACCCTATCCCACCCCTCTAGGTTGTCACAGAGCCCCAGTTTAAACTCCCTGAGTAAGTGCTGTTTAAGCCTTCTATTTTCTTGCTGTCTTTCTAACTGTTCGCTCCATTTTTGAAAGTGGGATATGGACATTTCTAACTATTATTGCTGAATTTCTTTTTTCTGCCTTTAATTCTATCCAATTTTGCTTTATGTATCTGGGATTCTGTTGTTAGGTCCATGTGTGTTTATATTCGTTAACATCTTAATGAGCTCACTATTATAAAATGTCCTTCTTTCTCTTTAGTAACAATTTTTGTCTTACATATTATTTTGTCTGAATTGGTACTACTATCCCAACTCTCTTCTGGTTGTTTTTTGGGAGAAGTATCTCTAGAGTTCTTATGATAAAGACCATAATCCTTATCTTGTCTACAAAGGGCCCTCCTAATGTGGCCCCACAGGCTCCTCCAGGTTCATGTCATGCCTTACTCCCCTTAAAAACAAAAACAAGAAAAAACCTAGCTCGTTACGTTTCCACTCTTACACCAGATCTTGCAGTTTCTCGGGCACCACATCCGCCATCCAGTGTTCACGCTGAAACTAGGGCATTCTGTTTATTCAAAGCTCCTCAACACCATGTCCTGCCAGTGGTGCCCCTAACACTCTCAGTTTACTCATCACTGTCTATCTCCACCATTATCATCTGGAGTAAGCTCCCAGAATCTCTGGTCTGGGCTACTGAAATGGCCTCACTCTAACCACCTCTCCAATCTATTCCTTCCAATGCAGCTAGGAACCAGAGGGATCTTTTCAAAACAAAAATCACAACAGCTTGATTAGCTAAGTATGCTTTAGATAAAGGTTAGATTCCTTAATGTGCTCTGGAAGGTCTCTAGTTGAACTCTACCAACCTATCCACCTGACTGGCTCTGGCCACAGTCTGCTTTCCCTCCTGCTACAGTAGATGGGCTCCTGGCCTTGTGTTCAGGCGAACCTCTCCACTGTGCACTGCTCAACCCCCCTCCTTTCCTGACGACCTTGCTTCTGTAGTTTCTCCCTCTCTTGCACCACTGATGAGCACTCCATGAGCTAACATATTGGTCAAGCTTATCAATTTCTTAGAATGCTTTTCTTCATTTATCTTCTAAGACACCCAGGGTCCTGGTTGTTCTCAAATTTCTCAAACGTTTGCTCCTTTGAAAAAGAAGATTTGGAAAAGTTTCCTTTTCTTCGTGACTTCCAAATCTTAGGATGCCCCAAGCTTCAGTCCTCAGACCTCTTCTCTCTGTACACTCCCTCCCTAGATCTCATCTTGTTCCACTTGTGTCTCAAGTTCCAGCCTTCTCTGAACTCCAGATCCCTCAACTAACCAACTTTTAAGAATCTTGAGCCATTCTACTTTTCCACTGTACCCACCCTGGTCCATACAACCAGTATCTTGCCTGGACTTTTAAAACAGCCTTCTAATGGGTGTCTCTACCATTCTTGCCTCCCTATCGTCCATTTTCAACAGGGGACAGAAGGGTCCTTTTAAATCAAAAGTCAGGTCACCCCATCTCCTGTTCATTTCATCTCACTCAGAGTAAAGATAATATACACTGCAGGTAGACCCATGAGATCTGCCTCTAGGACTAAGTATATGTGGGTCCAAAATTATTACAGAAGTCTGAGCAGTGCATTTCCCCAACACAACATGGAAGCTAGCGTGGATGAAAGATGAACACTGCCTAACACTGTCTTGAACAGAGAATAAAGGGAACAGAAGGGGGTGCGGGGAAGTCTTTACATGATCTTTGTCCCTTAATGACATACATTTTCTGTCTCTTTGCTTCATTTACAAAAAAAGAAAGGAAGAGGAAAAGGGGAAAGAGGAAGAAAGGAAAAAAGAGAGAGAAAAGGAAAGAGAGAAATAAGCCCATTCTTGATTCAGACTTGAAACAGAAGAAAGCTACCACTAATGAAAGAAACTGTTGCTGAGGCATCCTTAGTGTCAGAGTGCTTCAGATAAATTCATTTCTTTTTAAAATTTCAATGTCTTTTTCTCCCCTTTGGTCCTCATAATAACCCTCTGAGAACAGTTATTACCTCAATGGTTATCAAACCACAAAAGCTCTAAGAGAGATGAGAGTGGATTCACGTCAGGGCAGGACCATAACCTGGGTCTGCTCTGTCTAAACCCTCTGCTGGCTTCCCCAACACTGGTGGAACTGGGGGATGTGGGACGTGAGGATTTGTGTCGCAGTAGGAATCACCTGTCGCTGAGATGAACTTGTTGTAGTTCTCATAGACCAGGGTCTGCATGTCGCTGTCTAGAGCCCGGATCTGCCGCACCATGTCCGTCTCACTGTCCATCAGCTGGGCCAGTGGGCACTCTCTACGCAGCTGGAGAAAATTAGGTGATTAGTGTCCAGGACAGGGGGCATGTCCCCAACTGGTAGGCTTTTGGTGCAAGAAAATCCTGATCCCACCCGTGTCAAGAATTTCAGACAAGGAAACTATAAGTGGCATAGCTCAAGAGTTACCAGGTTAGACCCTACTTGAGGTTTGTCAGCATTTCAAAACCTCAGATTTAGCAAGTCCTGGTCCTTCCTACGCCAGTCAGCGCCTGGGACACGCCCCCTATCTCGGGTCTATCTGAACATCAGCCCAGGAGACCTCAGACTTCACACCACTTCAGGCCAGTTCAAGTCTGCCCACGCCCCCTTATCCTCCAGCTCTGCCCCTACAGCTCCGCCCAGCGCTGTCCTGCTTTTATGAACCCTTCCTCCCACACCCCCGCAAAAAGTCGGAGGCATGATCTGGGGCTTAATATATCGGGGGCCTGTTCCCCCTCCCCCTACACACACCTTATCCAGGTATACTTCCGGGTCGAAGTGCGCCCCATTGAGATCTGTAGGGTCCAAGGGGTCCGGCCCCGAGGGGCGTCCCGCCGCCTCCCCCTCTGAGAGGCCGTAGTAAAGCTTCAGCATTCCGTGCGCCTTCCGCCGACGCTCTGGACCCTCAGCCTCGGGTCCTTCTGGGGAGTCCCCAGGTCCAGACCCTGGGCCAGGCGCAGCGGCTGCCGCCGCCATGGCTCCAAGTGCAGCCCACAGGCGTGAGGCTGGGCAGGGGACAGGGAGGAGGCACTTCCGGGAGCCATAAAGTTGTTGTTGAAACGAGGCAGTCCTTCAGGTGAAACGTCCCCCTGCAGCCTTGAGTCCTTCGAGACTAGAGTTCCCCCGCATGTTTTCTCCCCGAGCTCAGAGGTTCCGGGAAAGCCCTGGGTTCCCACCCCCTCACCCCCTCACTCCCTTCTCCAGCTTCTCAGATGGAAAGATTTTGCGAAACTGGTTGGGTCGCTGTCTTCCCGGAAGGAGGACGAGTCGTGGCTTCCACCCTATGTCGCTAGATGCAGGCAGTGGAGGGAGCGCGGGCCAGTGGAGCCAGAGAGCGTGTGCCTGGCATCCTGCCACGGCCTTGTTGAGGGGAGAGGGGGTGGGCAGCAGCTTTTTCCTTCATTCCTAACATCGGGGTACATATTTAACAAGGGGACTGTGAGGGTTAAATGCATATATTCTCGCCTGGAAAATCCCATGGAGCCTGGCGGGCTACAGTCCATGGCGTCTCAAAGACACGACTTAGGGACTAAAGGACCACCACAGTGCCTCAAGGGAAGTGTCTCTCATGGCCTGGTCCTCTGACGCGCATCAGAATAGCCTTCAGAATTACCTGCGGCGAGTTGTAAAGACTCTGGGCTCCCCTCAGACCTAGCTTCTTTTTTTAAGTCTTTAAGTAATTCTGATGCACTTAAATTTGAGAACTCCTGTATACCCTGAGAAGACACACTTGGTAGATCTTAAGTCACTGATAAGGCTTCCCTGGTGGTTCAGTGGTAAAGAATCTGCCAGCAATGCAGGAGACCTGGGTTCCATCCCTGGGTTGGGAAGATGCCCTGGAGAAGGGAATAGCAAATCACTCCAGTATTCTTGCCTAGGAAATCCTATGGACAGAGGAGTCTGGCCAGGCTACAGCGCATGCACTACTGAAAGACTTGGTTTCTTTCAAGTGACTGTTGAAATGCGCTGCCTTGAGGGGTTAGGTGGAGGTGTTGAAGGTAATTCTCAGGTTTCTGATTGGGACAAATGTACAGCTGTTCACTGAAGTAAAGAGCTGAAGGTAAGGAAAGACTTGGGAGTTCAAATTGAGACACTGAGTTTGAATGGATGAAAAAGGAGAAAAGACTTTGTCAGTGTGGTCTTTGAAACATATTATGGGTTGGGGGTCCGGGGTGGAATGGAAACCACTTTGTTATTCTTTGGCGCGGGCAAAACCTAAACCATTTACTATCTTGTTTTTCACAGAAAGTTTGTTGACCCCTAAATCTATGGGATATTCAGAGACTGTCTAAAAATATATATATATGTGAAGATTTCAGCTTAAGAAGCTATAATCTTAAGAAAAATGAAGACAAAAGTATAAAGATTTAGATATACTCCAGGAAATCTATAAACTTAAAAAATCACAGAATACTGTTATGAAAAATTATCCAACAGTTGGAATAAAGACAGTGTAGCATGACCTCCCAGTATCATACTGGGGCATTGTTTCACAAGCCCACCCAAGGACTACTTAATTACCCATATGAAGTTGCTCAGTCGTGTCCGACTCTTTGCGACCCCATGGACTGTAGCCTACCAGTTTCCACCATCCATCAGATTTTCCAAGCAAGAATACTGGAGTGGGTTGCCATTTCCTTAATTACCCAAAGAAGTGTACATTTGTTTTTAATCTTGCTATTTAGATAGTGTTGGAGAGATGTGAATCATCTCCAGTGGAAATATCCAGTGGAAAAATAACCTCAAGTTTTTTATTGCCCTGTAGGACATCAACCAATCTTATATCTAGTAATCATGGCCTAACACTCTTCTTTAAATGCCTATCAACACCTAGCTCTTCATGATGCATTACACATGAGTGAGGGGGAAACCCCTTCACTGAAGCGTTAATATATCTTAGTTGTGTTTATTCAAGTATATTTTTAACTTTTAAAATATTTATTTGGTTGTGCCTGGTAATAGCTGTGGCATGTAGGATCTAGTTCCCTGACCAGGGACTGAACCCAGGCCACCTGCATTGGGAATACGGAGTCTTAGCCACTGGACCACCAGGGAAGTCCCATGTTAACTTTTAAAAAATCATATTTTAACAATATGTGTGGCATGGTTTTTTAAAATTATGCATGTAGATACATACATGCAGGTGTATGAAGTTACGTCAAGGGACTCAAAAGATGCCCACTCACCAAACTGTTGAAGGGGTTACTTCTGTGGGGGGAGGGGTGTGGAGGAAGAGTCCTCTGTATGCTTGTGTATCATGCAAGTCTTCCTCAAGAACATACTCTACTTGGATAACTTTTTAAAATGGCATTGAGGTAGGAGACCTAACCAAAAAAAAAAAAAAGTTCATCTGTATTCAAATGAAAACTAAAGTGTGAACAAGTATTTCAACAGTGTAAACACAGCGGGGGAACAGACATCACCCCTTCAATGTGTTAAGATGAGGTCTGAGGGTTTTGTGATTAATGACACTGGGCAGCAACCATGGTTGATGGGGTCAGGTTCTAACCTTACTCCTTCCAAAGGCAGGAGATTTCAGATCTTGGCCAGGCCCAGGACCGGACTTCTGGGGCAGTCAAGGCAGGAGGAAATGGGGCTGGCCAACTTCAAAATCAACTTTTTCTACTTTAGTTCCTGGGAGATTGCACGTCCCTCCACACCATTTTGGGCCAGTTTTCGGCCTTATTTTGTTGACAGTCCTGGAGGTATCACAATTTTCTTTTCTTGGCTTCTGTTCTTGCCCATTCCACAGCCTTGGGTAGAACTGGATCTTAGTCTCAGTACCAAGTCCCTTACTGTCTGTGAAAACTTGAGCAGACAATCCCTCTCTGTGCCCCAGGTCTGTGTGTAAAATAGGCTTTGTGCCACCAATCCCAGCTTTCTCCTGGGACTCCTGGCAGAGTAGAGGCGATGGGTGTGAAGATGCTAAGCGTGGGAAGGTAGCAGAGGGGAGAGCTGGTCAGCATCATATGTTGGAAGAACATCTAGGAGAAGATGGAAAAGCCAGTTGCTCTTCAGGCCATGCCTGGGAGGTTGTGAGAAGGTCCCTTCCCTTACATCAGGAGTTGGAACAAATACTTGTAGCTTGTGATCCAGCTCAGGCCTGCCCTCACCTGGTCAGATGGGATCACATCTGACCTCTCACGCACCTAAGACATCCTGAGGATCTACATGCCCCTCCGCTTTTCTGGATCCCAGTTCTTCATCTGTGGAACGTGACCACACTAC